>NC_135234.1:696927051-697552051 GCF_051348905.1 Ranitomeya variabilis | reverse complement strand
GGATAGCACAGGACAAGCAAGGTACAAATATATAACGGACGAGCTCTAGGGTGATGGAACCTGGGCTGACCGCTGCCCTACGCCTGACAAACGCAACTAGAGATAGCCAGGGAGCGTGCCTACGTTGGTTCTAGACGCCACGCACCAGCCTAAGAGCTAACTAGTACTGCAGAGAAAATAAAGACCTCACTTGCCTCCAGAGGGATGAACCCCAAAAGGTATAGTTGCCCCCCACATGTATTGACGGTGAAATGAGAGGAAGGCACACACATAGAGATGATATATATAGGTTTAGCAAATTGAGGCCCGCTGTAAACTAGAAAGCAGAACGATACAAAAGGGGTCTGAGCGGTCAGCAAAAAACCCTAATCAAAAAACCATCCTGAGATTACAAGAACCCATGTGCCAACTCATGGCACATGGGGAGAACCTCAGTCCACTAGAGCTACCAGCTAGCATAGAGACATAATAAGCAAGCTGGACAAAAAAACCAAACAACTGAAAATCAGCACTTAGCTTATCCTGAAAGATCTGGGAGCAGGTAGGCAGGAACCAAACAGAGCACATCTGAATACATTGATAGCCGGCAAGGGAATGACAGAAAGGCCAAGTAAAATAGGAAACACCCAGCCTCTGATGGACAGGTGGAAACCAAAGGCCGCAACCCACCAAAGTCACCCAGTACCAGCAGTAACCACCAGAGGGAGCCCACAAACAGAATCCACAACACGGAACTATGACCTGCAGTTCTGAAAGCTCTTGTATATCTGTTAACAGTCTTTGACTGTTGGCAACTCGGTAAGTGTTAGGCAGTACCTTTTGGGGGGTAGTTGAGTGAATGCTATTCTGTACCCCTGAGTGACCGTCTGTAGGATCCACTGATTTTGAGTGATATCCTGCCAGCCCTCCAGGAAGTACTGCAGTCTCCCTCCTATATTGTTGGCGTCATTGTCTGCTGGGTCTTAACAATTGGTCTCAAAAGGAACCTCTACCCCTGCCACCTTTAGGGTAGCTCCATCTGCCAGACTTCCCTTTCCCTTTATAGTCTTGTCTAGGGTGGGAGCGAGTTTTCCGAAAGAATGGCATCTTCTTTGGCTTTTCTTCAGGAAAGCACTTCTTTTTATCAGATGCTTTCTGAAGCAGCTCATCCAAGACGGGACCAAATACATGAGAACCTGAGAACGGAATCGAACAAAGTTTGTTTTTGGACTGAGCAACTCCCATCCAAGATCTTAGCTACAGGGCCCACCTTGCCGCATTTGACCGCACATTATTTCTAGCTGCAAAACGCACTGACTCTGCTGAAGCATCTGCCATGAAATCAGTCGCCATTCTTAGTATTGATAGTGATTTCAGAATTTCTTCCCTGGGAGTCCTGTCTTTAATGTGACCTTCCAGCTCATCTACCCAGAGACTCATGGATCTTGCTACAGAGGTAGCCGCCATGTTTGTCTTCATAATGGCAGGCGATGACTCCCAGGCTTTTTTAAGATCTTCCGACCTTTTATCCGTCGGGTCTTTTAAACCAGATGAGTCTTCGAAAGGAATAGATGTTTTCCGTGAGACTTTAGATACCGGAATGTTGATCTTATGTACGGACTCCCAGACCTTAGTTTCTTCTGGATCAAAGGGAAGACGGTACTTGAAGTCCCTCAGGACTACTAGATTTTTTCCCACATCTTCCCATTCTTCCAGTATCATTTCCGTTACATGGTCGTTAACTGGAAATACTGTTTCTGTGCGTTCTCAGGCTGCCAAACATCTCGTCCTGAACTGATAGTGGTTCAGTGGAGTCCTCTACTATCATGGTACTCCTTACTGCTTTTAGGAGCATGGCCGTGTTTTTAGATGAGAAAAGGTATCTTTTGCGTTCCTCTGGGAATACTACCAAAGAATTGTCACCTTCACCCGAGTCCGGGTCAGAATACCCCGATACCTCTCCTTCTTCTGAACTCAGGTCCACATCCCATCTGGGCCTTTTAGGGTGAGGGGATTTGGGGTGGCACTAATGTTGAAACAGTAGCCTGGACATCATGTCTAATCATGGTTTTGATGTTAGTTAATAATGAAGCCTGCTCGTCTTTGAGCACGCTTCGCATAGCTTCTTGTTATGACCTTCTGGGAGTTTGGTGGTACATAACAGACATTTGCTAGTCTTCTTTTTAGTGGTTGTAGAAGACCATCTAGGGATGTCCTTGTCCTAGAATATAATGTAGAAAGAAGGCCCTGTAGCTATCGGATCTAAAGTCCTGCTAAGTACCTCCCCACCACGTTTACTCACATGGTCCGTGGGCAGCTCTAGAGACTGGACGTCTGGACGGTTAGCACCTTCCATCTTGCTAAGTCAGGTGTGCTGTCAAGGATATGATATGCCCAGCAACAGGTAAACTCTGTTTCTTCTGGAGAACACTCTCCTGCGTCAGTCCCTGATAGGCACAGGAAAAACACTGAAGGGTGGAGGTGGGGAGGGGCTATATACAGTAACCTCTTCTGTGTTCCTGTCCCTATCAAGGATATGAAGGACAACCTCCTGGTGGTGCTGTCAGGAGGGACGTCCATGAAATCAGTATTTGAATAGATATGCAAGTGAAGCTAAAGAGCTGTTGCTGACCTGAAGCCTCTGTCACTCCAGCTCTATTTTCCTCCAAGTGCCACCTACTCCTGCTTCATTGGCAACTGCTTTGCTTCCACTCACACAGCATAATGGTTGTGAGTCAAGCAAGAGGATTATAGAGATTACCACGGCAGTACTGTGTAATGGTGCACAAGTCGGATTCTATCCCCTTCAATGATACGTAAGAAATCTTGGCACTCAGAGTAGATGAAATTAAATAAATGATTTAATATGCAATCCAACAATAAAGGTTCACAAATGTTTTGATCTACATTAGACTTTCCTCAGTGTGCTGCATAATGAAACAAATAAAAGGGTGCACTGTGGATCAGCAGGAGTAAGTTCCCGAGTGAGTTCATAGAGACAAACCAGATTGTGATTTAGTGAGTAGTGTCCACCAGTGGTTTGAACAGACGCTGTGTGCCTACTGAAAAGTGAGGTAGATAAGGGGAAGGAGTGGGTCTGCGAAACAGCTCTACCAGTGGGTGCACAAAATACGGCAGTACATCCAATAAAAAGAGTTGGCGTGTTTACACTGGTGACTTGCGGCACTGTGTTTAGTGACGCCCGTCCTTAGCCGGCCGGAGAGAGAGAAATATCACGTGTAGTTTGTCCTGGAAACTGGTAAACAGAAGGTTTGTTCAGGTATACAGTGTAATAGTCCAAAGCCGTGTGCATGGCGGCTGAAGATTATACAGTAAAAAGAAGGAGGTTGCAGCTGTGATCTCATACAGGGCATGGGGCTTAAATAGACACGTAATGGTATACTCAAAATGGATGCTAAAGTACATAGCTCTATATCTGGCCCTAAAAAGAGAAACATGGAAAAAAATATATGGAGAAAACAACAGGGCTCCCCACCTTCTTTGTTTATCAGCAGGATGCGGCATAGATGAATGAACTGCCATGGGTGCCAGGAGTTTCGATAGTGTGCTCATAAAAGAAAATCTCGATAAAAGATAATCTCAGAAAAGTTTGGTGACCAGTGCATGCAGTAGAGTATCAAATTTAATATGGAATTCAATTTTAAAGTTATCCTATTAGTTGTTAGCATTGTATATATAAAATCATGTACAAGTATAGAAAATACTTGAAAAAAAATTGAAAAAACTACACTGCTCAAAAAAATAAAGGGAACACTTAAACAACAGACTATAACTCCAAGTAAATCAAACTGCTGTGAAATAAAACTGTCCACTAAAGGCCCCGTCTCACATAGCGAGATCGCTGCTGAGTCACAAGTTTTGTGACGCAACAGCGACCTCAGTAGCGATCTCGCTATGTGTGACACGTACCAGCGATCAGGCCCCTGCTGTGAGATCGCTGGTCGTGTCGGAATGGCCTGGACCTTTTTTTGGTCGTTGAGGTCCCGCTGACATCGCTGAATCGGTGTGTGTGACACCGATCCAGCGATGTCTTCACTGGTAACCAGGGTAAACATCGGGTTACTAAGCGCAGGGCCGCGCTTAGTAACCCGAAGTTTACCCTGGTTACCAGCGTAAATGTAAAAGAAAACAAACAGTACATACTCACCATCTGATGTCCGTCAGGTCCCTTGCCGTCTGCTTCCTGCTCTGAGATCCGGCCGTACAGTGAGAGCACAGCACAGCAGTGACGTCACCGCTGCGCTCTGCTCTCACTGTACGGCGGCACTGTCAGAGCAGGAAGCAGACGGCGAGGGACCTGACGGACATCAGAAGGCGAATATGTACTGTTTGTTTTTTTTGGTAACCAGGGTAAACATCGGGTTACTAAGCGCGGCCCTGCGCTTAGTAACCCGATGTTTACCCTGGTTACCCGGGTGCTGCAGGGGGACTTCGGCATCGTTGAAGACAGTTTCAACGATGCCGAAGTCGTTCCCCTGATCGTTGGTCGCTGGAGAGAGCTGTCTGTGTGACAGCTCCCCAGCGACCACACAACGACTTACCAACGATCACGGCCAGGTCGTATCGCTGGTCGTGATCGTTGGTAAATCGCTATGTGAGACGGGGCCTTTAGAAAGCAACACAGATTGACAATTTCACATGCTGTTGTGCAAATGGAATAGACAACAGATGGAAATTATTGGCAAGTATCAAGACACACTCAATAAAGGAGTGGTTCTGCAGGTGGGGACCACAGACCACATCTCAGTACCAATGCTTTCTGGCTGATGTTTTGGTCACTTTTGAATGTTGGTTGTGCACTCGTGGTAGCATGAGATGGACTCTACAACCCACACAAGTGGCTCAGGTAGTGCAGTTCATCCAGGATGGCACATCAATGCAAGCTGTGGCAAGGTTTGCTGTGTCTGTCAGCGTAGTGTTCAGAGGCTGGAGGCGCAACTAGGAGACAGGCCAGTACACCAGGAGACGTGGAGGGGCCATAGGTAGACAAAAACCCAGCAGCAGGACCGCTACCTCAGCCTTTGTGCAAGGAGGAACAGGAGAACTGTTAGAGCCCTGTAAAATGACCTACAGCAGGAAACAAATGTGCATGTGTCTGCACAAACTGTTAGAAACCGACTCCAAGAGGATGGTCTAAGTGCCTGATGTCCACAGATGGGGGATGTGCTCACAGCCCAACACTGTGCAGGACGCTTTGCATTTGCCACAGAACACCAGGATTGGCAAAATCGCAACTGGCGCCCTGTGCTCTTCACAGATGAATGCAGGTTCACACTGAGCGCATGTGACAGACGTGACAGACTCTGGAGATGCCGTGGAGAGCAATCTGCTGCTTGCAACATCCTTCAGCATGACCGGTTTGGCAGTGGGTCAGTAATGGTGTGGGGTGGCACAGCCCTCCATGTGCTCACCAGAGGTAGCCTGACTGCTATTAGGTATCGAGATGAGATACTCAGACCCTTTGTGAGACCATATGCTGGTGCGGTTGGCCCTGAGTTCCTCCTAATGCAGGACAATGCCAGACCTCATGTGGCTGGAGTGTGTCAGCAGTTCCTGCAAGATGAATGCACTGAAGCTATGGACTGGCCCTCCCGTTCCCCAGACCTGAATACGATTGATCACATCTGGGACATCATGTCTCGCTCCATCCACTAACGTCACGTTGCACCACAGACTGTCCAGGAGTTGGATGCTTTAGTCCAGGTCTGGAAGGAGATCCCTCGGGAGACCATCCATCGCCTCATCAGGAGCATGCCCAGGCATTGTAGGGAGGTCATACAGGCACGTGGAGGCCACACACTACTGAGCATCATTTGCTTGTCTTGAGGCATTTCCACTGAAGTTGAATCAGCCTGCAATTTGATTTTCCACTTTTTGAGCATCATTCCAACTTCAGACCTCCATGGGATATTATTTGTGACTTACATTGATCATTTTTATGACTTACATTGATCATTTTTAGGTTTTACTGTTCTGTCCACTATATAATAAATAAAGATTTACGACTGGAATATTTCATTCAGTGATATCTAGGATATGGGATTTTAGTGTTCCCTTTATTTTTTGAGCAGTGTATTATTAAAAACAAAATACTGTTTTATGGGTATTGATACTCTCTGTTTTTTCTCACTCCTTTGTTTCAGTAATGAAGTACATGTGGCTGAGCTGCAATACTACACACAACCTGAGGACAGACGTGGTGCTGTTTTTGATAGACAAAAATCATATTATTCTCACAATGGACAACCATCACACTTACAACCTACCTTGTATTGTGCTTTGTTATACAATTTATCATAATATTGATTTAACATACTGTAATTTTGCACCAGCCAATAAAAAAAAAGTACCGTATATACTCGAGTATAAGCCGACCCCCCTAATTTTGCCACAAAAAAACTGGGAAAACTTAATGACTCGAGTATAAGCCTAGGGTGGAAAATGCAGCAGCTACCGGTAAATTTCAAAAGTAAAAATAGATACCAATAAAAGTAAAATGAATTGAGACATCAGTAGGTTAAGTGTTTTTGAATATCCATATTGAATCAGGAGCCCCATATAATGCTCCATAAAGTTTGATGGGCCCCATTAGATGCTCCATATTAAAATATGCCCCATATAATCCTGCATAAAGGGTAATAAGAGCCCCATAAGATGCCCCATAGAGATATTTGCCCTATATAGTGCTGCACAAGTGTTATGGCCCCATAAGATGCTCTGCACAGCCACTTGCCCCTTATAGTGCTGCACAAGAGTTATGGCCCCATAAGATGCTCCGCACAGCCACTTCCCCCTTATAATGCTGCACAAGAGTTATGGCCCCATAAGATGCTCCATACAGTCACTGCCCCTTATAGTGCTGGACAAGTGTTATGGCCCCATAAGATGCTCCGTACAGACACTTGCCCCTTACAGTGCTGCACAAGAGTTATGGCCCCATAAGATACTCCGCACAGCCACTTGCCCCTTATAATGCTGCACAAGAGTTATGGCCCCACAAGATGCTCCATACAGTCACTGCCCCTTATAGTGCTGCACAGGAGTTATGGCCCCATAAGATGCTCTATACAGACACTTGCCCCTTATAGTGCTGCACAAGTGTTATGGCCCCATAAGATGCTCCGCACAGCCACGTGCCCCATATAGTGCTGCACAATCGTTATGGCCCCATAAGATGCTCCGCACAGCCACTTGCCCTTTATAATGCTGCACAAGAGTTATGGCCCCATAAGATGCTCCGTATAGTCACTTGCCATATGCTTTTGCTGCCATAAAAAAAAAATCACATACCTCTCTTCGCTCACGACCGCCGACACTTTCAATATTTACCTGCTTCTCGTGTGGCTCCGTCTTCGGCACTGACGTTCAGCAGAGGGCACGCACTGACTACGTCACCGCGCCCTCTGACCTGAGCGTCACTGCCAGAGGACGCTGAAGACAGAGCCGCACCGGAACGAGGAGAGGTAAATATCGCGCAGCGCTGCGCTCCCCCTCCCCGTATACTACCTGCTCCTGGCGCTGCGTCCCTGCTTCTTCCACCGCTGCATCTTCTTCCTGTATTGAGCGGTCACATGGTACCACATTTCTGTAATGTGCAGTACCATGTGACCGCTCAGTGCAAGAAGAATCTGCAGCGCCGGAAGAAGCAGGGACGTCCAGGGACCGCGCCGGGAGTAGGTAAGTATAATTAGAGAGCCCCCGCCCCCTCTCCCCTGCCGACCCTCGGGTATGACTTGAGTATAAGCTGAGAGGGGGACATTCAGCCCAAAAAAATGGGCTGAAAATCTCGGCTTATACTCGAGTATATACGGTATTCATTTTTTTTGAGCATAGGAATCTCTAAGTGATATTCTTCCTCTGTTGAGGCATTTGTATACTTTTTTTCATTTGTGTAATATCTCATGCAGCGCCCCAGAGTCCTGGTCGTTGCAGTACTGTGGCTCCGCCACTAAGGGGAGCTATGGTACGTCTGATGGCACTGAAGGAGTTCATCTGACCAGGTATCACAGACACCAATACATTTCACAGCCGGGCCTCCAGGGGGAGCTAAGGGTTCTATTCACTAGGCCACTCCCCACCATTGTGGGTAAACTGGGGGTCAGGCAGGAAGTTAGTTCAGAAAGCTGACTGGGTTGGAACCAGGCAACACCTTGTGGCAGAGGGTGTTGTGGGAGAAGATTCGGTAGGGTCCCTGTCAGGGGTGGGATCCTGACAGAGGCCTGGCTACAAGAAGGAATGTAACGGGACCGTGCCTGCTCAGCATAGCGGCGGTGCCCAAGGAAGGATTAGAAGCGAGATAGATTGTGCTGAGTGAGAAACGAGATCAAAGCAAGAAGGAGAATACCAGTAGGAGTCGTGCTGTGAGACCGAGGCAACATCCTACTGAGGCGCACAACCGGCGGCCGGAACGCCGAGGGAGTATTACAATATTCAGCTTCAGGCAATACTCTAAACCAACGGCAGGACAGTCAGTCTAAGGCGGGCTGTCTCACCCAAATCACCTATGCAGTCTTGGGGGGCAACTTGTGGAGAGGGGCGACTCTAGGGTCCCGGAAGAGCTCCGAGCCTACCCGTCATACGGGTGCCGTCCTAACCGCAACACCAGGGAGGGACAGAGGATTAGAAGAACATCATCTAATCGAGTTGTGAGGGAACTTAAGAAACAGACACAACAGTTGTGGGGACTTTCCGTAAGCACAGCAGGGAAGGACCGCAACACCTAGCGCTAGAAGGAAGGCACAGATTTCCACCTGTTAAGAGAACTCTGGAGGTGCCATTGGACCGGCCGGATTTGCGCAGCCTGGTTATCCGGATTCCAGACTGAGGACCCAGAGATCTTCAGTAAAGAGGTAAAGAGACTGCAACCTGGTGTCCTCGTTATTTACTACGACCTACACTGCACCGCAACACCCCCATCTACACCGACATCTGTCACTTCATTCACTGTGCGCCCCTCGGCAGGGTCACGGACCGGGCCTAGCCACCGTGACAACCCCAGAGCAGAGACTCAGAGGCCCGGTACCGGGTACCCCTCGGCCCTGCGGCAGTGGGGGCGCTACAACTTGGCGTCACGAACAGGATCTACTTAAGCCTGAAGAATCAGGTCATGTGTGCCTTGGAACTGTGATTTACTGTACTTGGACTGTACTTTATTGCAAAGGCTGTGTGCTGCCATTTACCGCCAAAAGTTCCCGCCAAAAGCCGCCGCCATTGCAGCGCCACAGGGAGCGCAGAGGAAGAAGGGCGTGCCATGGGAGGAGACTACCAAAGCGGCGCCAGAAGTAGCGACCGCCCACTCCGACTCCTGCTGCGAGAGGACGACCTACCCAGGAGCAGAGGAGAACGGCCCCCTGATTTGCAACGGCGGGAACGAGGTGAAGAAGGAGCTCGACCTCGGAGAAATGGCGGAGCCAGGTGCATGCGGTGCCGCCGAATGCCAGACAGCAACGATGAGCAGCAAGTGCCCGAGCCACGGCGAGGTGATCCCGGCTTGCCCTCATCCATCAGAGACGGACTCGCGTCCACCGCCAGTGGAGGAGCCGAGTCTACCTATCCCAGCCACGGAGCCATGGAGGGCGGAGCCACGTCAGGAGGCCGCTCCGGAAGAGCCGCGGTCCGGGCTGCAGCCGATTCCAGTGTCCTCGTCAACGGAACAGATCGACATCGGTGGAATCACATCAGGCGCAGGTATGGACGGCACCCCTACTCCCCCGGCCGATTCTGCTCTCCCGACCGATCCGGCTCCCCTGACCGATCCCGCTCCGGTGACCGTTCCTCACCCCAGCAACAATAACCGCTTCCTCTCAGTGGAGCGGGTAGTCCTCACCCCCGGCGCGATGGGGAAGCTGGTACCTCCACTACCGACCAAGATGGGGGAACCCATAGATGTAGGCCCGGACGGGGTGATCCTCCGGTGGGACATCCCCTGGAACAAGCCGTATGGAGCTCCGGGGGAGAGCCTCACCCTTGCGGTACTTACCTGGGAACAGTATAAGCAATGTCTAATCCAACACTGGAAAGCTCGAGACGAGACTGAACAACATGATACACAACGTAGAAAGTCTGCGCACGGCAGGAAAGACGTGGTAAAGCGGGGAACTGTGCTGGCCTACCACCCGAAGAGGGGATGGGGCTCCATACAGGAACCGGGACTACCAACTGATGTCTTTGTTACTAGTTACAACGTAAAAACTCCCTGCTGCAGTCGAGATGGTGACCCATTGCAAAGGGGGGTCAGGTGACCTACACTCGCCACCGGAATGCACAAGGATGGTGCGCTCGGAACGTACACCGGTGTGAGCCTGAGGGAGCATCGCCTGTTGCCCCGATCATGACTGATCCAGATTTGCCAGATCTTGTTACTGTCACCACCGTACGCCTTGTGGCGGCTGCGGAACTTGCGAGCAGGATTAGCCTTCAAAGCCAGACACCGGCTGATCTGATGGAATCTGAGAGACCAACTACCAGCACAGGTGCTGCATCGGCCGGGAACCAAAGACCACCCCCTACACTACAAGATTAAGTAAGCAGGAATGCTTTAATGAATGTAAATAGTTAACTGTTTGGTTCCTGATTTTGCTGCTAAACCCGTCTAGGGTTAACTCTTAAAGGGATCCCTTTGTTGACCCGGGATCCCTATTGTTTTGTTTGCTTTTCCTACCCCCCCTGTTATCAAGAACTGCCGCCATCATGAACAGTGCATGATACAAACTGCTTGTAAATAGTTTGCACCTTCTTAAAGGTGCTCCCTACTGGTTTTACTTAAAGAGAGACTCTTTGCAAAGATACCGCACTGGAGCTTTTGCTGAGTATGGACTGGTAGCTTGAGAAGATGTGCTACCTCATAAAGACTTGGTCCCCTCATAAAGGGGATGTTCACGTATTGCGCTGATGAACCGTATTGCCTTAAGACAGTTGGGTGGCAATAATGTCTTGGAAAGAGAAAGTAATAATGTTGATATGAACACGTTAAATGTACCTAACTAGTTAAATGTGAAAAGTGTTTGATAATGTTGACAGAAGAACGAGGACAGGAAGTGAACCCGTAGGGGTTAGTGGTGAGTCCTCTTAGGAGCCAGATAGAGATGGCTCAGTGATCTCAAACTGAAGGTAAATGTTATGTTCTATACTGTGTATAGTAGTTGAAAAGGCAGTAGGCCCGGGCTGAAAGGGGCGGTCCTGTAAAGAAAGGAGAGGCAGTAGGTCTGGAGCCGTTAGGACAGGCGGTCCTGCAGATTCAAAGAAGGGGAATGAAGTTAATTGCCTTATAGTGTGTTATAAGAAGGTCTTTAGTGGATTAAGGCAATGTTAAATTATTGTTCAAAGATTTGCACTAAGTAGAATACCCGGTTGGGTGAGAAAAGTTATTTAAAAGTATTTAACCATGTTTGTAACGTTCAAGTGTCCTCACCTCCCATAAAGGGAAGCTCTGTTCAAGTATACGTATTGTTATTGCACTCAACAAAAATTGTATGTCTTTTTGCTAACCTGTATTGTTGTTTTCTTCCCAGTCCCGGAGTACTGGATTTAACCGGGGGGGAGTGCAGCGCCCCAGAGTCCTGGTCGTTGCAGTACTGTGGCTCCGCCACTAAGGGGAGCTATGGTACGTCTGATGGCACTGAAGGAGTTCATCTGACCAAGTATCACAGACACCAATACATTTCACAGCCGGGCCTCCAGGGGGAGCTAAGGGTTCTATTCACTAGGCCACTCCCCACCATTGTGGGTAAACTGGGGGTCAGGCAGGAAGTTAGTTCAGAAAGCTGACTGGGTTGGAACCAGGCAACACCTTGTGGCAGAGGGTGTTGTGGGAGAAGATTCGGTAGGGTCCCTGTCAGGGGTGGGATCTTGACAGAAGCCTGGCTACAAGAAGGAATGTAACGGGACCGTGCCTGCTCAGCATAGCGGCGGTGCCCAAGGAAGGATTAGAAGCGAGATAGATTGTGCTGAGTGAGAAACGAGATCAAAGCAAGAAGGAGAATACCAGTAGGAGTCGTGCTGTGAGACCGAGGCAACATCCTACTGAGGCGCACAACCGGCGGCCGGAACGCCGAGGGAGTATTACAATATTCAGCTTCAGGCAATACTCTAAACCAACGGCAGGACAGTCAGTCTAAGGCGGGCTGTCTCACCCAAATCACCTATGCAGTCTTGGGGGGCAACTTGTGGAGAGGGGCGACTCTAGGGTCCCGGAAGAGCTCCGAGCCTACCCGTCATACGGGTGCCGTCCTAACCGCAACATCAGGGAGGGACGGAGGATTAGCAGAACATCATCTAATCGAGTTGTGAGGGAACTTAAGAAACAGACACAACAGTTGTGGGGACTTTCCGTAAGCACAGCAGGGAAGGACCGCAACACCTAGCGCTAGAAGGAAGGCACAGATTTCCACCTGTTAAGAGAACTCTGGAGGTGCCATTGGACCGGCCGGACTTGCGCAGCCTGGTTATCCGGATTCTGGACTGAGGACCCAGAGATCTTCAGTAAAGAGACTGCAACCTGGTGTCCTCGTTATTTACTACGACCTACACTGCACCGCAACACCCCCATCTACACCGACATCTGTCACTTCATTCACTGTGCGCCCCTCGGCAGGGTCACGGACCGGGCCTAGCCACCGTGACAACCCCAGAGCAGAGACTCAGAGGCCCGGTACCGGGTACTAGAGTTGAGCGACTTTCATTTTTTTAAGATCGAGTCGGGTTTTGTGAAACCCGATTTTGTCCAGAGTCGAGTCGAGTGCAGTCGGCCGATTATCGCTAAAAGTCGGGGATCGACCGAAACACGAAACCCAATGCAAGTCAATGGGGAAGCATAGTCGGCAGTGAGTGGAGGCCAGGAAAACACCTACAGTGCCCATTTTAATGCCAAAAACATCCATTCTTGTTTCTGAAGCTTGTCAATCTTAATTAACTTTATAATAATAGTTGGGCATAGGGAATTGGGGGTCATTTGGCAAAAGTTGTGGGGGGAGTAGGGCCGGCTCAAGTTTTTCGTGGGCCCAGGAAATGCGGACTACGTCACGGCGGTGTTGCAGGGAAAGGTAAGTATTTCAACGTTGCAAGTGCTGTGATCCTGAGCAAGCAGGGGGGGCCCACTCGTTCGCATTGGCACTGGCACAGGGCCCCTCAAAGTACAGCGATGTGTGTTTGCATGGCGGGGGCGCCTCCCACCAGCAGCGACACTTTTGCGTACTCTGAGGGGCCCTGTGCCAGTGACGTCGCCAACGAGTATGCCCCCCCACCTGATGAAGGAACCTGCACTTTCATCTGCACCTTCCTCTCTGTCCCTGTGTAAGGTGGTATAACATGCGGGAAGGGGAACCTTACTTTCAGCAGGGTCAGATTCTGGCTGTGTAGAGTATAAGGGGAATGTAGTGGTCTAGGTCAATGTACCAGCAGACTCATCTAGCAGTGGCTGGGCAATGGGCAGGATGAGGAGGAAACAGATATAGGGCCAAAGAATAAAGTAGGCTAAATGCAGTTCAAAATTGGTAACAGGACTAAACAGGCGGCATTGCTTTGTTCAGTGGAGTAGCAAACCCAAGAGCAGCAGACACTGTTTCAAGGGCATAACCACACTAGTAGGCCAAATGCAGTTTAATATCTGATAGTATAGGGCGAAAGCCAGAATGTGGAAGCTCAGCTTTGTTCAGTTGAGGACAACACCAGGCAGGGGCAGACAGACACCTTTAGTAGGCCGGAACAGCCAATTGCATTTTTAAAAATGGTAATTTGGAACTGAAGGTAGAAGCTCAGCTTTATTCAGTTGAGGACAACACCAGGCAGGGGCAGACATTCACCTTTAGTAGGCCGGAACAGCCAATTGCATTTTTAAAAATGGTAATTTGGAACAGAAGGTTGAGGCTCAGCTTTATTCAGTTGAGGACAACACCAGGCAGGGGCAGACAGACACCTTTAGTAGGCCGGAACAGCCAATTTTTTTAAAAAAACAGCAGTTAGTAAGAGGCAGAAGGTAGAAGCTCAGCTTTATTCAGTTGAGGACAACACCAGGCAGGGGCAGACAGACACCTTTAGTAGGCCGGAACAGCCAATGGCATTTTTAAAAATGGTAATTTGGAACTGAAGGTAGAAGCTCAGCTTTATTCAGTTGAGGACAACACCAGGCAGGGGCAGACATTCACCTTTAGTAGGCCGGAACAGCCAATTGCATTTTTAAAAATGGTAATTTGGAACAGAAGGTTGAGGCTCAGCTTTATTCAGTTGAGGACAACACCAGGCAGGGGCAGACAGACACCTTTAGTAGGCCGGAACAGCCAATTGCATTTTTAAAAATGGTAATTTGGAACAGAAGGTTGAAGCTCAGCTTTATTCAGTTGAGGACAACACCAGGCAGGGGCAGACAGACACCTTTAGTAGGCCGGAACAGCCAATTTTTTAAAAAAACAGCAGTTAGTAAGAGGCAGAAGGTAGAAGCTCAGCTTTATTCAGTTGAGGACAACACCAGGCAGGGGCAGACAGACACCTTTAGTAGGCCGGAACAGCCAATGGCATTTTTAAAAATGGTAATTTGGAACTGAAGGTTGAAGCTCAGCTTTATTCAGTTGAGGACAACACCAGGCAGGGGCAGACATTCACCTTTAGTAGGCCGGAACAGCCAATTGCATTTTTAAAAATGGTAATTTGGAACAGAAGGTTGAGGCTCAGCTTTATTCAGTTGAGGACAACACCAGGCAGGGGCAGACAGACACCTTTAGTAGGCCGGAACAGCCAATTGCATTTTTAAAAATGGTAATTTGGAACAGAAGGTTGAAGCTCAGCTTTATTCAGTTGAGGACAACACCAGGCAGGGGCAGACAGACACCTTTAGTAGGCCGGAACAGCCAATGGCATTTTTAAAAATGGTAATTTGGAACTGAAGGTTGAAGCTCAGCTTTATTCAGTTGAGGACAACACCAGGCAGGGGCAGACATTCACCTTTAGTAGGCCGGAACAGCCAATTGCATTTTTAAAAATGGTAATTTGGAACAGAAGGTTGAGGCTCAGCTTTATTCAGTTGAGGACAACACCAGGCAGGGGCAGACAGACACCTTTAGTAGGCCGGAACAGCCAATTGCATTTTTAAAAATGGTAATTTGGAACAGAAGGTTGAAGCTCAGCTTTATTCAGTTGAGGACAACACCAGGCAGGGGCAGACAGACACCTTTAGTAGGCCGGAACAGCCAATGGCATTTTTAAAAATGGTAATTTGGAACTGAAGGTTGAAGCTCAGCTTTATTCAGTTGAGGACAACACCAGGCAGGGGCAGACATTCACCTTTAGTAGGCCGGAACAGCCAATTGCATTTTTAAAAATGGTAATTTGGAACAGAAGGTTGAGGCTCAGCTTTATTCAGTTGAGGACAACACCAGGCAGGGGCAGACAGACACCTTTAGTAGGCCGGAACAGCCAATTGCATTTTTAAAAATGGTAATTTGGAACAGAAGGTAGAAGCTCAGCTTTATTCAGTTGAGGACAACACCAGGCAGGGGCAGACAGACACCTTTAGTAGGCCGGAACAGCCAATGGCATTTTTAAAAATGGTAATTTGGAACTGAAGGTTGAAGCTCAGCTTTATTCAGTTGAGGACAACACCAGGCAGGGGCAGACATTCACCTTTAGTAGGCCGGAACAGCCAATTGCATTTTTAAAAATGGTAATTTGGAACAGAAGGTTGAGGCTCAGCTTTATTCAGTTGAGGACAACACCAGGCAGGGGCAGACAGACACCTTTAGTAGGCCGGAACAGCCAATTGCATTTTTAAAAATGGTAATTTGGAACAGAAGGTTGAAGCTCAGCTTTATTCAGTTGAGGACAACACCAGGCAGGGGCAGACAGACACCTTTAGTAGGCCGGAACAGCCAATTTTTTAAAAAAACAGCAGTTAGTAAGAGGCAGAAGGTAGAAGCTCAGCTTTATTCAGTTGAGGACAACACCAGGCAGGGGCAGACAGACACCTTTAGTAGGCCGGAACAGCCAATGGCATTTTTAAAAATGGTAATTTGGAACTGAAGGTTGAAGCTCAGCTTTATTCAGTTGAGGACAACACCAGGCAGGGGCAGACATTCACCTTTAGTAGGCCGGAACAGCCAATTGCATTTTTAAAAATGGTAATTTGGAACAGAAGGTTGAGGCTCAGCTTTATTCAGTTGAGGACAACACCAGGCAGGGGCAGACAGACACCTTTAGTAGGCCGGAACAGCCAATTGCATTTTTAAAAATGGTAATTTGGAACAGAAGGTTGAAGCTCAGCTTTATTCAGTTGAGGACAACACCAGGCAGGGGCAGACAGACACCTTTAGTAGGCCGGAACAGCCAATGGCATTTTTAAAAATGGTAATTTGGAACTGAAGGTTGAAGCTCAGCTTTATTCAGTTGAGGACAACACCAGGCAGGGGCAGACATTCACCTTTAGTAGGCCGGAACAGCCAATTGCATTTTTAAAAATGGTAATTTGGAACAGAAGGTTGAGGCTCAGCTTTATTCAGTTGAGGACAACACCAGGCAGGGGCAGACAGACACCTTTAGTAGGCCGGAACAGCCAATTGCATTTTTAAAAATGGTAATTTGGAACAGAAGGTTGAAGCTCAGCTTTATTCAGTTGAGGACAACACCAGGCAGGGGCAGACAGACACCTTTAGTAGGCCGGAACAGCCAATGGCATTTTTAAAAATGGTAATTTGGAACTGAAGGTTGAAGCTCAGCTTTATTCAGTTGAGGACAACACCAGGCAGGGGCAGACAGACACCTTTAGTAGGCCGGAACAGCCAATGGCATTTTTAAAAATGGTAATTTGGAACTGAAGGTTGAAGCTCAGCTTTATTCAGTTGCAGCTTCTTGGCAATAATATAAAGAAGACGAGACAGGACAACACTCGTTGGATGCCATATCTGTGTTTTCACTGGAAAAAAAACTGTCAGTTAACTACTTGTAGGAGAAAGTTTTTGTAGCTGGAGGCCACTTTTTGTATTGTACCAGTTTTCTGTTGTATGTTTGGAACTGAAGGTTGAAGCTCAGCTTTATTCAGTTGAGGACAACACCAGGCAGGGGCAGACACCTTTAGAAGGACGGAACAGCCAATTTTTTTAAAAACAGCAGTTAATCAGAGCCAGAAGGTAGAAGCTCAGCTTTATTCAGTTGAGGACAACTTGAACTAGGGACTGCAGACAGACTTTGCAGGCTGTCCCCTGTGTGGACCATGCATCCAATACATTAACCCATTTAGCCACAAAGGACACGTAACCTTCCGTGGCCAGGCCTACAGGTCCATGTGTCTGTTGTGAGGTATACCTTTGGACTGACAAATTGACAGAATGCAAGGACAATGCGGTCTTTAACATGCAGGTGGAGGGGTGGGATGGCTTTTCTCGCAAAAGAATTGTCAACTGGGTAGCTCATAGCGTGGTATATCGTAGTTCATCCTGGCTTTATTAATATTAAATTAAATAAAAAAATAGGCTCTAGGCACTTTATTATTGGTTCCAGGGGTACACGGGCAGCAGTGGTCAGGTGAGTGGAGGTCTAGTGGAAGGAGGGACCTTAGACAGGCTTCGAAGGCCTAACATAATAAAATGGGCTGGCGGTAGGCACTTTATTATTGGTTCCAGGGGTACACGGGCAGCAGTGGTCTGGTCAGTGGAGGCCTAGTGGAAGGAGGGACCGCAGACAGGCTTCAAAGGCCTAACATAATAAAATGGGCTGGCTGTAGGCACTTTATTATTGGTTCCAGGGGTACACGGGCAGCAGTGGTCAGGTGAGTGGAGGCCTAGTGGAAGGAGGGACCGCAGACAGGCTTCGAAGGCCTAACACAATAAAATGGGCTGGCTGTAGGCACTTTAAAATTGGTTCCAGGGGTACACGGGCAGCAGTGGTCTGGTCAGTGGAGGCCTAGTGGAAGGAGGGACCGCAGACAGGCTTCGAAGGCCTAACACAATAAAATGGGCTGGCTGTAGGCACTTTAAAATTGGTTCCAGGGGTACACGGGCAGCAGTGGTCTGGTCAGTGGAGGCCTAGTGGAAGGAGGGACCGCAGACAGGCTTCGAAGGCCTAAAATAACAAACAATAGGCTCATGGCAGTTTTACAGCGGTTACATGGATACACGGGCAGCTTGGTGGTGAGTGGAGGAGTATTTAAAGTAGGGACCGCAGACAGGCTATCAAAGGCCTAAAATAACAAACAATAGGCTCATGGCAGCTTTACAGCGGTTACATGGATACACAGGCAGCTTGGTGGTGAGTGGAGGAGTATTTAAAGTAGGGACCGCAGACAGGCTATCAAAGGCCTAAAATAACAAACAATAGGCTCATGGCAGCTTTACAGCGGTTACATGGATACACAGGCAGCTTGGTGGTGAGTGGAGGAGTATTTAAAGTAGGGACCGCAGACAGGCTATCAAAGGCCTAAAATAACAAACAATAGGCTCATGGCAGCTTTACAGCGGTTACATGGATACACAGGCAGCTTGGTGATGAGTGGAGGAGTATTTAAAGTAGGGACCGCAGACCGGCTATCAAAGGCCTAAAATAACAAACAATAGGCTCATGGCAGTTTTACAGCGGTTACATGGATACACGGGCAGGCAGCTTGGTGGTGAGTGGAGGAGTATTTAAAGTAGGGACCGCAGACAGGCTATCAAAGGCCTAAAATAACAAACAATAGGCTCATGGCAGCTTTACAGCGGTTACATGGATACACAGGCAGCTTGGTGGTGAGTGGAGGAGTATTTAAAGTAGGGACCGCAGACAGGCTATCAAAGGCCTAAAATAACAAACAATAGGCTCATGGCAGCTTTACAGCGGTTACATGGATACACAGGCAGCTTGGTGGTGAGTGGAGGAGTATTTAAAGTAGGGACCGCAGACAGGCTATCAAAGGCCTAAAATAACAAACAATAGGCTCATGGCAGTTTTACAGCGGTTACATGGATACACGGGCAGGCAGCTTGGTGGTGAGTGGAGGAGTATTTAAAGTAGGGACCGCAGACAGGCTATCAAAGGCCTAAAATAACAAACAATAGGCTCATGGCAGTTTTACAGCAGTTACATGGATACACGGGCAGGCAGCTTGGTGGTAAGTGGAGGAGTATTTAAAGTAGGGACCGCAGACAGGCTATCAAAGGCCTAAAATAACAAACAATAGGCTTATGGCAGTTTTACAGCGGTTACATGGATACACGGGCAGGCAGCTTGGTGGTGAGTGGAGGAGTATTTAAAGTAGGGACCGCAGACAGGCTATCAAAGGCCTAAAATAACAAACAATAGGCTCATGGCAGCTTTACAGCGGTTACATGGATACACAGGCAGCTTGGTGGTGAGTGGAGGAGTATTTAAAGTAGGGACCGCAGACAGGCTATCAAAGGCCTAAAATAACAAACAATAGGCTCATGGCAGCTTTACAGCGGTTACATGGATACACGGGCAGGCAGCTTGGTGGTGAGTGGAGGAGTATTTAAAGTAGGGACCGCAGACAGGCTATCAAAGGCCTAAAATAACAAACAATAGGCTCATGGCAGCTTTAAGGCCCCGTCTCACTAAGCGATTTACCAACGATCACGACCAGCGATATGACCTGGCCGTGATCGTTGGTAAGTCGCTGTGTGGTCGCTGGGGAGCTGTCACACAGACCGCTCTCCCCAGCGACCAACGATCAGGGGAACGACTTCGGCATCGTTGAAACTGTCTTCAACGATGCCAAAGTCCCCCTGCAGCACCCGGGTAACCAGGGTAAACATCGGGTTACTTAAGCGCAGGGCCGCGCTTAGTAACCCGATGTTTACCCTGGTTACCAAAAAAAACAAACACTACATACTCGCCTTTCGGTGTCCAGGTCCCTTGCCGTCTGCTTCCTGCTCTGACTGAGCCGCCGTACTGTGAGAGCAGAGCGCAGCGGTGACGTCACTGCTGCGCTCTCACTTCTCACTGTACGGCCGGGAGTCAGTGAGAGCAGGAAGCAGACGGCAAGGGACACCGAAAGGCGAGTATGTACTGTTTGTTTTTTTTGGTAACCAGGGTAAACATCGGGTTACTAAGCGCGGCCCTGCGCTTAGTAACCCGATGTTTACCCTGGTTACCAGTGAAGACATCGCTGGATCGGTGTCACACACACCGATTCAGCGATGTCAGCGGGGCCTCAACGACCAAAAAAAGGTCCAGGCCATTCTGACACGACCAGCGATCTCGCAGCAGGGGCCTGATCGCTGGTACGTGTCACACATAGCGAGATCGCTATGGAGGTCGCTGTTGCGTCACAAAACTTGTGACTCAGCAGCGATCTCGCTAGCGATCTCGCTATGTGAGACGGGGCCTTTACAGCGGTTACATGGATACACAGGCAGCTTGGTGGTGAGTGGAGGAGTATTTAAAGTAGGGACCGCAGACAGGCTATCAAAGGCCTAAAATAACAAACAATAGGCTCATGGCAGCTTTACAGCGGTTACCTGGATACACAGGCAGCTTGGTGGTGAGTGGAGGAGTATTTAAAGTAGGGACCGCAGACAGGCTATCAAAGGCCTAAAATAACAAACAATAGGCTCATGGCAGCTTTACAGCGGTTACATGGATACACAGGCAGCTTGGTGGTGAGTGGAGGAGTAGTGCAAGGAGTGTCTGTCCCAGTACTCCCAAAATATAAATAGATGTTAATGTCTCGCAAAACAACCAAAAAAAAAAAAAAGGTGGCATACTTAGGTACAGGGGTGGGCTCATCTACTGAGTTTCTGACATAGTAATTTGGCAGTAACTATTTAATGGTGCCAATATAGGACACAGACACAGACTACTTTAAGTTGCATCATAGATGTCTACAAATTTGTATTGTCAGTGCCAGACATTGAATGATGTCAGCGAATAGACTAAAGATTGGTGGAGCTGTGCGACATAATTTTGCACGTGGTAGAGCACATTTTGAGCTGGGGTAGGGGGGAACTCTCTTGAGGCCGGCGGGACCGCCCCAGGGCCCCTCATGTTACAACGGTGTGTCTGACGTTGGGTGCGCACCACCACCGCCAGAGACACTACATTGTACTATGAGGGACCCAGTAGCAATGCCGTCAACCAAAAGCGAGCACACCCACCTCTTCAGACAAACAGCAGTCTCACGGGTGCTTGCGCCAAGTCGCGATACCACGGCCCCGTGTGGGGAGTTTTGCCATTTAGGGAGGTGTAAACATGTCGTATGCTGTACAATCAGCTGCAGCAAATTAGACATTAGAAAAGTAATTCACAGGCAAGAGCTTTTCATAGGAAAGCTAGGTGTCGGCCGGGCAAGGTGGGGCAAAAGATTTCGAAATCCAGTTGTGGTTCATTTTAATGAATGTTAGATCGTCAACATTTTGGGTAGCCAGACGAGTCCTTTTTTCGGTTAATATTGAACCTGCAGCACTGAATACTCTTTCTGATAGGACACTTGCTGCCGGGCAAGCAAGCTCCTGCAATGCATATTCTGCCAATTCTGGCCAGGTGTCTAATTTGGAGGCCCAGTAATCAAATGGGAATGACGGTTGAGGGAGAACATCGATAAAGGATGAAAAATAGTTAGTAACCATACTGGACAAATGTTGTCTCCTGTCACTTTCAATTGATGCAGCAGTACCTGTCCTGTCTGCGGTCATAGCAAAATCACTCCACAACCTGGTCAGAAAACCCCTCTGTCCAACGCCACTTCTGATGTGTGCACCCCTAACACTCCTAGTCTGCTGCCCCCTGGAGCTCGTGTGAGAACGATCACGTGCGCTGTGTGCTGGGAATGCCTGAAGCAAACGGTCAACAAGAGTTGATTGTTTGGTTGCTAATATTAGTTCCAAGTTCTCATGTGGCATAATATTTTGCAATTTGCCTTTATAGCGTGGATCAAGGAGGCAGGCCAACCAGTAATCGTCATCGTTCATCATTTTCGTAATGCGTGTGTCCCTTTTTAGGATACGTAAGGCATAATCCGCCATGTGGGCCAAAGTTCCAGTTGTCAAATCTCCGGTTGTGATTGGTTGAGGGGCAGTTGCAGGCAAATCTACGTCACTTGTGTCCCTCAAAAAACCAGAACCCGGCCGTGACACGCAACCAATTTCCTGTGCCCCCGGGAAAGGTTCGGCATTAAAAATATACTCATCCCCATCATCCTCCTCGTCCTCCACCTCCTCTTCGCCCGCTACCTCGTCCTGTACACTGCCCTGACCAGACAATGGCTGACTGTCATCAAGGCTTTCCTCTTCCTCTGGTGCAGACGCCTGCTCCTTTATGTGCGTCAAACTTTGCATCAGCAGACGCATTAGGGGGATGCTCATGCTTATTACGGCGTTGTCTGCACTAACCAGCCGTGTGCATTCCTCAAAACACTGAAGGACTTGACACATGTCTTGTATCTTAGACCACTGCACACCTGACAACTCCATGTCTGCCATCCTACTGCCTGCCCGTGTATCCTCCCACAAATAAATAACAGCACGCCTCTGTTCGCAGTCTCTGAAGCATGTGCAGTGTTGAGTTCCACCTTGTTGCAACGTCTATGATGAGGCGATGCTGGGGAAGGTTCAAAGACCGCTGATAGGTCTGCATACGGCTGGCGTGTACAGGCGAACGTCGGATATGTGAGCAAAGTGCACGCACTTTGAGGAGCAGGTCGGAGAACCCAGGATAAGTTTTCAATAAGCACTGCACCACCAGGTTTAAGGTGTGAGCCAGGCAAGGAATGTGTTTCAGTTGGGAAAGGGAGATGGCAGCCATGAAATTCCTTCCGTTATCACTCACTACCTTGCCTGCCTCAAGATCTACTGTGCCCAGCCACGACTGCGTTTCTTGTTGCAAGAACTCGGACAGAACTTCCGCGGTGTGTCTGTTGTCGCCCAAACACTTCATAGCCAATACAGCCTGCTGACGCTTGGCAGTAGCTGGCCCATAATGGGACAACTGGTGTGCAACAGTGTCATCTGCCGATGGAGTGGTTGGCAGACTGCGTTCTGTGGAAGAGCTGTAGCTTCTGCAGGAGGACGAGGAGGAGGAGGAGGAGGGGGTGCGAACGCCTACAGCCAACTGTTTCCTAGACCGTGGGCTAGGCACAACTGTCCCTAAATTGATGTCGCCTGTGGACCCTGCATCCACCACATTCACCCAGTGTGCCGTGATGGACACATAACGTCCCTGGCCATGCCTACTGGTCCATGCATCTGTAGTCAGGTGCACCTTTGTACTCACAGATTGCCTGAGTGCATGGACGATGCGCTGTTTAACATGCTGGTGCAGGGCTGGGATGGCTTTTCTGGAAAAAAAGTGTCGACTGGGTAGCTCGTATCGTGGTTCAGCGTACTCCATCAGGGCTTTGAAAGCTTCGCTTTCAACTAACCGGTAGGGCATCATCTCTAACAAGATTAGTCTAGCTATGTGGGCGTTAAAACCCTGTGTACGCGGATGCGAGGATAAGTACTTCCTTTTTCTAACCAGAGTCTCATGTAGGGTGAGCTGGACTGGAGAGCTGGAGATCGTGGAACTTTCGGGTGTGCCGGTGTACATGGCAGACTGAGAGACGGTTGGAGACGGTATTGTTTCCGCCGGTGCCCTAGATGCAATATTTCCTCCTACAAAACTGGTGGTTCCCTGACCCTGACTGCTTTTGGCTGGCAAAGAAACCTGCACAGATACTGCCGGTGGTGCGGAAAATGGTGGCCTTACAGTGACGGAAGGGATGTTGCGTTGCTGACTAGCTTCATTGGCCGAGGGTGCTACAACCTTAAGGGACGTTTGGTAGTTAGTCCAGGCTTGAAAATGCATGGTGGTTAAGTGTCTATGCATGCAACTAGTATTTAGACTTTTCAGATTCTGACCTCTGCTTAAGCTAGTTGAACATTTTTGACAGATGACTTTGCGCTGATCAGTTGGATGTTGTTTAAAAAAATGCCAGACTGCACTCTTCCTAGACTCGGATCCCTTTTCAGGGATTGCAGACTGAGCTTTAACCGGATGGCCACGCTGTCCTCCAACAGGTTTTGGCTTTGACACGCGTTTTGGGTTAGATACGGGCCCGGCAGATGGAACCTGTTGCGATGTTGATGCCTGCTGCGGCCCCTCCTCCACCTCCGCTTCTGAACTACTGCCGCCTGCACCCTGTTCCCCCAATGGCTGCCAATCGGGGTCAATAACTGGGTCATCTATTACCTCCTCTTCGAGCTCGTGTGCAACTTCGTCTGTGTCACTGTGTCGGTCGGTGGTATAGCGTTCGTGGCGGGGCAACATAGTCTCATCAGGGTCTGATTGTGGATCTGTACCCTGAGAGGGCAATGTGGTGGTCTGAGTCAAAGGAGCAGCATAGTACTCTGGCTGTGGCTGTGCATCAGTGCACTCCATGTCAGAATATACTTGTAATGGGCATGGCCTGTTAAATGTTTCACTTTCTAAGCCAGGGACGGTATGTGTAAAGAGCTCCATGGAGTGACCCGTTGTGTCGCCTGCTGCATCCTTCTCTCTTGTTGTAGTTTTTGCTGAGGAGGACAAGGAAGCGACTTGTCCCTGACCGTGAACATCCACAAGCGACGCGCTGCTTTTACATTTACCAGTTTCGGAAGAGGAGGCAAAAGAGCTAGAGGCTGAGTCTGCAATGTAAGCCAAAACTTGCTGTTGCTGCTCCGCCTTTAAAAGCGGTTTTCCTACTCCCAGAAAAGAGAGCGTTCGAGGCCTTGTGTAGCCTGACGACGAAACTGGCTCCACAGCTCCAGACTTAGGTGGAATATTTTTATCCCCACGACCACCTGATGCTCCACTACCACTACCATCATTACCAGCTGACAATGAACGCCCACGACGACCTCTTGCACCAGACTTCCTCATTGTTTTAAAATCTTAACCAAAGTAACTTTATTTGTTGCTGTCAAACAACTTACACGGTGAGCTATAACTTCAGTATGATTTCAATATCCCTTAACAGGTTGGTGAGACCACAAGGAAAATCAGGCACAATGTTACACACTCTGTTTTCTGTGGCACAAAATCACAGAGATGACACACACGCAGGACTGTCACTCAAGCACTAATGTCAATATTAATCTCCCACCTAATTTATTTATTTTTTTTTTTCAGGGAGACTTTAGAAACCAAATAATATTAAAAAAACCAAAAAAATAAATAGGCTTTCTATGGCCCACTGAATGAGAGAGAGGTGGCACACCCAGGAGTCAAGACTGGCACACAAGCTGAAAGGGCAATATTACTCTCCCACTGTTTGTTTTTTTTTTTTTTTTTTTCAGGGAGACTTTAGAAACCAAATAATAAGAAAAAAAAAATAAATAAATAGGCTTTCTATAGCCCACTGAATGAGAGATAGCACACACAGCAGTGGCACACAAGCCCTGACTGAGGCCAATATTTTTCTCCCACTGATTGATGTAGTGTTTTTGTGTTGAGGTAGATTTTAGAACACAAATCAAGGAAAAAAAAAAAATGCTTTCTATGGCCCACTGAATGAGAGAGGTGGCACACCCAGGAGTCAAGACTGGCACACAAGCTGAAAGGGCAATATTACTCTCCCACTGTTTTTTTATGTATTTTTTGTTTTTTAAGGGAGACTTTAGAATCCCAATAATATTTAAAAAAATAAATAAATAGGCTTTCTATGGCCCACTGAATGAGAGAGGTGGCACACCCAGGAGTCAAGACTGGCACACAAGCTGAAAGGGCAATATTACTCTCCCACTGTTTTTTTATGTATTTTTTGTTTTTTAAGGGAGACTTTAGAAACCCAATAATATTTAAAAAAATAAATAAATAGGCTTTCTATGGCCCACTGAATGAGAGAGGTGGCACACCCAGGAGTCAAGACTGGCACACAAGCTGAAAGGGCAATATTACTCTCCCACTGTTTTTTTAAGTTTTTTTTTTATTATTTTCAGGGAGACTTTAGAAACCAAATAATATTAAAAAAACCAAAAAAATAAATAGGCTTTCTATGGCCCACTGAATGAGAGAGAGGTGGCACACCCAGGAGTCAAGACTGGCACACAAGCTGAAAGGGCAATATTACTCTCCCACTGTTTTTTTTTTTTTTTTTTTTTTTCAGGTAGACTTTAGAAACCAAATAATAAGAAAAAAAATAAATAAATAAATAGGCTTTCTATAGCCCACTGAATGAGAGATAGCACACACAGCAGTGGCACACAAGCCCTGACTGAGGCCAATATTTTTCTACCACTGATTGATGTAGTGTTTTTGTGTTGAGGTAGATTTTAGAACACAAATCAAGGAAAAAAAAAAAAATGCTTTCTATGGCCCACTGAATGAGAGAGGTGGCACACCCAGGAGTCAAGACTGGCACACAAGCTGAAAGGGCAATATTACTCTCCCACTGTTTTTTTATGTATTTTTTGTTTTTTAAGGGAGACTTTAGAAACCCAATAATATTTAAAAAAAAAAATAAATAGGCTTTCTATGGCCCACTGAATGAGAGAGGTGGCACACCCAGGAGTCAAGACTGGCACACAAGCTGAAAGGGCAATATTACTCTCCCACTGTTTTTTTAAGTTTTTTTTTTTTATTTTCAGGGAGACTTTAGAAACCAAATAATATTAAAAAAACCAAAAAAATAAATAGGCTTTCTATGGCCCACTGAATGAGAGAGAGGTGGCACACCCAGGAGTCAAGACTGGCACACAAGCTGAAAGGGCAATATTACTCTCCCACTGTTTTTTTTTTTTTTTTTTTTTTTTTCAGGGAGACTTTAGAAACCAAATAATAAGAAAAAAAATAAATAAATAGGCTTTCTATAGCCCACTGAATGAGAGATAGCACACACAGCAGTGGCACACAAGCCCTGACTGAGGCCAATATTTTTCTACCACTGATTGATGTAGTGTTTTTGTGTTGAGGTAGAATTTAGAACACAAATCACGGAAAAAATAAATAGGCTTTCTATGGCCCACTCAGTGAGAGATGGCACACACAGGGATGGCACTGTAGCAGAAATGCCAATCTTAATCTCCCACAAAAAAAAAAAAAAACAGGGACTGTCCTACAATTACTATCTCCCTGCAGTAATCTAAGCCAGGTATGGCAGGCAGCAATAGGAGTGGACTGATGCACAAATTAAATAAAAAGTGTGGACAAACAAAAAAGATAGCTGTGCAGAAAGGAACAAGAGGATATGTGCTTTGAAAAAAGCAGTTGGTTTGCACAGTGGCGTACACACAGCAATACAGCTATCACGGAGCCTTCTAGGGCAGCCCAATGAGCTACAACGCTGAGGAAAAAAAAAAAAAAAAATAGCTTCCACTGTTCCTGCACACCGAAGGTGGTGTTGGACAGTGGAAATCGCTACAGCACAAGCGGTTTGGTGGTTAGTGGACCCTGCCTAACGCTCTCCCTGCTTCTGACGAAGCGGCAGCAACCTCTCCCTAAGCTCAGATCAGCAGCAGTAAGATGGCGGTCGGCGGGAACGCCCCTTTATAGCCCCTGTGACGCCGCAGACAGCAAGCCAATCACTGCAATGCCCTTCTCTAAGATGGTGGGGACCAGGATCTATGTCATCACGCTGCCCACACTCTGCGTTCACCTTCATTGGCTGAGAAATGGCGCTTTTCGCGTCATTGAAACGCGACTTTGGCGCGAAAGTCGCGTACCGCATGGCCGACAAGCACAGGGGTCGGATCGGGTTTCATGAGACGCCGACTTAGCCAAAAGTCGGCGACTTTTGAAAATGATCGACCCGTTTCGCTCAACCCTACCGGGTACCCCTCGGTCCTGCGGCAGTGGGGGCGCTACACTCATATTTGGGGTTTAGAGACAGTTTAGGAAACTTACGTCTGCGTTGTCTTTTTATACAATATCTCAACCTATGTGCTTAATAACCACAGGCAGAAGGAAGTGCTACAGAATGAAAACTAAAAAAATAATTTTTATTAATATACCAGTAAAACATAATTTAAAGTTCAAGAAAAGAGCAGGATAAAAATGAGGGATAGAGACTCACTAAGCATATCTTGCAAAATAGGACAAATAACCTACAGTAATAATGCTTCAGCATATATGTCTGAAAATTATGTATATTAAAGGGAACCTGTCACCCCCAAAATGGATGATGAGCTAAGCCCACCAGCATCAGGGGCTTATCTACAGCATTCTGTAATGCTGTAGCTAAGCCCCCGATGTAACCTGAGAGGTAAGAAAAAGAGGTTAGATTATACTCACCCAGGGACGGTCCCGGTCTGGTTCTGGTCCGATGGGCATCGCGGTCTGGTCCAGGGCCTCCTATCTTCATAGGATGACGTCCTCTTCTTGTCTTCACGCTGCGGCTCCGGCGCAGGTGTACTTTGTCTGCCCTGTTGAGGGCAGAGCAAAGTACTGAAGTGTTCAGGTGCCGGGCCGCTCTGACCTTTCCCGGCGCCTGCGCACTGCAGTACTTTGCTCTGCCCTCGACAGGGCAAATCAGTACAACTGCGCCAGAGCAACAGCAGGAAGACAAGAAGAGGACATCGTAAGAAGATGGGAGGCCCCGGACCGGCCCGCAACTCCCATCGGACCCGGACCGCAGCAGGATCGCCCCTGGTTGAGTATAATCTAACCTCTTTTACTTACCTTTCAGGTAACATCGGGGGCTTATCTACAGCATTACAGAATGCTGTACATAAGCCCCTGATGCTGGTGGGCTTAGCTCATCTTCCATTTTGGGGGTGACAGGTTCCCTTAACCCCTTCCCGACCCATGACGCCACGTAGGCGTCATGAAAACCCGTGCCAATCCGACCCATGACGCCTATGTGGCGTCATGGAATGATCGCGTCCCTGCAGATCGGGTGAAGGGGTTAACTCCTATTTTACCCGATCTGCAGGGAGAGGTGGGAGTGGTGCTTCAGCCCAGGGGGGGTGGCTTCACCCCCCCGTGGCTACGATCGCTCTGATTGGCTGTTGAAAGTGAAACTGCCAATCAGAGCGATTTGTAATATTTCACCTAAAAAACTGGTGAAATATTACAATCCAGCCATGGCCGATGCTGCAATATCATCGGCCATGGCTGGAAAACCTGAAGTCACCCCCCCCACACCCACCGATCGCCCCCCCAGTCCTCCGTTAGTCCTCCGGTCCCCTCCGTCCGCCTGCCGGCTCCCCCGTCCTGCTGTCCGCTCCCCCCTGTGGTCCGATCACCCCCCCTGTGCTCCAATCACCCCCCCGTGCTCCAATCCACCCCCCCACCACCCCTTCATACTTACCGATCCTCCCGGTGTCCGTACGCCTCCTCGCTGGGCGCCACCATCTTCCAAAATGGCGGGCGCATGCTCAGTACGCCCGCCGAATCTGCCAGCCGGCAGATTCCTTACAAGTACATTTTGATCGCTGTGGTAGGTTCTATCACAGCGATCAAAATAAAACAATAATAAATAAACCCCCCCCCCTTTATCACCCCCATAGGTAGGGACAATAATAAAATAAAGAAAATATTTTTTTTTCTTTTTCCACTAGGCTTAGGGTTAGAACTAGGGTTAGAACTAGGGGTAGGGTTAGGGGTAGGGTTAGGGTTACGGGTAGGGTTAGGGTTAGGGGTAGGGTTATGGCATGTGCACACAGAGCGGATCGGCCGCGGATCCGCAGCGGATCGGTAGCGGATCCGCAGCGGATCGGCAGCGGATCGGCAGCGGATCGGCCGCGGATCGGCCGCGGATCCGCAGCGGATCCGCAGCGGATTGGCCGCTGATCCGCAGCGGATTGGCCGCGGATCCGCAGCGTATTGGCAGCGGATTGGCCGCGGATCCGCAGCGGATTGGCCGCGGATCCGCAGCGGATTGGCCGCTGCGAATTCGAAGCAGTTTTCCATCAGGTTTACAGTACCATGTACACCTAAGGAAAACCAAATCCGCTGTGCCCATGGTGCGGAAAATTCCGTGCAGAAACGCTGCGTTGTATTTTCCGCAGCATTTTACACCTGTTCCTCAATAGGAATCCGCAGGTGAAATCCGCACAAAAAAACACTGGAAATCTGCTGTAAATCCGCAGGTAAAACGCAGTGCCTTTTACCTGCAGATTTTTCAAAAATCGTGCGGAAAAATCTCACACGAATCCGCAACGTGGGCACATAGCCTTAGGGTTAGGGTTGGAATTAGAGTTAGGGTTGGAATTAGGGCTAGGGTTTGAAATAGGGTTAAGATTAGGCTTGTGGTTAGGGTTATGGATAGGGTTAGGGGTGTGTTGGGGTTACAGTTGTGGTTAGGGTTGGGATTAGGGTTACGGTTGGGATTAGGGTTAGGATTAGGGTTGGAATTAGGGTTACGGGTGTGTTGCGGTTAGGGTTGTGGTTAGGGGTTTGTTGGGGTTAGGGTTGTGATTAGGGTTATGGCTACAGTTGGGATTAGGATTAGGGGTGTGTTGGGGTTAGTGTTGAAGTTAGAATTGAGGGGTTTCCACTGTTTAGGCACATCAGGGGTCTCCAAACGCAACATGGCGCCACCATTGATTCCAGCCAATCTTGCGTTCAAAAAGTCAAATGGTGCTCCCGCCTTTCCAAGCCCCGACGTGCGCCCAAACAGTGGTTTACCCCCACAATTGGGGTACCAGCGTACTCAGGACAAACTGGGCAACAACTGTTGGGGTCCAATTTCTCCTGTTACCCTTGCAAAAATAAAAAATTACTTGCTAAAACATAATTTTTGAGGAAAGAACAATTATTTTTTATTTTCACGGCTCTGCGTTATAAACTTCTGTGAAGCACTTGGGGGTTGAAAGTGCTCACCACACATCTAGATAAGTTCCTTCAGGGGTCTAGTTTCCAAAATGGGGTCACTTGTGGGGTGTTTCTACTGTTTAGGCACATCAGGGGCTCTGCAAATGCAATGTGACGCCCGCAGACCATTCCATCAAAGTCTGCATTTCAAATGTCACTACTTCCCTTCCGAGCCCTGACGTGTGCCCAAACAGTGGTTTACCCCCACATATGGGGTATCAGCGTACTCACAACAAACTGGGCAACAAATATTGGGGTCCAAATTCTCCTGTTACCCTTGTGAAAATAAAAAATTGCTTGCTAAAACATCTATTTTGAGGAAAGAAAAATGATTTTTTATTTTCACGGCTCTGCGTTGTAAACTTCTGTGAAGCACTTGGGGGTTCAACGTGCTCACCACACATCTAGATAAGTTCCTTGGGGGGTCTAGTTTCCAAAATGGGGTCACTTGTGGGGGGTTTCTACTGTTTAGGCATATCAGGGGCTCTGCAAACGTAACATGATGCCCGCAGACCATTCCATCAAAGTCTGCATTCCAAAACGTCACTACTTCCCTTCCGAGCCCCGGCATGTGCCCAAACAGTGGTTTACCCCCACATATGGGGTATCAGCGTACTCAGGAGAAACTGGACAACAACTTTTGGGGTCCAATTTCTCCTGTTACCCTTGGGAAAATAAAAAATTGTGGGCTAAAAAATCATTTTTGAGAAAAGAAAAATTATTTTTTATTTTCATGGCTCTGCGTTATAAACTTCTGTGAAGCACTTGGGGGTTCAAAGTGCTCACCACACATCTAGATTAGTTCCTTGGGAGGTCTAGTTTCCAAAATGGGGTCACTTGTGCGGGAGCTCTAATGTTTAGGCACACAGGGGCTCTCCAAACGCGACATGGTGTCCACTAATGATTGGAGCTAATTTTCCATTCAAAAAGCCAAATGGCGTGTCTTCCCTTCCGAGCCCTGCCGTGCGCCCAAACAGTGGTTTACCCCCACATATGGGGTATCATCGTACTCAGGACAAACTGGACAACAACATTTGGGGTCCAATTTCTCCTATTACCCTTGGGAAAATAAAAAATTCTGGGCTAAAAATCATTTTTGAGGAAAGAAAAATTATTTTTTTATTTTCACGGCTCTGCGTTATAAACTTCTGTGAAGCACCTGGGGGTTAAAAGTGCTCACTATGCATCTAGATAAGTTCCTTGGGGGGTCTAGTTTCCAAAATGGGGTCACTTGTAGGGGAGCTCCAATGTTTAGGCACACAGGGGCTCTCCAAATGCGACATGGTGTCCGCTAACGATTGGAGCTAATTTTCCATTCAAAAAGTCAAATGGCACGCCTCCCCTTCCGAGCCTTGCCGTGCACCCAAACAGTGGTTTACCCCCACATATGAGGTATCGGCATACTCAGGAGAAATTGCCCAACAAATTTTAGGATCCATTTTATCCTGTTGCCCATGTGAAAATGAAAGAATTGAGGCTAAAAGAAATTTTGTGTGAAAAAAAAGTACTTTTTCATTTTTGCGGATCAATTTGTGAAGCACCTGGGGGTTTAAAGTGCTCACTATGCCTCTAGATGAGTTCCTTGGGGGGTCTAGTTTCCAAAATGGGGTCACTTGTGGAGGAGCTCCAATGTTTAGGCACACAGGGGCTTTCCAAACGCGACATGGTGTCCGCTAACGATGGAGATAATTTTTCACTCAAAAAGTCAAATGGCGCTCCTTCCCTTCCGAGCCTTACCATGTGCCCAAACAGTGGTTTACCCCCACATGTGAGGTATCGGTGTACTCAGGAGAAATTGCCCAACAAATTTTAGGATCCATTTTATCCTGTTGCCTATGTGAAAATGAAAAAATTGAGGCTAAAATAATTTTTTTGTGAAAAAAAAGTACTTTTTAATTTTTACGGATCAATTTGTGAAGCACCTGGGGGTTTAAAGTGCTCACTATGCTTCTAGATAAGTTCCTTGGGGGGTCTAGTTTCCAAAATGGGGTCACTTGTGGGGGAGCTCCAATGTTTAGGCACACGGGGGCTCTCCAAACGCGACATGGTGTCCGCTAAAGATTGGAGCCAATTTTTCATTGAAAAAGTCATATGGCGCTCCTTCCCTTCCGAGCCCTGCCGTGCGCCCAAACAGTGGTTTACCCCCACATATGAAGTATCAGCGTACTCAGGACAAATTGGACAACAAAGTCCGTGGTCCAGTTTCTCCTTTTACCCTTGGGAAAATAAAAAAATTGTTGCTAAAAGATCATTTTTGTGACTAAAAAGTTAAATGTTCATTTTTTACTTCCATGTTGCTTCTGCTGCTGTGAAACACCTGAAGGGTTAATAAACTTCTTGAATGTGGTTTTGAGCACCTTGAGGGGTGCAGTTTTTAGAATGGTGTCACTTTTGGGTATTTTCAGCCATATAGAACCCTCAAAATGACTTCAAATGTGAGGTGGTCCCTAAAAAAATGGTTTTGTAAATTTTGTTGTAAAAATGAGAAATCACTGGTCAAATTTTAACCCTTTTAACTTCCTAGCAAAAAAAAAATTTGTTTCCAAAATTGTGCTGATGTAAAGTAGACATGTGGGAAACGTTATGTATTAACTATCTTGTGTCACATAACTCTCTGGTTTAACAGAAGAAAAATTCAAAATGTGAAAATTGCGAAATTTTCAAAATTTTCGCCAAATTTCCGTTTTTTTCACAAATAAACTCAGAAATTATCGACCTAAATTTACCACTAACATGAAGCCCAATATGTCACGAAAAAACAATCTCAGAATCGCTAGGATCAGTTGAAGCGTTCCTGAGTTATTACCTCATAAAGGGACACTGGTCAGAATTGCAAAAAACGGCAAGGTCATTAAGGCCAAAATAGGCTGGGTCATGAAGGGGTTAACTCCACAGTGTTCTCTCAGACAAGCATAGAGCAAAACATAATATGCAAAAAACTTATCCATATATAATAAATGTATTTGAGCCCTAAAATGAGAATAATTATGTTTACAAAATTGTTATATACATGTGTTTTATTATTGAGGTGATATTGCTGCAGAAGATAATTATAAATTGTGTCACCATATAGTCTTATTCTTTGAAAGGGCTGTTTGCAACAATAAGACCATGTGGGGAATGATAGTTACTGCTGAATCCAGCATAGCACACTTAAGGGAAACCAAGCCCTGGATTTCAGCCTTAATTTAAATGCCAAACAGGACAACAGTTATCAAAAAAAATATGTGGGGGTAAGAGATATAGATACTGGAGATAGGAGATATAGACAAGGGAATAAGGAAAAGGTTTTTTTACCTGAATGAATGTCACACAAGAAAAGTAAAGCAGTCTGAAACCCTCAGACCTGACACAAACGTTTCGCCCAGCTTTTTCAGGAGCATGTCAAGGCAGAGAGCGTCATGGTTTAAATATCCCTGAGGACCAATGAGAGGGGAGCCCTGTAAAATGTGATGGCATGCACACTGTATTCTCAGTGCATGCGTCAGCTGAATGGTGCTCATGAATAAAGTGGGTCATGAGACCGTGGTCACGCGATTCTGCTGATTCACCCTGCCCACCGGGGCGGCCATGAATGTTCAGCGATCACTTCTTTTCCGTGAAGTCTCATGTCCTGAATGAGCCCACAGCACGCGCATGCACACTTCCATTGAACGTGTAAAAATAGGTAGGAGATAATACAGAGATCGCATTGAGTCCGCCGTGTCTCATATCCTCAACTAGCCTACGCATGCACACTTACATGGGACAGGTAGGATGGAAAATAGTGTTTCAATACTATTGTAAAGAAATAGCCTCTGGTTAAAGATAGTACCTAAAACTGAAATCAGAGAAAGTTACAGACTGGAAAAATTGTAGTCTATTTGCAGAAACAAGACCCAATAAAGTTAATTACTGAAGGATGGATAAATCAAGAAACTTGCAGAAAATTAAAGTGCATGGTGCTAGTAAGTGTAGCATAGGAAATGGATAAAAGCCTGGATTCGGAGCGCCAGTGGACCAATGAGCCTCTGGTCAGAGCTTTCCGGCGAGGATTATCCAGAAGAATCAAGGATGAATTGGCAGTCAGGGATCTACCCGAGATCCTGGATGATCTCATATCCCTCACCACTTGGATTGACTGGCGTTTCCAGGAGCACTCCCGAGAGACGTTTCTCGATAAGTGATTTCTTTGTCCAGCATCTTCTTCACCGAAACCTCGGTTTCTGCCTTGTCCTGCTCCGGTCCCTTAGGATAAACCCATTCTTGGTATCACCGAAGAGGTGGAGCTTCAAATCAGAGCACTCCACATTGAGAAAATTACCTTCTATGTGTTACCGAATCTTTCTCCACCATTTCTACTAAGTCTTACGTGGCTGTGCCTCCATGAACCTGTCCTGGATTGGCGGTCTGGAGATGTCCTTCGATGGGGTTAGTCCTGTCACGATCACTGCCTCAAACCAGTACGGCCTGGTTCTACCCAGTGGCCTCCTGCAGTGCCTGGTTTTCTCCACACATACCGCTTAGAATTATCACCAAAAAGGTCTATCTTCTTCTCATCAGACTAGAGAATCTTACTTCTCATAGTCTGGGAGTCCTTCATGTGTTTCTTAGCAAACTTTATGCGGGCTTTCATATGTCTTGCACTGAGAAGAGCTTCCGTATGGCCACTCTGCCATTGTCATGCCCTCAGCCTCGGGCCCGGACTCTCATGGACAGAAAGACTGGCATTCCTCACGCAGCGCTGTGCACCTCACACACTCTGTCCCTGCTGCGGGTCCGGTCTCCGCTGTGCAGGGAGACCATCGCCTATCACGCTGCCCCACTGGTACTGCTCACCCTGTCCATGTCTCCAAACGATTGGCAGTTCCGTTCTCTGCTAGGAACCTGCACGCCCTTGACAGCTCTCCTGGAAAGGCTCTTAAGAGTCGAGTCCCGCTTCCTGCACATACTTAGAGCAGCAGGGCACCTGTTCTCTATTAGGGCTGTCTGTGCTGTGATGCTCTGTGTATAAAAGGCATCCTGTCATGATCTCAATGGCAAGAGAACATAGCATCAGCATATATAGGAACTAGCTCTTGGAAGATGGAAACTGAGCTGACCATGAACTAAACCTAACGCACAACTAGCAGTGGCCGGGTAGCATGCCTACGTTGATTCTAGATGCCCAGCACCAGCCGGAGGACTAAATAAAGCTAGCAGAGGAAAATATTAGTCCTAGCTCACCTCTAGAGAAATACCCCGAAAGGAGACAGAGGCCCCCCACATGTATTGGCGGTGAGTTAAGATGAAATAACAAACGTAGTATGAAAATAGGTTTAGCAAATTTGAGGTCCACTTACTACATAGCAGAAGACAGAAAGGACACTTTCATGGTCAGCTGAAAACCCTATCAAAACACCATCCAGAAATTACTTTAAAACTCAGGCATTAACTCATAACACCAGAGTGGCAATTCCTGTTCACAAGAGCTTTCCAGACACAGTAACGAAACTACAGCTGTGAACTGGAACAAAAATGCAAAAACAAACATGGACAAGAGTCCAACTTATCTAGTAGTTGTCTAGGAGCAGGAACAAGCACAGAGAGGCTTCTGATAACATTGTTGACCGGCAAGCAACTAACAGAACAGCAAGGTTATATAGCGACTCCCACATCTTGATGGGAACAGGTGAACAGAGAAGATGAAGACACCAGTTCAATTCCACCAGTAGCCACCGGGGGAGCCCAGAATCCAAATTCACAACAGTACCCCCCCCTCAAGGAGGGGGCACCGAACCCTCAACAGAACCACCAGGGCGATCAGGATGGGCCCTATGAAAGGCACGAACCAGATCAGAGGCATGAACATCAGATGCATTAACCCAAGAATTATCCTCCTGGCCGTATCCCTTCCACTTGACCAGATACTGGAGTCTCCGTCTGGAAACACGAGAGTCTAAGATTTTCTCCACAACGTACTCCAACTCACCCTCAACCAACACCGGAGCAGGAGGCTCAACGGAAGGCACAACCGGTACCTCATACCTGCGCAATAATGACCGATGAAAAACGTTATGAATAGAAAAGGATGCAGGGAGGTCCAAACGGAAGGAAACAGGGTTAAGAATCTCCAATATCTTATACGGGCCGATAAACCGAGGCTTAAACTTAGGAGAAGAGACCCTCATAGGGACAAAACGAGAAGACAACCACACCAAATCCCCAACACAAAGCCGAGGACCAACACGACGGTGGCGGTTGGCAAAAAGCTGAGTCTTCTCCTGGGACAACCTCAAATTGTCCACCACCTGCCCCCAGATCTGATGCAATCTCTCCACCACAGCATCCACTCCAGGACAATCCGAAGATTCCACCTGACCAGAGGAAAATCGAGGATGAAACCCCGAATTACAGAAAAACGGGGACACCAAAGTGGCAGAGCTGGCCCGATTATTGAGAGCGAACTCCGCCAATGGCAAAAAAGCAACCCAATCATCCTGGTCAGCAGACACAAAACACCTCAGATATGTCTCCAGGGTCTGATTAATCCGCTCGGTCTGGCCATTCGTCTGAGGATGGAAAGCGGACGAAAAAGATAAATCTATGCCCATCCTAGCACAGAATGCCCGCCAAAATCTAGACACGAATTGGGTCCCTCTGTCAGAAACGATATTCTCAGGAATACCATGCAAACGAACAACATTTTGAAAAAACAGAGGAACCAACTCGGAAGAAGAAGGCAACTTGGGCAGAGGAACCAAATGGACCATCTTAGAAAAACGGTCACACACCACCCAGATGACAGACATCTTCTGAGAAACCGGCAGATCTGAAATAAAATCCATCGAGATGTGCGTCCAAGGCCTCTTAGGAATAGGCAAGGGCAACAATAATCCACTAGCCCGAGAACAACAAGGCTTGGCCCGAGCACAAACGTCACAAGACTGCACAAAGCCTCGCACATCTCGTGACAGGGAAGGCCACCAGAAGGACCTTGCCACCAAATCCCTGGTACCAAAAATGCCAGGATGACCTGCCAACGCAGAAGAATGAACCTCAGAGATGACTCTACTGGTCCAATCATCAGGAACAAACAGTTTATCAGGTGGGCAACGATCAGGTCTATCCGCCTGAAACTCCTGCAAGGCCCGCCGCAGGTCTGGAGAAACGGCTGACAATACCACTCCATCCTTAAGGATACCTGTGGGCTCAGAGTTACCAGGCGAGTCAGGCTCAAAACTCCTAGAAAGGGCATCCGCCTTAACATTCTTAGAACCCGGTAGGTATGACACCACAAAATTAAACCGAGAGAAAAATAATGACCAGCGCGCCTGTCTAGGATTCAGGCGCCTGGCGGTCTCAAGATAAATCAAATTTTTGTGGTCAGTCAATACCACCACCTGATGTCTGGCCCCCTCAAGCCAATGGCGCCACTCCTCAAAAGCCCACTTCATGGCCAAAAGCTCCCGATTCCCAACATCATAATTCCGCTCAGCGGGCGAAAATTTACGGGAAAAGAAGGCACAAGGCCTCATCACGGAGCAGTCAGAACTTTTCTGCGACAACACTGCCCCAGCTCCGATCTCAGAAGCGTCGACCTCAACCTGAAAAGGTAGAGCAACATCAGGCTGACGCAACACAGGGGCAGAGGAAAAACGGCGCTTAAGCTCCCGAAAGGCCTCCACAGCATCAGGGGACCAATCAGCAACATCAGCACCCTTCTTAGTCAAATCGGTCAATGGCTTAGCAATATCCGAAAAACCAGCAATAAATCGACGATAAAAGTTAGCAAAGCCCAAAAATTTCTGAAGACTCTTAAGAGAAGAGGGCTGCGTCCAATCACAAATGGCTTGAACCTTGACAGGATCCATTTCAATGGAAGAGGGGGAAAAAATATATCCCAAAAAGAAAATCCTCTGTACCCCAAAAACACACTTAGAACCCTTCACACACAAAGAATTAGACCGCAAAACCTGAAAAACCCTCCTGACTTGCTGGACATGAGAGTCCCAGTCATCCGAAAAAATCAGAATATCATCCAGATACACAATCATAAATTTATCCAAATAATCGCGAAAAATATCATGCATAAAGGACTGGAAAACTGATGGAGCATTTGAAAGACCAAAAGGCATCACTAAATACTCAAAGTGGCCCTCGGGCGTATTAAATGCGGTTTTCCACTCATCCCCCTGCCTGATTCGCACCAAATTATACGCCCCCCGAAGGTCAATCTTAGAGAACCACTTGGCCCCCTTTATGCGAGCAAACAAATCAGTCAGCAACGGCAATGGGTATTGATATTTAACAGTGATTTTATTCAAAAGCCGATAATACATGGTCTCAAAGAGCCGTCTTTTTTTGACACAAAGAAAAAACCGGCTCCTAAGGGAGATGACGATGGACGAATATGTCCCTTTTCCAAGGACTCCTTTATATATTCTCGCATAGCAGCATGTTCAGGCACAGACAGATTAAATAAACGACCCTTTGGGTATTTACTACCCGGGATTAAATCTATGGCACAATCGCACTCTCGGTGCGGAGGTAACGAACCAAGCTTGGATTCTTCAAAGACGTCACGATAGTCAGACAGGAACTCAGGAATTTCAGAGGGAATAGATGATGAAATGGAAACCACAGGTACATCCCCATGAGCCCCCTTACATCCCCAGCTCAACACAGACATAGCTCTCCAGTCGAGGACTGGGTTGTGAGATTGCAGCCAAGGCAATCCTAACACCAAATCATCATGTAGATTATACAGCACCAGAAAGCGAATAATCTCCTGGTGATCCGGATTAATACGCATAGTTACTTGTGTCCAGTATTGTGGATTATTATTAGCCAATGGGGTGGAGTCAATCCCCTTCAGAGGAATAGGAGTCTCCAAAGGCTCTAAATCATACCCACAGCGTTTGGCAAAGGACCAATCCATAAGACTCAAAGCGGCGCCAGAGTCGACATAGGCGTCCGTGGTAATAGATGACAAAGAGCAAATCAGGGTCACAGATAGAATAAACTTAGACGGTAAGGTGCAAATGGAAACAGATTTACCAAGCTTTTTAGTGCGCTTAGAGCATGCTGATATAACATGAGTAGAATCACCACAATAGAAACACAACCCATTTTTCCGTCTAAAATTCTGCCGCTCGCTTCGGGACAGAATTCTATCACACTGCATACTCTCTGGCGACCTCTCAGTGGAAACCGCCAGATGGTGCACTGGTTTGCGCTCCCGCAGACGCCTATCGATCTGAATAGCCATTGTCATGGACTCATTCAGACCCGCAGGCACAGGGAACCCCACCATAACATCCTTAATGGCATCAGAGAGACCCTCTCTGAAAGTCGCCGCCAGGGCGCACTCATTCCACTGAGTAAGCACAGACCATTTACGGAATCTTTGGCAGTAAATTTCCGCTTCATCTTGCCCCTGAGATAGGGACATCAAAGTTTTTTCTGCCTGAAGCTCCAAATGAGGTTCGTCATAAAGCAACCCCAAGGCCAGAAAAAACGCATCCACATTGAGCAACGCAGGATCCCCTGGTGTCAATGAAAAAGCCCAGTCTTGAGGGTCGCCCCGGAGCAAGGAAATCACAATCCTGACCTGCTGTGCAGGGTCTCCGGCAGAGCGAGATTTCAGGGACAAAAATAATTTGCAATTATTTCGAAAATTCTGAAACCCGGATCTATTCCCCGAGAAAAATTCCGGCAAAGGAATTCTCGGCTCAGATACAGGTGCATGACAAACAAAATCTTGCAATTTTTGTACCTTCGTGGCAAGATTATTCAAACCTGCAGTTACACTCTGAAGATCCATTACAAACAGGTGGACACAGAGCCATTCAAGGGTTAAGAGGAGGTAAGAAGCAGCTAGACAGCAATTAAGGGCTAGGCAGCAAAACTCTGAAGGGAAAAAAAAAAAAAAAAAAAAATTTCCCTTAAACACTTCTCTATCTCCTGCTTCAGCCCAAACAATTAACACTTTGTCGGCCGGTCAAACTGTCATGATCTCAATGGCAAGAGAACATAGCATCAGCATATATAGGAACTAGCTCTTGGAAGATGGAAACTGAGCTGACCATGAACTAAACCTAACGCACAACTAGCAGTGGCCGGGTAGCATGCCTACGTTGATTCTAGATGCCCAGCACCAGCCGGAGGACTAAATAAAGCTAGCAGAGGAAAATATTAGTCCTAGCTCACCTCTAGAGAAATACCCCGAAAGGAGACAGAGGCCCCCCACATGTATTGGCGGTGAGTTAAGATGAAATAACAAACGTAGTATGAAAATAGGTTTAGCAAATTTGAGGTCCACTTACTACATAGCAGAAGACAGAAAGGACACTTTCATGGTCAGCTGAAAACCCTATCAAAACACCATCCAGAAATTACTTTAAAACTCAGGCATTAACTCATAACACCAGAGTGGCAATTCCTGTTCACAAGAGCTTTCCAGACACAGTAACGAAACTACAGCTGTGAACTGGAACAAAAATGCAAAAACAAACATGGACAAGAGTCCAACTTATCTAGTAGTTGTCTAGGAGCAGGAACAAGCACAGAGAGGCTTCTGATAACATTGTTGACCGGCAAGCAACTAACAGAACAGCAAGGTTATATAGCGACTCCCACATCTTGATGGGAACAGGTGAACAGAGAAGATGAAGACACCAGTTCAATTCCACCAGTAGCCACCGGGGGAGCCCAGAATCCAAATTCACAACAGCATCCTCCCCTTGAGGGAGGTGCCTGGGCAACATGTTCATTCTGTAGTATCATTGCCTCCTGCTCAGGCCACACTCAGCTGTGCTCTGCGATTTGAAGACTGTTGCTTTGCATTGATACTATTACCTCTGTCTCCTCAGAATCCTCTGCTGGTAATTCTCTGTCCTGGATCCCTCTGGACACTTTGTATTCCACTCCAGGCTGATAGAGCCACTCCTCACTAAACCATCCTGATACTTCTGCTGGGCTTCCGGGATTCTTTCCACCGACAGAGCCAGTATTCCAGTCTCTTCTATACGGTCTGTATGGGTCGTCCCTCTGGTCTGGGATTTGCAGCATTTAGGTCTCCTGGTATCACGATAGGAGGAACCCCTGTATAGTGGTACACCTTGCCAGGTGCTCCACTATGCAGTACAGTATCATGATCCAGAGGGCCCTCCTCTCAGGCACCTTTTCTCTTTTGTTAAACTTTCGTTAATAAATATCTTTGGTTTTTTGAAGCTCATTCTCCTGTCTCTTGAGTATCGGGTATACAGCTGCCACTGCACCATCAGTGGGCTAGTGAGTCCACTATGCATCTTCAAGTCCTTTGGGCATAACAGTTTGCATAGGCCATGGACTCAGCTAATACCCGATTCTCAGCCCAGAGAAAGCTGGCTGCACTTCGCCAGAGCCAGGATCAGCTAGTGGTCTTCATGTAAACTTTGGATAAATGCCTATCTACTCTACAGGCTGCTGAGCTCACCAGCGCGTCCCAGCTAGCAGAGCTTCATCAGGAACTCAATTGCCAACGTGAGATGCAGACCCATCTGTTGGACTACATGACCTCTGTGAATGACTGGTTAACTAAGGTACAGCTGGTTGCTGCTCCCTCAGTTCTTCAACCTCTGGTACAGCATTCGACAGTTGTGCCCACTACAGTTCCCTGTTCTCGTCTCGGCAAGCCTCCACATTACGATGGTGATCCTAAATTGTGCAGAGGATTTCTCATCCAATGCTTGCTGCATTTTTGCTTATTGCCTCAGCATTATCTAACTGGCATGGCCAAGGTGACTTTACTTGCCTCTCACATGGAGGGTGAGGCTTTAGCCTGGTTCAACCTCCTAATGGAGCGGATTGATCCCATCGTGTCTGATCTGCAGGAATTCATGGATACTTTCCGCAAGATATTTGATGAGCCTGGTCATGCCACATCTGCCATGGAGTCTCCCTTTAATTTACAACAGGGCTCTCTCACTGTTGGTCAGTATGCCATCCGTTTCCGCACCCTAGCTTTGGAGCTCCAGTGGACCAATGAGCCTCTGGTTGGAGCTTTACGGCGAGGATTATCCAGAAGAATCAAGGAAGAATTGGCAGTCAGGGATCTACCCGAGACCCTGGATGATCTCATATCCCTTGCCATTCGGACTGACTGGCGTCTCCAGGAGCGCTCCCGAGAGAGGTTTCTTGAGAAGTGATTTCCTCGTCCAGCATCTTCTTCACTGAAACCTCGGCTTCTGCCTTGTCCTGCTCCGGTCCCTGAGGATAAACCCATGTAGCTTGACCCCATTAAGGTTAAGAGGAGTCAACAGGAGAAGCTTGCTAGGAATCCACATCTTTATGGTGGTGGCTCTGCTTCCGGGCAACGCAGTGGAACTGAGAGGCCAGAAAACTCTTCTGCCTAGGACAGGTAAGAGAGGCCTCCCTAGGTGAGAATGATTCGTCTCCCCCACTAACTGTATCCATATAGGTGATCATCAGAAAGGTGTGGTTCTCTGAGATTGCCTATCTGGACTCTGGGTCTGGTGGACATTTCATCCAGCAAGCTGTTGCCAGGCAGTTTGGGATCCCAATCATTCCCCTGCAGTGGTCCCGGCGAATCATCTCCGTAGACGGAAGACCCCTGAAGGATCCCATTCTTGGTATCACCGAAGAGGTGGAGCTTCAAATCAGAGCTCTCCACAGGGAGAAAATTACCTTCTATGTGTTACCAAATCTTTCTCCACCATTTCTACTAGGTCTTCCGTGGTTGTGCCTCCATGAACCTGTCCTGGATTTGCAGTCTGGAGATGTCCTTCGATGGGGTCAGTCCTGTCACGATCACTGCCTCAAACCAGTATGGCCGGGTTCTACCCAGTGGCCTCCTGCAGCTTTACCTGGGATGCCTGCCTACTGGCCCTTAGCAGATGTTTTCGACAAGAAGGAAGCCAAGACTCCTCCTCCTCTCAGGCCTTACGATTGTCCCATCGATCTAATCCCTGGATTTAATCCTCATCGAAGTAGGATTTAACCCCTTATTCCCACTGAGACTCAAGGCATGTACGATTACATCAAGGAAAATGTGGCTCTAGGGTTTATCCAGAAGTCCTCCTCCCTGGCTGGAGCTGGGTTCTTCATCAAGAAGATGGTTCTCTTCGCCCGTGCATCGACTACTGTGGTCTCATCCTAATAACGGTAAAGAACAGAACAGTCTTCCCTTAATTCCAGAGCTCTTTGATTGTCTTCGAGGTTCCAGGATTTTCACCAAGTTGGATCTCTGTGGGGCTTACAACCTCTTCAGAATATGATCAGGGGATGAGTGGAAAACCGCCTTCAACTTGCGATATGGTCACTACAAATATCGGGTGATGCCCTTCGGGTTAAGCAATGCACCCGCCGTCTTCCAGGAGTGGGTCAATGACATATTCCATGACCTGCTCTATGTCTGTGAGGAGGTGTATCTGGATGACATCCTAGTGTTTTCTCTCAATTTACCAACTCATAGGAGGAATGTTCATCTCGTTCTTCAAAGATTGAGGGAGAATCGTCCCTACACGAAGTTTGAGAAATGTCTGTTTGAACAGAAATATTGACCCTTTCTTGTCTATATAATTTTCTATACAGGTCTCGAGATGGATCTAGAGAAGGTCTCTGCTGTGATTAAGTGACCTGACCTGAGGGAATCAAGGCCATTCAACGGTTCCTGGAATTCGCCAACTACTATCGGCTATTCATTCCCCATTTTTCCTCTCTGGTAAGACCTCTCACTGCTCTGACTTGTAAGGTTCCAAACCAAAGGCCTGGACTACTGAGGCCCAGTCAGCTTTCCCCTCCCTCAAACAAGCTTTCTCAACTGCCCCAGCTCTTCACAGACCAATGATCAACAAGCAGTTTTTTCTTGAAGTGGATGCTTCGTCAGCCGCAGCTGGAGCAGTCCTCACACAAAAACTGTCTTCTGGTAAGATGGTGACCTGTAGTTTCTTCTCCAAGGCATTCTCACCCTGCGAACGTAACTACTCAATTGGGGATAGGGAGTTACTGGCAATTAAGCTAGCCTTAGAAGAATGGCGATATCTGCATGAAGACACAGTTCATACTGTCATCATTTACACTGACCATAAGAATCTGTCCTATCTTCAGTCTGCTCAAAGACTCAACCCTCGCCAGGCCCGTTGGTCTTTATTCTTTGCTCGGTTCAATTTCTCTCTCCATTTCCATCCTGCAGGAAATAATATCAAAGCGGATTCGCTTTCCAGCGCCTTCTTGTCAGACGACCTTGAAGAGGAGCCTCAGCATATCATTGAACCATCTAAGATGATCACTGTGCCTCCAGTCAGGTTGTCACAGCTTCCCTCTGGTAAGACCCTTATAACTGAGAAAGAGAAGAAGCGAGTCCTACACTGGGGTCATTCTTCTAAGCTTGCCAGGCATGCTGGTCAAAAGAAGACTTTGCAGCTAAAATCTTGACACTTCTGGTGGTCCACCTTGCTCCAAGATGTTCTGGACTTTGCTGCAGCCTCCTGTGCTCGTAATAAAACACCGAAGAAACTGCCAGCCAGTCGCCTCCTCTCACTCCCGATTCAGTCTGCTCCCTGGCAACACATTGCCATGGACTTCATCATGGATCTGCCAGCATCGTCTGGTTGTACAGTAATCTGGGTTGTGGTTGACCGGTTCTCCAAGATGGTGCACTTCACTCCGTTGTCTGGTCTCCCTTCCACTCCTAAACTCACAGAGCTCTTCATGCAGCATGTCCTTTGGCTTCACGGTCTTCCGCTCCACATTGTCTCCGACAGAGGAGTTCAATTCATCTCCCGATTCTGGTGGTCCTTCTGTAAGATGTTGGATGTCACCCTGGACTTCTCCTCGGCCTATCACCCACAATCTAATGGTCAAGTAGAAAGAGTGAATCAAGTCCTCATCAACTGTATGCGACACTTCGTGAATGGTCACCACAGTGACTGAGCTTTCCTACAATACCTTTGTTGGTGAGTCCTCCTTCAACTCCCCATTTTTTATTGTTTATGGACAGCACCCTAGGGTCCTGACTCCAATGCCTCTTGCTTCCGGAAATCCTGCAGCTGAGTCCCTGGTCGAAGACTTCACAAAGGTCTGGACAGAGACCAGGACCTCACTGGTTCAGGCAATGGTTTGAACCAAAGAGCATGCAGAAAAGAGACATCTGAATCTGCCACCATTCCAACCAGGAGATAAGGTATGGCTGTCTTCCAGGCACATCCGTCTTAAGGTTCCTTCTTATAAGCTGGCTCCTCTTTATATCAGTCCCTTTGAAGTGCTCTACCGAATCAACGATGTGTGCTCTCCCTGCTGAAGCCAGTTGTTCTTAGTCACATCGTCCATGACTCAGGTAATTTTTCTTCTCCCTTCAGTCCTGAGTACATCTATGAAGTTACGGACATCCCGGCTATGAGAAGAGGTGGCTGGTTGTTCTTTCTGGTTGACTGGAAGAGATATGGTCCTGAGGAGAGATCCTGGGAGCCTGAGAACATTAATGCCCCGGTCCTCCTTAGAATGTTCCTGGCAGGAGTGAATAAGGGGGGGTGTAAGGGGGAGGGTACTGTCATGCCCTCAGCCGTGAGCCCAGTCTCTCAAGGACAGGGAGACCAGTGCTCCTCATGCGGCACTATGCACCTCACCCGCCCTGTCCCTGCTGTGGATCCGGTCTCCGCTGTGCAGACCACAACCTATCACACATCCCCACTGGTACTGCTCACACAGTGCATGGCTTCAGATGATCAGCAGCTCCATTCTCTGCTAGGAACCTGCATTCCTTTGGCAGGTCTCCTAGAAAGGCTCTTAGGAGGCACCTCCCGCTTCCTGCACATACTTAAAGCAGCAGGGCACCTGTTCTCTATTAGGGCTGTCCGTGCTGTGATGCTCTGTGCATAAAAGGCATCCTCCTCTTGAGGGAGGTGCCTGGGCAATGTGTTCATTCTGTAGGATCCTTGCCTCCTGCTCAGGTCACACTCCGCTGTGCTCTGCGATTTGAAGACAGTTGCTTTGCATTGTTGCATTGTCTCTGCAGCATTCGACACTATGGATCATCAGCTCCTCCTTACTATGCTCCGCTCCATCGGCCTCAAGGATACCGTTCTCTCTTGGTTCTCCTCCTATCTCTCTGACCGATCCTTCACTGTATGTTTTGCTGGTTCCTCCTCCTCTCACCTTCCCCTTACTGTTGGGGTTCCTCAAGGATCAGTCCTAGGCCCCCTCCTCTTCTCTTTGTATACTGCCCCTATTGGACAAACAATCAGTAGATTTCGTTTCCAGTACCATCTCTATGCTGACGACACCCAATTATACACCTCTTCTCCTGTTATCAAGCCGACCTTTTTAGAAAACACCAGTGATTTTCTTACCGCTGTCAATAACATCATGTCCTCCCTCTATCTGAATCTGAACCTGTCAAAAACTAAACTCCTCGTGTTCTCTCCTGTCATGATCTCTGCAGGCAGAGATCATAGCAAGCCTATAGAGGGACAAGCTCTCGGAAGATGGAACTATACTGACCATGAACTAAGCCTGCCGCGCAACTAGAAATAGCCAGGTAGCATTTCCTATTTATCGCTAGATGCCCAGCTCTGGCCTAAGACCTAAATAGCTAGCAGAGGGAAATATAAGACCTGGCTCACCTCTAGAGAAATATTCCAAAGAAGACAGTAGCCCCCCACATATAATGACGGTGAGTTCAGATGAAACAACAAACGCAGCAGGAAAATAGTCTTAGCAAATTTGAGGTCCGCTTACTAGATAGCAGAAGACAGATAGTATACTTTCATGGTCAGCAGAAAAATACTAACAAAACACCATCCAGAGATTACCTTAAACTCTGGCATTAACTCATAACGCCAGAGTAGCAATCCCTGATCGACGAGAGCTTTCCAGACACAGTAACAAAACTTCAGCTGCGAACTGGAACAAATAGGCAAACAAAACATGGACAAAAGTCCAACTTATCAGTAGTTGTCTAGAAGCAGGAACAAGCACTGAGAGGCATCAGATAACATTGTTGACCGGCAAGAAACCACCAGAGAAATGAGCTTAAATAGCGACACCCACTACTGATGGAATCAGGTGAAACAGGAAAGAGGATGACAAGTCCAATTCCACAAGCGGCCACCGGGGGAGCCCAGAATCCAAATTCACAACAGTACCCCCCCCTCAAGGAGGGGGCACCGAACCCTCACCAGATCCACCAGGGCGACCAGGATGAGCCCTATGGAAGGCACGAACAAGATCAGAAGCATGAACATCAGATGCATTGACCCAAGAATTATCCTCCTGGCCGTAACCCTTCCAGTTGACCAGATACTGGAGTTTCCGTCTGGAAACACGAGAGTCCAAAATTTTCTCCACAACGTACTCCAACTCACCCTCAACCAACACCGGAGCAGGAGGCTCAACAGAAGGTACAACAGGTACCTCATACCTGCGCAATAACGACCGATGAAAAACGTTATGAATGGAAAAGGACGCAGGGAGGTCCAAACGGAAAGAAACAGGATTAAGAATCTCCAATATTCTATAAGGGCCGATGAACCGAGGTTTAAACTTAGGAGAAGAGACCCTCATAGGGACAAAACGAGAAGACAACCACACTAAATCTCCAACACAAAGCCGAGAACCAACACGACGATGACGGTTGGCAAAACGCTGAGTCTTCTCCTGGGACAACTTCAAATTGTCCATAACCTGCCCCCAGATGTGATGCAATCTCTCCACCACCGCATCCACTCCAGGACAATCCGAGGATTCCACCTGACCGGAGGAAAATCGAGGGTGAAACCCCGAATTACAGAAAAACGGGGACACCAAGGTGGAAGAACTGGCCCGATTATTGAGGGCGAACTCTGCCAATGGCAAAAAAGCAACCCAATCATCCTGGTCAGCAGAGACAAAACACCTCAGATATGTCTCAAGGGTCTGATTAGTCCGCTCGGTCTGGCCATTAGTCTGAGGGTGAAAAGCAGATGAAAAAGACAAATCTATGCCCATCCTAGCACAGAATGCCCGCCAAAATCTAGACACAAATTGGGTACCTCTGTCAGAAACAATATTCTCAGGAATACCGTGCAATCGGACAACATTCTGAAAAAACAGAGGAACCAACTCAGAAGAAGAAGGCAACTTGGGCAGAGGAACCAAATGGACCATTTTAGAGAAACGGTCACAGACCACCCAGATGACAGACATCTTCTGGGAAACAGGCAGATCTGAAATAAAATCCATCGAGATGTGTGTCCAAGGCCTCTTAGGAATAGGCAAGGGCAACAGCAGTCCGCTAGCCCGAGAACTACAAGACTTGGCCCGAGCACAAACGTCACATGACTGCACAAAGACTCGCACATCTCGTGACAGAGAAGGCCACCAGAAGGATCTTGCCACCAAATCCCTGGTACCAAAAATTCCGGGATGACCTGCCAATGCAGAAGAATGTACCTCAGAGATGACTCTGCTGGTCCAATCATCCGGAACAAACAGTCTATCAGGCGGACAACGATCCGGTCTATCCGCCTGAAACTCTTGCAAGGACCGCCGCAGATCAGGAGAAACGGCCGACAAAATTACTCCCTCCCTAAGGATACCTGTGGGTTCAGAATTACCAGGAGAGTCCGGGTCAAAACTCCTAGAAAGGGCATCTGCCTTAACATTCTTAGAACCCGGTAGGTATGACACCACAAAATTAAAGCGAGAAAAAAAATAAAGACCAGCGCGCCTGTCTAGGATTCAGGCGTCTGGCAGTCTCAAGATAAATCAAATTTTTGTGGTCAGTCAATACCACCACCTGATGCCTAGCCCCCTCGAGCCAATGGCGCCACTCCTCAAACGCCCACTTCATGGCCAAAAGCTCCCGATTCCCAACATCATAATTCCGCTCTGCGGGCGAAAATTTGCGAGAAAAGAAGGCACAAGGCCTAATGACGGAGCAGTCGGAACCTTTCTGCGACAACACTGCCCCAGCTCCGATCTCCGAAGCGTCAACCTCAACCTGAAAAGGCAGATCCACATCAGGCTGACGCAACACAGGGGCAGAGGCAAAACGGCGCTTAAGCTCCTGAAAGGCCTCTACAGCATGAGGGGACCAATTAGCAACATCAGCGCCTTGTCTGGTCAAATCAGTCAGTGGTTTATCGACATCCGAAAAACCAGCAATAAATCGGCGGTAAAAGTTGGCAAAGCCCAAAAATCTCTGAAGACCCTTAAGAGAGGAGGGCTGAGTCCAGTCACAAATAGCTTGCACCTTGACGGGATCCATCTCAATGGAAGAGGGAGAAAAAATATACCCCAAAAAGGAAATTTTCTGGACCCCAAAAACGCACTTAGACCCCTTCACACATAAAGAATTAGACCGCAGAACCTGAAAAACTCTCCTGACCTGCTGGACATGAGAGTCCCAGTCATCAGAAAAAATCAGAATATCATCCAGATATATTATCATAAATTTATCCAGAAAATCGCGGAAAATATCATGCATAAAAGACTGGAAAACTGAAGGGGCATTAGAAAGACCAAAAGGCATGACCAAATACTCAAAGTGGCCCTCGGGCGTATTAAATGCGGTCTTCCACTCATCCCCCTGCCTGATCCGCACCAAATTATACGCCCCACGAAGATCAATTTTAGAGAACCACTTAGCACCCTCTATACGAGCAAACAAATCAGTAAGCAATGGCAATGGGTATTGATACTTAACAGTGATCTTATTCAGAAGCCGATAATCAATACATGGTCTCAAAGAGCCGTCTTTTTTTGAGACAAAGAAAAACCCAGCTCCCAAGGGAGAAGAAGATGGACGAATAAGTCCCTTTTCCAAAGACTCCTTTATATATTCCCGCATAGCAGCATGTTCCGGCACAGACAAATTAAACAAACGACCCTTTGGATATTTACAACCCGGTATCAAATCTATGGCACAATCGCACTCACGGTGCGGAGGTAACGACCCAAGCTTGGGTTCGTCAAAGACGTCTTGATAATCAGAGAGGAACTCAGGGACTTCAGAGGGAATGGACGACGAAATAGAAACCAAAGGTACGTCCCCATGAATACCCTTACATCCCCAGCTCAACACAGACATAGCTCTCCAGTCCAAGACTGGGTTGTGAGACTGCAACCATGGCAATCCCAGTACCAAATCGTCATGTAAATTATACAGCACCAGGAAACGAATAATCTCCTGGTGATCCGGATTGATACGCATGGTTACTTGTGTCCAGTATTGTGGTTTATTATTAGCCAATGGGGTGGAGTCAATCCCCTTCAGAGGAATAAGAGTCTCCAAAGGCTCTAAATCAAAACCACAACGATTGGCAAAGGACCAATCCATAAGACTCAGAGCGGCGCCAGAGTCAACATAGGCGTCCGTGGCAATGGATGACAAAGAGCAAATCAGGGTTACAGACAAAATAAACTTAGACTGAATAGTGCCAATGGAAACAGACTTATCAAGCTTCTTTGTACGCCTAGAGCATGCCGATATAACATGAGTAGAATCCCCACAATAGAAACACAATCCATTCTTCCGTCTAAAATTCTGTCGCTCGCTCCTGGACAGAATTCTATCACACTGCATACTTTCTGGCGTCTTTTCCATAGACACCGCCAGATGGTGCATCGGTTTGCGCTCCCGCAGACGCCTATCAATCTGAATAGCCATTGTCATGGACTCATTCAGACCTGCAGGCAAAGGGAACCCCACCATAACATCCTTAACGGCATCAGAGAGACCTTCTCTGAAAGTTGCCGCCAAGGCGCACTCATTCCACTGAGTAAGCACAGACCATTTACGGAATTTTTGGCAGAAAACTTCAGCTTCGTCTTGCCCCTGAGATAGTGCCATCAAAGTTTTTTCTGCCTGAAGTTCCAAATGAGGTTCCTCATAAAGCAAGCCCAAGGCCAGAAAAAACGCATCCACATCGCGTAACGCAGGATCCCCTGCTGGCAATGAGAAGGCCCAATCTTGAGGGTCACCCCTGAGCAAGGAAATCACAATCCTAACCTGCTGAGCAGGGTCTCCAGCTGAACGAGACTTCAGGGACAAATAAAGCTTACAATTATTTCGGAAATTCTGGAAGCTATCTCTATTCCCTGTGAAGAACTCCGGCAAAGGAATTCTCGGCTCAGATACCGGAGCATGTACCACAAAATCTTGTAAATTTTGTACTTTCGTGATGAGATTATTCAAACCCGCAGTTACACTCTGGAGATCCATTATTGTCAGGTGCACACAGAGCATACAGAGATTAGGAGGAGAGAGAGAAAAAAGACTGCAGCAAGGCAGACTGGAGGAAAAAAAAAAAAAAAAAAAAAAAAAAATTCCAGCAGACTTCTTATAACTCTCCTTTCTCAACCTGGGTCTTTAACACTTTATGGGCCGGTCAAACTGTCATGATCTCTGCAGGCAGAGATCATAGCAAGCCTATAGAGGGACAAGCTCTCGGAAGATGGAACTATACTGACCATGAACTAAGCCTGCCGCGCAACTAGAAATAGCCAGGTAGCATTTCCTATTTATCGCTAGATGCCCAGCTCTGGCCTAAGACCTAAATAGCTAGCAGAGGGAAATATAAGACCTGGCTCACCTCTAGAGAAATATTCCAAAGAAGACAGTAGCCCCCCACATATAATGACGGTGAGTTCAGATGAAACAACAAACGCAGCAGGAAAATAGTCTTAGCAAATTTGAGGTCCGCTTACTAGATAGCAGAAGACAGATAGTATACTTTCATGGTCAGCAGAAAAATACTAACAAAACACCATCCAGAGATTACCTTAAACTCTGGCATTAACTCATAACGCCAGAGTAGCAATCCCTGATCGACGAGAGCTTTCCAGACACAGTAACAAAACTTCAGCTGCGAACTGGAACAAATAGGCAAACAAAACATGGACAAAAGTCCAACTTATCAGTAGTTGTCTAGAAGCAGGAACAAGCACTGAGAGGCATCAGATAACATTGTTGACCGGCAAGAAACCACCAGAGAAATGAGCTTAAATAGCGACACCCACTACTGATGGAATCAGGTGAAACAGGAAAGAGGATGACAAGTCCAATTCCACAAGCGGCCACCGGGGGAGCCCAGAATCCAAATTCACAACACTCTCCCTCTACTAACCTACCTTTGCCTGACATTGCCATCTCCGTGTGTGGTTCCACCATTACTCCAAAGCAACAAGCCCGCTGCCTTGGGGTCGTCCTTGATTCTGAGCTTTCATTCACCCCCCACATCCGATTATTGGCTCGCTCTTCTTATCTGCATCTCAAAAACATTTCTAGAATTCGCCCTTTTCTTACTTTCGACTCTACAAAAACTCTTACCGTCTCACTTATTCATTCTCGTCTGGGCTATTGTAACTCTCTACTAATCGGCCTCCCTCTTACCAAACTCTCCCCGCTCCAATCTGTGCTGAATGCTGCAGCCAGGATCATATTCCTCACCAACCGTTACATCGATGCCTCTACCTTGTGCCAGTCATTGCACTGGCTACCCATCCACTCCAGAATCCAGTACAAAACTACTACCCTCATCCACAAAGCACTCAATGGCTCAGCACCACCCTACATCTCCTCTCTGGTCTCAGTCTACCACCCTACCCGTGCCCTCTGCTCCGCTAATGACCTCAGGTTAGCATCCTCAATAGTCAGAACCTCCCACTCCTGTCTCCAAGACTTTACACGTGCTGCGCCAATTCTTTGGAATGCATTACCTAGGTTAATACGATTAATCCCCAATCCCCACAGTTTTAAGCGTGCCCTAAAAACTCATTTTTTTTCAGACTGGCCTACCGCCTCAATGCATTAACCTAACCATCCCTGTGTGACCCATTCAAAAAAAAAAAAACATACTCAGGTTCCTCTCATCATGTTCTCATACACTTTATGCAGTTAATAGCACTCTGTGTCTGTACTGCTACATACTTAGGCAGTTAACTGGTTCATGCAGCTTTACATGAACACCCGAGCCTTACACTATGGCTGGTCCAAATAACTAAAGCAATTGTTACCATCCACCTCTCGTGTCTCCCCTTTTCCTCATAGTTTGTAAGCTTGCGAGCAGGGCCCTCATTCCTACTGGTATCTGTTTTGAACTGTGATTTCTGTTATGCTGTAATGTCTATTGTCTGAACAAGTCCCCTCTATAATTTGTAAAGAGCTGCGGAATATGTTGGCGCTATATAAATAAAAAATTATTATTATTATTACCTCTGTCTCCTTGGAATCCTCTGCTGGCAGTTCCCTATCCTGGATCCCTCTGTACACTCTGGATTCCACTCCACGCTAACCGAGCCTCTCCTCATGGAACCATCCAGATACCTCTGCTGGCTGGATCAGCCTTTCCGGGATTACCCAGAGCTTCCAGGATTCTTTCCACTGAGAGCCAGTATTCCACAGTCTCTTCTATATGGTCTGTATGGGTCATCCCTCTGGTCCGGGATTCATGGCATTTGGGCCTCCCGTTGTCGTGAGGGCAGGAATCCACGTATAGGGGTACATCTTGCCCGGTGCTCCACTACGTGGTACAGTGTCGTGATTGAGAGGATCCTCTTATCAGGCACCTTTTCTCTTTTGTTAAACTTTCGTTAATAAGCATCTTTGGATTTTTGAAGCTCATTCTCCTGTCTCGAGTATCGAGTTTACAACTGCCGCTGCACCATCAGTGGGCTAGTGAGTCCACTATACATCATCAAGCCCTGTGGGTGTATCAGCCATAAAGGCCTGACTGGTGGAGGGCTGCAATGATAGTTGACTGTGGAACTTTCTCCCATCTCCCTACTGCATCTCTGGAGCTCAGCAACAGTGATCTTGGGGTTCTTTACCTCTCTCACCTAGGCTCTTCTCAGATGACTGCTCAGTTTGGCTGGATGGCCAGGACAAGGAAGACTTCTGATGGCCCCAAACTTCTTCCATTTAAGGATTAGGGAGGCCACTGTGCTCTTAGGAACCTTGAGTACTGCAGAAATTCTGTTGTAACCTTGGCCAGATCTGTGCCTTGCCACAATTCTGTCTCTGAGCTCCTTGGCCAGTTCCTTTAACCTCATGATTCTCATTTGGTCTGACATGCACTGTGAGCTGTGAGGTCTTATGTAGACAGGTGTGTGCCTTTCCAAATCAAGTCCTATAAGTTTAGTTAAACACAGCTGGACTCAAATGAAGGAGTAGAACCTTCTCAAGTACAATCACAAGGAAATGGACAGCATGTGACTTAAATATGAGTGTCTGAGCAAAGGGTCTGAATACTTATGACTGTGATATTTCAGTTTTTCTTTTTTATTAAATTTGTAAACATTATATTTGTTTCTTTCAGTAAAGATGGGGTGCAGAGTGTACATTAATGTGAAAAAAATGAACTTTTTTGAATTCACCAAATGGCTGCAATGAAACAAAGAGTGAAAAATTTAAAGGGGTCTGAACAATTTCTGTACCCACTGTGTATGCGGAAGCATTATTATTGAAGGTTATTTGTCCTGTTTTGCAAGATATACAGTACTTAGTGAGTCTCTATCCTTCATTTTTTATCTGGCACTTTTCTTGAATTTTAAATGATGTTTTACTGGTATATTAATAAAAAAATAATGTTTTAATTTTCAATCTGTAGCACTTCCTTCTGCCTGTGGTTATTAAGCACATAGGTTGATATATTGTATCAATTGTTTACAGGAAGTGCCTACCTATTGCTATAGGATTACTATATTAGGACATTAAGCAATATGATTACTGATTGTATTTTTATAATGGTATTATTGTATTTATGCTACATTTTATATTGTAATAATTTGCTTATTATTACCAATTATTAGCTTGTCAATATAAAGCACTTATGTCAGTTATTACTGAAGCATTTGTGCCCTTTAACTCTCCATTAATGTGCATGTCTGCTTCTTGTAGCCTAGTACAGTGGGAGCTGGGAGCCATGTGGATGCCATATAAATAATACATAGTAATACTCAGATAAAGTCACAGTCAGAAGGAACATACCGTACACAAAGCCATGATACTGCTATATCTGAAGTCGCTTACAATGAATCTTCTTGATGACCCAAAAGAAAGTAAAATTGAACAATCCATATAAAGTAGTTATTTGTTTGCTCTTATGCTAGTAGAAAACCAATCCTCAGGTCCATAAATGGCTGTGAGATGAGATCTACGGTTAAACGCAGATTAGTGATCTAATTGTTATTGCAGTACACAGCTATCTAATACTGGATAGCATGCCAATAAGTTTTATCCTTAGGACAGAAAATTACTGATGAAGTTCTGATTATCAGAAATGCCAGACTATTGAAATTGACAGATTCTGCAGGCCTTAAAGGGGCATTTCCAAGATCATATCACAATATGTAGTAGGTGTAATAATAATATTAGCAAATACCTCCAATTAAAAATGTGGTATAGTTCTTCTGATAAGCTGTGTCGCTTACCTTATGTGCAGGACATTCCAGTAGCTTAGATATCTATGCTTATGCCCAGTGGTGTAACTTGAAACTCATGGGCTCCGATGCGAAAGCTCCAACGGGGCCCCCAAATATTTTAAATCTTTAATAGCAATAGTCTTTTTCTATAGGCCAAAGGGACTTTTAGGGCCCCCTAAGCTCCAGGGTTAGGGTGCGATTGCAACCCCTGCACCTGTTGTAATTATGCCCATTGTTAACTTGTTAACTGATAAAGTGACAGTTAGATTAGTGGTCATAACTAGAGAAGAGCGAATATTTCAATATTCGGTTAGGATTATGATCGCCGTATTTGCAATACTCACCAAACAAAGCCGAACATCATTGGAGTCAATGGGAGTACAGAGGAGTGAATATGTTTGGAAACGATCATCAAACATAAATTTGGCACAAATATGGCACGAATACGGCAAATTTGGATTCAGCGATCGCTTTCCGAACATATTCGCTCATCTGTAATCATAACCATCTATACCTAAGCTACTGAAATGCCCTGCACATAAGGCTAGTTTCACATTTCCGTTTAAAAACGCAGCGTTTTTAACGCAAACGCAGGTGGTGAAAAAACGCATGTAAACGCGTGCAAACGCTGCGTTTTTTAGACACATGCGTTTTTGCATGCGGTAAAAAAAACGCTGCGTTTTGCCGCGTTTACATGTGTTTTTCCTGCGTTTGCGTTTTTGAAACGCATGCTGAGAAGTGTGTAACAGCTGCCAATCATCAAAATTAGGGTTGAGTGAAACAGATCGGCCAATTTCAAAAGTCGCAGACTTTTGGCAAAGTCGGGTTTCGTTATATATATATATATATATATATATATATATATATATATATATATAATATATCATTGAGACACACATATATATATATATTTATATTTACTTCAGCGCGATATAGCAGAAAAGCCGATTGCTGGCTTTTCATTTCTCCTGCCTAAACCCAACATGATATGAGACATGGTTTACATACAGTAAACCATGTCATATCCCTTTTTTTGCATATTCCACACTACTGTTAGTAGTGTGTATGTGCAAAATTTCGGTGCTGTAGCTATTAATTTTAAGGGTTAAATCGCGGAAAAAATTGGCGTGGGCTCCCGCGCAATTTTCTTCGCCAGAGTGGTAAAGCCAGTGACTGAGGGCAAATATTAATAGCCTGGAGAGGGTCCATGGTTATTGGCCCCCCCTGGCTACAAACATCTGCCTCCAGCCACCCCAGAAAAGGCACATCTGGAAGATGCGCCTATTCTGGCACTTGGCCACTCTCTTCCCACTCCCGTGTAGCGGTGGGATATGGGGTAATGAAGGGTTAATGTCACCTTGCTATTGTAAGGTGACATTAAGCCAGATTAATAATGGAGAGGCGTCAATTATGACACCTATCCATTATTAATCCAATTGTATGAAATGGTTAAGAAAAACACACAATATTGCAAAGTATTTTAATGAAATAAACACACAGGTTGTTGTAATATTTTATTGCACTCTCAATCCACCTGAAGACCATCGTTCTGTAACAAATTAAAAATAATAAACCAACAATATACATACCTTCCGTAGATCTGTAACGTCCCACGATGTAAATCCATCTGAAGGGGTTAAAATATTTTACAGGCAGGAGCTCTGCTATAATGCAGCTGTGCTCGTGTTTGTAAGCCCCGGGGAATGAAGGTAATGTAGGTCAATGACCTGTAGTTACCTTCAGTCGCGGTGATGCGCCCTCTGCTGGATGTCCTCATATGACGTCGAGCATGGGAAAAAGTTCCCCCACATTAGTAGTGTGGAATATGCAAAAAAAAGGGGTATATGACATGGTTTACTGTATGTAAACCATGTCTCATATCATGTCAGGTTTAGGCAGGAGAAATGAAAAGCCGGCAATTGAATTACCGGCTTTAGGGGTAGGGGTAGGGTTAGGGGTAGGGTTAGGGTTAGGGTTTGGATCCCTTTATCACCTTGATGGTGGGGGGTGGCTTATCAGTGTGTATTCTTGTTTTTTTCTATAAAAACACATGCGTTTTTAACGCAAACAAACGCATGTGCTTAAAAACGCATGCGTTTACATAGACAGCAATACTTTTTTTGCGGCAAAAAAACGCCTCTAGAAATTACTACATGTTGCATTTCCGCAACAAAGCGCAAGCATGGAAAAAACACATGCGTTGTCAAACGCAGCAAAAGAAACGCATGCATTTTTAATGTTAAGTATAGGAAAAAGAACGCATGCGTTTTTTTGAGGTAAAACGCAGCGGCAAAAAACGCAAATGTGAAACCAGCCTAAGGTAAGCATATGCTACCACCTCATATATACACAGCTTAAGCGGTTTAAGTAGCTATGTGACCGCTCATAAGCAATTTGCAGACTTAGTCAAGTGTCAACTAACTGCTCTTACGGATGATCTCAATGATTAGTGAAAAATCAATGAGAGAAGCAAGAAGTTAAGCTATATATATAGAACAAACGTCAGTTATAGGTATCAATAACGATTTAAATGGCGAAACAAATAACAATCATATAACTCAGGAGAACTGTGAGTCCAAAAATGGCCAGAGAGTAAACATTCACATATTAATTTTTATTGAAAATTCTTCATTAAAATTACAAACAAACATTACCATATATTAAAGTCGTGTGAAAAAATCCATAGGTACATCAAAAAGACCCGAGACCAAGGACTAGGACACTACTGGATATAATAAATGTCAGTGCGTATTATAAGATATATAACCAGTATACTGCCATTAAATACATTGAACTGTTGGTAATGTATAGCGATTCAGTTAAATAATATACACTGCTTCATAAGTGCCGATAATGTCGCAATACACCTATCTACAAAAAGGCATGCCAAAGGGACACACACACATAAGATAGAAATTTTTTACCCATGAATGTGGCAGGTCCCGTCCAGATCCCGGTCAGCTACCCCAACGCACGTTTCGCGTATAATGAATCCCGCTTCCTCAGGGGGCGTGGCCTAACTAGGATCTCCATCCGGTTTAAATACAGGTCATCGCCAATCAAGCGATGACGTTGAAGGTGCGAGTGCGCATGCGTGGAACGCAAGTGAACCCCATCACTGCGTCTCAGCCCTCCGGCTCAGTCGGCAGATCGTGGTCACGTGAGCGGGTCAGCGCTAAACCCACATCCAGTGACTCACAACCGCCGCTGAGGCAGATGCTGGGAACACAGGGATAACAAAAGTGACGTGTGCCGACGAAGAATACAGTGCATTATAAGTAAATATAAGTATTAAATCATGACTTCTAAGTGATAAAGTGAATATTTAATAACAAACGCTACATAAACAGTCCACATCCCTGAGGCAGGGTACAGTCAAACCCACATCCCACTGACTGAAAACCACTGCCACACAGGGTATGGAACCAAGAGGCACGGATCACATAAGTGCACCAACAAATAATGTAATAGTGCCATAAAGAATAATAAATAAATAGAAGTGAAAGTGAAAATATACACCAGAGATAAGTGATTATGTGCTAAATTTAATATTATGGTAAAGAAACCCCCGGACAATACATACAACAATCAATAAAAATTATTATATCATGATCTAAAACACTGTGTAACTAAAGTAAAAGGGACAACAGATGACAAAATATGCATGTGTATATATATATATATATATATATATATATATATATATATATATATATATATATATATATATATACACACTCACTGGCCACTTTATTAGGTACACCTGTCCAACTTCTTGTTAACACTTAATTTCTAATCAGCCAATCACATGGCGGCAACTCAGTGCATTTAGGCATGTAGACATGGTCAAGACAATCTCCTGCAGTTCAAACCGAGCATCAGTATGGGGAAGAAAGGTGATTTGAGTGCCTTTGAACGTGGCATGGTTGTTGGTGCCAGAAGGGCTGGTCTGAGTATTTCAGAAACTGCTGATCTACTGGGATTTTCACGCACAACCATCTCTAGGGTTTACAGAGAATGGTCCGAAAAAGAAAAAAAATCCAGTGAGCGGCAGTTCTGTGGGCGGAAATGCCTTGTTGATGCCAGAGGTCAGAGGAGAATGGGCAGACTGGTTCGAGCTGATAGAAAGGCAACAGTGACTCAAATCGCCACCCGTTACAACCAAGGTAGGCCTAAGAGCATCTCTGAACGCACAGTGCGTCGAACTTTGAGGCAGATGGGCTACAGCAGCAGAAGACCACACCGGGTACCACTCCTTTCAGCTAAGAACAGGAAACTGAGGCTACAATTTGTACAAGCTCATCGAAATTGGACAATAGAAGATTGGAAAAACGTTGCTTGGTCTGATGAGTCTCGATTTCTGCTGCGACATTCGGATGGTAGGGTCAGAATTTGGCGTAAACAACATGAAAGCATGGATCCATCCTGCCTTGTATGGAGCATCTTTGGGATGTGCAGCCGACAAATCTGCGGCAACTGTGTGATGCCATCATGTCAATATGGACCAAAATCTCTGAGGAATGCTTCCAGCACCTTGTTGAATCTATGCCACGAAGAATTGAGGCAGTTCTGAAGGCAAAAGGGGGTCCAACCCGTTACTAGCATGGTGTACCTAATAAAGTGGCCAGTGAGTGTATATAGGAAGAAGAATTTAACAGGTGGAAGCTAATATATTACCACACATAAATCAAGTTAGTATCAAGAAATCAGGTAATCAATGTAGAAAAGAGAAGTATGTTTTTTCATCACTTGATATTCATTAATCATAATGTATTTCTGTATATATGAGGCTCCATACTGCTTGATCTTTTTCTTCCTCCAAATAAGATGTACAGTTACTATGATCTTGTTCCATATTCATATGAATGTCCCCAACAGTAGAAAGCATGTGGATAGAATCATGATATCGGCACTCTAAAGAACATATAGATAGAGACACAAATTAAAACCGATGATTAAATAGCAGGAACGAAATAGGACAGATCCACGACAATATTTATAGAAATGATGAGAAGCCCTGGGTTTCATTAAGGCCCATGGGAGTCATGGTGCCCAATACAGTAATCCAGCGACATTGCCGCTGTGCCAACATGCGCTTAATATCTCCTCCTCTTATACCACATTGGACATGATCAATTCCTCTTGCCAGAAAAGATCTAGGGCTACACCCATGACGCTGTCTCAAATGACGTGGTATCGTTTTCAGAAGCGTCATGTCTGTCACATTTTTGGCAGCCATTATGTCCCGCACATGTTCACGTATACGGGTGCCCAAACGGCGAGATGTTAAACCTACATAAACCTTTGGGCAATCGCACACCGCATAATACACTACCTGGGTCATGTTACAATTTATATGATGGTTGATGGAGTAAGTTCTTTCTCCATCAACTGAATCAAAGGTGGCAATGCGACTAATGTTCTGGCACGCTATACAGTTGCCACATGGTAAACAACCATTGGGTGGTCCACCAGAACCAAGGCCATATTTATTCACCCTTGGAGCATAATGACTGGACACCAATAGATCCTTTAAGTTTTTACTTCTTCTGGCAGTCATTGTGGGGTAATCATTGAGGCATTTAGAGAGCAATGGGTCACTTTTGAGGATGCCCCAGTGTTTTTGGAGGCAACTCCTCATAGTAGACCATTCACTGTTGTAGGTGGAAATAAAACGTGCAACGTCTTGTTGTTCACTAATTTTCAGATTTTTCTTACCAGAACACAGTAATTCATTGCGTGATGCATATTTTGCTCTCATATACCCCTTATTGATGCTTCTATTACTGTACCCCCTTGCTTGAAATCTGACTCTGAGGTCAGCTGCCTGAGCTTCAAACTTGGTGGTGGAGGAGCAGATCCGCTTCATCCTAAGATGCTGCCCAACTGGGATGGCTTTTATGGTGCTATATGGATGACCCGAATCAGCATGTAACAGTGAGTTGACCGAGGTGGACTTTCTGAAGACATCAGTCTGCAAATACAGATTAGCATCAACCTCAATCTTGATGTCCAGAAAGTCCACCTCGGTCTTGCTCATCTGATGTCAGTTTGATATTATATATTGCTGTTTAGTTCCTGCATAAATTTATCCAGGGCATCATCAGGTCCTTGCCATATGATGAACAGGTCATCAATGTAACGCAGCCAGCACTGCACATGGTCCGCGGCCTGCAGACCCCCTCCACCAAAAATCTCCCTCTCCCAATATCCCAGGAAGAGATTGGCGAAGGAGGGCGCACAGGCCGCACCCATGGCAGTGCCGCGCTGCTGCAAATAGAAGACATCCTTAAAAACAAAGTAGTTTTTTGTCAGAATAAAAGTCAGAAGTTCAATGACCAGATCACAGATGGCACCATCCCAGTTGCTGGCATCCAGGAAAAAGCGGACCGCCTCCAAACCATCCCCATGGCCAATGCACGTGTATAGCGACTGCACATCTGCAGTAACCAGGCACATATTATCCTCAAGTTGTATCCCATCGATCCGGCGGAGTACGTCCGACGTGTCCCTGACATAAGAGGGGAGCGACTCAACCAGTGATTTTAAGTAGTAATCAACAAATTTGCATATAGGGTCGCTCAACCCCCCCATGCCAGAGACTATTGGATGACCCGGCGGATCGATGGGATTTTTGTGAAAAGAACGTGTTGGTTGGATTGGAGTCCAGCTTCAGATTCCAATCCAACCAACACGTTCTTTCACGAATTAGAAGGGATTTTTGGTGGATGCCCATGATAGAGGCATTATCCCTAAGAACGTGTTGGATGGTTTACTCACTAGATTTCCTAGAGTTCCCACCCTCTACTTTATCCCTAAAATTCACAAAAATCCCATCATAATCGGCACTTATGAAGCAGTGTATATTATTTAACTGAATCACTATACATTACCAACAGTTCAATGTATTTAATGGCAGTATACTGGTTATATATCTTATAATACGCATTGACATTTATTATATCCAGTAGTGTCCTAGTCCTTGGTCTCGGGTCTTTTTGATGTACCTATAGATTTTTTCACACGATTTTAATATATGGTAATGTTTGTTTGTAATTTTAATGAAGAATTTTCAATAAAAATTAATATGTGAATGTTTACTCTCTGGCCATATTTGGACTCACAGTTCTCCTGAGTTATAAGAAGTTAAGCTAGTTGACACATTATAATTATGAATATATGAGTGATGACAGCTGAAAATCAGCAAACAGAGCTGAATCCTGACAGTGAGTATATTGCATGCTTATAGGATTTGGCATGCATCAGAGCTTAATTTAATGATCCTAACTAGAGATGGGCAAACCCAAACAGTAAAGTTTGGGGTCCGTGCCGAACATCTACTGTTTGGGCATGAACCCCAAACAGGACTTCACCAGGAAGTCCGTGTTACTTTTTGTGTTCGGCCCCCATGAACACCGGGTGTTTCTCGCACTGTCATCTGCAAACACTGCCTATGATCGGTGATAAAATCATTACCGCCGGCCAGACAGCTGCTGTTCCCACGTTCACTGGCATCGGCTGATGGGAATACTACTTGCATCAGCCTATGCCTGCTGCAGCTAATAACAGGGAGAGCAGATGGCAGCTGATGGGATTATTCATCAGCCAGCGCTTGAGCTCTAAGTAAATAATAAAAAAAAACAAACATGTGGGTTCCCCTGTATTTCTGATAACCAGCCAGGCAAAACTGACATTTAAATAAATAAATAAATGTGACACTAGTCACTACTCACGGACAGGCCATGAGGCAGAAGAGTCAGATGTTCCAAGGTCAATACTGAGAGACTACGTAAATAACCAAGGGAAAAGACAAAGGCGTAAGTCAGGTCACAGTCCAGGGTCAATAACAGGAGATAGTGGAGCAAAAGCCGAAGGACAAGACAAAGGGGTAGTTAGAACACGGTCCAAAGGGTCAGGCAGTAGAAAATCAGGACTCAGAGCAACAGAGTCAGGCTAACACTCACCAAGAAGCACAAACTACGTCAGGCAGGAATTAGGGACAGACAGGTCAGTTAAGTAGCTATGCGATTACCAGGACACTGAACACCTGCAGATGGTCCCGCAAGCACCAGTCACAGATTGGACAGCAGAGCTGTCAATCAAGGCACCAACAGCCCAGCAAGCCCATCACAAAATTGGTCAACCAAGCTGTCAGTCAAGACAGTTTCCACAGAACAGCATAGCAATCATTCAGTGAGCGGAGGAATCGTAACAATAATTTAAAAAATAGTGTAACCCCCATTTTTGATGACCAGCCAAGCTAAAGCAGAGAGCTAAGGGCTGGTGTTCTCAAGATGGTAAAAGGCCATGGATATTGGCCCCAACCGCCTAAATATAGCAGCCCGCAGACGTCCTGAAAAGGTGCATCTATTAGATGCGCCATTTCTGTCGCTTTGCCCGGCTCTTCCCACTTGCCCTATGGCGGTGGCAAGTGGGGTTATTTGTGGGATTGATGTCACCTTTATGTTGTCCGTTGACATCAAAACCGTGGCTTAGCAATAGAGAGGCATCTATAAGACACCTATCCATTACTCACAATGCAAGTGCTGAGCTCAGACTTTTTCTAACTGTACTAACACAGAGGTACCCGCAGTTCAGGGACCCGGCTGGGAATGCAGCCTTAGTGACCTGCGGTAACCTAGATGACGTCACTGCTAGTCACTGATGCTGGCCAGTAGAATCGTGGCAACGTCCAGGTTGAAAACTGTTGGTCCCTAGACATGGATTATGGCATGGGACAGAACGACAGAGAGGTGAGGGATATGGTTTTTTATAATTTAAAATAAAAGACTTTATTCTGGCTGTGTGTTTATATACAATAAACAGTGGGGGAAAAAAGTATTTAGTCAGCCGCCAATTATGCAAGTTCACTGATGTCATTGATGTGAATGGAGTCCATTGGATATGAAGAACTGCTCATCTTTTTACCGTCACCGCGAGACTCTGAGCTGCGCAAACACGCGCTGCTCATTGTCTCTACTGCCTGGCATACTGACTGCTCACATCATGCCAGCATTCAGCATGCCAATTAGATGTAGCAGAGCTATACTTGTCTATGAACAAATGGATTATTATCTTCTAGTTGAAGAGGTGAGGAATAAGGTTGTTAATTTTTTTGAAGTCTTTTACAGGGGACCTGGGCATTGGTTGATTATCTTGCCATTGAGGACAGGTGAATAATATCGTTGTTTATTATTTTAAAATGTAAAATGGGTTTCATTGTATTGGGCGTTAAGGTGAGTATAAGTTTGCTTTTATATTTAAAAAAAAAAAAAAATGTCAGTGTCTTTATTGCAAATAAAGGACTTTATTCAGGGTATTTTTTTATCTACAATATGACTGTCACGATTGGACTGGCAAGTAAACTGGGACCAGGGGTACCTTTCCTGTCCCTAGCTCGCCCTGTTCCCCGGGATACCTCAGATGGCGAGGATGCCGGGGCCTCCGCCTTTGCCCTGTCTCCTAACTGCAGCCCTGCGTCTGACCCCTTCCCCACCCAGGGAAGAGAGGGGCTACCGTGTACCACAGTACACCAACCCGACAAACGGGAACCAAGACAAGGGTAAAAGTAAACTCCACTCACACAAAATATGCTCTCACAAATAAGGGTACCGTCTCACAGTGGCACTTTGGTCGCTACGACGGCACGATCCGTGACGTTCCAGCGATATACATACGATCCCGCTGTGTCTGACACGCTACTGCGATCAGGGACCCCGCTGAGAATCGTACGTCGTAGCAGATCGTTTGAAACTTTATTTCGTCGCTGGATCACCCGCTGTCATCGCTGGATCGGCGTGTGTGACGCTGATCCAGCGATGTGTTCGCTTGTAACCAGGGTAAATATCGGGTTACCATTGTAAATGTAAAAAAAAAAACACTACATACTCACATTCCGGTGACTGTCACGTCCCTCGCCGTCAGCTTCCCGCACTGACTGTGAGCGTCGGCCGTAAAGTAAAAGCAGAGCACAGCGGTGACGTCACCGCTGTGCTGTGCTTTACGGCCGTCACTGACACAGTCAGTGTGGGAAGCTGACGGCGAGGGACGTGACAGTCACCGGAATGTGAGTATGTAGTGTTTTTTTTTTTTTACATTTACAATAGTAACCAGGGTAAACATCGGGTTACTAAGCGCGGCCCTGCGCTTAGTAACCCGATGTTTACCCTGGTTACCCGGGGACTTCGGCATCGTTGGTCGCTGGAGAGCTGTCTGTGTGACAGCTCTCCAGCGACCACACGACGACTTACCAACGATCACGGCCAGGTCGTATCCCTGGTCGTGATCGTTGGTAAATCGTTTAGTGTAACGGTACCCTAACAGAGGTATTCACCAGGGTGTGAAGGACGGGGAAAGTAAATAAGGCAGGTAAGGATGAGGAATTTCCAAGTGTACAAACCAAACAACTGTCGCACAATAAATTCCTCCAGCTCTCCAAACACCAGCTCCTCACTACTCCAGGTCTATCAAGCAAGTGCTATCTCAGACAAGGATCTGACCAGAAGGCCTAGCTTTTATAGGAGAGAGGAGTGGCTAACCGAACACAGCTGAAAGCAGGGATTTCCACATGGCCTATTAACCCCTGTCCTGTTGAAAGAAAACCAACACCTTTAACACACTGGAGAAGGGCTTCTTCTCAGCGGCGAAGCAGGAGCCATCGACGCAGCGGTCTTCTGGTACTGCTCTGTCGTGGTAACTCCGTGACAATGACTATGGGGTTAGTAGTGGGGGCATCTTCTAGATGCATCTCCATAACTAATCCCTGGGTTTGATATCAGCTGCCAATACAAAGCTGACATCAACCCCAATACTATCACCCCACTTGCCAGCGCACCAGAGCAAGTGGGAAGAGCAAGTCTAAGTGCCAGAATTGGCACATCCGATGGATGCGCCTTTTCTGGGGGGCTGAGAGCTGATGTTTTTAGTCTTTGATAGGGCCAATATCCATGGCCCACTCCTAGCCTATTAATATCAACCCTCAGATGTCTGGCTAGCCTTTGCTGGCTATTAATTAAAGGGGGATCCTATGTCATTTTTTGGGAGGTGTTCATCATTTTAATAGCCAGTAAAGGCTAAATATATAGCTGTGAGCTGATATTAATAGCCTGGGAAGCTCCATGGGTATTACCCTCAACCCAGGCTATAAACATCTGCCCCCCAGCTATCTGCTTTCCCTCTGCTGGTTAATAACATTTCTGGGGATCCCACGCCATTTATTCAGAAATGTATTTATTTATTAATTTACTAATTAATCTCTCTCCCCGCTACACTCCTGCTTCCCCTCTTTCCAAATCCCTTCACTGGCTCCCAATTCTCCAGCATATCCAGTTTAACCTACTAACACTGATCTACAAAGCCATCCATAACCTTTCTCTTCCGTATAGTTCCGTACTAATCTCTCAATATCTTCACTCATGCAATCTCCGGTCCTCCGAAGACCTCCTTCTCTCCACCACGCTTATTCGCTCCTCACCCAATCGCCTCCAAGACTTCTCCCGAGTATCCCCCATCCTCTGGAATTCTATGCCCCAACACATCTGGTTATTTGGATCCTTCAAACGGAACCTGAAAACCCATCTTTTCAAAGAAGCTTACAGCCTGTAGTGATCACATGGCCACCTCAACACCATCAGAGCTACTGCAACCCCCGACCTACTGTCTCCTTCCCCATCATCCTGTAGAATGTAAGCCTGCAAGGGCAGGGTCATCTCCCCTCTGTATCAGCCTGTCATTGTTAGTTTGTTTACTGTAAGTGATATTTGTATTTTGATGTAACCCTTCCTCATGTACAGCACCATGGAATTAATGGTGCTATATAAATAATAATAATAATAATTAAATACATGTACAGTAAGCTACACATGCACTATAATAATTATATATGCTGCTCAAAAAAATAAAGGGAACACTAAAATACCACATCCTAGATATCACTGAATAAAATATTCCACTTGTAAATCTTTATTCACTACATAGTGGAATGCATTGAGAATAAAACATAATAATTATCAATGTAAATCAAAATTAATATCTCACGGAGGTCTGGATTTCTGGATACTCAAAATCAAAGTGCAAAATCAAATTACAGACTGATACAACTTCAGTGGAAATGCCTCAAGACAAGGAAATGATGCTCAATAGTGTGTGACCTCCACGTGCCTGGAAGACCTCCCTACAACATCTGGACATGCCCCTGATGAGGCGGCGAATACTCTCCTGAGGGATCTCCTCCCAGACCTGGACTAAAGCATTTTCCAACCCCTGGACAGTCTGTGGTGCAATGTGACGTTGGTGGATGGTGCAATACATGATGTCCCAGATGTGTTCAATCGGATTCAGGTCTGGGGAACCATAACTTCAATGCCTTCATCTTGCAGGTACTGCTAACACACTCCAGCCACATGAGGTCTGGCATTGTCCTGCATTAGGAGGAACCCAGGGCCAACCGCACCAGCATATGGTCTCACAAGGGGTCTGAGGGTCTCATCTCGGTACTTAATGGCAATCAGGCTACCTCTAGCGAGCACATGGAAGGCTGTGCTTCCCTCCAAAGAAATGCCACCCCACACCATTACTGACCCACTGCCAAACCGGTCATGCTGAAGGATGTTGCAGACAGATCGCTCTCCATGGCGTCTCCAGACTCTGTCACGTCTGTCACGTGCTCAGTGTGAACCTGCATTCATCTGTGAAGAGTACAGGGTGCCAGTGGCGATTTTGCCAATTCTGGTGTCCTGTGACAAATGCCTAGGGTCCTGCATGGTGTTGGGCTGTGAGCTCAACCCCCATCTGTGGACATCGGGCACTCAGACCATCCTCATGAGTCCGTTTCTAATGGACACATGCAGATTTGTGGCCTGCTGGAGGTCATTTTACAGGGCTCTGGCAGTGCTCCTCCTGTTCCTCCTTGCACAAAGGCAGAGGTAGTGGTCCTGCTGCTGGGTTGTTGCCCTCCTACGGTCTCCTCCACGTCTCCTGGTGTACTGGCCTGTCTCCTGGTAGCACCTCCAGGCTCTGGACACTATGCTGACAGACACAGCAAACCTTCTTGCCACAGCTCGCATAGATGTGCCATCCTGGATGAGCTGCACTACCTGAGCCACTTTTGTGGGTTGTAGAGTCTGTCTCATGCTACCACGAATGTGAAAGAAAAACCAACATTCAAAAGTGACCAAAATATCAGCCAGAAAGCATTGGTACTGAGATCTGGTCTGTGGTCCCCACTTGCAGAACCACTCCGTTATTGAGTGTGTCTAGATAATTGCCAATAATTTCCATCTGTTGTCTATTCCATTTGCACAACAGCATGTGAAATTGATTGTCAAACAGTGTTGCTTCCTAAGTGGACAGTTTAATTTCACAGAAGTTTGATTTACTTGGAGTTATATTCTGTTGTTTAAGTGTTCCTTTTATATTTTTGAACAGTGTATATTACTGATACCTTTATGTATATTTATTCTATCTATTCTATTCTAACTTGTCACGCTGTGACATTACTGTATGCAGCTGATGAAATGTTGGGTTTTCAAGGAGGTGGGTGAGCAAAAATCGGATAAGGCTATGTGCACACGTTGTGGTTTTTCCAGCGGATCTGCAGCAGCTTTTCATGCGTTTACAGTAGCATGTAAACCTATGGAAAACCAAATCCGCTGTGCACACGCTGAGGAAAAAAACACGCAGAAACGCAGCGGTGTTTTTCACGCAGCATATCAATTCTTTGTGTGGATCTGCAGCGTTTCTGCACCCATTCACTTACAATGAGTCAGGCACTTCCGCAGCTAAGCCGCAGATGTAAAAAAGATCTGCGGTTTAGCTGCGGAAGAAACGCTGCAGATCGGGAGGAGGGAAGTGTGTGGGCGGAGCTATGTGCGTGTATGTGTGTGCGGGCGGGGTCTGTGTGTCTGTGTGTGTAGGGTCGGCGAGGCTGTGTTTGCGGGGTGGGCGGGGCTGTCTGTGGGTGTGCGGGGGTCTGCCGTGGCTGTCCGGGGGTCTGTGGGTGTCTGCCTGGGGTGTCCGGGGGTCTGCAGTGCTGTGTGTGTGTGTGTGTGTGCAGGCATCGTCCCATGGGACTACAAGTCCCATCCGGCTATGCCTGCTACAGTGACAGTGATTGACACATTAGCCAATGATAGGACAGTAGTACTCCCATCATCCGGCTAATGTGTTGAATGTTAAAAAAAAAAACACATACACACATATACAGTACATGCATATAGACATACAGTACATACAACATACTGAACATACCGTACAAACAGTACATACAACATACAGTACATATAGACATACAATACATACAACATACAGTACATACAACATCCAACATACAGTACATACAGTACATCCGACATACAGTACATACAACATTCAGTACATACAATACATCCAACATACAGTACATACAACATACAGTACATACAATACATCCAACATACAGTACATACAACATACAGTACATACAATACATCCAACATACAGTACATACAACATACAGTACATGGGGCTCCTCCACCGGCGGGATCCTCTCCTGTCCCTCTCCCTTCACAGTGGTAAGCATATAGCATCTGTTCACTGTTGCTGTGTGTCGGGTTTCTGTATATTAATACACAGGGCACTGGCCCTGAGACCATGTGCTGCACAGTCACACGGCAGCTGTCCATACCATGTGTTGTGTGCTTTCCATCCCCCTAGTACTATGTACTACATTGGCACCCACTATGTTCCATTATCTATTGGTGCCTATTTATGCATGCTACATCCAGTGTTGGTGGGCGGACAGGTAGAGTTGTCCTTTCTTTGGTTCCCCTCCATGTGTTGTTGTGGTATCCTCATTTTCTGCTTAGTCTCTTGTCCTACATTTTAACTTTCTTATAAATAAAGCATTTGTTACATTTGTACTCTAGGCTCCTGGTTCTCCTTTCATCATAACATACAGTACATGCAGTAAATACAACATAGAGTACATACTCACCAATCACCTTGATCCCGAAGCCATTGATCACCTGTAAAAAATATTAAAATAATAAACAAACAATATACTCCCTGATCCGCAGAAATCCAGTTAATACGAGTGTCCCACGACGATCTCCCGTGGAGAGCTCCAGCATCCGCTGATGCGACCACTCTACAGGGGCTCCGGCGATACAATGACAGAAGGTATCCTTCCGCACTGTATCCCTCCACCGTTGTGAGTATAGTTCATACTCTCACTTGCGGCACTACATGCGTTTTTAATGTTAAATATAGGAAAACATGACGCATGCGTTTATATGCGGTACAAACGCTGCGGCAGCAAACGCAAATGTGAAACCAGCCAAAAAGAGGAGGATGGACAAGAAATGACATCACAAATCTTTTTTTTGTTTAGTAATAGATCTTTATTTAGCTTTCAAAACTGCATACAAATCTGCATCAAAAAATGGGCAAAAAATGCACCAAAACGCATCAAAAATGCACCTGCGTTTTCTGCCAAGAGATGCAGATTCAGTGCAGAAAAATCCGCAGGCAAATCTGCAACGTGTGCACATAGCCTAACACTCTTGTGGTCCGAGTGCAGTGTGATTGTTTTTTTCTCGCACCCATTGATCTGCATTGGCGAGTCTCGTCCAATATAAGCATGCTGTGCATTTTTTTTTATCAGTCCCATCAGAGCTGAGAAAAAAAATTGCATATGAGCAGGGAGATTAACATAAGGCTACGTTCACATTTGCGGTCAGCGCCGCAGCGTCGGGCGCCGCAGCGTCGCCGCATGCGTCATGCGCCCCTATATTTAACATGGGGGCGCATGTACATGCGTCGCACTTGCGTTTTGCGCCGCATGCGTCACTGCGGCGCCCACGTCCGGGCGCAGAGGACGCAGCAAGTTGCATTTTTGCTGCGTCCAAAATCAATGAAAAAAAGGACGCATGCGGCGCAAAACGCAGCGTTGTGCATGCGTTTTGCTGCGTTTTTGTTTGCGTTGTGCGTTGCGGCCCCGACGCTGCGGCGCACAACGCAAATGTGAACGTAGCCTTGGTGCGAGTGCAATCTGATTTTTTTTATCAGATTGCTCTCGTCCGTTTTTCTCGCAAATGAGTATGAGCTCTGAAACGAATAGCAGAAACTTTGCACTTTTTCTTTTTGCATATTAAGAAAATCATTGTTAATATACCGATGCTACAAAAGTGACGAAACACTGATGAAGATCGAATTCAAAATTCTAATGAAACATGGTCCCTGTTTTCATATGCAAGAAAAATCTCTGGATGAGGCCTTAGGCACCATTCCCAAGAAGAGCTTTTGCTGCTGCAAAATTTCTACACCTATTATTTAAATTAGGTTACTTACATTTTTCACTGCGTTTTTCTGTGCTTTTTAACCCCTTAACGACCAGAGGCATTTTTGATTTTGCAGTTTAAATTTTTGCTACCCTTCTTCCCAGAGAAATAACCTTTTTATTTTTCAGTCAATATGGCCAGGTGAGGGCTTGTTTTATGCGGGACGAGTTGTACTTTTGATCGACACCATTGGTTTTACCATGTTGTGTACTCAAAAACGGAAAAAAAATACCATGTGCTGTGAAATTGCATAAAAGTGCAATCCCACAGTTGTTTTTTTTTTTACCATGTTCACTAAATGCTAAAACTGACATGCCATTCTGATTCTCTAGGTAATTACAAGTTCATAGACATCAAAAATGTATATGTTATTTTTCATTTAAGGCTACTTTCACACTAGCGTTAACTGCAATCTGTCACAATGCGTCGTTTTACAGAAAAAACGCATCCTGCAAAAGTGCTCGCAGGATGCGTTTTTTCTCCATTGACTAACATTAGCGACGCATTGCGACGGATTGCCACACGTCGCAACCGTCGTGAGACGGTTGCGCCGTGTTGTGGCGGTCCGCCGGGAGCAAAAAACGTTACATGTAACGTTTTTTGCTCCCGACGGTCCGCTTTTTCCGACCGCGCATGTGCGGCCGGAACTCCGCCCCCACCTCCCCGTACTTCCCCGCACCTCACAATGGGGCAGCGGATGCGCTGGAAAAATGCATCCGCTGCCCCCGTTGTGCGGCGGAGACGCTAGCGTCGGTGACCTCGGCCCGACGCACTGCGACGGGCCGAGCCCGACGCTAGTGTGAAAGTAGCCTTAGTCGTGAAAAAAAATTCCAAAGTTTGTTAAAAAAAAAATTGTGCCAATTTCCGATACCCGTAACATCTCCATTTTTCATGATATCAGGTTCAGTGAGGGCTTATTTTTTGCTTGCTGAGCTGACGTTTTTAATGATACTATATTGGTGCAGATACAATCTCTTGTTCACTTGTTATTACATTTTAATGCAATGTTGCGGCGTAAAAAAAAATCTAATTCTAGCGTTTTGACTTTTTTTCTCTTTATGCCGTTTATCAATCGGGTTAATTTTTTTTCATATTGATAGATTGGGCGATTCTGAACGCGGCTTTACCAAATATGTGTATTTTTTTTTATTGTTTTATTTTGAAAGGGGCGAAAGGGGGGTGATTTGAACTTTTATATTTTTTCTATATTTTTAAAAACATTTTTTTTTTACTTTTAACATGCTTCAATAGTCTCCATGGGAGACTAGAACCTGCTATAACCTGATCAGCTCTGTTACATACAGGCAATCAGGCAATGCTCAGATCGCCTGTATGTAGCAGAATTGCTGACTTGCTATGAGCGCCTCCCGGTGGTCGGCGCTTATAGCAATCCAGCAGTGACAACCATAGAGATCTGCTGGAGACCACTGGTTGTTATGCCAACCCATTGGTGACCCTTGACATGTGACGGAATCACCGATAGGTGGGATTTCCAGCACTCTAGTGCGCGTTAAATGCCGCTGTCAGAGTTTGACTGCGGCATTTAACTAGTTAACAGCCGTGGGTCTATCGAGATTCCACCCGCAGCTGTTAGAGGCACATGTCAGCTGTTCAAAACAGCTGACATATGCCGGAAAAGATGTGGGCTCAGCGCTGGAGCATACACCAAAGACAGAGAGTCCGACATCGGCAAACTATTACGCCCGATGTCAGAATTGGTTAACATGCATTTTTATCGCATTTTTTACTTTGTGGTTTAGTCTCGGTTTGGTGTGTCAGGCTTTAAATAAAGCTACCTTGCTTTTTAAACTGGTTGGTATTTTCATTCCACTGAACTTTATTGACATACGTAAGTGTGGATTACATGCAGGGTTTTTACCGCTTCCACTGTGGCATATGTGTTATGACCCCAGTGGACAGGGTCTCAGAGGAACGTGTAAGTCTGCGAGATTCAAAAATCCAGCTCATAGGGCTGTGGTAACTGGGTTGACCAAATAGCTACTCCTAAGGCCAACACTAGAAGTAGCCGGGGATCATGCCTACGGTGATCGCTAGATGACTCGCGCCAGCCGGAGAATCTAACTACCCCTAGGAGAAGAAAACAAAGACCTCTCTTGCCTCCAGAGAAAGGGACCCCAAAGCAAGATACAAGCCCCCCACAAATAATAACGGTGAGGTAAGAGGAAATGACAAACACAGAAATGAACCAGGTTCAGCAAAGAGAGGCCAGCTTACTAATAGCAGAATATAGCAAGATAACTTATCTGGTCAACAAAAACCCTATAAAAATCCACGCTGGAGATTCAAGAACCCCCGAACCGTCTAACGGTCCGGGGGGAGAACACCAGCCCCCTAGAGCTTCCAGCAAAGGTCAGGATACAGATTGGAACAAGCTGGACAAAAATACCAAACAAAACAAAAGCAAAAAGCAAGGAAGCAGACTTAGCTTGAAATACAGGAACCAGGATCATAGGACAAGAGCACAACAGATTAGCTCTGATTTCAACGATGCCAGGCATTGAACTGAAGGTCCAGGGAGCTTATATAGCAACGCCCCTGAACTAACGGCCCAGGTGAGGATATAGGAAAAGACAGAAGCTCCAGAGTCAAATCACTAATGACCACTAGAGGGAGCAAAAAGCAAAATCACAACAGTACCCCCCCCTTAGTGAGGGGTCACCGAACCCTCACCACGACCACCAGGGCGATCAGGACGAGTGGCGTGAAAGGCACAAACTAAATCGGCCGCATGAACATCAGAGGCGACCACCCAGGAATTATCTTCCTGACCATAGCCCTTCCACTTGACCAGGTACTGAAGCCTCCGCCTGGAGAGACGAGAATCCAAGATCTTCTCCACCACGTACTCCAACTCGCCCTCAACCAACACCGGAGCAGGAGGCTCAGCAGAAGGAACCACAGGCACAACGTACCGCCGCAACAAGGACCTATGAAACACGTTGTGGATAGCAAACGACACAGGAAGATCCAGGCGAAAGGATACAGGATTAAGGATTTCCAATATCTTGTAAGGACCAATAAAACGAGGTTTAAATTTGGGAGAGGAAACCTTCATAGGAACAAAGCGGGAAGAAAGCCACACCAAATCCTCAACACGTAGTCGGGGACCCACACCGCGGCGGCGGTTGGCAAAGCGCTGAGCCCTCTCCTGTGACAACTTCAAGTTGTCCACCACAAGATTCCAGATCCGCTGCAACCTATCCACCACAGAATCCACCCCAGGGCAGTCAGAAGGTTCCACATGACCCGAAGAAAAACGAGGGTGGAAACCAGAGTTGCAGAAAAACGGCGAAACCAAGGTGGCGGAACTAGCCCGATTATTAAGGGCAAACTCAGCCAACGGCAAGAAGGTCACCCAATCGTCCTGATCAGCAGAGACAAAACACCTCAAATAAGCCTCCAAAGTCTGATTAGTTCGCTCCGTCTGTCCATTAGTCTGAGGATGGAAAGCAGACGAAAACGACAAGTCAATGCCCATCCTACTACAAAAGGATCGCCAGAATCTGGAAACGAACTGGGATCCTCTGTCTGACACAATATTCTCAGGGATGCCGTGCAAACGAACCACGTTCTGGAAAAACACAGGAACCAGATCGGAAGAGGAAGGCAGCTTAGGCAAAGGAACCAAATGGACCATCTTGGAGAAGCGATCACATATCACCCAGATAACAGACATGCCTTGAGACACCGGAAGATCAGAAATGAAATCCATGGAGATATGTGTCCAAGGTCTCTTAGGGACAGGCAAGGGCAAGAGCAACCCGCTGGCACGAGAACAGCAAGGCTTAGCTCGAGCACAAGTCCCACAGGACTGTACAAATGACCGCACATCCCTAGACAAGGAAGGCCACCAAAAGGATCTGGCCACCAGATCTCTGGTGCCAAAAACTCCTGGGTGACCTGCCAACACCGAGGAATGAACCTCGGAAATGACTCTGCTGGTCCACTTATCAGGCACAAACAGTCTGTCAGGTGGACAAGAATCAGGCCTATCAGCCTGAAATCTCTGCAACACACGTCGCAGATCTGGAGAAATAGCTGACAAGATAATACCATCCTTAAGAATACCAACAGGTTCAGCGACTCCAGGAGCATCAGGCACAAAGCTCCTGGAAAGAGCATCGGCCTTCACATTTTTTGAACCTGGTAAATACGAGACAACAAAGTCAAAACGGGAGAAAAACAATGACCAGCGGGCCTGTCTAGGATTCAGGCGTTTAGCAGACTCGAGATACATCAGATTTTTGTGATCAGTCAAGACCACCACACGATGCTTAGCACCCTCGAGCCAATGACGCCACTCCTCAAATGCCCATTTCATGGCCAACAACTCCCGATTGCCCACATCATAATTTCGCTCCGCAGGCGAAAACTTCCTAGAGAAAAAGGCGCAAGGTCTCATAACAGAGCAACCAGGGCCTCTCTGCGACAAAACGGCCCCTGCTCCAATCTCTGAAGCATCCACCTCAACCTGAAAGGGAAGCGAGACATCAGGCTGGCACAAAACAGGCGCCGAAGTAAACCGACGTTTCAACTCCTGGAAAGCCTCCACGGCAGCAGGAGCCCAATTAACCACATCGGAGCCCTTCTTGGTCATATCCGTCAAAGGTTTCACAATGCTAGAAAAGTTAGCGATAAAACGACGGTAGAAGTTAGCGAAACCCAAGAACTTCTGAAGACTCTTAACTGACGAGGGCTGAGTCCAATCAAGAATAGCTCGGACCTTGACTGGGTCCATCTCCACAGCAGAAGGGGAAAAAATGAACCCCAAAAAGGGAACCTTCTGTACACCAAAAAGACACTTTGAGCCCTTGACAAACAAAGAATTTTCACGCAAAATTTTAAAGACCATCCTGACCTGCTCCACATGCGAGTCCCAATTATCAGAAAAAAACAGAATATCATCCAGATAAATGATCAAAAATTTATCCAGATAGTTCCGGAAAATGTCATGCATAAAGGACTGAAAAACTGAAGGGGCATTAGAGAGCCCAAAAGGCATCACCAAGTACTCAAAATGACCTTCGGGCGTATTGAATGCGGTTTTCCATTCATCCCCTTGCTTAATGCGCACAAGGTTGTACGCACCACGAAGGTCTATCTTGGTAAACCACTTGGCACCTTTAATCCGGGCAAACAAGTCAGACAACAGCGGCAAAGGATACTGAAATTTGACAGTGATCTTATTTAAAAGCCGATAGTCAATACAAGGCCTCAAAGATCCGTCCTTTTTAGCCACAAAAAAGAATCCCGCACCAAGAGGGGAAGAAGACGGACGGATGTGTCCTTTCTCCAGAGACTCCTTGATATATGAACGCATAGCGGTATGTTCAGGTATCGACAGATTAAACAGTCTTCCCTTAGGAAATTTACTGCCTGGAATCAAATCTATTGCACAGTCACATTCCCTATGAGGAGGCAATGCACTGGACCTGGACTCGCTAAAGACATCCTGATAATCAGACAAATACTCCGGAACTTCCGAAGGCGTAGAAGAAGCAATAGACACAGGCAGGGAATCCTCATGAATACCACGACAGCCCCAACTAGACACTGACATAGCCTTCCAGTCAAGGACTGGATTATGGGTCTGTAACCATGGCAGCCCCAAAACAACCAAATCATGCATTTTATGTAGAACGAGAAAACGTATCACCTCGCGGTGTTCAGGAGTCATGCACATGGTAACCTGTGTCCAATACTGCGGTTTATTTTCTGCTAATGGCGTAGCATCAATACCCCTAAGAGGAATAGGATTTTCTAATGGTTCAAGAATAAAACCACAGCGCTTAGCAAATGAGAGATCCATAAGACTCAGGGCAGCACCTGAATCTACAAACGCCATGACAGGATAAGATGACAGTGAGCAAATCAATGTTACAGACAGAATAAACTTAGGATGCAAATTACCAACGGTGACAGGACTAACAACCTTAGATATACGTTTAGAGCATGCTGAGATAACATGTGTAGAATCACCACAGTAGTAGCACAAGCCATTCCGGTGTCTATGAATTTTCCTCTCATTTCTAGTCAGGATTCTATCACATTGCATCAAATCAGGTGTCCGTTCAGACAACACCATGAGGGAATTTGCGGTTTTTCTATCACATTGCATCACATCAGGTGTCTGTTCAGACAACAACATGAGGGAATTTGCGGTTTTGCGCTCCCGCAACCGCCGGTCAATTTGAATAGCCAGGGACATGGTATCATTCAGACCTGTGGGAATGGGAAAACCCACCATAACATTCTTAATGGCCTCAGAAAGGCCATTTCTAAAATTAGCGGCCAGTGCACACTCGTTCCAATGTGTCAGCACGGACCATTTCCGAAATTTTTGGCAATACACCTCAGCCTCGTCCTGGCCCTGAGACATAGCCAGCAAGGCTTTCTCTGCCTGAATCTCATGATTGGGTTCCTCATAAAGTAAACCGAGCGCCAGAAAAAACGCATCAATATCAGCCAATGCCGGATCTCCTGGCGCCAACGAAAAAGCCCAATCTTGAGGGTCACCCCGTAAGAATGAAATAACAATTTTTACTTGTTGAGCAGAGTCTCCAGACGAACAAGGTTTCAGGGACAAAAACAATTTACAATTATTCCTGAAATTCCTAAACTTAAATCGGTCTCCTGAAAACAGTTCAGGAATCGGAATCTTGGGTTCAGACCTAGGATTTCTGGTAACATAATCTTGTATACCCTGCACACGAGCGGCAAGCTGGTCCACACTTGTAATCAAGGTCTGGACATTCATGTCTGCAGCAAGCTTAAGCCACTCTGAGGTAAAGGGGAAAAGAAAAAAAAAAAAAAATGAGAGAGGGAAAAAAAAAAACTCAAAATTTTCTTTCTTATAATCCCACTTCTGCAATGCATTAAACATTTAATACTGGCCTGGCATACTGTTATGACCCCAGTGGACAGGGTCTCAGAGGAACGTGTAAGTCTGCGAGATTCAAAAATCCAGCTCATAGGGCTGTGGTAACTGGGTTGACCAAATAGCTACTCCTAAGGCCAACACTAGAAGTAGCCGGGGATCATGCCTACGGTGATCGCTAGATGACTCGCGCCAGCCGGAGAATCTAACTACCCCTAGGAGAAGAAAACAAAGACCTCTCTTGCCTCCAGAGAAAGGGACCCCAAAGCAAGATACAAGCCCCCCACAAATAATAACGGTGAGGTAAGAGGAAATGACAAACACAGAAATGAACCAGGTTCAGCAAAGAGAGGCCAGCTTACTAATAGCAGAATATAGCAAGATAACTTATCTGGTCAACAAAAACCCTATAAAAATCCACGCTGGAGATTCAAGAACCCCCGAACCGTCTAACGGTCCGGGGGGAGAACACCAGCCCCCTAGAGCTTCCAGCAAAGGTCAGGATACAGATTGGAACAAGCTGGACAAAAATACCAAACAAAACAAAAGCAAAAAGCAAGGAAGCAGACTTAGCTTGAAATACAGGAACCAGGATCATAGGACAAGAGCACAACAGATTAGCTCTGATTTCAACGATGCCAGGCATTGAACTGAAGGTCCAGGGAGCTTATATAGCAACGCCCCTGAACGAACGGCCCAGGTGAGGATATAGGAAAAGACAGAAGCTCCAGAGTCAAATCACTAATGACCACTAGAGGGAGCAAAAAGCAAAATCACAACACATATGCATAGTTTACCTGCGGATTTTCCGCATCTAAGGTACCATATTTTTTAGACTATAAGACGCACTTAACCATAAGACGCACCTAGGTTTTATAGGAGGAAATTAGGAAAAAAAATTGTAGCAAAAAAGGTGGAAAATCCTGTAATTAATGTCCCCTACCCTGGTATATATGGTCCCCTCATCCCCATCCTGATACACATGGCTCCCTCATCCCTACCCTGGTATGCATGCCCCTTCATCCCTATCCTGGTATGCATTGCCCCCTCATCCCTATCCTGGTATTCACGCCCCTCATCCCTATCCTGGTATGCATGGCCGCATCCTTATCCTGGTATGCATGGCCCCCATCCCGTCCTAGTATGTGCATGCATGGCCCCATCTCAATTCTGGTATGATTGGCCCCAGTCCCGGTCCAGGTATGCATGGCCCCATCCTGATGATTGGCCCCCACCCCCATCCTGGTATGCATAGCCCCATCAGAAAACATTAAAAATCCAAAAACATTACACTTACCTTCCCGGCACTCCCTCGCAGCATCTTGTTCCGATGCCAGCAGCTGCTTTATGCTTGTAAGCAGAGCATGGCAGGGACGTCATGCGCTGCTTGCAAGTCGAAGGGCAGCTGCCGGAATACTCACCGCTCTGCACACCGGGACTGTGTGCGCAGAGAGCAGTGCAGTGCAGAGGGAAGAAAATGATCTTTATTCTCTCCGCCAGCATTCGGGATATTCAGTCATGAAGGCTGGGGCGGTGCTGGTTCAGTCACCTCTGTGGGTATATAGAGAAGCCTTTCATATTTGGTTTCATTTGCCGCACTTTTTTTAGTCTGGAGGGTGAAGTTGTCTTCCACTGGCTGGACTGCTGTTTTGTATCAGGATCATAGACGTAACACCAATATTCAGCCCCTGTGATGACAAAATAAATATGGTCAGTTTGTGCCTGTCCTTTAAATTCCTCACACATTCTCAGACGGTTCTCCCGCTGGTCATTTAACAGGAAACAGAATTTGATGTTGTCGCGTTGCTCCTTAACATTTTCCATCGCAAAATAGCCAAGAGGGTTGGGAAGGAATTAAGAAAACAATCACTCTGTCCGCTACGATGGATTCTCATAAACGCTACTTGGTCAATGGAGCAGGCAGAATGTCTAGTAAGCGTACCTAGCAGGAGAGGGCAGCGCTGCCTACCCACTTTACCTAAAGAAAATAATTATTTTTTTTGTTGGGTGCCCCCTCATATGGTGCTCCACAGCAGAGATATTCATATTTGTTGGTTGGGAGCGCATTATGTGAAATCTCTGCTTGCAGAACAACTGGGCGTTTCTTCAGAGTCATCCCTGGGGCGTGCCCTTTCACCCACCCTTTCCAGATGCTGCCAATCACAGCGTGACAGCATCTGAGACTGCTAGATCAGCTACAGAGCTGTGATTGGCAGCATCTGAGAGGGAGATTGTGAAAATGCACGCCCCAGAGAAGACTCTGAAGACTTGTCCAGTTGTTCTGTAAGCAGAGATTTCACATAATGCGCTACAAAGGCAACAAATGTGGCTATCTCTGTCATAAAGCGACCCAGCGAAGAACGAAAAAAAAAGTGGCAGAATCAGCAGAGCTCTGAGACTTTTATAAGCTATTTCACACAATTTTTTTTTACAAGTTTTTTACTTATCTGAAACATATGATGCTAAGAGTAAATACACCTGACTGTGGTCATCTCTGTACTTATTTACTATGTTCTCACATCTATAGATAGCTGAAGTGTCCAAAAGTATCATTATGCAAATCCCATACCTTCAGCATAGCATCATCATCATTATTAACTGCATTATTTATGTCTTGACAAAATAAAAAAAAACAACGCATTAGCTGCAAGAAAGATATTCCAGAAACTTGCAATTCACCTACTTCAGTGTCTTGCCCTCACTAAACATGGCCGCCGGGTGACTCATACACAGTGTCGTCACGTGGCGGCCTGACAGAGAATCCAATGAACACGTAATAACATGTCAGGACCCTCTGAGGGGTGTCCTAGTCTGCCTACACAGGGTGCATAATTAATATCCTTTTTGTATGTTTAAATATCTGGAAACCTTTGTCAGCTAAGTGACTTCTAGCAAGACTGAATATGTGTGTGGTAACTGCTTTGCCTTCTACGCTCTTTTGTGCAGTATTGTTGTTCAGGCATCATGAGGACAGCCCTGGATGAGGGTGACGTAGACGTCGGTGCGGCTGCAGCGGTGTTGGGCAGAGTGCTTGATACTTTAGGGCGCTGAAATTCCTACAACATGTGAGTATAATGGCGGCGCCTTGTGTCCTGCCGGCAGCAGTAACAGCTGTGCCTTACACCGGGCTATGGGCAGTGGCACAGCTGGCATGTCAGAGAGTCCTGGCAGCGCTTCATACCTGCAGCTTGTGGTCATAGCTCTATGGGCACTGCCACAAGCAGCCAATGCCCCGGTAGGTGGGATGCCACTGGCCATGGCGGAGTACAAGAGCTGGAAATCCGCGCACTGCACAGCAGGGAGATTTGTGCTGGAGTTTTCTTTACTGAGTAAATTTACACCCAGAATTAATGGTAGCACAAATCCACAGGAAAAATGTATTGTGGCTCCTACCCCTCACATTAAAGCGAACCTGTCACCCCCAAAATCGATGGTGGGGTAAGCTCACCGGCATCAGGGGCTTATCTCCAGCATTCTGTAATGCTGTAGATAAGCCCCCGATGTTACCTGAAAGAGGAGAAAAAGAGGTTAGATTATACTCACCCAGGGGCGGTCCCACAGTGGTCCGTGGTCAAATGGGCGTCTCAGGTCCGCTCCGACGCCTCCCATCTTCATTCCATGACGTCCTCTTCTGGTCTCCACACCGCGGCTTCGGCGCAGGCGTACTTTGCCCTGTTGAGGGCAGAGCAAAGTACTGCAGTGCGCAGGTGCCGGTAAGGTCAGAGAGGCCCAGCGCCTGCGCACTGCAGTACTTTGCTCTGCCCTCAACAGGACAGACAAAGTACGCCTGCGCCGGAGCCGCGGCATGAAGACCAGAAGCGTGAAGACCAGAAGAGGACATCATGGAATGAAGATGGGAGGCGTCGGAGCGGACCTGAGACGCCCATTTGACCACGGACCACTGCGGGACCGCCCCTGGGTGAGTATATTATAACCTCTTTTTCTCCTCTTTCAGGTAACATCGGGGGCTTATCTACAGCATTCCAGAATGCTGTAGATAAGCCCGATGACGGTGAGCTTACCTCACCAGCCATTTTGGGGGGTGATAGGTTCCCTTTAAGGGGAGTCTGTCCCCCAAAACTGGACTTATACCCCCCTAACAGTTCTTTCCCCCATAAATGTCATCCCTGCGTTGTAGGTTTCGTGTCTTTAGTGTTTCAGAAAAATTGTCATATGCAAATGAAGGAGGCTCCTCGCCCCCCATTGTGCCCCTAAAACCACTGTGCTGTGCGCTTCCTGTTAGCTTTACTCTCAGCACTCACATGGCCAGAGCAAGCAATGCCTGAAATGAGTTCCCAGCTCTGCACGTCAGCAATGTTGCTGCAGGAGCATAGCGAGTGCCCCCCGGTGATGGTGCAGGCGCCCCCTCTGCGTCGGTGCAGGCGCCTCCCTCTGCGTCGGTGCAGGCGCCTCCCTCTGCGTCGGAGCAGGCGCCCCCCGCTGCGTCGGAGCAGGCGCCCCCCGCTGCGTCGGAGCAGGCGCCCCCCGCTGCGTCGGAGCAGGCGCCCCCCGCTGCGTCGGAGCAGGCGCCCCCCGCTGCGTCGGAGCAGGCGCCCCCCGCTGCGTCGGAGCAGGCGCCCCCCGCTGCGTCGGAGCAGGCGCCCCCCGCTGCGTCGGAGCAGGCGCCCCCCGCTGCGTCGGAGCAGGCGCCCCCCGCTGCGTCGTGCAGGCGCCCCCCGCTGCGTCGGAGCAGGCGGGCACTCCTCCCACTCCTCCCTCTCCTGTCTTCATTGCACACAGGATCACAAAGTAGCGATACAGACAGGAGACAGGGCGCCTGCACTGACACCTTGCTTGCACTGAATTCAGGCAGCGATTGTCCGGGGCCAGCAGTGTCAATCAAGCTAAGGGGAAGTGTTTAGCCTGGTGGTTAAAAGGCCAAAACTGCGCACTGAGCCCTTGGCCACAAAGGTGAATCAATGACCCATTATTTGTAAATTAAATAAGACAATTTTTCTGAAAGACTAAAGAAGTGAAATCTATCCTGTACGCATGATTTTTTTTTTTAGGGGCTAAGTCCACCTATAGGACTATGTAAGTGGTTTACATTAAGTTTTATGAGTGACAGTAAAAGGTGTGAAATCCACAGTAAAAATCTGCAACATAAATGGACACTCCGAGGATTTTCTAAAAAAAAAAGGTTCCACAGGTCAGATGATGTGAGGAAAACCCCACAACGTGTCAGTGAGCGGTGTTCAAATCGCCAAGGCTGGCACTCTAATCTACTGGATATAAATCCTTATATATAATCCACAGCATTATTTTTCTGTGTGGACTATCGAGGAGTCCTTAAAGGGACCAACACTATTCTGTTCAGTGGCTCCTCTGACATGGAGCAGATTTTCCTAGGTTTAGCTGCTGGTGGATTCGCAGGTGGCGTTACACAGAGCTCGGTGAATTTACCTTATGGCCAATATCCCTTGTCTGAACTCCAATGTCTGAGTACAGGTTATGAGAGTGTCGCGTTCTGGTGAGGAGACCTGCGGCCAGCTCGGACATCAATGTTTACACCCAGATTTGTGACACGGCCTACATTACGGCTGCACTGTGGTGAAGGCCACCATGACACAACTAGAAGGGCCTCTCACTTCAAGATGCAGAAGTGAGATGTCTGGTAACCCTTTACAGTGGACCGATCACTTCCAGCTAAAAACACAAAAATGTGACAGTACTTTCATTAGTAAATCAGGAACATGGGCATTACAAAATCTGAGGCACCAACTGTGAGGAGAAGAGGATTCCATACAGGAATAGGCAGAACTTTGTGCCCAGATCTGGCCGGATTTGTAATGGACTTCTTAATGTAGACTCACAGGTAGAGTGTATGACCTTGGTCCGGCATCCACTTCGTTACTAGACCATTACACTTCCCGGCAGGCACTTTATTACCAGCATCCTTTGCGTCCATCCAGTTACCAGGCCCCTGTGACATCATGATAATGTGTTATGCACTGCAGCAATGTGACGTTATGGGGGCCTTGTAATCAAGAGGCTCCCAGGATGTCAATGTTCGGGTGCCAACAGGACAAGCTTGCACTGCCCTGGTCTGGCTGCCACGGAGTACCAAAGTGGACACCAGACCAGGATCCTGCAAATCATTTTTTTTCATCTCTTCTTGCTGCTATATAGAATAAAATAAGAGAACCAATTTGCTTAGTTTTCTGAAAAAAAATGACAAGGCAATGTAGAAGCTTGGTAAATGTATCCCAATGGGCAGCAAATCACAAAAATCTTTAGGATAAGTCATCTATATAAAATCCGTGATACTCCGATATCTCCACCAATCAGCCATGAATACCTCAGCTGGATGGCTATAAACAGTGTATGAATCTAACATCATAGCTCCAGCGGAGCTGATCTGCAGTAACCGGCAGCAGCCACCACTAAACTGTGTATGGCGCTCTGTACACTGCAGCCATCAGGGGTGTTGTCCGAGTGCCAGGGTTGCAGTTGCACTCGGGCCCTGAAGTCTATGGGGACAAAAAAGGCCCCTTCGTTCCATATATTATAGGGCATCTATAAGTTTGATCAACCCTCCTGAGCCGTCTACATGGATATGCAGTGTCATGATCTGTACTTTTGCCCTGTCCAGTATTTGAATCATATGTATTTTCTTGTGCTTTGACTCAATCTGTAACAAAATGTCTCCTTCCCCCAATACTTGCAGCCCTAAGCTATAATGTAATTAAGCTTTGTCAACATCACTAGGAAGGAATAGCCATTGTTCCTCACAGCAGGTGGCTAGTCAAATGTACATATTACTTAGACTATGTGGAGCTGACCAAAATAGAATCTTCTGGTGAACTCAACCATTGAACAGAAGATGTGACCCCTACCCCCTTCATGGGCGGATCCCAGGAGCTCAGACAATCCATTCTTATGTTGAGATCAGATGTGAGTTGATGCTGGAAGGAGAAGGAGTGGGCATTCTTAGCTGAGGCAAGACCCTACGTTCATCTGTGACTGCGGAAGCGAGACTTGAGCTCAGGCCATATCTCGTCATTCGTGAGATTGTTTGGGATCTCTTGGACTCGTGTGGACTATAATTTTGTTAGCTGGCACAAGGATTATCGGGAGGTGCCCCGAACCTGTTCCGTTGGACTAATTGTGGACTCTGTAGATCTACCTGCCTGTGTTGTTCCAGCGTTCTTGATAATAAATCTGTGGAATCATCCCTTGGCCTGTTGTCCCTTCTTGCTCTGCCGTACACCCCGTCACAAACTGGTGGCAAGCAGCGGGATCAGAGCAGAAGGAATGGAGGACAATGGCCCAACGTCTGGAACCAGCACCGCAGAGTACAAGAACTGGACTTTGGGGAGCCTACAATCAAAGGCCCGTGAAGTAGGAGTCCGTTTTAAAGGACTCTCCAAGGAGCAGCTAATTGAGGCTTTGGAAGGAGTTCGCCTGCAAGATGACGCTGAGGAGGGATCCTCACAGCAAATGGAGGAAAGACTGCAGCCGGAGGTAAATACCCACAAAAGTCAGTGGGTTGTATGGTACGAGGAGGAGTTGGCATTGCTGGGAGAGGAGCTCACCATCGCCGATAAGAAGGAGGCCATTCACAGAGCTCAGGAGAGGCAGAGGGAGGCCATTCACAGAGCCGAGGAGAGAGAGAGGGAGGCCATTCACAGAGCCGAGGAGAGAGAGAGGGAGGCCATTCACAGAGCCGAGGACAGAGCTCAGGAGATGGCATTGCTGGAGAGGCAGATCGCTTTGGAAGCAGCTAGAAGCTCCAGACAGACTGTAACCCCAGCACCCACCATGAGGGAACTCCCCAGAGTGTCCCGCAAAGACTTCAAGCCGTTTAATGAGGCTTCAGGCGACATTGAGGATTTCTTCCAGGACTTTGAGCATCAGTGTCGATTAATGGAAGTCCCGGACAGGGAGCGAGTCCGACATCTGGTGGGGCTCTTAGAGGGTGGAGCTGCCGCAGCCTATAGAGCTATGGGCCCTCGAGAGAACTGTGAGTATGCGGAGATTAAACTGACTATTCTTGAACATTATGCTGTGACGCCAGACACTTACAGGACTCAGTTCCGTACTTTAGCCTGCAATGAGGAAGTGTCTTTCAAGATGTATGCCCACAGACTCAAACAAATATGTAATCGCTGGCTGGAAGCAGAGGAGGCCTTAACCTGGGAGACCTTTCTCCAGGTTATCCTAAAAGAGCAGTTTTACTTCCAGTGCCCTGCTGAGATCCGGGAATGGGTGCGTGAGAGGAGACCAGCGACAGTGGAAGAAGCTGCATCTCTCGCTGATGAGGCTCTCACCATCAAGCCTCAGTGGAGGGTTCTGTTAGAGGATCGAGAGACACCTACCAGCTCCACAACACCGGTGGCCCCCAGTTCTTCTGTCCCCATTGTTCCCCGTTCCTCTAAGCCACCACCTCATGCTGATACCCGTGTAAATGTGCCTCCAGTTGCTTCTACTGCATTTTCTGGAATACGACGAGGAGAGGAAGTAGCAGAGCGCAGGTGTTATGGTTGTGGGCATCCGGGGCATCTGCAGGCCTCATGCCCAGCCAGCCCATGGAGGAGTCGTCCTCAAACCCCTACCGCACCTTCAGGTGGGAGCCGGCCTCCAGGTTCCCTTACCCCTCGCCCAAGAGGACGCCTTGGATGGAGTGAGACCCAGCACAGATGCTATCGATGTGGGCAGCCGTGGCATCTGCAAGCCTCCTGCCCAGCTGTTCAAATGAGGATTGATCCTGTACCCAGTCGTATTATTAATTATGTACAGCCAAGTGCCATGGAGGAAGACGTGTCACCACTACGTGAGGACTGGCCTAGTGCCTCACCCACCCATGTTGCACCCCTAGGAGTTTATGGGGTGCGACCTGCAGCTATGATTACGTCTGCTCATCGAAGTAAGCACTTGCAGGAGGTCGTGCTGGATGGACAGAGACTTATTGGATTTTGTGACTCGGGGGCTTTCCTCACACTGGCTGATCCCCGAGTGGTTCGGCCTGAGGCAATCCATAGAGGACCTGGGATTGTTATTGAACTGGCTGGTGGACATTGGAGGACTATTCCCACAGCCACTGTGGATCTGAACTTTGGTTTTGGGGTCAGGCGATGTTTGGTTGGGGTGATGGGAGGTCTGCCTGCAGATGTTCTTCTGGGCAATGATGTGGGAGAGCTACAATGCCAATTCGTGGCTGCATGAAGCCACATGTAAGTTACGCTCTGCCTGTGTGTACTTAACCAGCGACCTGTAGAGGTCCCTAGTACGTACACAAATTGGGAGGGGAAGGGATTGTCATGATCTGTACTTTTGCCCTATCCTGTATTTGAATCATATGTATTTTCTTGTGCTTTGAGTCAATCTGTAACAAAATGTCTCCTTCCCCCAATACTTGCAGCCCTAAGCTATAATGTAATTAAGCTTTGTCAACATCACTAGGAAGGAATAGCCATTGTTCCTCACAGCAGGTGGCTAGTCAAATGTACATATTACTTAGACTATGTGGAGCTGACCAAAATAGAATCTTCTGGTGAACTCAACCATTGAACAGAAGATGTGACCCCTACCCCCTTCATGGGCGGATCCCAGGAGCTCAGACAATCCATTCTTATGTTGAGATCAGATGTGAGTTGATGCTGGAAGGAGAAGGAGTGGGGATTCTTAGCTGAGGCAAGACCCTACGTTCATCTGTGACTGCGGAAGCGAGACTTGAGCTCAGGCCATATCTCGTCATTCGTGAGATTGTTTGGGATCTCTTGGACTCGTGTGGACTATAATTTTGTTAGCTGGCACAAGGATTATCGGGAGGTGCCCCGAACCTGTTCCGTTGGACTAATTGTGGACTCTGTAGATCTACCTGCCTGTGTTGTTCCAGCGTTCTTGATAATAAATCTGTGGAATCATCCCTTGGCCTGTTGTCCCTTCTTGCTCTGCCGTACACCCTGTCACATGCAGGTCATAGGAACCTGAATAAAATACTTCTGAAGGATGACACCAGAGAGATCACGCAGAAACCCTTCGCTGCCACCACATATGATGAATCTGCACCCCACCTGACATCACTTAAGTCATCATGATCACATGGTATGGTCTCACTTGCACAAACATGTCGTTCCGCACTCCTTGTGGACACATAAGGTCAGCTTGGCATAGTTTTACCCACACGCCACCTGTCCACGCAGGTCCATGGAGACACGGGGAGTGACAGAATGTGGCCCACGCAGTCACTGATATTGGCACCAAACTTTCTCACAACAATGACAGGTTGAGAGACCCCTTTCACTAGCACCAATGAACCAGAGTGCTGCCAGCCCGGTAGGACTTCCACCAGTTCCCCATTCCTTTAACAGGATTAGATCGGGCCAGAAACCAGCCCCGGTAGCATGGGAAGTTAAACCGAGAAACGGATGTGTGGATCGAGATAAAAGAGAGGCCAAGGTTAAATTTATAAATCTAATCGCCTTAAGGGCACACTAGACAATATACTATATACACGATTGTAACACATAAAGGTTAGATATTCATATACAGATCGGGGTAAGACAAAAGATATAAGCAGAATATATGTCAACTACCGGATGGTGTTAGATCATGGATGCCACAATGGGGCATGGCTGCCAGCTGGCTCCTAGGTCCTTCACAGCACATAACCCGGCGCAGTCCCCACTGTCGGAAGTGGACCGCATGGATCACAGAGAGTTCCACATGGCCTTACACTAACCTTTATCCCTTTTGGATCACTTCCTGCTTGCCTTCTGGGCTGAACCTAAATCCCCTTTCCTTACATCTGGCAGCTAAAAACTCCAAAACCTAAGGTGAGTCATAATTCTTAAATAGACGGTCCTAGGGAGGCAGTTTTGGCGCAATCAGGTCTGGCCGGGCACCTGCTAAACGTTAAGACCAAACACAGCTTAGCTATCTGGTTTCTACTGGCTATTCTATGTATTTCCATACCCCTGGGTGCTAGAATGGGTCGAGACCCAGCCAGGCTTTCACCACGTTCTAGGGATCTCGGAAATGTACACGATGTACGGCTAGGACTTATAGTATCTCCATAACTCCTTATGGAATAATAGCTGACTCAACAAAGCAATTTAGTTGGCATGGTATCCACATGGCCTGCAAGCCTTTTGTTCTTCTCTGAGCTGACTCAAGGTGTGAGATCTGTCACTCATAGCTTTTGTGGCTTGACCCCCCTGTTGAGCCAGCTGCACACTGAAGGGGGTTTTGTAATCCCATGCCAGGTAGGATACAAATGATTGGCATGAAATTGTATCTCCAATATTCAAATTATGCAGCTGTGGCAAGGAAAACTAAATCTCCGAGCAGTCACAATTACTTGGAGACCACCAGAGTGTGCTCGCGAGAACCCGAGCAACGAGTATACTTGCTCACCACTAATACCTTGTTACCTGTGATCCGATGTCTTATTCCAGAGGAATCCACATTTTTCTCAACATGTACCGTATTTTTCGGACTACAAGACGCACTTTTTTCCCCAAAAATGTAAGGGGAAAATGGGGGTGCGTCTTGTAGTCGGAATATACTTACAAATTATGCGGCAGCAGCAGCGGCGGCGGTCCCGATGCAGCCATGCTGGTGCAGCTGTGGATGTGCTGCGGGCAGGGACTGTGCTGCAGGCAGGGGCTGTGCTGTGGGGCTGTGGCAGCGGCTCTCTAGGCTCAGTGGGGGCTCCGACGGCATTTCTTCAAAGCCCGGAGGCCCCCCGCTCATCCGACATGTTGCGGTGGCCTCCGAGAACATAGGCGCCAGGATAATGGCCGCCGGGCCGGCGCACGCTCAGATTCAAATCTCGTCAACGAGATCTGAATCTGAGCATGCGCCGGCCCGGCGGCCATTTTCCTGGCGCCTATGTTCTCGGAGGCCACCGCAACATGTCGGATGAGCGGGGGGCCTCCGGGCTTTGAAGAAATGCCGTCGGAGCCCCCACTGAGCCTAGAGAGCCGCTGCCACAGCCCCACAGCACAGCCCCTGCCTGCAGCACAGTCCCTGCCCGCAGCACATCCACAGCTGCACCAGCATGGCTGCATCGGGACCGCCGCCGCTGCTGCTGCCGCATAATTTGTAAGTATATGCCGTCGGAGCCCCCACTGAGCCCAGAGAGCCGCTGCCACAGCCCCGCAGCACAGCATGTGCCCCAGAGCCCAGCCACTGCTGGCAGCACAGCCTGTGCCCCCAGAGCCCAGCCTGTGCCCCCAGAGCCCAGCCTGTGCCCCCAGAGCCCAGCCTGTGCCCCCAGAGCCCAGCCTGTGCCCCCAGAGCCCAGCCTGTGCCCCCAGAGCCCAGCCTGTGCCCCCAGAGCCCAGCCTGTGCCCCCAGAGCCCAGCCTGTGCCCCCAGAGCCCAGCCTGTGCCCCCAGAGCCCAGCCTGTGCCCCCAGAGCCCAGCCACTGCCGTCAGCACAGCTTGTGCCCCAGAGCCCAGCCTGTGCCCCCAGAGCCCAGCCTGTGCCCCAGAGCCCAGCCTGTGCCCCCAGAGCCCAGCCTGTGCCCCCAGAGCCCAGCCACTGCCGTCAGCACAGCTTGTGCCCCAGAGCCCAGCCTGTGCCCCGGAGCCCAGCCTGTGCCCCGGAGCCCAGCCCCTGCCCCGGACACAGAGCCTCCACCCCTGCCCAAGCACAGAGCACCAGCCTGGGATGGGATTTCCTGGAGGCCAACGCACCAGCCTGGACCACCGAAAGGCCCCTGTGACCACTTCTCCACCTGTGGCGAGCCCTTCACTGGTAAGCTGAATTCGGACTGTAAGACGTACCCCCATTTGAAACATTTTTTTTTTTCCTTATTTTTATTATGAAAATTTGGGGTGCGTCTTATCGTCCGGTGCGTCTTATAGTCCGAAAAATACGGTAACTGAGCTGTTAGTTCTATGGGTCAAACACTGATCTCTCTGAGAATCCGCCTCCAGAGAGCCTGTTTTAAATCAAAAGGCTGTAACCTGAGTGACGTGCAATGGCCGCTCTCTGCTCTCCAGATCTGCAAGTCTCACGCTGGTAATGCCCACTTTCAGGGAGATCAGTGTCCGGTCCATAGATCTCCAACTTCTCATTTACATATTAAGATATATGTGGATTTCTCTGCAATAAGACACTGGATCACAGATACCAAGGAATCATGTTATTCAGTTTCGTATGACCTGCATGCCATACAGACGGCTTAGGAGGGCTGATCCTACTGATACATTCTTAAAGACCTGTGATAGTTGAAGATTTTGCATTGAGGCCTATGAGCTTCAAGTTATACCACTAGTGATATTAGCTCATCACTGGTGGTGCTGGGTGTCGGACCCCACCCTGCCAATTTGTTTTATGATGATGTATTCTAAGGATAAGTAGTAATAGAGTACTATACCCCTCCTCACATGTAAAGCCCCATGGATTAAATGGCGCTATAATAATTAATAATAATAATAGACAACCCCTTTTAAATGAACAGTTGAGAATAGATGCATAATACGGTTTAGGCAATGTTGACATCCTGTTTTTAACACCACATTAGGCTACGTTCACATTTGCGGTCAGCGCCGCAGCGTCGGGCGCCGCAGCGGCGCCGCATGCGTCATGCGCCCCTATATTTAACATGGGGGCGCATGGACATGCGTTGTGCTGCGTTTTGCGCCGCATGGCCGCAAGCGTTGGACGCAAGAAACGCATCAAGTTGCATTTTTTTTGCGTCCAACTTTCGGCCAAAAAGGACGCATGCGGCGCAAAACGCAGCGTTTTAGCGTGCGTTTTGCCGCGTTTTTGTTTGCGTTGTGCGCTGCGGCGCCGACGCTGCGGCGCACAACGCAAATGTGAACGTAGCCTTAAAGAGGTTGTCTGGACTTCAGCAGTCAGACATCAGACTTCATGATGCTCTCTGTGCTTCAAACAGAACCCTGAGACTATCAGAGAGCAGGTGCATTTATACGGAGACTTGATTACACACAGGTGGATTATATTTATCATCATTAGGCATTTAGGACAACATTGGATCATTCAGAGATCCACAATGAACTTCTGGAGAGAGTTTGCTGCACTGAAAGTAAAGGGGCTGAATAATATTGCACGCCCCACTTTTCAGTTTTTTAATTTCCACAAAAATGTAAAATAACCAATAAATTTCGTTTAACTTCACAATTGTGTTCCACTTGTTGTTGATTCTTCACCAAAAAATTTACATTTGGTATCTTTATGTTTGAAGCATGATATGTGGGAAAAGGTTGAAAAGTTCCAGGGGGCCAAATACTTTCGCAAGGCACTGTATACGTGTGTGTGTGTATATATATATAGATAGATATAGATATATATATATATATATATATTTAGCTAAATCAGTATAATGTTATGTGATGGCCGATGATTGCAAGTGAAATGTCAGCTGCTTTCAGTGTAGGTAGATGGAAGGAAATGTCAGTGCGGTAATTGCTGTAATGTTGTTTTGTTATTTCAGGTCAAAAGTAACGTTTAAAATTACGCTTACAGCGGACCCCCGACTTCCCTACAAAGTGTAAGTACAAGCCGTCCTCTGTGCTTTCATACTGTAACCCCTTCCTGCCAGTAGACTGCTATCATATGTTCCCTTGTTAAAGGGAAGGTGCCACCAGTTTTTTTGTAGTTTGTTTTTTTTGTGAAATTAAGCTTAAAATAGTAAATAAAATGTATTAATGCAATGTTTGCACTGTTTGCAAACATTTCTATATGAAAAATATTATATATTTTCTTACAAATATATATATTGACCACTAGGGGGAGCATTTTCCGTTTTAGACCTCAAGCAGCTATAGTAAGACTTACCAGCTTTACTGTTAGCTGGAAAATTGGGGCAGTAACTGCTGACATCAGCATTTCCCTCCCCTTTTGGGTGGTCTAATATCCCTAGGGCAGAATGAAGAGCAGCATCACAGGGCAGAGCCATTTTGTGTGTGACTGCCCTGTGATCTGCTATTACCAGCAGTTACTGCATCAGAAGCTCAGCTTGTTTACAGAGGAGCAGAACACAGTGGGCTCAGCAGCATGGTGGACTGGAGGAAAAGTGAAGACATGTGGTGTTTATGTATGGAGCAGCATTATCTGAGCGGAGCTGTCTGTGACTCATCCCTCAGTAAGATAAAAAGGAGATCCAGGTCTGCAGTGAATGGCCAGGCAATGTGGAGGGAGGGGAGAGATACATTGGTATGGTTGAGAAAGCTCTCCTGTCAGCTCTCCTGCTCTCTCTCACCAGGTGTCAGCTCCCTCTCTGCAGGCTGTGAATGCAGCTTACCGGAGATCTCCGGGACTGTGTGTGAGGAGGCGGAGACAGAGCAGGAGAAGCACCCAGGGAGGGCAGCGTGTGAGAGCAGGGGATGTCTGCCCAGGACGTGCAGTGCCTAGAGTACAGAGGAGCACGGAGGTAAATCACCCGCATCCCCACTCCCCATCCTCCGGCTCCAGTGAGTGCTTCTCTCCTACGATAGAGAGTAAGTGGAGCTCGGCAGATAGCACTGGGCTATAGTAAAATGGCAGCTAGTCACACCTACAGCAGTGAGTTGTGCAGCCCACAGAGGCGTGCCCAGCTCACTGCTAAAGCAGCTACAATGTTAGAGATAGGGTCAGCGCCGGTCTATTATCTCCTATGTCCATGGGGTGCCATAAAATGACACTGATAGTGTCGTGAACTGCTGTGAAACCAAGATGTCAGCCCCCAGTGCCTTCCTTAAACTCATATAACACACAAAATCTGTTTCACATGCATTTAAAACTTGGTTATAGCAGCATGTTATGCTACATTACATTGATTAATTAATGATCTACAAACTCGGTACCTTCCCTTTAACCCCTTCCCGACCCATGACGCCACGTAGGCGTCATGAAAACCCGTGCCAATCCGACCCATGACGCCTATGTGGCGTCATGGAATGATCGCGTCCCTGCAGATCGGGTGAAGGGGTTAACTCCTATTTTACCCGATCTGCAGGGAGAGGGGGAGTGGTACTTCAGCCCAGGGGGGGTGGCTTCACCCCCCCGTGGCTACGATCGCTCTGATTGGCTGTTGAAAGTGAAACTGCCAATCAGAGCGATTTCTAATATTTCACCTAAAAAACTGGTGAAATATTACAATCCAGCCATGGCCGATGCTGCAATATCATCGGCCATGGCTGGAAATACTGAAGTGCCCCCCCCACGCCCACCGATCGCCCCCCCCCCCCGTCCTCCGTTATGGGGTCCGGTCCCCTCCGTCCGCCTGCCGGCTCCCCCGTCCTCCTGTCCGCTCCCTCCTTGCTCAGACCCACCCCCCCTGTGCTCCGTTCCCCCCCCCCCGTGCTCCGATCCACCCCCCCACCACCCCTTCATACTTACCGATCCTCCCGGTGTCCGGCCGTCTCCTCGCTGGGCGCCGCCATCTTGGAAAATGGCGGGCGCATGCTCAGTGCGCCCGCCGAATCTGCCAGTCGGCAGATTCCTTACAGGTACATTTTGATCGCTGTGGTAGGTTCTATCACAGCGATCAAAATAAAAAAATAATAAATAACCCCCCCCCCTTATCACCCCCATAGGGACAATAATAAAATAAAGAATTTTTTTTTTTTTTTTTTTCCACTAGGGTTAGGGTTAGAACTAGGGTTAGAACTAGGGGTAGGGTTAGGGGTAGGGTTAGGGGTAGGGTTATGGCATGTGCACACAGAGCGGATCGGCCGCGGATCGGCCGCGGATCCGCAGCGGATCGGCAGCGGATCGGCAGCGGATCGGCCGCGGATCGGCAGCGGATCGGCAGCGGATCCGCAGCGGATCGGCCGCGGATCCGCAGCGGATCGGCCGCGGATCCGCAGCGGATCGGCCGCGGATCCGCAGCGGATCGGCAGCGGATCCGCAGCGGATCGGCCGCGGATCGGCAGCGGATCCGCAGCGGATCGGCAGCGGATCCGCAGCGGATCGGCCGCGGATCCGCAGCGGATCGGCCGCGGATCCGCAGCGGATTGGCAGCGGATCCGCAGCGGATTGGCCGCGGATCCGCAGCGGATCCGCAGCGGATTGGCCGCGGATCCGCAGCAGATTGGCCGCGGATCCGCAGCGGATTGACAGCGGATCCGCAGCGGATTGGCCGCGGATCCGCAGCGGATTGGCAGCGGATTGGCCGCGGATCCGCAGCGGATTGGCCGCGGATCCGCAGCGGATTGGCCGCGGATCCGCAGCGGATTGGCCGCTGCAAATTCGAAGCAGTTTTCCATCAGGTTTACAGTACCATGTACACCTAAGGAAAACCAAATCCGCTGTGCCCATGGTGCGGAAAATTCCGTGCAGAAACGCTGCGTTGTATTTTCCGCAGCATGTCAATTCTTTGTGCGGATTCCGCAGCGTTTTACACCTGTTCCTCAATAGGAATCCGCAGGTGAAATCCGCACAAAAAAACACTGGAAATCTGCTGTAAATCCGCAGGTAAAACGCAGTGCCTTTTACCTGCAGATTTTTCAAAAATCGTGCGGAAAAATCTCACACGAATCCGCAACGTGGGCACATAGCCTTAGGGTTAGGGTTGGAATTAGAGTTAGGGTTGGAATTAGGGCTAGGGTTTGAAATAGGGTTAAGATTAGGCTTGTGGTTAGGGTTACGGATAGGGTTAGGGGTGTGTTGGGGTTACAGTTGTGGTTAGGGTTGGGATTAGGGCTACGGTTGGGATTAGGGTTAGGATTAGGGTTGGAATTAAGGTTACGGGTGTGTTGCGGTTAGGGTTGTGGTTAGGGGTGTGTTGGGGTTAGGGTTGTGATTAGGGTTATGGCTACAGTTGGGATTAGGATTAGGGGTGTGTTGGGGTTAGTGTTGAAGTTAGAATTGAGGGGTTTCCACTGTTTAGGCACATCAGGGGTCTCCAAACGCAACATGGCGCCACCATTGATTCCAGCCAATCTTGCATTCAAAAAGTCAAATGGTGCTCCCTCCCTTCCAAGCCCCGACGTGCGCCCAAACAGTGGTTTACCCCAACATTTGGGGTACCAGCGTACTCAGGACAAACTGGGCAACAACTGTTGGGGTCCAATTTCTCCTGTTACCCTTGCAAAAATAAAAAATTACTTGCTAAAACATAATTTTTGAGGAAAGAACAATTATTTTTTATTTTCACGGCTCTGCGTTATAAACTTCTGTGAAGCACTTGGGGGTTGAAAGTGCTCACCACACATCTAGATAAGTTCCTTCGGGGGTCTAGTTTCCAAAATGGGGTCACTTGTGCGGTGTTTCTACTGTTTAGGCACATCAGGGGCTCTGCAAATGCAATGTGACGCCCGCAGACCATTCCATCAAAGTCTGCATTTCAAATGTCACTACTTCCCTTCCGAGCCCTGACGTGCGCCCAAACAGTGGTTTACCCCCACATATGGGGTATCAGCATACTCACAACAAACTGGGCAACAAATATTGGGGTCCAAATTCTCCTGTTACCCTTGTGAAAATAAAAAATTGCTTGCTAAAACATCTTTTTTGAGGAAAGAAAAATGATTTTTTATTTTCACGGCTCTGCGTTGTAAACTTCTGTGAAGCACTTGGGGGTTGAACGTGCTCACCACACATCTAAATAAGTTCCTTGGGGGGTCTAGTTTCCAAAATGGGGTCACTTGTGGGGGGTTTCTACTGTTTAGGCATATCAGGGGCTCTGCAAACGTAACATGATGCCCGCAGACCATTCCATCAAAGTCTGCATTCCAAAACGTCACTACTTCCCTTCCGAGCCCCGGCATGTGCCCAAACAGTGGTTTACCCCCACATATGGGGTATCAGCGTACTCAGGAGAAACTGGACAACAACTTTTGGGGTCCAATTTCTCCTGTTACTCTTGCAAAAATAAAAAATTCTGGGCTAAAAAAATATTTTTGAGGAAAGGAAACACATTTATTATTTTCACGGCTCTGCGTTATAAACTTCTGTGAAGCATTTGGGGGTTCAAAGTGCTCACCACACATCTAGATAAGTTCCCTTGGGGGTCTAGTTTCCAAAATGGAGTCACTTGTGGGGAGTTCCTACTGTTTAGGCACATCAGGGGCTCTGCAAACGCAACCTGATGCCCGCAGAGCATTCCATCAAAGTCTGCATTTCAAAACGTCACTACTTCCCTTCCGAACCCCGACGTGTGCCAAAACAGTGGTTTACCCCCACATATGGGGTATCAGCGTACTCAGGAGAAACTGGACAACAACTTTTGGGGTCCAATTTCTCCTGTTACTCTTGCAAAAATAAAAAAATTCTGGGCTAAAAAATATTTTTGAGGAAAGGAAACATTTTTTATTTTCACGGCTCTGCGTTATAAACTTCTGTGAAGCACTTGGGGGTTCAAAGTGCTCACCACACATCTAGATTAGTTCCTTGGGAGGTCTAGTTTCCAAAATGGGGTCACTTGTGCGGGAGCTCCAATGTTTAGGCACACAGGGGCTCTCCAAACGCGACATGGTGTCCGCTAATGATTGGAGCTAATTTTCCATTCAAAAAGCCAAATGGCGTGCCTTCCCTTCCGAGCCCTGCCGTGCGCCCAAACAGTGGTTTACCCCCACATATGGGGTATCACCGTACTCAGGACAAACTGGACAACAAAATTTGGGGTCCAATTTCTCCTATTACCCTTGGGAAAATAAAAAATTCTGGGCTAAAAATAATTTTTGAGGAAAGAAAAATTATTTTTTTATTTTCACGGCTCTGCGTTATAAACTTCTGTGAAGCACCTGGGGGTTATAAGTGCTCACTATGCCTCTAGATGAGTTCCTTGGGGGGTCTAGTTTCCAAAATGGGGTCACTTGTGGAGGAGCTCCAATGTTTAGGCACACAGGGGCTTTCCAAACGCGACATGGTGTCCGCTAACGATGGAGATAATTTTTCATTCAAAAAGTCAAATGGCGCTCCTTCCCTTCCGAGCCTTACCATGTGCCCAAACAGTGGTTTACCCCCACATGTGAGGTATTGGTGTACTCAGGAGAAATTGCCCAACAAAATTTAGGATCCATTTTATCCTGTTGCCCATGTGAAAATGAAAAAATTGAGGCTAAAATAATTTTTTTGTGAAAAAAAAGTACTTTTTCATTTTTACGGATCAATTTGTGAAGCACCTGGGGGTTTAAAGTGCTCACTATGCTTCTAGATAAGTTCCTTGGGGGGTCTAGTTTCCAAAATGGGGTCACTTGTGGGGGAGCTCCAATGTTTAGGCACACGGGGGCTCTCCAAACGTGACATGGTGTCCGCTAAAGATTGGAGCCAATTTTTCATTCAAAAAGTCAAATGGCGCTCCTTCCCTTCCGAGCCCTGCCGTGCGCCCAAACAGTGGTTTACCCCCACATATGAGGTATCAGCGTACTCAGGACAAATTGGACAACAACGTCCGTGGTCCAGTTTCTCCTTTTACCGCTGGGAAAATAAAAAAATTGTTGCTAAAAGATCATTTTTGTGACTAAAAAGTTAAATGTTCATTTTTTTACTTCCATGTTGCTTCTGCTGCTGTGAAACACCTGAAGGGTTAATAAACTTCTTGAATGTGGTTTTGAGCACCTTGAGGGGTGCAGTTTTTAGAATGGTGTCACTTTTGGGTATTTTCAGCCATATAGAACCCTCAAAATGACTTCAAATGTGAGGTGGTCCCTAAAAAAAATGGTTTTGTAAATTTTGTTGTAAAAATGAGAAATCACTGGTCAAATTTTAACCCTTATAACTTCCTAGCAAAAAAAAAAATTGTTTCCAAAATTGTGCTGATGTAAAGTAGACATGTGGGAAACGTTATTTATTAACTATTTTGTGTCACATAACTCTCTGGTTTAACAGAATAAAAATTCAAAATGTGAAAATTGAGAAATTTTCAAATGTTTTGCCAAATTTCCGTTTTTTTCACAAATAAACTCAGAAATTATCGACCTAAATTTACCACTAACATGAAGCCCAATATGTCACGAAAAAACAATCTCAGAATCGCTAGGATCCGTTGAAGCGTTCCTGAGTTATTACCTCATAAAGGGACACTGGTCAGAATTTCAAAAAACGGCAAGGTCATTAAGGCCAAAATAGGCTGGGTCATGAAGGGGTTAATGGCCTTACTTTCTGCTGTGGGTTTGGTGTAAATGTTTATATTGAACCTGTAGGAAAACAGTAGGAATCAGAGAGCGGCTCCTGCATTCTGTTTGTGAGTGTTGTACTCTAATATGCTGTAGCACTTCAGAAAAAAAAACATAGTCGAGTCCGGGACAAATCACAGAGGTATATTCGCACCAGCTTATCCCTGTCCGCTCAACTATAGGAAGAGACCTGTTGTTCTAGCTGAGCGAGAGAAGAGAAGCTCACCCTGGTCACACCAGCATTTCAGAGCAAAACATACATTTTTTTAAGCCAGTCTCTGATACCCCGAGTGGTTCAACCTGTATGAATCAAGCAGCCAATTTCCTCTAGGGAATATTTCAGTAGGATGAAACCTCATAAGCTGCCTATATGACATGTAGGTCATAGGAAGCTGAATAATATGATACCTAGATATCTGTGATCTGATGTCTTATTCCAGAGAAATCTACATTCTTCTTAATATGGAAATAAGATCTATGGGCTTCACATAGATCTCCCGGAGGACCTGCCTCCAGAGCTTATTGTAAAATAAAGGAGGCATTACCAGTGTGAGACATGTACATCAGTAGAGCAGCTTGTCAGTCATTACATGTCTCATGCTGGTAACTCCCCCTTTTATCTAAAACAAGCTCTGGAGGCAGATTCTCCAGGAGATCTATGTCCAACCCATAGATCTTAACATCTCATTTACATATTTAATAAAAACCTGAATTTCTCTGGAATAAATGTTCGGATCGCAGATATCAAGATATCATGTTATTCTGCTTCTTATGACCTGCATGCCCTTATAGATGGCTTAGGAGGGTTCATCCTACTGACAGATTCCCTTTAACTTGTAAAAATCTCCTTAGGTTATATACACAGCACATTTATCATTTAGATCTTCCTAAATATTTAGTAAAATCTTATCCATGAACTGCAAATAAAAATGTCTGCACCAAAATGTGATTGACACTGAATATTTGCCGTTCTCCGTCTTTCATTTTATTACTGTACATTTTTACCATTGCCTTATGTGATGCAACATTGAAATCCGCAGTAAATAGCAGCATTTTCACAGCAACATTTTCTAGTATTTGGTTCTAATCTTGGCACTGTGGATTTTTTTGGCTGCTGCAGAGGAAGTGTCCCGCCGTGTGCGTGGACCTTAAATGTAAGTGCAGGAGTAATCGGAGCTGCTATGAAATATGATGTCTGAGGTTGGCTAATGTATACGCTGCAGATTTTCTAGTCCGAAAATGAATATATATAATTGTTGCAGCATTTTTGCCTGCCATCAGGGCGTGGCAGATATCTGTAGATGCGACGTCACCTGCGGATTACTCCTGTAATGAGGGAGGCAGAGTCAAGGCAAAAGTGCATCGAAGTATGCCTGGATGAATTATTGGATTGGCATTGTCACACGTTCAGTATTTGGTCAGTATTTTACCTCAGTATTTGTAGCCAAAACCAGGAGAGAAACAATCAGAGTAAAGTATGGTAGAAACACGTCACCACTTCTGTATTTCTCACCCTCTCCTGGTTTTGGCTTACAAATACTGAGGTAAAATACTGACCGTGTGGCCTAAGTGTGAGAGTAGGACTGTACCTGTACATCTACCACTGCACTAAAGGGAAAGATCTTGTTTAATTTTATCGATTGTCTATTTCGGCAGGTCACATATACGTTTTCACCCATCCATTTCTACATGGCTTACAACCTATATCCTAAAGGTACCTTCACACGAAACGACTTTACAACGAGAACGACAACGATCCGATCGCTGCAGCGTCGCTGTTTACATCGCTGTAGAGATGTCAAACACAGCAGCTCCAGAACGACGCAGGAGCGATCCTGTGACGTAGCGGTGACGCACTTATCGTTCTCACAGGTCGTTAGCTCCATGTTTAACATTGCTGACATAGTTGCTTTTGCTGTCAAACACGACGATACACACCGATCTGACAACCAAATAAAGTTCTGAACTTTAATCAACGACCAGTGATATCACAGCAGGTACCAGATCGCTGCTGCGTGTCAAACACAACGATATCGCTATCCAGGACGCTGCAACGTCACGGATCGTTGTCATTCTCGTTGTAAAGTCGTTTCGTGTGATGGTACCTTAAGCTATAGAAGTATTGCAGAAATTCCGCCTTGTCAGGGTTTGTTCCTACATACAGTCAGTCCTGATTAGACAATGCTTCTGTGTGGAGGGAGATGAAGAAGGAGAATGGTAGCCGCCAATTCCTATTTCATACCGTTCCAGGAGGAACAACCCAATTCACAGTTCTAGGCGCACCAAGATATTTGTTACAACAGTGAGTTTCCAAACATGGTGCATATTGATTGCCTGTTCTGGAAATTCGGGGGGGGGGAAGCTGTCACAGCAATAAATGTCCATTAACGGGAACCTGTCATCTGATTAATGTCACCCAAACCGCAGGCAGTATGAATCGGAGCCTGGCTGAATTAATGCAGGCTGGGATTTAATAAATAATGGCATTTCAGAAAAAATGTACTGTAAAGATTCCCGGGGAGCATAGCATAGATAAGACTAGCTCAGCTGCCCCTCTGGCCGGCTCTTTCCAGCGCCCCTGCAGGTGTGTTTTTGAGAAAAAATATACCTGACTGCGTTCATGCTGCCTGCGCTTTGGGATTTAAGATGACGGGTTCCTTTAGAGGGCCTGTCACTGCTCCTGTCATTTCTACTTCTTGTCCCCATAAAATAACATTTCTGGAACATCCTTTCTTGCTCTGTTCCACTGTTATTCCTCCTTGAAATGTATTAATTGCTTAAGAACTGAGTGTTGGCATTCTCTTTGTCAAAGAGGTGTGTCCCATTAAGGTCTCATTGGACAGTGTCACAGTCTACAGAGACACGCCCCTCAACAGGTAACGCCCAAATGTCAATTTATTCATAAATTTCTATAGGAATGAGTGAGCAACAGCTCAAGCTGCAGTTCTAAGAAAAGATACCTTAGAATTGTTATGTAATGAAGAGTACAAGTACTTAACAAATATGTCACAAGAGCCAAGCCAAAAGGATTTATCAGTGCTTAGAAACATGTTTTTTTTTTCCAGAAACTGCGCCACTTCTGACCGTACATTGGGTGTATTGAAGTGAATAGAGTTGAACTGCAATACCGTGTACAACCCATGGCCGGGGGTGGCAAAGCAGCTGTGTTTTTCCAATTCTTTTCAACCTATCCCATCATTTTGGCCCCAAAATGGGTCAAAATAACGAAAGCTTATGTATGCTGTTAATATACAGATGTTATCAATTTTATTAGAATGTCTTAATTAAAAGGAACATCCATTACTGAGAATACCTATGTTTTCCCTATTAAAATAATAGCAGTTGTACTCCCCTGTGGTGCCGCTCTGTCAGTGTCGGCACTGGCTGTCTCAGGGATAACATGACATTGTCATGCGATTCGTCTGCCAGTCAGTGCTGGCTACACTTTCCTCTCTTACTGACAAAACATCCGGAGGAAGGGCAATTGGAAGAGCCAGTGCTGGAACTGCATCGGAGGTGATCATGTAACAAGGGGGAAACCTAGGAATTGAGAAGGGGTTGTCTGAGTAGTGGACAACCCTTCCTACCATGTCTCACTGTGCTAAGTTGATGGTTGTGTGCCTCCCCTTCCCAATCAGCTGTCATCCCAATCAGCTGTCGTCAGTTTCTTCACTTGAGAAATGGCCTGGCATTATTTGCGGAGCAGTTAAAAGCCATAACCATCCTTGTATTGCAATGTGGAGTGGCAAATCTGCATCATATTAATCCAGATTTGCTGTACCCATGAGCGTTCTCTAAGGTTGTCTCATTTCGTCGGCAGGCTGTGTGTCCCGGAGAGTACGCCATTCACGGCGGTTCTGAAGTTTGCAGCAGAGGAGGTGAGTACAGAACTAATCTTTTAATATAACGCCGGTTCCCACTACTACATGTGCCAACCCAGCGTACCGAGACCTCTGTGGTCGGCTGTTTTGTTGACATTGACATTCATTTCTTCTCCCTCCCATAACTGTTAAAATGATGAAGTCGTTGTTTCATTGCATTTCCATCTCACTTTCCAACTTGCGGATTATTCTAGCTGCATTTGTGAATCTTCCGTAATGTGCTTCTAGAAGATGGGCAAAGTAAACGAGGGAAGTCGGCTGGAAAAGATTGTTTCCTGCTCCTTTTTACCAGCTGATTAAAATGTCAATGCCGGAGCAGGTTTCCATAGAAACCTTTATTGTGACGATGACATGAAGATTCTGACCGGCTTCCTCCTACCTGTCCCTGCCAGTAACTAGTCACCAGCTAGATGTTGGTATCTCACCTGTAGAGAGAAAAATGACCTGCTATATGGACCTTTCAGTACCCACATTCCTAACGCTATAAACCTGCAAATTAACAATGTTATTCATCCTGACCAGTTCCCTTCCTGGTCCATCTACACTGGGAAAGCTCATTCCCAATGATCTGCCTATCTACACAGGCCGCGGATTACCCAATATGATTTCTAAGCTTGCTTTATAATTCATCTTTCTCGGCAGCACATCGTCCTGACGTTATACTAAGTTCACAGAACAATTGTGTTGAAGAACGTTGTGTGTGGATGGAAGTAAAGTCAGTCTGTCTATAAATGACCCACCACCACCCCAACATGTTATACGTAGCCAATGGAAGGCTGTTAATGGTGAAATGCACCTCATTTAAGTCATTAAATGAAGTATCTTGACTTTTACTGTGGAGCGTGGTCTGGTCATAAATGGGGGTAAAATGCTCTGTTCTTTGTTTTCCTTTAGTTTAAGGTCCCTGCAGAAACCAGCGCCATCATAACCAATGGTAAGTGGGTTTAATGTTTCCTTATTACAACACTCTGTATTGCCCGTCAGTTACTATCAAGCAAGTTATAGGTTCATCCAGGATTAAACTTTTTTTTTTCTTATTCATGGCTAATCCTGTTTTCTAAGGCCTCATTTAGATGTGAGTGATTTTCTCGTCCTCAAAAGATGACCCGCATTTCATCATTTTCATTTGCTTGAGTGTCATGAGAGTTTGGTCAGTGTCAGTTTTTACCGTCAGACTTTCATCAGTTTTTCAAGTGCTGTATGATATTTTTATTTTCACGGAATCCGTAGCATTGCCGAGTTTGATACGAGAGTGATGAAAATTGGACATGTCTCCATGATGTTCTGTGGACCACTAAGTCAGCAACAATACACGGACGTGTGAACAGCCCCAAGGATTATAAAAGTTACGAGTTCTATTTGTGAAAAACACAGAACTCGTTAAAGAAAAACTGTCATACTCTGTATGAGCCCAAATACAGGACTCCTGTTTCTTGTAGTCATAAAGGAGTTTTTCTGATTGGTGGGAGTCTCACCGATCTCACCCTAGTGGATCCCTAGAATGAAGGTGCCGCAGTGTTAGTTTACTGCAGGGTCTGTGTGCCAGAGAAAAGTTATTATCCAGCGCTGCGGCCCCTTCCTTCTTAAAATTAGTGGGGGGCTGAACTTTATCAAAAGTGAAACGCCATCATTTTTGTGATAGGAAATCCTTTAATAGGATTATTGCACTGAGACGTCATGGGTGCGCTGGCAAGATGCCGAGCAGTCGGTGTAAGCATCTTGGTATTGGTTCAAGCTGTAAAAATTAGTATTTTATATGAACCCAATATTTAATTTCCATTTTGTATTTTCTGGGTTTGCTTGTTGTATTATTCTTCATACCAATTAGTTTACTATTCTTTTATTTCTAAATTCCTTTGTGTGATGTTGTTCTACAGATGGAGTAGGATTAAATCCAGCACAGACAGCTGGTAAGTGCCACTGGATAATACTGGACAGCTCTGGGTTCGAAATATGTTTCCATGTTTCAGAAATCCGTGCATAAAATATAAATTGTATTTAGAAGTGAATTTATTCTGCTTCAAATCTAATTCCTTTCCTGAAAGGGAACCTGCCAGCTGCCCTCATAAATAGCCACCATGGCTCTAGTACTAGTTCGATGTGACGTAGATTTTCCCAGATTGGTTCTGATTTCCATCTTATAACCATGCACCTCTCTTCACAATTTCCATAATTAACAATAGCGACATCACCGTTGTCTCCTTTCAAATTGCATACATGCTCTTGTAGTCTGCCTTCCTGAAAGTGCACAATGAAGCAGAATGTACGTTCCCCAGCTACATCTGTGCACTGTGAATGCCCGAGGACGCGAAATATCGCCCCAGATTTGCTAATGGCCAAATGTGACGTCATTTTTGAAAATGCTGTAAATTGTGCATGGAAGCGTGTGCTTACAAGATGGGGCTCGGGACTAGTCCAGGGAAACCAATGCCCCGCCGGACTAGTCCTGAAACATTAGCCTAGCAAGAATGCAGAATAAAACTTGATTTTGAAAATATGTAGAGATTGTTAAAACCACAAGAAAGGGGTGCCCAGAATGCAGAAGTAGCATGGAACAGAGTCATGGCAAATTAGGGGGGCTAGGGCAGCTGATGGGGTCCCGCTAAAAGGGTTTATATCCTATGTATAAGCGAGATTGGAGAGCACCTATTACCAAATGATTTTAAGGTGATCCTGTCCACTCCGATAACGCTATTAACTTACAGATGTAGGGTTAATCTGCAGGTTAATGGAGTTATGGAGGTGCCTGACCACTGTACTGAAAGTGAAGCCCCCAGAAGGCAAATGAACCACCAGCTTTAGTCATGCCCGGAGCAATTACAGTCACCGCTCACAGCACTGAGGGATGGCGGTTGTAAACACGCCCAAGCACTGACTGACAACTGGCTATGCGCTGTAGAGCTTGCTGTCAGTCAGTACTGGGGTGTAGTTACAGCTGCTGCTCTTACTGCTGTGACTTGTGACTGTAGTTGTGCCAGGCATGACTGAAAGCCAACAGCTCGCAGCACTGAGAGATGGCGGCTGTAAACACGCCCAGACACTGAGTGACAATCGGCTATGCACTGTAGAGCTGGCTGTCAGTCAGTGCTGGGGTGGGGTTACAGCTGCTCCTCTTACTGCTGTGACTGGTGACTGTAGTTGTGCCAGGCATGACTGAAAGCCAACAGCTCTTGGGAGGAATAAAGTTCATTTTCTTTTCTTGGTACCACACTTTCAGTACTGCAGCTGGGCACTTTCATAACACTATTAACCTGCAGATTAACCTTGTATCTGCAGGTTAATGACGTTATCAAACCTAACAGTATTCCTTTAATGGTCATCCTGTAATACTTAATTTCCTCTGTGGTGACTCTGCAAGGTAATTGGACACTTGCTGTATGTCTCTCCCACCCACAAATTATAGCTGCTTTCTAGGGGTCCCAGCTGCAGGGCACATGGAAATCAATTTATCATTGAGAGTCCCCCCTAACCTAAAGGCATTGAATCCAATGCTTAGCAAAAAGAGGCAAGCACCACCTCGTGTTAAAATTTCTCTTTATTTCAGTTCCATAGAACAGAATGTGGCGACGACAATGGTTGACAGTCGTTTTGCATGTGAGCCACGCTACATCTCGGCCCAGGGGTCAGAGGAAGCGGGAATCACTCGAAACGGCTGTAAATTAATGATTGCATGTACACATGCACGACCACCTCTCCTTTTAGATGGGGCTTTTCAGAGCACCGATCAGTAAATCCTAGTGGTTAGATCTCCAGCGATCAATAAGTTATCCCCAAATCTTATACAGAGGGGATAACTCGGTACAACCTCTTTAAGTAATTAGCAATTTAAGATTTAACATTAGAGATAAATTTCTCCTATTGAATACACGTTACATATTCTTCTTTTATTTCTATTTTTATTGTAATTTCCATATGGTATAATATTCCCTTTTCTTCAACTACATGACGGATCCTTTAGCAGTTTCTTGTTCTTGTCTTTAGATTTGCCACAAATTAGTGCTAACGCTTCAGACTGTGTTTTACCGTTTCCCTGAACAACAATAAACATGTCCTGTTATTGGCTTGTCGGAAGATACAGTAATTGACTTCAGCCGACTCTATCTCTGCGTTCACGCAAGTCTCGAAATTAATTTCAGACCTTTTGATCCCGAGTCATTTAAAATTCCTCCTGATGGTTTTTTCCACATTGCCATTAAAAACTTAGTCCAGGCAGCAACAGGGCGCAACTTAGCAACAGTGGGCGAAGAGCTTCACACATCACATGAAAATCAAAGATGCAATTTCTACACGCGTGAACCAATTAATTGGGGTCCCTTACTGTGTAATTAATATACCTGTCATTTGCTTGTTTAATGACCCTCTCCAGCATTAAATGCTCTGGAACGGAGTGCTTTACTGTTCTGTAAAGTGCCAAAATGAGTTCATGCATCTTCAATTTATGAAGAGTAGTAAGGCTTAAAGGGGTATTCCATTGTCCAAAACTCATCGCCTTTACACTGGATAAGGAGCTACTTGTTAGATCAGTGTGGGAACCATTTCTAGGACCCCTGCTGTTTCCAGAATGGGGGATCTTTGTCCTTCATTCTCCCCTAACTAGAGCAAGGAGAAGTCGAATGAAGTGGTCGGATGCTCATGTACAGTATCGCTCCATTCATTGTATGGGAGATTAACTTGAACCAGTTTATCTCCGGGCTATTTTCTGCCCCTCTCAGACCAGGCACATTGTTATCTTTTATTGTACATGCATGTTTAACAGATAAAAAGATTTTCTTGTTCAGATATTCAAATCATTTTTGCCTCATATTTTTTTGGGGAAACATGGGCTTCATTTTTGTCAGTTTTATATTCTTTTTTTTTAGATTGGGGGAAAATGTAAAGAAAAATATGAAATACTCGTCCATTTTTTTCCCATTTTTTTTTTTTTTTAACAACCACAAAGAACTGTTGAACACATTTTAAATTGCATTCCCCTTTCAATAGACATTATACATTGGATATTTTTTTTCAGTGAGGGCAAGACTAGAAAAAGCTATTTCGGTCTGGCAGTGTCTCAACTTTTTCGTTTTATTTGTTCTTCTTTCTTTTTCTTTTTTCTTTTCTTTTCATTTTATTTTTTTCATTTATTTTTCACAGTGTGCATCCATATGGTCTTAAAAGACCTTTAGAGAGGGGGTATTTAAACATACTAAAACCTTATTTTATTGCTGATTTCCCTTGTAACTGGATCTGATACATTAACCCCAGTTACAGAGGAATTTCATCCTTCTGCCTACATAGCAAAGCTGACTGTGCCTTCTAGGATCCAGCAGCTCCTTCTCCCTCAATATACCCAGTGATGACGTGTTCTTTGGGTCCGGAGGAGGAAGCACAGTCAGTGCTAAAACTTCTTAATCTGTATACACAAGCTCTGGTTTAGTTCTGTGTTATGTTCTCTCTGGGAAGCCTGACTTTGTCTGACAGTCAACTTCCCTCCCACGGCTGTACGATCTTGGGCAAGCTGCTTAGACTGCACTGACATTTTAGAACATCAATATAAAGTAATGAGGTGATGAAGTACCGTATATACTCGTGTATAAGCCGACCAGAGTATAAACCGAGGCACCTAATTTTGCCTCGAAAAAAACTGGGAAAACTTATTTACTCAAGTATAAGCCAGGTGTACATTGTCCTCTAATCCCTATTCCGGTATGCATGGTTCCTCATCCCCACCCTTGTATTCATGGCTCCTTATTCCCATCCTTGTATGCATGGCTTCTTATCCCCATCCTTGTCTGCATGGTTCCTCATTCCTATCCTTGCATGCATGGACCCCATGAGAAAAGCATAAAAAGAACCATCCTACTTACCTTCCTTGTGCTCCCTCGCAGCATATAGTTCGAGTGCCAGCAGCTCATGCGACCGAGCGATCACATGTCCCAGCTCATTAAGGTAATGAATATTCACCTCTCAATGCCTATGGGAGTGAAGAGAGGTAATTATTAACTACCTTAATGAGCAGGCACCTGTTAGAGCCCGGCAGCTGCTGGAAGCCGGCGGCTGTAACTGTGCGCTATAAGAGAAATGAATGTTCACTGCAAGTGTAGTGAATATTAATTTCTCTTTAGCAGCGGGCACAGGCTTTAGCCTCCACCGGCTCCTGCCTCCTGTCACTCGCTGCTCTGCCGCTCCCCTTCCCCCACCATAAGCTGGGACAATAACTCGTGTATAAGACGAGGGGGGCATTTTCAGCATAAAAAAGTGTAGAAAAACTCAGCTTATACACGAATATATACGGTAGTTTAATAGCCAAGTGCCTTAACAATGAATGTGACGGTATCATGGAAGCTTGAACAGCCACTTCACTGTTGCTTTCACTGATGAACCGGAGACATAAATTTTAGTCATTGGTGGGGCTACAAGAGCTGGAGGCCCTCACTTGATAGGTGACAATTTGGATTTTTTTTTGCCATTTTTAAGATATCTGCTTGATGTCATTTTATTGGAACCATTAATGTTTACATATAGATAGACAAATCTGAACTGGTCATGGAATAGACGCACTGATCGATGCATCATTTCTAGAAACAGTAGACAAATAAAGGTTTCTATTGAATAGCTACAAACTTTCTGCACTTATAACGATGAGAAAACCCCTTTAATACAGAAATCTTGTCCAAAATTATACCATTCCTTTTAGTAGCATTTCTAATCTTGTTTTCTGTTGCCACTTACAATACATTCTCTAATGTCACCCTTGTTGCATGGAGGAAAATTGAGCTTCATAAAAAGTACTTTGTGGTTGCTTTCCTTTTATAAATTATTCATTATTAAAGGGCTTGAATACTATATTCATGAAGGATCTTTCAATTCTCATTTTTGTCCTTTTTTTCTTTCTAGGAAATGTATTCCTTAAACACGGATCAGAACTTCGACTCATTCCCAGAGACCGAGTGGGCAGCTGTTAATATTCGGACATCTTACTATAGAAATTTATTTTGGAAACATTAAACAAAAAAAATATCTAATTTATTCCAGGCTTTACAAAAGAAAAAGATCAGACTCTGAATTTTAAGTCGGTTTTAAGATTTAATTCAGTAGGGCCCATTTCCCTTTAAAATGAAAGTGACTTTGAAGATTAAAGATTTGTAAGGTTTAATTATTGCCTCTCATGTCTATAAAACCATATTGCTTTTGCAAATCTATCAGTATCGTCCGCAACTTTTGAAGAACAGAGTTCACTGTGTACATTTTATTATAATGTGTAGCACTGTGTAAAAGAATTGCTATGTTGTTTTGTTGAACGCTTATCATGTACATGGAGTTAATTGTAAAGCAAATACAGTATGTGTACACTAACGTCTTAAAAGGGATTGCCCTCTAACAGGATATTCATGACTCCCACCAACCTGATACTGATGACCTATCTTCAGGAGATGTTCAGTTTGTAGTCCACCGGCACCCCCACCGATCAGCTGCTACCAGCAGAGACCAGATGTAAACTGTGTTTGGCATGAAGCCGCAAAGATCTGTCACAATGTTTATTGGTCGCTTCTTGATACTGCTGATCAATAGCGGTCACTAAACAATGTGATGGAGGGTTGGGGTTCTTCTCCATACACTGTGTAGATCTAGAACTGAAAACAGCTGATCGTGGGGGTGCCAAATGTTTGATCCCCACCGATCTGATGTTTTGTTGCCTACACTAAATGTTGGTCGTCAATATCATAGTAGTAAATCACCCCTTTAATAATTTGATTAATTCTCAATCATTTTGGATCACTTCAACATGTTGCCTGTGATACATAGACTTTCTAAAGCTCCAGAGGGTTAAGTTTCTCCTGGTTGGGAAAGCCATAAAAATATAGGAAGTCTTACAGGTCAAAAGGTGCCTTCTGGGGGTGAAAAAAGATATGTAAATTGGCCCCCGTATAAGAGGAAGACGGCTTGCGCTCTAGTTTCACCAATTGGAGGTATCCACCAGTCAATACCGACACTATGATGAATCTTGGCACATGTTCATGACCCTCATTGCAGAATAGGATACTGGTTGGCTGATGGAGAAACTTTCGCCCGTAGACCTCTCAATGTGTAAAGCACCAATCTGGTGTAGGGAATCTCATAGGTGACACTGGAGAGCCAGATGTCTAATAATCCCTATGACTGTCCCTCCACAGAGCATTGTATTACACAGAGAGAGTCTCCGCCATCGACAATTCTACAGGAAAATATCTCTAATACTGTTTTTTTCCCTCTCATGAAAACATAGCTTTGTGTAGCCCCATAGACTTTTGTATGTGCCCAATAACCCCTGCCTACAAAGACATGCTACCAAGCTGCAATAAAGCCCTAGTATGATCAACTTAAATATGACCAAGGCTTCATTCAAGAATTCGACATACAGCAAGCAATTGCTTATTTTTGCTAAGAAATAAATGTTATAAAAAAATGTTCATGTTATAGATTAAATATTATTCAACTGCTTCTACGTGGTAGTTTAGTGTTTGTACAAGTTGTAGAAATTTATTTTGTAATGTTTTCTTATCTTCTGATTTTTCTGCATTTTATTAGGAGCATTGGGTGATTCCGCTTTAAAAAAAAAATACAGTACAGACCAAAAGTTTGGACACACCTTCTCATTAAAAGATTTTTCTGTATTTTCATGACTGTGAAAATTATACATTCACACTGAAGGCATCAAAACTATGAATTAACACATGTGGAATTATATACTTAACAAAAAAGTGTGAAACAACTGAAATTATGTCTATTCTAGGTTCTTCAAAGTAGCCACCTTTTGCTTTGATGACTGCTTTGCACACTCTTGGCATTCTCTTGATAAGCTTCAACAGGTAGTCACCGGGAATGGTTTTCACTTCACAGGTGTGCCCTATCAGGTTTAATAAGTGGGATTTCTTGCCTTATAAATGGGGTTGGGACCATCAGTTGTGTTGTACAGAAGTCTGGTGGATACACAGCTGATAGTCCTACTGAATAGACTGTTAGAATTTGTATTATGGCAAGAAAAAAGCAGCTAAGTAAAGAAAAACGAGTGACCATCATTACTTTAAGAAATGAAGGTCAGTCAGTCCGAAAAATTGGGAAAACTTTGAAAGTGTCCCAAAGTGCAGTGGCAAAAACCATCAACGCTACAAAGAAACTGGTTCACATGAGGACTGCCCCAGAAAAGGAAGACCAAGAGTCACCTCTGCTTCTGAGGATAAGTTTATCCGAGTCACCAGCCTCAGAAATCGCAGGTTAACAGCAGCTCAGATTAGAGACCAGGTCAATGCCACACAGAGTTCTAGCAGCAGACACATCTCTACAGCAACTGTTAAGAGGAGACTTTGTGCAGCAGGTCTTCATGGTAAAATAGCTGCCAGGAAGCCACTGCTAAGGACAGGCAACAAGCAGAAGAGACTTGTTTGGGCTAAAGAACGCAAGTAATGGACATTAGACCAGTGGAAATCTGTGCTTTGGTCTGATGAGTCCAACCACCATGTCTTTGTGCGACGCAGAAAAGGTGAACGGATGGACTCTACATGCCTGGTTCCCACCGTGAAGCATGGAGGAGGAGGTGTGATGGTGTTGGGGGTGCTTTGCTGGTGACACTGTTGGGGATTTCAAAATTGAAGGCATACTGAACCAGCATGGCTACCACAGCATCTTGCAGCGGCATGCTATTCCATCCGGTTTGCATTTTATTCGGGCCATCATTTATTTTTCAACAGGACAATGACCCCAAACACATCTCCAGGCTGTGTAAGGGCTATTTGATCAAGAAGGAGAGTGATGGGGTGCTACGCCAGATGACCTGGCCTCCATAGCCACCAGACCTGAACCCAATCGTGATGGTTTGGGTTGAGCTGGACCGCAGAGTGAAGGCAAAAGGGCCAACAAGTGCTAAGCATCTCTGGGAACTCCTTCAAAATTGTTGGAAGACCATTCCCTGTGACTACCTCTTGAAGCTCATCAAGAGAATGCCAAGAGTGTGCAAAGCAGTCATCAAAGCAAAAGGTGGCTACTTTGAAGAATCTAGAATATAAGACATAATTTCAGTTGTTTCACACTTTTTTTTTAAGTATATAATTCCACATGTGTTAATTCATAGTTTTGATGCCTTCAGTGTGAATGTACAATTTTCATAGTGATGAAAATGCAAAAAAATCTTCAAATGAGAAGGTGTGTCCAAACTTTTGGTCTGTACTGTACATGTAGGGATTATAGGACTGACATGCTCAATCACCGCTCCAGATCAAGTGTGCTGTGCAGTCAGGAGGCTTGATTTATCTTTCTTAGGCTACTTTCACACTAGCGTCGTGCACTGCACGTCGCTATGCGACGTTGCGGCGCACCGACGCTAGCTGTGAAAGCGCAACACAACGGGGGCAGCGGATGCAGTTTTCCAACGCATCCGCTGCCCCATTGTGATGTGCAGGGAGGAGGGGGCGGAGTTCAGGCCGCGCATGCGCGGTCGGAAATGCTGCAGACGACGCACTAAAAAACGTTACAAGCAACGTTTTTTGGTGGCGACGCAACCGTCGTACGACGGTTGCGATGTGTGGCAATGCGTCGCTAATAAAAGTCTATGGAGAAAAAAATGCATCCTGCAAGCACTTTTGCAGGATGCGTTTTTTCTGCAAAACGACGCATAGCGACGTGTGAAAGAGGCCTAAGAGAAACATGACCATATAAACGAAACGGGGCTGGACTTTTCACAGATTCCCTTTAATATAGGATCCGTGGAAGATTCTGGCAGGCATCTTAGCTGAAATTGATTGCTGTACCGTTGTTACGAATCCTGGCTCTGCTCTATAAAGGTCTTCCCCTACTACATTACAGATGGCCAGGGACCTATGTGATCTTTTACACTGTGTTCCAAATTATTATGCACAATGAGTTTAGGAGTGATAAGGTTAGAATTTTTTTGTTTGTCATTTAAACTCATTGATGGTGATGTGTGTCAGGTGTTGTGAATTTATCTTTTTGGCTCCCTCTAATGGTTACTAGTGATTTGACTCTGGGAATGTCTGCTATCCCTTGTATGCTCACCTGGGTCGTTAGGTCAGGGGTGTTGCTATATAAGCTCCCTGGACCTTCAGTTCAATGGCTGGCAACGTTGTAATCAGAGCTAATCTGTTGTGCTCTTGTCTACTGATCCTGGTTCCTGCTAAATTAAGCTAAGTCTGCTTTCTTGCTTTTTGCTATTTGTTTTGTTTGCATTTTTGTCCAGCTTGTACATAATCTGTATCCTAACCTTGCTGGAAGCTCTAGGGAGGCTGGAGTTCTCCCCCCGGGCCGTTAGACGGTTCGGGGGTTCTTGAATCTCCAGTGTGGATTTTTGTTAGGGTTTTCGTTGACCATATAAGTTATCTTACTACATTCTACTATTAGTAAGTGGGCCTCTCTTTGCTAAACCTAGTTCATCTCTGTGTTTGTCATTTCCTCTTACCTCACCGTTATTATTTGTGGGGGGCTTGTATCCTACTTTTGGGGTCTATTCTCTGGAGGCAAGAGAGGTCTTTGTTTTCCTCTTCTAGGGGTAGTTAGTCCTCCGGCTGGCGCGAGACATCTAGCGACCAACGTAGGCATGTTCCCCGGCTACTTCTAGTGTTGGCGTTAGGAGTAGATATATGGTCAACCCAGTTACCACTGCCCTATGGGCTGGATTTTTGTACGTCGCAGACTTACTTGTGTCTCTGAGACCCTCGCCATTGGGGTCATAACAGTTTGCCAGGACAGTATTAAATGTTAAATGCATTGCAGAAGCGGGATTATAAGAAAGAAAGTTCTGAGTTTTTTTTTCTCTCTCTCATTTTTTTTTCTTTTCCCCTTTACCTCTGAGTGGCTTGTGTTTGCTGCAGACATGAATGTCCAGACCTTGATTACAAGTGTGGACCAGCTTGCTGCTCGTGTGCAGGGCATACAAGATTATGTTATCAGAAGTCCTATGTCAGAACCTAAGATACCGATTCCTGAACCGTTTTCCGGAGACCGATTTAAATTTAGAAATTTCAGGAATAATTGTAAATTGTTTTTGTCCCTGAAACCCTGTTCATCTGGAGACTCCGCTCAGCAAGTAAAAATTGTTATTTCTTTTTTACGGGGCGACCCTCAGGATTGGGCCTTCTCGCTGGCGCCAGGAGATCCGGCATTGGCTGACATTGATGCGTTTTTTCTGGCGCTCGGTTTGCTTTATGAGGAACCCAATCTTGAGATTCAGGCAGAAAAAGCCTTGCTGGCGATGTCTCAGGGCCAGGACGAGGCTGAAGTGTATTGCCAAAAATTTCGGAAATGGTCCGTGCTGACCCAGTGGAACGAGTGTGCATTGGCTGCAAATTTTAGAAATGGCCTTTCTGAAGCCATTAAGAATGTGATGGTGGGTTTTCCCATTCCCACAGGTCTGAATGATTCTATGGCCCTGGCTATTCAAATCGACCAGCGGTTGCGGGAGCGCAAAACCGCAAATTCCCTCATGGTGTTGTCTGAACAGGCACCTGATTTAATGCAATGTGATAGAATCCTGACTAGAAATGAGCGGAAAATTCATAGACGCCAGAATGGCTTGTGTTACTACTGTGGTGATTCTACACATGTTATCTCAGCATGCTCTAAACGTCTTACTAAGGTTGTTAGTCCGGTCGCCATTGGTAATTTGCAACCTAAATTTATTCTATCTGTAACTTTGATTTGCTCACTGTCATCGTATCCTGTCATGGCGTTTGTGGACTCGGGTGCTGCCCTGAGCCTTATGGATCTGTCGTTTGCCAGGCGCTGCGGATTTGTTCTTGAGCCACTGGAAAATCCTATTCCTCTTAGGGGTATTGATTCTACGCCATTGGCAAAAAATAAACCGCAGTTTTGGACACAGGTTACCATGTGCATGACTCCCGAACATCGGGAGGTAATACGTTTTCTTGTTCTGCATAAAATGCATGATTTGGTTGTTTTGGGTTTGCCATGGTTACAGACCCATAATCCAGTCTTGGACTGGAAGGCTATGTCAGTGTCAATTTGGGGCTGCCATGGAATTCATGGAGATTCCCTGCCCTTGTCTATTGCTTCTTCTACGCCTTCGGAAGTTCCGGCGTATTTGTCTGATTATCAGGATGTCTTCAGCGAGTCTAAGTCCAGTGCACTGCCTCCTCATAGGGAATGTGACTGTGCAATAGATTTGATTCCTGGCAGTAAGTTTCCCAAGGGGAGACTGTTTAATCTGTCGGTACCTGAACATACCGCGATGCGTTCATATATCAAGGAGTCTCTTGAGAAGGGGCATATCCGTCCTTCTTCTTCCCCTCTTGGTGCGGGATTCTTTTTTGTGGCCAAAAAGGACGGATCTTTGAGGCCTTGTATTGACTATCGGCTTTTAAATAAGATCACTGTCAAATTTCAGTATCCTTTGCCGCTGTTGTCAGATTTGTTTGCCCGGATTAAAGGTGCCAAGTGGTTCACCAAGATAGACCTTCGTGGTGCGTACAACCTTGTGCGCATTAGGCAGGGCGATGAATGGAAAACCGCATTCAATACGCCCGAAGGTCATTTTGAGTACTTGGTGATGCCATTTGGGCTCTCTAATGCACCTTCAGTTTTTCAGTCCTTCATGCATGACATTTTCCGGAAGTATCTGGATAAATTTTTGATTGTTTATCTGGATGATATTCTGGTTTTTTCTGATGATTGGGACTCGCATGTGGAGCAGGTCAGGATGGTTTTTGAGATTCTGCGTGAAAATTCTTTGTTTGTAAAAGGCTCAAAGTGTCTCTTTGGTGTACAGAAGGTTCCCTTTTTGGGGTTCATTTTTTCCCCTTCTGCTGTGGAGATGGATCCAGTCAAGGTCCGAGCTATTCATGATTGGACTCAACCCTCGTCAGTTAAGAGTCTTCAGAAGTTCTTGGGTTTTGCTAACTTCTACCGTCGTTTATCGCAAATTTCTCTAGCGTTGTTAAACCGCTGACGGATATGACCAAGAAAGGCTCTGATGTAGCTAACTGGGCTCCTGCTGCCGTGGAGGCTTTTCAGGAGTTGAAACGCCGGTTTACTTCGGCGCCTGTTTTGTGCCAGCCTGACGTCTCACTTCCCTTTCAGGTTGAGGTGGATGCTTCGGAGATTGGGGCAGGGGCCGTTTTGTCGCAGAGAGGCCCTGGTTGCTCTACTATGAGACCTTGTGCCTTTTTCTCTAGGAAGTTTTCGCCGGCAGAGCGAAATTATGATGTGGGCAATCGGGAGTTGTTGGCCATGAAGTGGGCATTTGAGGAGTGGCGTCATTGGCTCGAGGGTGCTAAGCATCGTGTGGTGGTCTTGACTGATCACAAAAATCTGATGTATCTCGAGTCTGCTAAACGCCTGAATCCTAGACAGGCCCGCTGGTCATTGTTTTTCTCCCGTTTTGACTTTGTGGTCTCGTATTTACCAGGTTCTAAGAATGTGAAGGCCGATGCTCTGTCTAGGAGCTTTGTGCCTGATGCTCCTGGAGTCGCTGAACCTGTGGGTATTCTTAAGGAAGGAGTTATCGTGTCTGCTATTTCTGCAGATCTGCGACGTGTGTTGCAGAGATTTCAGGCTGGTAGGCCTGACTCTTGTCCACCTGACAGATTGTTTGTGCCTGCTAGATGGACCAGCAGAGTCATTTCCGAGGTTCATTCCTCGGTGTTGGCAGCGCACCCGGGAATTTTTGGCACCAGAGATCTGGTGGCCAGGTCCTTTTGGTGGCCTTCCTTGTCAAGGGATGTGCGGTCATTTGTGCAGTCCTGTGGTACTTGTGCCCGAGCTAAGCCTTGCTGCTCTCGTGCCAGCGGGTTGCTCTTGCCCTTGCCTGTCCCGAAGAGACCTTGGACACACATCTCTATGGATTTCATTTCTGATCTTCCGGTGTCTCAGGGCATGTCTGTCATCTGGGTGATATGTGATCGTTTCTCCAAGATGGTCCATTTGGTTCCTTTGCCTAAGCTGCCCTCCTCTTCTGATCTGGTTCCTGTGTTCTTCCAGAACGTGGTTCGTTTGCACGGCATTCCTGAGAATATTGTGTCGGACAGAGGATCCCAGTTTGTTTCCAGGTTCTGGCGATCCTTTTGTGGTAGGATGGGCATTGAGTTGTCGTTTTCATCCGCTTTCCATCCCCAGACTAACGGACAAACGGAGCGAACTAATCAGACTCTGGAGGCTTATTTGAGGTGTTTTGTCTCTTCTGATCAGGATGATTGGGTGATCTTGCCGTTGGCTGAATTTGCCCTTAATAATCGGGCTAGTTCCGCCACCTTGGTTTCGCCATTTTTCTGCAACTCTGGTTTCCATCCTCGTTTTTCCTCGGGACATGTGGAGCCTTCTGACTGTCCTGGGGTGGATTCCGTGGTGGATAGGTTGCAGCGGATCTGGAGTCATGTGGTGGACAACTTGAAGTTGTCACAGGAGAAGGCTCAGCGTTTTGCCAACCGCCGCCGCGGTGTGGGTCCCCGACTTCGCGTTGGGGATTTGGTATGGCTGTCTTCTCGATTTGTTCCTATGAAGGTCTCCTCTCCCAAATTTAAGCCTCGCTTCATTGGTCCTTACAAGATATTGGAAATCATTAATCCTGTATCCTTTCGCCTGGATCTTCCGGTGTCGTTTGCCATTCACAACGTATTTCATAGGTCCTTGTTGCGGCGGTACGTTGTGCCTGTGTTTCCTTCTGCTGAGCCTCCTGCTCCGGTGTTGGTTGAGGGCGAGTTGGAGTACGTGGTGGAGAAGATCTTAGATTCTCGTCTCTCCAGGCGGAGGCTTCAGTACCTGGTCAAGTGGAAGGGCTATGGTCAGGATAATTCCTGGGTGGTCGCCTCTGATGTGCATGCGGCCGATTTGGTTCGTGCCTTTCACATCGCTCATCCTGATCGCCCTGGTGGTCTTGGTGAGGGTTCGGTGACCCCTCACTAAGGGGGGGGTACTGTTGTGAATTTATCTTTTTGGCTCCCTCTAGTGGTTACTAGTGATTTGACTCTGGGAATGTCTGCTATCCCTTGTATGCTCACCTGGGTCGTTAGGTCAGGGGTGTTGCTATATAAGCTCCCTGGACCTTCAGTTCAATGCCTGGCAACGTTGTAATCAGAGCTAATCTGTTGTGCTCTTGTCTACTGATCCTGGTTCCTGCTAAATTAAGCTAAGTCTGCTTTCTTGCTTTTTGCTATTTGTTTTGTTTGCATTTTTGTCCAGCTTGTACATAATCTGTATCCTAACCTTGCTGGAAGCTCTAGGGAGGCTGGAGTTCTCCCCCCGGGCCGTTAGACGGTTCGGGGGTTCTTGAATCTCCAGTGTGGATTTTTGTTAGGGTTTTCGTTGACCATATAAGTTATCTTACTACATTCTACTATTAGTAAGTGGGCCTCTCTTTGCTAAACCTAGTTCATCTCTGTGTTTGTCATTTCCTCTTACCTCACCGTTATTATTTGTGGGGGGCTTGTATCCTACTTTTGGGGTCTATTCTCTGGAGGCAAGAGAGGTCTTTGTTTTCCTCTTCTAGGGGTAGTTAGTCCTCCGGCTGGCGCGAGACATCTAGAGACCAACGTAGGCATGTTCCCCGGCTACTTCTAGTGTTGGCGTTAGGAGTAGATATATGGTCAACCCAGTTACCACTGCCCTATGAGCTGGATTTTTGTACGTCGCAGACTTACTTGTGTCTCTGAGACCCTCGCCATTGGGGTCATAACAGTCAGGGCTCTTTATATCACTGAAAGCAATTGCAGATACCTGTGCAAATTAGTTTGGCAGGTGTGTCCAAATAAAGGCAAGACTACTTAAGAAGGCTGTTCCACATTATTAAGCAGCCTACAAAATGGGAAAGAAAAAGGATGTGTCGGCTGCTGAGAAGCAACAAATTGTGGAGTATTTAGGTCAAGGCATGACTACAATCAACATTGCCAAGACAATTCATCGTGATCATCGCACAATCAAGAAGTATGTAGCTGATTCCCAGCACACACGTTTACGTGCTGATAAGGAAAAATTGAGGACTCTTTCCTACAGGCAATTGCGTAAGGTTAAAAGAGCAGCTGCAAAAATGCCTTGTCATAGCAGCAGACAAGTTTTTGAAGCTGCTGGTGCCTCCAACGTCCCCAGAACAACAAGATGCAGGGTCCTTCAGAGGTTTGCAGCTGTGCGTAAGCCATCCTGTCGACCACCTCTATCCACTGCACAAGCAGAAACGGCTCCAGTGGGCCAAACGATACATGAAGACTGACTTCCAAACTGTTTTGTTCACCGATGAGTGCCGTGCAACGCTCGATGGTCCAGATGGATGGAGTGGAGGATGGCTGGTTCATGGACACCCCATGAAAACACGGATAAGGCGCCAACAAGGAGGAGGTGGTGTAATGTTTTGGGCTGGAATCATGGGGAGAGAGATTGTCGGCCCCTTTATGATCCCTGAAGGGGTAAAGATGAACTCCATAATCTATGTGGAGTTTCTAAAACAACACTTCCTGCTATGGTTCAAGAGGAAGAACCGTGCTTTCCGCAGCAAGATCATTTTCATGCATGATAATGCACCGTCTCATGCTGCAAAAATCACATCTGCATCTCTGGCTGCTATGGGCATAAAAGAGGACAAACTTATGGTGTGGCCACCATTTTCCCCTGACCTCAACCCCATTGAGAACCTCTGGAGCATCATCAAAAGGAGTGTCTATGATGGCGGGAGGCAGTTCACATCTAAGCAACAGCTCTGGGAGGGTATTCTGTCCACATGCAAAACAATTGAAGCAGAAACCATCCAAAAACTGACAAATTCAATGGACGAGAGAGTTCAGAAGCTTCTTTCGAACAAGGGGTCCTATGTGCAAATGTAACATCACCTAAAATAAAGTTTTCACTTGAAAACTGTTTGATTTCATTTTGTAATAAGCTGATAATGCTTATAACTTCACAATTGAAGGTTGAAAACTCTGCTGTGCATAATAATTTGGAACATGCATTTTGAGTGTTTATTTATTTATTTTTTTTAAAGATACTGTTTTCATAGGCAGTTTGTTCCAAAACATTGCAATTATACTAGAATAGTAGATGACTGGAAAATAACAATGACTGCAATTCAGATAGGTAATTTAGAGAAAATATGAGGAAATATTATTTGCATAATAATTTGGAACACAGTGTAGTTGTAAGCAGATCGATAGGGTGTAAGTCCTGAGTCCCACCAATCACTCAAAAAAGCCAAAACAACAAAGTGGTTCCGTATCTTATGCGACAAGATCGTACATATTAAATCCATACTCCCTCTGTGTATGCGGTCAGGCAGGAGTTGTGCTCTCCAGTTGCCTGAGCTGCGAACCTCTCCAGGGAGAAGTGGGTGGAAGTGTTTGAGCGATTAATGAGGATTTCGGGGGACCACCGATTTGCTTGCAATTAAAAACAAAAAAAGGGCATCTATACCGTATTTTTCGGACTATAAGATGCACCTAGGTTTTAGAGGTGAAAAATAGGGAAAAAAATATCTGAAGCAAAAAAAATGTGGTAAAATATTTAATAACATAATTAACATACTATTATATGTGGTGGTATATATAATAGTATGTTATTATGTTGGAAGGTACGGGTAGAAGATGGTGCTACGGGACCAGTGTGGTGTCTGTAAAGTACTATGTGAAGACGCTGGAGGGTGAGTGTAAGAATGGGGGCACAGGGCTTATATTTAAAGCACCACTCCAGCACTGAAAAATAACACTGAAGTGTTGCTTTAAGATCCCATGGGAGAACTATAACTCCCAGCATGTCTTGCAGATCCTATGACATGCTGGGAATTATAGTTCACCACAGGAGTGGAAGAGTGCTTTATTGTGTGTTGTAAAGACTAACCTTTTAATTCATTCTTGGTTGTTCAGGCTGTGCAGGTCCTGCAGCCAGCCACACTGTGGTGAGGTAAAGAGCTGGAGCATCCCATGACCGCACAGAGGCAACAAGAGGGAGGGCTCCATGTGAGAGGAAGCTTGCAGATTCTAGTGCCATGTCTGAAGGACCAGTGATGACATGGAGGGAGGGCTCTGTGCTGTCATGTGATGCTCCAGCCTGCCCTCTTCATGACCTCACACAGGTCCTTATTAAGCAGCACTCAGCATCCAGCACAGCCCGGACAGGGGATGTGCTATCAGGTATGCAGCTGTCTCTGGCCCCTGCTGCTGATGCCTCCTCCCCCAGACACACGATCTCCCCAGCCTCTGCAGGAATCCAGCGCTGGGGAAATCAAGTGTATCCACTGTTTAAGTGAACAACTATTTGCTGCTCCTCGCCCACTGCTCGGCGCTGACAGGTGGGTGGGGAAGCGGCTAATGAATATTCACCTCACTTAAGTATCAGGACCACGTGGTTTCCCCACCACTGGATTCCTGCAGCGGGGACATTTTCCTGCCTCCTACCAGTGGGATCCCAGTGCAAGCCCACTCACCGCTGCCCCCTCCCTACATATTACATCCATACCATAAGACGCACCCCACATTTCATCCAAATTTGTGGTCTTGTGGTACAAAAAATACGGTGTGTGTGTGTATATATATATTTATATATATATATATTTAAGGGTGGTCCAAAAGTAGGCGGACAGTATGTGTAATAGGGTTATGAACAGGGAGACTTATCAAATGTGTAAAGTGAAGCTGACTCAGTTGCCCTTAGCAACCAATCAGATTCCACTTTTTTCTTCACAGACTTTTCGGAAAATGAAAGGTGGAATCTGTTTCACAGATCCAGTTTTCACAGATAAATGTCTCCCACATCTGTTTTTTCAGATAATTCAGATAACCCATAATGGCAAATAATTTAAGTAAAGATCAAAGAAAATGGATTTTAAAAGAGTATTGGAAATCTCAAAATGCTGAAACAGTTAGAGCTACTTGGGTTGAAACATTTGGTACTCAAGCCCCAAAGAGACAAACCATTTACCGTATTCGTGCCACATTCAATGCCACTGGCTCAATCCTTAATGCTCCAAAAACTGGTCAACCCAAAACAGCCTGTACAGAAGAAAATAATAAACAACTTGTTGCTGAAACATTTGTTCAGAGTCCAAAAAAGTCCACCAGAAGAGTCTCTTTAGAATTGGGAATTTCACGAGCTTCCATCATGCGAATCCTGAAATCTATTGGGTGGAAAGCTTATTGTCTACGTCTTATTCATGGATAATTGGAGGATGATCCAGACAGGCGGCTGCAATTTAGTGAGATTATGCCAAACGAAACTGAAGAAAATCCAGTAATTTTATATAACATTATGTGGAGTGATGAAGCTTCTTTCAAATTATCTGGCCGTATTAACAGACATAATTGTATTTACTGCTATAATGAGAACATGCATTTAACATTAGAGCAACAACTAAATGAGCCTGGTGTCAATGTTTGGGGTGGTATTTCAAGTTTTGGTGTTTTTGGACCATTTTTTTTTTATGGAACAGTCACAGGAGATAAATATCTCAAAATTCTAATGAATCAAGTTCCCCAGTTACAGCAACAGCCTAATTCAAATGACCTTTATTTCCAACAAGATGGTGCCCCTCCACATTATTCCAGAGTAGTCCACGAGTATCTTGATGAAACATTTCCTAATAAATGGATTGGCCGAAGAGGCCCACTTGATTGGCCGGCACGTTCACTAGACGTGACCCCAATGGATTTTTTCTTTTGGGGAGTACTCAAGGACAAAGTTTATAGTCGAAAACCAAAAAGTGTCAGTGATTTGAAAAATTACATAAGAGATGCATTTCAAGAAATTTAATACCCAAAGAGACTTGTAAAAAAATGTTTGTCAAAGCGTAAGCCCTCTTTCACATTTCCATCGGTACGGGGCCGTCGCAAACCGTTGGCCCGACGCACCGACGGACGTTGTGCTAAATCCTGCACAATGTGGGCAGCGGATGCAGTTTTATGACGCATCCACTGCCTATTGTGAAGGCTGGGGAGGAGGGGGCGGAGTTGCGGTCGGAAATGGCGGATCCGACGGACAAAAAAAGTTCCCTTGAACGTTTTTTTGTCACGACGGACCGCAAAAACATGATGCATCCGTTGCACGACGGATGTGACGTGTGTCCATCCGTCGTCAATTAAAGTCAATGGCAAAAAACGCATCCTGCGGGAGGGAACATTTGCAGGATCCGTTTTTTTGCCAAAACGACGGATTGCGACAGATGGCAAAAGACGGAAATGTGAAAGTAGCCTTAGAGGCAGACTTCAAAGCTGTGCACATTGTGATGGAAAACAGTTTGAGCACCTGCATTGATAAAATTTAAGGGCTTTTGTGTTATTGTTTAGAATAAAATTTAATTGTCAATGTTATGCTTGTGTTAGTAAATATAATTTTATATATAAATCAAAATAAATGTTATTATTTTCTCTCTACCTACTTTTGGTCCACCCTGTGTGTGTGTATATATGTGATATAGGTTTAGTCAATGTTCAACTCCTTTACCTCCAGCCTGTTTTCACCTTCATGACCAGGCTAAATTTTACAATTCTGACCAGTGCCACTTTATGAGGTAACGCTGGAATTCTTCAACGGTTTTTTTTTATGACATATTGTATTTCATGATAGTGCTAAAATTTCTTCACAATTATCAAACTTGATTTTTGTGTAATGCGAAATAGTTAATAAATCACATTTCCCACATGTCTACTTTACATCAGCACAATTTTTTAAACATTTTTTTTTTTGTTAGAAATTTAGAACTTGTCCAGTGATTTCTCATTTTTGCAACATTTACAAAACAATTTTTTTAGGGACCACCTCACATTTGAAGTGACTTTGAGGGGCCTATATGACAGAAAATACCCAAAAGTGACACCATTCTAAAAACTGCACCCCTCACAGTGCTCAAAACCACATTCAAGAGGTTCAGTAACCCTTCAGGTGCTTCACAGGAACTGAAACAATGTGGAATGAAATAATTAATAATTTTTTCACAAAAATGTTATGTTAGTCCCCAATTCTTTTTATTTGCACAAGGGTTACAGCACAAAATGGACTCCAAAATTTGGAGTCAGAGTTGTGCCTTTGGGCAGTGAAGAAAAAATTACATTTTTACCACCAAGAAAGTAAGCTTTTCCAGAACCTTTGTACTACCTGTTACATATATTTCTGTTACAGCTGACAGACCTGAGTGGGGGGACTTGCTTATTTTGTGGATTGATTTGAAGCTTTCGTTGGGAACATTTTACACAACGTTTTGGATCACAATTATCTGACGTTCTTTGTTGAGCACTTGCATTGGGGTTTTGATCTAAAAAACACTTTTAATTGCAAAAGCAAGGATTCTCTATATTTCAAGAGCTATACGTTTTCCTTATTTCTGCCGAAAGAGTCACATGAGTGCATGTTTTTTGCAAGAAGAGTTGACGTTTCTATTGGTCCCATTTTCCGGGCCACAAAGTTTTTTAATCGCTTTCTATTCCAATTTTTTGAGATGCAGAATGAAGAAACAGCAATTTTTTATGTTGTTCTGCGTGTTGTAAAATTGATTATTCTTCAAGTCAGTACGATTACAGCGATGCCACATTTATTTTTTTATGTTTTGATGCTTTTACACAACTTTTATAGAAAAAATAATTATTTTGCTTTATTCTGAGAGCTATAACTTTTTTATTTTTTCACTAATGGAGCTGTATAATGGCTTGTTCTTTGCGGGACAAGATGACTTTTTTCAGCGGTAACACTTATTTACATTTGTCTTTTTGATCTTGTTGTATTCCACTATTTATTCTACAGTATGATGAAATAGCATAGTTCTTTTGCCCTGGTTTTTATTTATTTTTACTAGTGTTCACTGAAAGGGTTAAATAGTGTTACATTTTTATGGGGCGGGTCATTTCGGACACGCCGGTACTAAATGTGTACTTTTTTTGTTTTTGTACAAAAAATACAAATTTATGGTACAATATTTTTTTTTCTTCTATGATTTAAACAAAATTTTTTTTTTACTTGTTTACTTAGTCCCTCTATCGGACTTTCACTTTTTGCAGTCTGATTGCTGTTATAAACCATTGCAATGGTTTAGAACTGTCAGTGTTGCATTTTCACAAGCCCTTTAGACCATCCTCTGCACATGGTCTGGGGGCTTACCGTAGCCTGGTGACCCCAATGTTGCCATTATGGGCAACCATGGCAACAATCACGGGGGTGCTGACCGGAGGGGAGCTCTCTCCCTCTCCCTGCTTTCTACATGCTGGGATCAATATTGTTCACATCATTTAGAGGGTTAAACTGCCAGGATTGTTGCTGGTACCTCTCTTGGCAGTGAGAGCCAAGTGTCAGCTATGATGTTACCTGAACACCTGGCGGCGATCACATGTGCAAAGCTTCTGTGCACCCAAAATGGCCATGACATACATAGTACGTCCAAGGTCAGGAAGTCATTTCTTTCCATGACATACTGGGTAGGTTGTGAAGGGGATAAAGGTTGCTGTCTGATTGCCAAAATAAGTTAGGAAAATCTTGTGTCTGAAATTTTAACGTTATCTTTATTCTTAGATTAGCCAACATCTGTAAAAATGCTCTAGTGATATGTGAACATACAGATTTGTTATATATTTATGCCATTGTTTTTTCTAGAAGTTTATATAAGCTGCTACAATGAGTAATCTCAGCAATCATTGACTCGTCGCCATTATCCATCACGTGCCTATTTATTTCAGTGATTGTCATGTAATATTATACTTCTGCAGCAGAAATAATGTGTACCAGCTTAAAGGGATTGTCCCATAACTATTTGTCAACAGGATCAAAAATGTAAGATCACTGTGAGTCTAGCTGCAAAGACCGTCATGGAGTTGAGGGAGCCATAGTCCTCCATGGGGATGAAGGAATTATCTTTTCAACTGCCACCAATCTTATAGACCATATATGCAGCAGTAGTCCGAAATATTCTCTTAATCCATTCACCCTTGTGTCCCCCATTCACCCTTGTGTTCCCCGTTCACCCTTGTGTCCCCCGTTCACCCTTGCGTCCCCCGTTCCCGAGATTGGTCATTTCAATACTCAGACTCTTAAGAAAATTTTCTAATTGCCAACATAGTCTTTCTTCCATTCTGATTAAGTAAAGAATATATCATTGTGATAGAATGTTTTCTTTCCATTTTGCTGCATCCAAGTGATGGTTGATATGAAAGATAAATGTTAAAAGTAGCCTACCTAACCATTTGTTTGGTTTTACTGACTCATTTCACTAGATCCTAAAGTTTAGCCTGATCATCTGACAGTCTGCACTTTACCACTGCTAACGCTTGAAGCTTTTTCATAAATATGGCCATTAGCCTAGGCACCAATTTTGCTAAGCCAGTGGGGTATACCGTTATATCTATTTTGTCTCCTTGTTGTACTGAATCCTTGAACCTATGATCTTTGCTGACTGATATCTGGTCACTTACACATAGCTGGCTGTATATAGCTTGTAGGTCCATTCTAAGAGCTGCACGTTTGTGATGAAAAATTCAGATCTCAAAAATCAAATAAAAAAATCTCAAGCTAGAATCAAATCTGTTTTGAGTATTGATCCAATACAGCTTAATTTATTACATGAGAATATCCCATTTTATTGAATGAGCTGTCTGCCTATTGCTTCAAGGTATTGGAAGGCGCCTTTGTAATAAATAGAAGCTCTGTGAATCATATTTTCTGTTAATACACAGGATTATGGATTCCCAGCGCAGAATGCGCCCTGCATACATATTCAACACAGCGGAGTCACTCATAAGCAGACAGCTATTTCTAACACCATTTCAGAGCACAGAGAAGATAATGATGATATACTGCTGAGTAAATAATCATGGATCGAACAGACTGAAACTCACTGTATTGAGTGATATGCGAGGAACATTGGGCTATAAAACTACAAAAATATACAGTGGGTAAGGAAAGTATTCAGACCCCTTTTCATTTTTCACTCTTTGTTTCATTGAAGCCATTTAGTAAATTCAAAAAAGTTCATTTTTTTTACATTAATGTACACTCTGCACCCCATCTTGACTGAAAAAAAACAAATGTAAATTTATTAAAAAAGAAAAACCAAAATATCACATGGTCATAAGAATTCAGACCCTTTGCTCAGACACTCATATTTAAGTCACATGCTGTCCATTTCCTTGAAATCCTCCTTGAGAAGGTTCTACTTCATTGGAGTGCAGCTGTGTTCAATTAAACTGATAGGACTTGATTTGGAAAGGCACACACCTGTCTATATAAGACCTCACAGCTCACAGTGCATGTCAGACCAAATGAGAATCATGAGGTTACAGAAACTTGCCAAATAGCTCAGAGACAGAATTATGGCAAGGCACAGATCTCGCCAAGGTTACAACAGAATTTCTGCAGTACTCAAGGTTCCTAAGAGCACAGTGACCTCCATAATCCTTAAATGGAAGAAGTTTGGGACCACCAGAAGTCTAGCCAAACTGAGCAATCGTGGGAGAAGAGCCTTGGTGAGAGAGGTAAAGAAGAACCCCAAGATCACTGTGGCTGAGCTTCGGAGATGCAGAAGGGAGATGGGAAAAAGTTCCACAAAGTCAACTCTCACTGCAGCCCTCCGCCAGTCGGGCCTTTATGGCAGAGTGGCCCGACGGAAGCCTCTTCTCAGTGCAAGACATATGAAAGCTCACATAGAGTTTGCTAAAAAACACATGAAGGACTCCCAGACTATGAGAAATAAGATTCTCTGGTCTGATGAGGTGAAGATAGACCTTTTTGGTGATAATTCTAAGCGGTATGTGTGGAGAAAACAGACACTGCTCATCACCTGCCCAATACTATCCCAACAGTGAAACGTGGCAGCATCATGCTATGGGGGTATTTTTCAGCTGCAGGGACAGGACGACTGGTTGCCATTAAAGGAAACATGAATGTGGCAAAGTACATAGATATCCTGGATGAAAACCTCTTCCAGAGTGCTCTGGACCTCAGACTTGGCCGAAGGTTCACCTTCCAACAAGACAATGACCCTAAGCACACAGCTAAAATAACAAAGGAGTGGCTTCAGAACAACTCTGTGACAATTCTTGACTGGCCCAGCCAGAGCCCTGACCTAAATCCAATTGAGCATCTCTGGAGAGATCTGAAAATGGCTGTCCACTAACGTTCACCATCCAACCTGACGGAACGGGAGAGGATCCCCAAATTCAGGTGTGAAAAACTTGTTGCATCATTCCCAAAAAAAGACTCATGGCTGTACTAGCTCAAAGGGTGCTTCTCTACTGAGCAAAGGGTCTGAATACTTATGAACATGTGATATTACGGTTTTTCTTTTTTAATAAATTTGCAAAAATTAGTACATTTCTGGTTTTTTCAGTCAGATGGGGTGCAGAGTGTACATTAATGAGAAAAAATGAACTTTTCGAATTTACCAAATGGCTTCACTGAAACAAAGAGTGAAAAATTTAAAGGGGTCTGAATACTTTCCGTACCCACTGTAGGTAGTAAAATAATTAAAAGATCATTGTGGTATCTTCCCTGAGACTTCATATTATTGTGCACATTCATATTGGCTGACTTTGCATGTTATTTAAATTCACTGACGGACATATCATTGGTGCAACCTGCCTGCTCGCACAAGGGCCCAAGAGGTATGGGGTTCCCTTTCCACCTCCAAATCATGTTTAATTGTGTATTATGATGCACTATTCAGCTGCGAATGACCCATATTACAGTAAGTTCTTACATGGGGCCTTCTTCTATATGAGTCTGCTGGTGTTTCAATTGTAGCTGTCAATTGATGCCATATAAATATACAAGTAATAGATTCTTTTAGTAGGATCCACCAACAAATATCTTCTGTATCTGTGAAGCGTAAAGGCATAAGTATACAGACGGCATCATTTTCCAGAGGAAATCCATAGCAAATTACATTGGAGCAGGGCATTATTATTGCTTTTCGATTTTTGTTAAGTCTACAAATAAGTGAATTGTTTTGAATTCTCTTCAAATTTTACAAAAAATTCTGATTTGCCATAACCTGATTTTTTTTAAAATTTAGTTCACTCAATTCATGCAAAATGACGGCCTAGTGGACACCGTTTTGGTTTATTATTATTATGACCAGCAATGGGTTTAAAAATAAAAAACATTATACTGATCTTGCCTGTCTTGGCACTGAAGATTTCTGCCTGGGTCTCTTGTTTCTTCCCTGCACTCTTCACTTCCATCTCTACTCTTCAATTCTGAGTAGGGCCCAAATGACAGGAGGCATAATGAATGCCGGATGCACCAAAGAGGGAAGAGAAGACTGGTGGAGGACCGGATGGGGGACCTGCAACATCAGGACAGGTGAAGGACAAGGTGAGTATAATATTTTTTAACCCTTCAGTTTAATAGACAATAGAGCATAATAAACATTTTTTTTAGCAATAATTTGATTTGAACTTTAATAAATGTGATGCAAATTGAATTTCCCGGTGAAATTTGGCTGATTGCTCAACTCTAGTGGAGTCCCATGCATTCATCTGAAAGTTGAGTTTATAATGCTCCCATTTCTGTATCTTCCATCTATGTTCGGGCTAAGGGGCTTGAGTTGGTTCTTATACTGTTATGATCAGTGAAGACACCAGATCAGATTCCCCCACTACATAATGCTGTCTCCTAATATGTTAGAGCTATGGCTAGAGTTATTTCTATACCAGTGTGGTGGGGGTGATCGTGGTGCGTCATACAATCAGTTTACCACCATCTTTTTCCTGTAGTGGCGTGTCCGTCATCATTCAGCATACCTTGTTGCCTAATTGTTGAAGACTAAAAAGCACTTTCGGGTCTTACTTGCCATTGTTTTCTGACACCTATATAAGTGGAGTGGAAATTTCATCCTAATACAAAGCAGAATGTCAATGACGCATCGCAATGGCTCTGATCATCAACGCACACTGTCATTTTCCAAAGACTCATCAAGCCATTTTGCTCATCATTATTGTTTCTTCTTCTTTTTTCTCCAAGTAAAATGGCAAAGTTTGCAGAAGAATGAATCCATTGTCACCCCTTGATTGCGAATCGTGTTTTAACATTAGCATCTGAATGACGTCCATTCTATCTAGTCAGTTGTTAGAGGAGGCGTCAGCTGTTCCATTGTTTTGCATTCATACATGTGTACACACTTTTCCTATGTTGCATTCAAGTTCTGTAATTACATTTTATCAGATTTACCAAGTAAATGAAAAAAGTCAGCTGTGAAAAATTGTTTCCTGGTCTTTTCCCTACTCCTGATTAGTATGTCAGTGAAGAAATGGTTTCCATTAGCAACTCCTATTGTGAAGGTAACATGGAGAAAGATCCCCCGACAAACATCCTGGCTTACAATTTATTACCGGATTGCAAACAGTCATCCTTTATGATACTGTTATACCGTGACTACATTAGCTAATTATATGATTTATAAAAAAGGAGGTCTTGTAAACCGAGCTGACATGACGTCTAAGCAATTACATCCTATCCGATTATCTAAAATTGCTATATTCTCATGTTATCTTCAAAAGAGTTATAAAATCTCTATAACTTGTTATCTCTCCAAATTAACATCACATCTCTAACGGTCTATTCAAATTAACATGTAATCAATATAGTAGAAGAAGAAATGCGCATCACATTGTGTGAGGTTGGAACAGCACATTTACAAGCACGCGTGAATTTGAGCTCAGAATTAGCAGCAATCATTTGGACACAGCCACACCAACTTAATGTTTGCAGAAGTTTGTCTAGAAGTGGTCTTTAAGGAAAAATCAGGACTGGGGATGAGCGAACCGTGGATGGTCAGGTTCGTCCGAACTACAGTTGAAAGTTCGGTTCGGTATCCGAACTTAGAATAGAAGTCAATGCTGACCCAAACTTTGGTGCTTTAAAATGGCTGTAAAATCTTCATAGTAAATTCTCAGTGGCTGCAAAAGGAAGCAAAATGAGGGTAAAAGCATGACAATTGTCCTTTAAATAAATGTGGATAGTGAAATGACTTAAAATAACAAGAAAAAACGAGAAAAATTAAGCGGAAGTTCAAGTGGAGGAGGAGGTGGTAGTGTGTAGGTGGAAGAGGCGTGGGTGGTAACCAACAATGTTTTTGTGTGGTTTTTTTTATTGATTTTATTTGTGGGAACTATGCTGAAAACAGGAAGTGTAATAATCTGCTGGCCACTCTCTGTATACAGGCCATGTAATACTCTGCACACAAAAAAGAGAAAACCTGCAGCTGGATCAGTGACTGAATACGGTCCCTCCAGTTATGAACGTAAACCTGACATCGCGGTAGAGGTGCTCGTGTGAAAAAGTTAAACCATCGGGAAATATGAAGAAGCATATGGCAACACTTCTTTCTGGAAAAGTATAATGTTACAGGGTATATACACTAGATTCCTTGATAAGGCGTTGATCCAGGGAACTAGTCTGATTGCCGTATGTTTAGTCAGAAGGAATTTTTTTCCCCATGGTGGAGTTACTCTTTGCCACATGGGTTTTTTTTGCCTTCCTCTGGATCAACATGTTAGGGCATGTTAGGTTAGGCTATGGGTTGAACTAGATGGACTACAGTCTTCCTTCAATCTTAATAACTATGTTGATGTTGAACACTCACCGGTCCAAGTGTGGTACAAATTCTTTATTGAAGCTTTAAGAAACCATCTCGTTCACAGCCCAGGACGGTGGAACAGGAAAGGAGGTGAGCAGGATGTGACGACGGCCGTTTCGCGCCTACGTCAGCGCTTCAATGGGTTAACCCCCGGTACACTGCGATCAAAGATGATCGCAGCGTTTCGGCGGCACAGAGAAGCATCGCGCAGGGAGGGGGCTCTCTGCATGCTTTCCTGAGACCCTCGGAGCAGGCGATATGATCACATTGCTCCAAGGGTCTCCTACCTCCTCCCTGCAGGCCCGTATCCAAAATGGCCACAGGGGGCCTTCCGGGTCCTGCAGGGAGGTGGCTTTCAAGCGCTTGCTCAGAGCAGGTGCCAGGAAGCCTCCTTGCACTGCCTGTCAGATCGCTGATCTGACACAGTGCATTGCAAAGTGTCAGATCAACGATCTGTCACTTTATTGTGATGTCAACCCCCCCCCGGGGCAATGTAAAAAAGTGTAATAAAAAATATTTACATGTGTAAAAAAAAAAAAAATCCTAAATAAAGAAAAAAAATATTGTTCCAATAAATATATTTCTTTATCTAAATAATAATAATAATCTTTATTTTTATATAGCACTAACATATTCCGCAGCGCTTTACAGTTTGCACACATTATCATCACTGTCCCCATTGGGGCTCACAATCTAAATTCCCTATCAGTATGTCTTTGGAATGTGGGAGGAAACCGGAGTACCCGGAGGAAACCCACGCAAACACGGAGAGAACATACAAACTCTTTGCAGATGTTGTCCTTGGTGGGATTTGAACCCAGGACTCCAGCGCTACAAGGCTGTTGTGCTAACCACTGCGCCACCGTGAAAAAAGCAATAAATGTACGCATATTTAATATCGCCGCGTCCGTAACGACCCGACCTATAAAACTGTCCCACTAGTTAACCCCTTCTGTGAACACTGTAAAAAAACGACGCTTTATTATCATACCGCCAAACAAAAAGTGGAATAACACGCAATCAAAAAGACGGATATAAATAACCATGGTACCGCTGAAAACGTCATCTTGTCCAGCAAAAAAAAAGCTGCCATACAGCGTCATCAACAAAAAAATAAAAAAGGTATAGTCCTCAGAATAAAGCTATGCAAAAATAATTATTTTTTATATAAAATAGTTTTTATCGTATAAAAGCGCCAAAACACAAAAAAATAATATAAATGAGGTATCGCTGCAATCGTTCTGACCCGAAGAATAGAAATGCTTTATCAATTTTACCAAACGTGGAACGGTATAAGCGTCCCCCCCCCCAAAAGAAATTCATGAATAGCTGGTTTTTGGTCATTCTGCCTCACAAAAATCGGAATAAAAAGCGATCAAAAAATGTCACGTGCCCAAAAATGGTACCAATAAAAACGTCAACTCTTCCCGCAAAAAACTAGACCTCACATGACTCAGTGGACCAAAATATGGAAAGATTATAGCTCTCAAAATGTGGAGACGCAAAAACTATTTTTTGCAATAAAAAGCGTCTTTTGTGTGTGACGGCTGCCAATCATGAAAATCCGCTAAAAAACCCACTTTAAAAGTAAATAAAACTCCCCTTCATCACCCCATTAGTTAGGGAAAAAAATAAAATTTTAAAAAATGTATTTATTTCCATTTTCTCATTGGGGTTAAAGTTAGGGATAGGCCTCTTTCACACATCCGTCTTTTTGAAGACGTTGCAATGCGTCGTTCTGTGCAAAAAAAGCATCCTGCAAAGTTGCCCGCAGGATGCGTTTTTTGCACATAGACTTGTATTACCGACGCATCGCTACGTATGGACACACGTTCCTGCACTGGATGCGTCGGTAATTGGCGGACCGTCGTCACAAAAAACGTTCAATGTAATGTTTTTTGTGCGATGGGTCTGCCATTTTCAACCGAGCATGCATGGCCGAAACTCCGCCCCCTCCTCCCCGGACTGCAGAATGGGCAGCGGATGCGTCCATCCGCTGCCCATGTCATGCAGAGAATTCACAACGTCCGTCGGTACATCGGCCCGACGCATTGAGATGGGCCCATACCGATGGATGTGTGAAAGAGGCCTTAGGGTTGGGGCTAAAGTTGGGGTTGGGACTAAAGTTAGGGTTAGGGTTGGGGCTAAAGTTAGGGTTTGGATTACATTTACGGTTGGGATTAGGGTTAGGGGTGTGGCTAGGGTTATGGTTGGGATTGGGGTTAGGGGTTTCAGTTAGAATTGGGGGATTTCCACAGTTTAGGCACATCAGGGGCTCTCCAAACGCAACATGGTCTGATCTCAATTCCAGCCAATTCTGCTTTGAAAAGTAAAACAGTGCTCCTTCCCTTCCGAGCTCTCCCGTGCGCCCAAACAGGGGTTTACCCCAACATATGAGGTATCAGTGTACTCAGCACAAATTGGATAACAACTTTTGGGGTCCAATTTCTCCTGTTACCCATACAAAACCGGGGGCTAAAAAATAATTTTTGTGGAAAAAAAAAGATGTTTTTATTTTCACGGCTCTGTGTTATAAACTGTAGTGAAACACTTGGGGGTTCAAAGTTCTCACAACACATCTAGATAAGTTCCTTGTGAGGTCTAGTTTCCAATATGGGGTCACTTGTGGGGGGTTTCGACTGTTTAGGTACATCAGGAGCTCTGCAAATGCAACGCGACACCTGCAGACCAATCCATCTAAGTCTGCATTCCAAACGGCGCTCCTTCCCTTCCGAGCTCTGCCATGCGCCCAAACGGTGGTTCCCCCCACAAATGGGGTATCAGCACACTCAGGACAAATTGGACAACAACTTTTGGGGTCCAATTTGTCCTGTTACCCTTGGGAAAATACAAAACTGGGGGCTAAAAAATAATTTTTGTGGAAAAAAAAGAATTTTTATTTTCACGGCTCTGTATTATAAACTGTAGTGAAACACTTGGAGGTTCAAAGTTCTCACAACACATCTAGATAAGTTCCTTAGGGTGTCTTGTTTCCAAAATGGTGTCACTTGTGGGGGGTTTCAATGTTTAGGCCCATCAAGGGGCTCTCCAAACGTGACATGGCGTCCTATCTCAATTCCAGTCAATTTTGCATTGAAAAGTCAAACGGCGCTCCTTCCCTTCCGAGCTCTGCCATGCACCTAAACAGTGGTTTACCCACATATGGGGTATCAGCGTACTCAGGACAAACTGCACAACTATGTTTTGGGTCCAATTTCTCCTTTTACCCTTGGTAAAATAAAAGAAATTGGAGCTGAATTAAATTTTTTGTGAAAAAATGTTAAATGTTCTTTTTTTTTTAAACATTCTAAAAATTCCTGTGAAACACCTGAAGGGTTAATAAACTTCTTGAATGTGGGTTTGAGCACCTTGAGATGTGCAGTTTTTAGAATGGTGTCACACTTGGGTGTTCTTTTATATAGACCCCTCAAAATGACTTCAAATGTGATGTGGTCCCTAAGAAAAAATGGTGTTGTAAAAATGAGAAATTGCTGGTCAAATTTAACCCTTATAACTCCCTAACAAAAAAAATTTTGGTTCCAAAATGGTGCTGATGTAAAGTAGACATGTGGGAAATGTTGCTTATTAAGTATTTTGTGTGACATATCTCTGTGATTTAAGGGCATAAAAATTCAAAGTTGTAAAATTGTGAAATTTTCCAAATTTTCTCCAAATTTCCATTTTTTTCACAAATAAACGAAGAAGTTTTGCCACTATCATGAAGTACATTATGTCACGAGAAAACATTGTCAGAATCATCAGGATCCATTGAAGAGTTCCAGAGTTATAACCTCATAAAGGGACAGTGGTCAGAATTGTAAAAATTGGCCCAGTCATTAACGAGCAAACCACCATTGGGGGTAAAGGGGTTAACATTGGGCTGTGAAAATGAAAGATTAACATTTTTTCCACTAAAATGTTGCTTTGGCCCCAAGTTTTTAATTTTCAAAATGGGTAATAGGAGAAAATGGATTGAAAAATTTGTTACACAATTTCTGCTGAGTTCACCAATATCCCATATGTGCTCAAAAATGACTTTTGAGGCAAAATTCAAAACTCAGAAGGGAAGGAGCACCATACTGGAGTGCAGATTTTGCTGAAATGGTTTGCGGGTGCCATGTCACAATGGCAGAGCCCCTGAGGTTCTAAAACAGTAGAACTCCCCCATAAGTGACCCCATTTTGCAAACTAAACCCCGTCAGTTAATTTGCCTAGGGCTGAATATATTGACACTATTGGGCGGTGAAGAAAAATAATTACATTTTTACTACTAAAATGTTGTTTTAGCCCAATATTTCCATTTTTCACAAGGGGAAATAGGTAAAAATGGCCCCAATAATTTAATTCACAATTTCTCCTGAACATGACATACCCCATATGTGACAGTGCAGTGCTGTTTGACCACGGCAGGGATCAGGAGAGAGCGTTATTTGACGTTCGGAGCAAAGATTTTCCTACAGTAGTTTGCCGTCTGCATTAGCACAAAAACACCACACAAGTGACCCTGTTTTAGATATTACATCCCTCTGGGAATTCATATACCAATATAATGACTATTTTGTTTTTGGAAAACACCTATGGAGACAAATGCAGAATAAAAATTGCAAATACGTCATTGTAGTGCCTATACATTGTGCTCAGCTTTTGCTTCTGGAGACAGACTCCACAAATTAAGTGAACTCTCCTTGCTATAGGATGCTATGCTAAACATGTGTACGCTAGCTGCGGTTTAGACACACTGTTAGTAGGAGGCATTTCGATTTGGGAGTTCAGATTTTGCTGGATTTATTTTTGGGGGAGCCATATCGCTTTTCCAAAGCCTTTGTGCTATCAGTAATGTTTAAGCCCCCTATACTTCCATTAACAGATGATGGACCTGGGTGGGGTCTTGTTTTTTTGTGGGTTGATTTTTTAGCTTTTATTGGTAGCATTTTTGGGTACAGAACATTTTAGATCAGTTCATATTTCCCCATGTGACCTACGCTGAGTACTTACATCAGGGCTTCAATCTAAATCTCTAAAATACGTGATTCAGGTGAAACCCCTGATGGATCCATTCACTATACTGAGACAGCAGAATTAGTGCACGCCTAAAAAGACGCTGAAGAAGACGGACACCGCCATATCTCAGACCAGACGAGGGTTCAAAGTGACTCTATCTGCCTCATTACAGTGAATTTACACTTAATCCCCAGTGTAAGAGTTCAGTGTAGGGCACAGGATAAATGTGTTCCAAGCCTTACTGCGATCTTTAGGAGGTAGAATGAACAAAACAACAGGAGTTCAAGAATTAGTTTTATTTTATTTATTTTTTGTCATTCACCATGCTAGACAAGTGATAAGATGGCTTAATTCTTTGGATCATTGCCATTGCAGCAATACCAGATTTATATTGTGTTATGTTTTGTTACTATCACACACTAAAAAGGCTTTTTTGCAAAATGAAGGTTTTTTGCATCCCGATATTTTGAAGTCTATAGTTTTTTATTTGAACCTAGGCCCTCACCTCCATGTAGAACAGATGCATGGGCCCTTGCAGCATTCTAGATCCTATAAAGACATATGTGTCCACCCTCCATGTAATGGTGCCCCAATTCAGACTCCTTCCTATAATAGTGTTCCCTGTCCTGGCCTCATCTGGTAATAATCTCCCCTATCCTGGCACCATCCTATAATAATGCTCCTCATCCTATGCCCCCACTTGGTATAATGTCCCCCATCCTGTACCCCTTCCTGTTCTAATGTCCTCTAGTCAGAGCCTCTTTCTAGTATATTGTCCTCTTCCTGGTATAATGTTCCCCATTATGGACCCCTTCCTGGTATAATGTCCCCTGTCCTGGGAAACTTTCTGTAATAATGTACTCTATCCTGGCCCCTTCCTGTAACAATGCCCTCCATCCTGGTGTGATGCCCCCCATCCTGAACCTCCTCTTGTCTTCTTGATATACCGTCCCCCATCCGGAGCACTTTCCTGGTGTTAACAGGTAGGGGAATGCAGCGTCACAGAGAATGTGGGTTCAGTAGTAAAATAAATCAAATTGTTATTTATTAACTATTTACAGGTTTACCAAGGCAAGGTTCAATATCAAGAAATGACAATTTGTATATTGACGACAATGCTAACAATACAGCGCGAGCCCTGCACTCTCTCTTGTGTCTTAGTGGTTACCACCTGGTCCGGAGTCTGACTCTGGTGCCATTAACACTGCTCTATAAAATAATAAACCCGGCACTACAGCACTGAGAACTGCGAAACCAATAAACTAATCATCGACTATATATCCCTAACTTTCCCTGGTGCAAGTAACCACTGTCTGAGATTCACTAAACCTTGTGTGACTCAATTACACTCTTGCTGAGCTAAACACTGGACACAACTATCAATATAACATCAATATTCACATAAAGCACATGCAGCACATATCGATATACAAATATTGGTATACTGTAAATGTACATTAAACCATAATATCAAGGATACACAGGAATGTCAGCCCTCATTACCTCAGTAGAATCTGTAAGGGCCACTTCCAGCCTGCTTAATCTTCTAATAGAGGTCACCGCTCAATGCCCTAACAGAAGCCTCACTACACACTCCTGCTAGGCCGGAAGTCCCTCACTTTAGTCCACAGACAGTTCCTTCTCTCAAAGACATGCTTTTGTTGCTTTCAATCCTGAGAGAGACAACTCATGTTCTCCTCTGTTCACATGATTGAGGTTCTGTTCCTCAAACTGGGTCTTGGCTCACACAATCGAAGTTCCGTTCCTCCAACTGGGCCTCCGCTGATGCAATTGAGGTTCCATTCCTCAAACTGGGCCTCCGCTCTCACGATTGAGGTTCCGTCTCTCAAACTGCGCCTCCGTTCACATGATCAAGGTTCCACTCCTCAACACAGCCTCTGTTGTCTGTTATCTTAGCCTTAAAAAGCAGGATCTCCTATCCTCCATAAAGGCTCTTCACCCCTTGCTTCATCCACTTCTGATGATGACCTTGTATTTTCAAACACGCTTCTATAGGGTTTAGCTGTAACCCAGTGCAGGCCTCTCCTCACAGGTGGCTTATCACATGACTGACTACTGCCCAGGCCCCTGTGGTCTTTTACATTTTTCTGCTGCATCACAGCAGGTCACATGTCACTCATCCATCCAGCTTCTGTCTTCATCCTGTACAACATGTGCCCTGTCTTTTGGTGCTTTTGTCTATTGCCTCTGACTTCTAGATGGCAGCATCTGCCCACAAATGCTTTGCCATATATTCTGAGTACATGAGTCATTTCACTCCTCTTACTGTTGTGCCATACCACTAGTGACCACAAGAGGGCGCCAAGAAGTATACTTCTTGGCTCCCTCTTGTGGTCACTAGTGGTATGGCACTGGGATTGTCTTTCCCCAGCTTGGTACCCACCTGGTTCGTTAGGCCAGGGGTGTTGCTATTTAAACTTCCTGGATTCTCAGTCTGGTGCCTGGCATCGTTGTAATCAGTTCATTTCTGTTTGCTCCTGTCTGCTGGTCCTGGTTCTTTGCAAGATAAGCTAAGTCCTGCTTCCTTGTTTTTGCTTATTTGCATTGTCCTGATTTTTGTCCAGCTTGTACAAGATGTGATTCCTGATATTGCTGGAAGCTCTAGGGGGGCTGATATTCTCCCCCCACACCGTTAGTCGGTTTGGGGGTTCTTGAATATTCAGTGTGGATATTTTGATAGGGTTTTTTTGCTGACCGTATAAGTCATCTTCCTATATTCTGCTATTAGTCAGTGGGCCTCTCTTTGCTAAAACCTAGTTCATTCTTACGTTTGTCTTTTCTTCTTACCTCACCGTTATTATTTGTTGGGGGCTTGTATCTAACTTTGGGGTCTTTTCTCTGGAGGCAAGAAAGGTCTTATTTTCCCTTATAGGGTTAGTTAGTTCTCCGGCTGGCGCGAGACATCTAGAATCAACGTAGGTACGTTCCCCGGCTACTGCTAGTTGTTGTGCTAGGATCAGGTATACGGTCAGCCTAGTTACCACTTCCCTATGAGCTGGTATTTTTGTGTTTGCAGACTTTGTTGTAACCTCTGAGATCCTCTGCCATTGGGGTCATAACAGTATGCCAGGCCTAAGTGAATAGTTAATGCATTGCAGAAGTGGGATTAAAAGAAAAGGTATTCTGAGTTTGTTTTTTTTTTTCTTCCTCCCCTTTTTTCTCGGAGTGGCTTAAAGCTTTGCTGCAGACATGAATGTCCAGACTCTGATTACTAGTGTGGATCAGCTTGCTGCACGTGTGCAGGGCATTCAGGATTTTGTTACTAGTAGTCCTATGTCAGAACCTAAAATACCTGTTTGTTGTGAATTTGGATTCTGGGCTCCCCCGGTGGCCGCTTGTGGAATTGGACTTGTCATCCTCTTTCCTGTTTCACCTGGTTCCATCAGTAGTGGGTGTCGCTATTTAAGCTCATTTCTCTGGTGGTTTCTTGCCGGTCAACAATGTTATCTGATGCCTCTCAGTGCTTGTTCCTGCTTCTAGACAACCACTAGATAAGTTGGACTTTTGTCCATGTTTTGTTTTGCCTATTTGTTCCAGTTCACAGCTGAAGTTTTGTTACTGTGTCTGGAAAGCTCTCGTTGATCAGGGATTGCTACTCTGGCGTTATGAGTTAATGCCAGAGTTTAAGGTAATCTCTGGATGGTGTTTTGTTAGTGTTTTTCTGCTGACCATGAAAGTATACTATCTGTCTTCTGCTATCTAGTAAGCGGACCTCAAATTTGCTAAGACTATTTTCCTGCTGCGTTTGTTGTTTCATCTGAACTAACCGTCATTATATGTGGGGGGCTACTGTCTTCTTTGGAATATTTCTCTAGAGGTGAGCCAGGTCTTATATTTCCCTCTGCTAGCTATTTAGGTCTTAGGCCAGAGCTGGGCATCTAGCTATAAATAGGAAATGCTACCTGGCTATTTCTAGTTGCGCGGCAGGCTTAGTTCATGGTCAGTATAGTTCCATCTTCCGAGAGCTTGTCCCTCTATAGGCTTGCTATGATCTCTGCCTGCAGAGATCATGACAGTTTGACCGGCCTATAAAGTGTTAAAGACCCAGGTTGAGAAAGGAGAGTTATAAGAAGTCTGCTGGAATATTTTTTTTTTTTTTTTTTTTTCCTCCAGTCTGCCTTGCTGCAGTCTTTTTTCTCTCTCTCCTCCTAATCTCTGTATGCTCTGTGTGCACCTGACAATAATGGATCTCCAGAGTGTAAATGCGGGTTTGAATAATCTCATCACGAAAGTACAAAATTTACAAGATTTTGTGGTACATGCTCCGGTATCTGAACCGAGAATTCCTTTGCCGGAGTTCTTCACAGGGAATAGAGCTAGCTTCCAGAATTTCCGAAATAATTGTAAGCTTTATTTGTCCCTGAAGTCTCGTTCAGCTGGAGACCCTGCTCAGCAGGTTAGGATTGTGATTTCCTTGCTCAGGGGTGACCCTCAAGATTGGGCCTTCTCATTGCCAGCAGGGGATCCTGCGTTACGCGATGTGGATGCGTTTTTTCTGGCCTTGGGCTTGCTTTATGAGGAACCTCATTTGGAACTTCAGGCAGAAAAAACTTTGATGGCACTATCTCAGGGGCAAGACGAAGCTGAAGTTTTCTGCCAAAAATTCCGTAAATGGTCTGTGCTTACTCAGTGGAATGAGTGCGCCTTGGCGGCAACTTTCAGAGAAGGTCTCTCTGATGCCGTTAAGGATGTTATGGTGGGGTTCCCTTTGCCTGCAGGTCTGAATGAGTCCATGACAATGGCTATTCAGATTGATAGGCGTCTGCGGGAGCGCAAACCGGTGCACCATCTGGCGGTGTCTATGGAAAAGACGCCAGAAAGTATGCAGTGTGATAGAATACTGTCCAGGAGCGAGCGACAGAATTTTAGACGGAAGAATGGATTGTGTTTCTATTGTGGGGATTCTACTCATGTTATATCAGCATGCTCTAGGCGTACAAAGAAGCTTGATAAGTCTGTTTCCATTGGCACCATTCAGTCTAAGTTTATTTTGTCTGTAACCCTGATTTGCTCTTTGTCATCCATTGCCACGGACGCCTATGTTGACTCTGGCGCCGCTCTGAGTCTTATGGATTGGTCCTTTGCCAATCGTTGTGGTTTTGATTTAGAGCCTTTGGAGACTCTTATTCCTCTGAAGGGGATTGACTCCACCCCATTGGCTAATAATAAACCACAATACTGGACACAAGTAACCATGCGTATCAATCCGGATCACCAGGAGATTATTCGTTTCCTGGTGCTGTATAATTTACATGACGATTTGGTACTGGGATTGCCATGGTTGCAGTCTCACAACCCAGTCTTGGACTGGAGAGCAATGTCTGTGTTGAGCTGGGGATGTAAGGGTATTCATGGGGACGTACCTTTGGTTTCTATTTCGTCGTCCATTCCCTCTGAAGTCCCTGAGTTCCTCTCTGATTATCAAGACGTCTTTGACGAACCCAAGCTTGGGTCGTTACCTCCGCACCGTGAGTGCGATTGTGCCATAGATTTGATACCGGGTTGTAAATATCCAAAGGGTCGTTTGTTTAATTTGTCTGTGCCGGAACATGCTGCTATGCGGGAATATATAAAGGAGTCTTTGGAAAAGGGACATATTCGTCCATCTTCTTCTCCCTTGGGAGCTGGGTTTTTCTTTGTCTCAAAAAAAGACGGCTCTTTGAGACCATGTATTGATTATCGGCTTCTGAATAAGATCACTGTTAAGTATCAATACCCATTGCCATTGCTTACTGATTTGTTTGCTCGTATAGAGGGTGCTAAGTGGTTCTCTAAAATTGATCTTCGTGGGGCGTATAATTTGGTGCGGATCAGGCAGGGGGATGAGTGGAAGACCGCATTTAATACGCCCGAGGGCCACTTTGAGTATTTGGTCATGCCTTTTGGTCTTTCTAATGCCCCTTCAGTTTTCCAGTCTTTTATGCATGATATTTTCCGCGATTTTCTGGATAAATTTATGATAATATATCTGGATGATATTCTGATTTTTTCTGATGACTGGGACTCTCATGTCCAGCAGGTCAGGAGAGTTTTTCAGGTTCTGCGGTCTAATTCTTTATGTGTGAAGGGGTCTAAGTGCGTTTTTGGGGTCCAGAAAATTTCCTTTTTGGGGTATATTTTTTCTCCCTCTTCCATTGAGATGGATCCCGTCAAGGTGCAAGCTATTTGTGACTGGACTCAGCCCTCCTCTCTTAAGGGCCTTCAGAGATTTTTGGGCTTTGCCAACTTTTACCGCCGATTTATTGCTGGTTTTTCGGATGTCGTTAAACCACTGACTGATTTGACCAGACAAGGCGCTGATGTTGCTAATTGGTCCCCTCATGCTGTAGAGGCCTTTCAGGAGCTTAAGCGCCGTTTTGCCTCTGCCCCTGTGTTGCGTCAGCCTGATGTGAATCTGCCTTTTCAGGTTGAGGTTGACGCTTCGGAGATCGGAGCTGGGGCAGTGTTGTCGCAGAAAGGTTCCGACTGCTCCGTTATTAGGCCTTGTGCCTTTTTTTCTCGCAAATTTTCGCCCGCAGAGCGGAATTATGATGTTGGGAATCGGGAGCTTTTGGCCATGAAGTGGGCGTTTGAGGAGTGGCGCCATTGGCTCGAGGGGGCTAGGCATCAGGTGGTGGTATTGACTGACCACAAAAATTTGATTTATCTTGAGACTGCCAGACGCCTGAATCCTAGACAGGCGCGCTGGTCTTTATTTTTTTCTCGCTTTAATTTTGTGGTGTCATACCTACCGGGTTCTAAGAATGTTAAGGCAGATGCCCTTTCTAGGAGTTTTGACCCGGACTCTCCTGGTAATTCTGAACCCACAGGTATCCTTAGGGAGGGAGTAATTTTGTCGGCCGTTTCTCCTGATCTGCGGCGGTCCTTGCAAGAGTTTCAGGCGGATAGACCGGATCGTTGTCCGCCTGATAGACGGTTTGTTCCGGATGATTGGACCAGCAGAGTCATCTCTGAGGTACATTCTTCTGCATTGGCAGGTCATCCCGGAATTTTTGGTACCAGGGATTTGGTGGCAAGATCCTTCTGGTGGCCTTCCCTGTCACGAGATGTGCGAGTCTTTGTGCAGTCATGTGACGTTTGTGCTCGGGCCAAGTCTTGTAGTTCTCGGGCTAGCGGACTGCTGTTGCCCTTGCCTATTCCTAAGAGGCCTTGGACACACATCTCGATGGATTTTATTTCAGATCTGCCTGTTTCCCAGAAGATGTCTGTCATCTGGGTGGTCTGTGACCGTTTCTCTAAAATGGTCCATTTGGTTCCTCTGCCCAAGTTGCCTTCTTCTTCTGAGTTGGTTCCTCTGTTTTTTCAGAATGTTGTCCGATTGCACGGTATTCCTGAGAATATTGTTTCTGACAGAGGTACCCAATTTGTGTCTAGATTTTGGCGGGCATTCTGTGCTAGGATGGGCATAGATTTGTCTTTTTCATCTGCTTTTCACCCTCAGACTAATGGCCAGACCGAGCGGACTAATCAGACCCTTGAGACATATCTGAGGTGTTTTGTCTCTGCTGACCAGGATGATTGGGTTGCTTTTTTGCCATTGGCAGAGTTCGCCCTCAATAATCGGGCCAGTTCTTCCACCTTGGTGTCCCCGTTTTTCTGTAATTCGGGGTTTCACCCTCGATTTTCCTCCGGTCAGGTGGAATCCTCGGATTGTCCTGGAGTGGATGCGGTGGTGGAGAGATTGCATCACATCTGGGGGCAGGTTATGGACAATTTGAAGTTGTCCCAGGAGAAGACTCAGCGTTTTGCCAACCGTCATCGTCGTGTTGGTTCTCGGCTTTGTGTTGGAGATTTAGTGTGGTTGTCTTCTCGTTTTGTCCCTATGAGGGTCTCTTCTCCTAAGTTTAAACCTCGGTTCATCGGCCCTTATAGAATATTGGAGATTCTTAATCCTGTTTCTTTCCGTTTGGACCTCCCTGCGTCCTTTTCCATTCATAACGTTTTTCATCGGTCGTTATTGCGCAGGTATGAGGTACCTGTTGTACCTTCAGTGGAGCCTCCTGCTCCGGTGTTGGTTGAGGGTGAGTTGGAGTACGTTGTGGAGAAAATTTTGGACTCTCGTGTTTCCAGACGGAAACTCCAGTATCTGGTCAACTGGAAGGGTTACGGCCAGGAGGATAATTCTTGGGTCAATGCATCTGATGTTCATGCTTCTGATCTTGTTCGTGCCTTCCATAGGGCTCATCCTGGTCGCCCTGGTGGATCTGGTGAGGGTTCGGTGCCCCCTCCTTGAGGGGGGGGTACTGTTGTGAATTTGGATTCTGGGCTCCCCCGGTGGCCGCTTGTGGAATTGGACTTGTCATCCTCTTTCCTGTTTCACCTGGTTCCATCAGTAGTGGGTGTCGCTATTTAAGCTCATTTCTCTGGTGGTTTCTTGCCGGTCAACAATGTTATCTGATGCCTCTCAGTGCTTGTTCCTGCTTCTAGACAACCACTAGATAAGTTGGACTTTTGTCCATGTTTTGTTTTGCCTATTTGTTCCAGTTCACAGCTGAAGTTTTGTTACTGTGTCTGGAAAGCTCTCGTTGATCAGGGATTGCTACTCTGGCGTTATGAGTTAATGCCAGAGTTTAAGGTAATCTCTGGATGGTGTTTTGTTAGTGTTTTTCTGCTGACCATGAAAGTATACTATCTGTCTTCTGCTATCTAGTAAGCGGACCTCAAATTTGCTAAGACTATTTTCCTGCTGCGTTTGTTGTTTCATCTGAACTAACCGTCATTATATGTGGGGGGCTACTGTCTTCTTTGGAATATTTCTCTAGAGGTGAGCCAGGTCTTATATTTCCCTCTGCTAGCTATTTAGGTCTTAGGCCAGAGCTGGGCATCTAGCTATAAATAGGAAATGCTACCTGGCTATTTCTAGTTGCGCGGCAGGCTTAGTTCATGGTCAGTATAGTTCCATCTTCCGAGAGCTTGTCCCTCTATAGGCTTGCTATGATCTCTGCCTGCAGAGATCATGACACCTGTTCCTGAGCTGTTCTTTGGAGATCGATTTAAATTTAGGAATTTTAGGAATAATTGTAAATTGTTTCTATCTTTGAGACCTCGTTCGTCTGGAGACTCAGCTCAGCAAGTTAAAATTGTTATCTCCTTTTTGCGTGGCGACCCTCAGGATTGGGCTTTCTCGTTGGCGCCAGGAGATCCGGCATTGGCAAATATTGATGCATTTTTTCTGGCGCTCGGATTGCTTTATGAGGAGCCCAATCTTGAAATTCAGGCAGAAAAAGCTTTGCTGGCTATTTCTCAGGGCCAGGATGAAGCTGAAGTGTATTGCCAAAAATTTCGGAAATGGTCCGTGCTTACTCAGTGGAATGAGTGTGCTCTGGCCGCAAATTTCAGAAATGGCCTTTCTGAAGCCATTAAGAATGTGATGGTGGGTTTCTCCATTCCTACAAGTCTGAATGATTCTATGGCGCTGGCCATTCAGATTGACCGGCGTTTGCGGGAGCGCAAAGCCGCTAATCCTCTGGTGGTGTTGTCTGAACAGACACCTGATTTAATGCAATGTGATAGAATTCAGACTAGAATCGAACGGAAAAATCATAGACGTCAGAATGGGTTGTGTTTTTACTGCGGTGATTCTACACATGTTATATCAGCATGCTCTAAACGCCTAACAAAGGTTGTTAGTCCTGTCGCCATTGGTAATTTGCAACCTAAATTTATTTTGTCTGTGACTTTAATTTGCTCATTGTCTTCCTACCCTGTTATGGCGTTTGTGGACTCAGGTGCTGCCCTGAGTCTTATGGACTTGTCGTTTGCCAAACGCTGTGGTTTTGTTTTGGAGCCTTTAGTAAATCCTATCCCTCTTAGAGGAATTGATGCTACGCCATTGGCGGAAAATAAGCCGCAGTTTTGGACACAAGTGACCATGTGCACGACTCCTGAACATCGGGAGGTGATTCGTTTTCTTGTTCTGCATAAAATGCATGATTTGGTCGTTTTAGGTCTGCCATGGTTACAGACCCATAATCCAGTTTTGGATTGGAGGGCTATGTCTGTGTCAAGTTGGGGCTGTCAGGGAATTCATTGCGATTCCCCGCCGGTGTCTATTGCTTCCTCTACTCCTTCAGAAGTTCCTGAGTATTTGTTTGATTATCAGGATGTATTCAGTGAGTCCAGGTCCAGTGTTCTTCCTCCTCATAGGGACTGTGACTGCGCTATAGATTTGATTCCGGGTAGTAAATTTCCTAAGGGAAGATTATTTAATCTGTCTGTACCCGAGCATGCCGCAATGCGTTCTTATATCAAGGAGTCTTTGGAGAAGGGGCATATTCGTCCATCCTCTTCCCCTCTTGGTGCGGAATTCTTTTTTGTGGCCAAGAAGGACGGATCTTTGAGACCTTGTATAGACTATCGGCTTCTGAATAAAATCACTGTTAAATTTCAGTATCCTTTGCCTCTATTGTCGGACTTGTTTGCCCGGATTAAGGGTGCCAGGTGGTTCACCAAGATAGATCTTCGTGGTGCGTACAACCTTGTGCGCATTAAGCAGGGAGATGAATGGAAAACTGCATTTAATACGCCCGAAGGTCATTTTGAGTACTTGGTGATGCCTTTTGGGCTCTCTAATGCTCCTTCAGTGTTTCAGTCCTTTATGCATGACATCTTCCGGAAGTACCTGGATAAATTTATGACTGTTTATCTGGATGATATTCTGGTTTTTTCTGATGATTGGGACTCTCATGTAAAGCAGGTCAGGATGGTGTTTCAGGTTTTGCGTGAGAATGCTTTGTTTGTGAAGGGCTCAAAGTGTCTCTTTGGAGTGCAGAAGGTTCCCTTTTTGGGTTTTATTTTCTCCCCTTCTGCTGTGGAGATGGACCCAGTCAAGGTCCGAGCTATTCATGATTGGACTCAGCCCACGTCTGTTAAGAGTCTTCAGAAGTTCTTGGGTTTTGCTAACTTCTACCGTCGTTTTATCGCTAACTTTTCTAGCGTTGTTAAACCTTTGACGGATATGACCAAGAAAGGTTCTGATGTTGCTAATTGGGCTCCTGCAGCCGTGGAGGCCTTCCAAGAGCTGAAGCGCTGGTTTATTTCGGCGCCTGTTTTGTGTCAGCCTGATGTCTCACTTCCCTTTCAGGTTAAAAAGAAAAAAAACACAAGGCGCCCCCAATGTGTCACACTGTATATAGATAAATACAGACTTGGTAGGGAGTATGCTCACCTATTGCAGTTGTGAAAATGGGTCACAACTCCCATGTGGGTGTAACCGTAGCAGCAGGTCTCCACAGAAATCCAGGAGGATGTTGGGAGTAGTAGTCTTAGGCAAAATGAAGACCGCGCTCACGGAATATATTTAAAATGGTTTATTTTAGCCTACGCGTTTCAAGAGCGTTCCTGCTCTCTTCCTCAGGGCATGTCTTTTTTTTTTTTTTTTTTTTTAATGGTTTATTTTAGCCTACGCGTTTCAAGAGCGTTCCTGCTCTCTTCCTCAGGGCATGTAATACATAACACAATATGGAGTATATTTATAGAAAAGAAAGGAAGGGGAGGGGCGACAATGCCCCTATATTATAGTACTTGAACTAGTTAAAAACATATATATATGGTAATACAAAGGCAATACACATTAATATCAATAACCTAAAACGAAAATTTATTAAAAAGACAAACAGAAACATGAAAAGAAGAAAAAAATTATTAAAATAAATAAAAAAATAAACTGGGAGCTGAGTATAAAAGGCAGGGATCTCAGGTAGCACAACGAGTATTCGAACCGGGGACCCTTGTATGGCAATTCTATTATTTAAGCTCCTCAAGTCATTGTGCCACCGGTTCCTGATAGGTTAGAGGATGTCTGCTATTACATTTAGCCCTTCAGGTTCAAGGGAATTCAAGGTGTATATCCAATAAATTTCTTTCCTATTAAGTGACTGTGTACGATTAGAAACATGTGCAGGAACGTGATCAATGGGGTGAACACGAAATAATAAAGGATTACAATTATGTGCGATATTGAAATGTCTAGAAAGACCATGTTTTAGATAACCTGTTTTAATATTGTGTAAATATTGACATGCCCTGAGGAAGAGAGCAGGAACGCTCTTGAAACGCGTAGGCTAAAATAAACCATTTTAAATATATTCCGTGAGCGCGGTCTTCATTTTGCCTAAGACTACTATTCCCTTTCAGGTTGAATTGGATGCTTCTGAGATCGGTGCAGGGGCTGTTTTGTCGCAGAGAGGCTCTGGTTGCTCTGTAATGAGACCATGTGCTTTTTTTTCTAGGAAGTTTTCGCCTGCTGAGCGGAACTATGATGTTGGGAATCGGGAGTTGTTGGCCATGAAGTGGGCATTTGAGGAGTGGCGTCATTGGCTCGAGGGTGCTAAGCATCGTGTGGTGGTCTTGACTGATCACAAAAATCTGATGTATCTCGAGTCTGCTAAGCGCCTGAATCCTAGACAGGCTCGTTGGTCATTGTTTTTCTCCCGTTTTGACTTTGTGGTCTCGTACCTGCCTGGTTTGAAGAATGTGAAGGCTGATGCTCTTTCTAGGAGCTTTGTGCCTGACTCTCCTGGAGTCTCAGAGCCAGCTGGTATTCTTAAAGAGGGAGTAATCTTGTCGGCCATTTCTCCTGATTTGCGACGTGTGTTGCAGAGATTTCAGGCTGGTAGACCTGACTCTTGTCCACCTGACAGACTGTTTGTTCCTGATAAATGGACCAGCAGAGTCATTTCCGAGGTTCATTCCTCGGTGTTGGCAGGGCATCCGGGGATTTTTGGCACCAGAGATTTGGTAGCTAGGTCCTTTTGGTGGCCTTCCTTGTCACGGGATGTGCGGTCATTTGTGCAGTCCTGTGGGACTTGTGCTCGGGCTAAGCCTTGCTGTTCTCGTGCCAGCGGGTTGCTTTTGCCCTTGCCTGTCCCGAAGAGGCCTTGGACACACATTTCCATGGATTTCATTTCAGATCTTCCGGTGTCTCAAGGAATGTCTGTCATCTGGGTGGTGTGTGATCGTTTTTCCAAGATGGTCCATTTGGTGTCCTTGCCTAAGTTGCCTTCCTCTTCCGATCTGGTTCCTTTGTTCTTTCAGAATGTGGTTCGTTTGCACGGCATTCCTGAGAATATCGTGTCTGACAGAGGATCCCAGTTTGTGTCCAGGTTCTGGCGATCCTTTTGTGCTAAGATGGGCATTGATTTGTCGTTTTCGTCTGCCTTTCATCCTCAGACTAATGGCCAAACGGAGCGAACTAATCAGACACTGGAGACTTATTTGAGGTGTTTTGTTTCTGCAGATCAGGATGATTGGGTGACCTTCTTGCCATTGGCTGAGTTTGCCCTTAATAATCGGGCTAGTTCCGCTACTTTGGTTTCGCCATTTTTCTGCAACTCTGGTTTTCATCCTCGTTTTTCCTCGGGACATGTTGAGCCCTCTGACTGTCCTGGGGTAGATTCTGTGGTGGATAGGTTGCAGCGGATTTGGAATCATGTGGTGGACAATTTGAAGTTGTCACAGGAGAAGGCTCAGCGTTTTGCCAACCGCCGCCGCGGTGTGGGTCCCCGACTTCGTGTTGGGGATTTGGTATGACTGTCTTCTCGGTTTGTTCCTATGAAGGTCTCCTCTCCTAAATTCAAGCCTCGCTTCATCGGTCCTTATAAGATTTTGGAAATCCTTAATCCAGTGTCCTTTCGTTTGGATCTTCCGGTGTCGTTTTCCATTCACAACGTGTTCCATAGGTCTTTGTTGCGGTGGTACGTTGTGCCTGTGGTTCCTTCTGTTGAGCCTCCTGCTCCGGTGTTGGTTGAGGGCGAGTTAGAGTACGTGGTGGAGAAGATCTTGGATTCTCGTCTCTCTAGACGGAGGCTTCAGTATCTGGTCAAATGGAAGGGCTATGGTCAGGAGGATAATTCCTGGGTGGTCGCCTCTGATGTTCATGCGGCCGATTTGGTTCGTGCCTTTCACGCTGCTCATCCTGATCGCCCTGGTGGTCTTGGTGAGGGTTCGGTGACCCCTCCTTAAAGGGGGGGTACTGTTGTGAACTATACTTCTTGGCTCCCTCTTGTGGTCACTAGTGGTATGGCACTGGGATTGTCTTTCCCCAGCTTGGTACCCACCTGGTTCGTTAGGCCAGGGGTGTTGCTATTTAAACTTCCTGGATTCTCAGTCTGGTGCCTGGCATCGTTGTAATCAGTTCATTTCTGTTTGCTCCTGTCTGCTGGTCCTGGTTCTTTGCAAGATAAGCTAAGTCCTGCTTCCTTGTTTTTGGTTATTTGCATTGTCCTGATTTTTGTCCAGCCTGTACAAGATGTGATTCCTGATATTGCTGGAAGCTCTAGGGGGGCTGATATTCTTCCCCCACACCGTTAGTCGGTTTGGGGGTTCTTGAATATTCAGTGTGGATATTTTGATAGGGTTTTTTTGCTGACCGTATAAGTCATCTTCCTATATTCTGCTATTAGTCAGTGGGCCTCTCTTTGCTAAAACCTAGTTCATTCTTACGTTTGTCTTTTCTTCTTACCTCACCGTTATTATTTGTTGGGGGCTTGTATCTAACTTTGGGGTCTTTTCTCTGGAGGCAAGAAAGGTCTTATTTTCCCTTATAGGGTTAGTTAGTTCTCCGGCTGGCGCGAGACGTCTAGAATCAACGTAAGTACGTTCCCCGGCTACTGCTAGTTGTTGTGCTAGGATCAGGTATACGGTCAGACTAGTTACCACTTCCCTATGAGCTGGTATTTTTGTGTTTGCAGACTTTGTTGTAACCTCTGAGATCCTCTGCCATTGGGGTCATAACATCTTACACTGGTATAATAATCCCCATCCTGGTAGATTAACCCCTCATCCTGGACCACTTCCTGGTATAATGTCCACCATCCTGTTTCCCTTCCTGGTATAATGATCCTTATTCTGGAATAATGACTTAGATTCTTCGCCCCTTCCTTGTATAATGTCCCCTATCATGTGCCCCTTCCTTGTATAATGTCCATTCTGTAGCGCTTTTCCAACACAAATAAACGATTCTTCTTACCTTCATACACTCCCACGACATGCGGCGTCCTCTTCTATAGCCTGCTTCTGACTTTGGCATGCTAGCCATGGGCAGCACATAATGTCAATGCTATGTGCCGCATCTATTGCAATGCTAGAAGCCGGCCGGTCTCTGCCTTGTAATACAGTTCAGCTGACTGTGCGTCCTCGAACTCACATTCAACTGAAAATAGGTGCTGACATTGGCGAGCCCCTCTCCACACGGTCCTGGTTGCGGTCACTCCCTTCTGCGTCTGTAATGTTACGCTACTGCGGCGCCCCCACTGCCGCAGGGCCGAGGGGTACCCGGTACCGGGCCTCTGAGTCTCTGCTCTGGGGTTGTCACAGTGGGTAGGCCCGGTCCGTGACCCTGCCGGTGGGGAGGCGACGTACAGTAGATGATAGATGTAGATAGTGGTAGCGGTGGTGAGGCTGTAGTGGTGCGGTGCAGTGGTGCGGTGCAGTAAATAACGAGGACACCAGGTTGCAGTCTCTTTACCTCTTTACTGAAGATCTCTGGGTCCTCAGTCCGGAATCCAGATCACCAGGCTGCGCAAGTCCGGCCGGTCCAATGGCACCTCCAGAGTTCCCTTAACAGGTGGAAATCTGTGCCTTCCTTCTAGCGCTATGTGTTGTAGTCCTTCCCTGCAGTGCTTATGGAAAGTCCCCACAACTGTTGTGTCTGTTTCTTAAGTTCCCTCACAACACCATTAGATGATCTTCTACTAATCTCCGTCCCTCCCTGATGTTGCGGTCAGGACGGCACCCGTTTGACGGGTAGGCTCGGAGCTCTTCCGGGACCCTAGAGTCGCCCCTCTCCACAAGTTGCCCCCCAAGACTGCATAGGTGATTTAGGTGAGACAGCCCGCCTGAGACTGACTGTACTGCCGTAGGTTCGAAGTATTGCCTGAAGCTGTATGTAGAAATACTTCCTTCGGCGTTCCGGCCACCGGTTGTTGCGCCTCAGTAGGATGTTGCCTCGGTCTTACAGCACGACCCCTACTGGTATTCTCCTTCTTGCTTTGATCTCGTTTCTCACTCAGCACAATCTATCTCGCTTCCAATCCCTTCTTGGGCACCGCCGCTATACTGTGCAGGCACGGTCCCGTTACGTTCGCTCGAGTTGTCAAGCCCCTGTCAGGATCCCACCCCTGACAGGGACCCTACCGAATCTTCTCCCGCAACACCCTCTGCCACAAGGTGTTGCCTGGTTCCAACCCAGTCAGCTTTCTGTCTAACTTCCTGCCTGACCCCCAGTTTTACCTGTGTGTGGAGAGTGGCCTAGTAAATAGAACCCTTAGCTCCCCCTGGAGGCCCGGCGGTGAAATGTATTGGTGTCTGTGATACCTGATCAGATGAACTCCTTCAGTGCCATCAGACGTACCATAGCTCCCCTTAGTGGCGGAGCCACAGTACTGCAACGACCAGGACTCTGGGGCGCTGCACTCCCCCCCGGTTAAATCCAGTACTCCGGGACTGGGAAGAAAACAACAATACAAGTTAGCAAAAAGACATGCGATTTGTTGAGTGCAATAACAATAAGTATACTTGAACAGAGCTTCCCTTTATGGGAGGTGAGGACACTTGAACGTTACAAAACATGGTTAAATATCACAGCAACAGGCTATAAATAACTTTTCTTACCCAACCGGGTATTCTACTCAGTGTAAATTCTTGAACAATAATTTAACATTGCCTTTAGAGGATGTACACTCTAAATCCACTAAAGACCTTCTTATACACATTATAAGGCTTAAGCAACTGTGCTACATTCTCCTTCTTTAAATCTGCAGGACCGCCTGTCCTAACGGCGCCAGACCTACTGCCTCTCCTTTCTTACAGGACCGCTCCTTTCAGCCCGAGCCTTCTGTCTTTTCAACTACTATACATAGTATAGAACATAACGTACTTTCAGTTTAGGAACACTGAGCCATCTTCATATGGCTACTAGGACGACTCAGGGTTTACCTTCTATCCTCATATTCTATCAACATTATCAACTATTTTCTTATAACATCAATTTTCATCATTACTCTCTTACTAGCAACTATGCAGGACACTATGTCTACCCCTACGGGCCTACTGCACCTAGCTTTCACTTTCTTCCAATGAACATTATCAGCATTTCTTCACAATTAACTGGTTTGGTACATATAACTTTTACATGTAAACGTTAGCATCTCTTTCTTTCATTAACACATTACTGTTATCTGTCAGTCTTAGAGCACACGGTTCATCAGCGTAATATGCGAACATCCCCTTGAAGAGGGGACCAAGTCTTTATGAGGTAGCATATCTTCTCAGGCTACCAGTCCGTACTCAGCAAAGGCTCCGGTGCGGTATCTTCGCAAAGAGTCCTTCTTTAAGTAAAACCAGTAGGGAGCGCCTTTAAGAAGGTGCAAACTATTTACAAAAAAGTTTGTATCATGCACTGTTCATGATTCCAGCAGTTCTTTTCAACAGGAAACACAACGTAGAAAAACAACCAAAAAGCAATAGGGATCCCGGGTCAACAAAGGGATCCCTTTAAGAGTTAACCCAGAACGGGTTTGAGCAGCAAAAGCAGGAAAACAAGCAGTTAACTATGTACAGTTTCAGGTTTCCGAGGTTTAGTTGGACGGCTTCCAGGGCTGCACCTGGCACTTAACCCTTCTTGGCCTGGGAAAAGTGAGGTCCAGGGTTACACCCAGTGCTGGACAAACGCCGTTAATCCGACTTTCATGTACAGTTAAATCATGCGCAGTGATGGAGGTCTGCGCAGCTTGAGTATGGGCCTCTGCTGCAGCAGAGGTAGCGGCTGCTGCAAGATCAGTCACTGGAACGGGGTCAGCAGCTGTGGCACTAGCAGTCACTGGAGTGGTGTCGGTCGTCAGGGCAGGGTCGTCTCTCATACCTGCTTCAGATGCTGTCCCTCCGGTGCCGGTCTGCTCCGTCCCCGCTGGGGTCTGGAACGCTGGTTGCAGGGCCTTGCGCTGCAGCGTTGTCATCTCCGTTTGCAGCATCTCGCTTTCCGGCAGGGCCTTGCTTTCTGGCTTCGGAGCGCTGGAACTTCTTTCTTGCTCTGGACCAGACGAGGCTGCCGACAGACGTCTGGCGAGGCTCCCGATGATGGTCTTCTTCCACCCGGCCTCAGTGCCCAGCTGCATCCGCCGGGGTTGGTGGATCAGCTCGTCCGCTCCGGTCTGCAGGAGGTCAGCGTCAACTGTGGAGGTCTGGCTGCGGTGCCTCTCCGGGTAGCTGGGGGAGTCCTCGGCTCCGACCCCACGCTCTGGCTCCGGGCGGCTGGCCATGGCGTCCTCCATGTTGCTCGCTTCTTCTTCCTGGTCCTTTTCCCGCTCTCTTCTTCATGGGCGGTTTCGTTTTCGTTGTCTCTGCCCACCATTAAGGATCAGGAGGCGGATCTCGGCTGCTGACGGACACGTCCTCAAGGGGCCGAGATATTTAGACTGGGCGGCCATTGTCTTTCGCGCTCTTCAGCTTGTTCACGCCCACTTCCACGGCCTTCTTCTTCTCCTGTGCTTCTCCTCAGCGCTGCAATGGCGGCGGTTTTTGGCGGTAATCCTTGTAGTAATGGCAGCACACCGTTCTCTCAATAAAGCACAGTCCAAGCACAATAAATCACAGTTCTAAGGCACACATGACCTGATTCTTCAGGCTTAAGTAGATCCTGTTCGTGACGCCAAGTTGCGGCGCCCCCACTGCCGCAGGGCCGAGGGGTACCCGGTACTGGGCCTCTGAGTCTCTGCGGTTGTCACGGTGGGTAGGCCCGGTCCGTGACCCTGCCGGTGGGGAGGCGACGTACAGTAGATGATAGATGTAGATAGTGGTAGCGGTGGTGAGGCTGTAGTGATGCGGTGCAGTGGTGCGGTGCAGTAAATAACGAGGACACCAGGTTGCAGTCTCTTTACCTCTTTACTGAAGATCTCTGGGTCCTCAGTCCGGAATCCAGATCACCAGGCTGCGCAAGTCCGGCCGGTCCAATGGCACCTCCAGAGTTCCCTTAACAGGTGGAAATCTGTGCCTTCCTTCTAGCGCTATGTGTTGTAGTCCTTCCCTGCTGTGCTTACGGAAAGTCCCCACAACTGTTGTGTCTGTTTCTTAAGTTCCCTCACAACACCATTAGATGATCTTCTACTAATCTTCCGTCCCTCCCTGATATTGCGGTCAGGATGGCACCCGTTTGACGGGTAGGCTCGGAGCTCTTCCGGGACCCTAGAGTCGCCCCTCTCCACAAGTTGCCCCCCAAGACTGCATAGGTGATTTAGGTGAGACAGCCCGCCTGAGACTGACTGTCCTGCCGTAGGTTCGAAGTATTGCCTGAAGCTGTATGTAGAAATACTTCCTTCGGCGTTTCGGCCACCGGTTGCTGCACCTCAGTAGGATGTTGCCTCGGTCTTACAGCACGACCCCTACTGGTATTCTCCTTCTTGCTTTGATCTCGTTTCTCACTCAGCACAATCTATCTCGCTTCCAATCCCTTCTTGGGCACCGCCGCTATACTGTGCAGGCACGGTCCCGTTACGTTCGCTCGAGTTGCCAAGCCCCTGTCAGGATCCCACCCCTGACAGGGACCCTACCGAATCTTCTCCCGCAACACCCTCTGCCACAAGGTGTTGCCTGGTTCCAACCCAGTCAGCTTTCTGTCTAACTTCCTGCCTGACCCCCAGTTTTACCTGTGTGTGGAGAGTGGCCTAGTAAATAGAACCCTTAGCTCCCCCTGGAGGCCCAGCGGTGAAATGTATTGGTGTCTGTGATACCTGATCAGATGAACTCCTTCAGTGCCATCAGACGTACCATAGCTCCCCTTAGTGGCGGAGCCACAGTACTGCAACGACCAGGACTCTGGGGCGCTGCACTACTACTTACTGTTACATTTATGGTATAATACCAAACCACTGCCCTTTGGCGCAACTGCAATTACTTATTGTGCAAAATTTGAAAAAACGTCACATGGCAACGACCAAAGACAAAAATAACTTATTTAAATTTCCCTTCAATTTATTGGCTAATTTGAACTTATTGTAATTGATTTTATGCAACTGAAAAAATTCCATCAATGTAGAGATAGATTCCATTTTCAAATATGAATCCATTGAAATGTGAAAGCAAGAGTATACATGGATCGGCCTGAAGGAAATAAGCAATATTCATACAGAAAAGTTGGGTTCTTTTTATTCTTAAAACAATGGAGCTGCTACTACCAAGGGATGTTTATTCATATTCGATGAAAGGGCTACTGTCACTTGTAATGATGTTTTTGATCCTTTATATTTGCATTGATATTCTACAAAGGGCATTAATGAAAAAACATATCCCCAAGCTCACAATGCAAATTACAGCTATTTCAAGATGTTTGTATCAGTCAAAATTTAATATAACCACAGTCAAAAAGTTGCCTGAAAGTATTCCAATGCACAGGGTACAGATTGTGTTTTCTTCTGAATATTAAACATTGTTTTGGAACAACAACTATTCTAAATATTAAGTACATGACTGTGCTGAAAACGCAGTGTTATGACCCCAATTTAAGGGTCATTATTTGACTGCGTCAATGTAAAGTTTATCTCTACTTATAAATATTCTAAAGATGCAAGTTACTTATATAAAATGCATAATTCGTTGAGAACAAAATGACGTACCAATGGAAACCAAAACCATCAACCAATTGAAGGCTGGATTGCAAATCACCCCAAAAATTAAAGTAAAGAATTTAAATCACAGGCAATGAAGGAAGATGCTCATGTATACAATATATTCTATTGAACACTGTTTCTTACATATACTTTTCTTAAAGGTACCGTTACACTAAACGATTTACCAACGATCACGACCAGCGATACGACCTGGCCGTGATCATTGGTAAGTCGTTGTGTGGTCGCTGGGGAGCTGTCACACAGACAGCTCTCCAGTGACCAACGATGCCGAAGTCCCCGGGTAACCAGGGTAAACATCGGGTTACTAAGCGCAGGGCCACGCTTAGTAACCCGATGTTTACCCTGGTTACCATTGTAAATGTAAAAAAAAACCAGTACATACTTACATTCCGGTGTCTGTCACGACCCTCGCCGTCAGCTTCCCGCACTGACTGTGAGCGCCGGCCGTCACCGCTGTGCTCTGCTTTTACTTTACGGCCGGCGCTGACAGTCAGTGCAGGAAGCTCTGAGCAGCAGCGCGTAACCCTGTGGACGCCGGGGGACGTGACAGACATCAGAAGGTGAGTATGTAGTGTTTTTTTTTTTTACATTTACAATGGTAACCAGGGTAAATATCGGGTTACTAAGCGCGGCCCTGCGCTTAGTAACCCGATGTTTACCCTGGTTACAAGCAAACACATCACTGGATCGGTGTCACACACGCCGATCCAGCGATGACAGCGGGTGATCCAGCGACGAAATAAAGTTCTGGACTTCTAGCTCCGACCAGCGATGTCACAGCAGGATCCTGATCGCTGCTGCATGTCAAACACAACGAGATCGCTATCCAGGACGCTGCAACGTCACGGATCGCTGTCGTTCTCGTTGGAAAGTTGCTCAGTGTGACGGTACCTTTAGTCTATTTGCATTCTGTTATGCGGCACCGTCTGTGATCGCCTGATAGATGTACAAACAGATACCTTGGACAGACTTAGCACAAGTCACTTCCCCTGGCCTTGGACTGTCCTTCCCCCTTTCATCCCTATACAAGGATCTAGACTTACACAGGGGCCCATGGGTTGGGGCCACAGAGTCAGCTACTGTCACATGGTGCAGGCTGGTAGGAGTGGTCAGGTACCAGGATGACAGTCAATGTACAAAATCAAAAGATTAAAGAATGGTCAAGGAATTGGCCATGGTCAGACAGCAGGAACACCACTAAACTGAGTAGGAACTGAAACCTCAAGACAGAACCAGAGTAGATGGACTTTTAACTGGCAATATATATATTAATTAAGTCCTTAACTCCCTGAATGAACACTGAACTGTCATCAGCATTATATTACAGTGTGGATTTTTTACTACATTGTTCTTTTTATGGGTTTGGAGTGATTTTTGTTTGACTTTTTTTATTAATTTCATTTGTAAAATATAAAATGCATTTCCAACTTTGGATAGCATTTTAAGATTTTTGGCGCTACTATGTCTGCAGTTCTACATGTAATGGGTTGTGGTTGTTCTATGAATAAATATTATTTTGTTATTTATTTTTAGAGCAGCATTGATCCCATGGTGCTGTACATGAGGAGGGATTACGTACAAAATACAAATATAAATTACAATGATCAAACTAACAATGACAGACCGGTAGAGAGGGAGCCCTGCCCTCATATATACAGTCTAAAGCAGAGGTGTCAAACTGCATTCCTCGAGGGCCGCCAACAGGTCATGTTTTCAGGATTTCCTTAGCATTCCACAAGGTGCTGGAATCATTCTGTGCAGGTGATTAAATTATCACCTGTGCAATACAAGGAAATCCTGAAAACATGACCTGTTGGCGGCCCTCGAGGAATGCAGTTTGACACCTCTGGTCTAAAGGGTAATGGGTTAGACAGTAGGTCGGGAGGTTGCAGCAGCTCCAGTGGTGGTGAGGTGGCAGCGGGAACATGGCAGGCTGTAAACTTTCTTGAAGAGATGGGTTCCACCTGAACATTCCGAAAGTGGTGGATAATTGGATGTGGTGGAGCACAGGATTAAAGAAGGTGGGGGACACTTGGGGGAAGTCTTGGAGGCAATTGGGTGAGGAACGTATAAGTGTGTAAGAGTGAAGGACATCTTTGGAGGACCGGAGAATTTGTGTGGAAGATTATTTCATAGGTGTATGGAGGTAATAAATTATGAATGGCCTTGTAGAATAATGTTAGTAGTTTGAGCTGGATTTGTTGAGGATTTGGAAGACAATGAAGGTATTTGTAAAGGGGTAAAGCAGAGATGTAGTAAGAAGAGAGGTGGATTAATTAAATTTGACATTCCTCTGTTGAATCTGACAGTACATAATAACAATTTGTACATGTATTAAAGCCACTTCTAGTGCATGGAATTTCAGGGGCCGGTCTAAACAGTAGCAGGAATCCATTCGTTATCCAAGTACTGGAGGATCTAGAGATTGGACTGGGCTAGTCGGCTTGTGCCCCCACCATCACAGAACACATTAAGTGCATTTACTGAAAGGAAATCAACATAACACGAGAGAGTAATAAAACAAGTAAGTCAAATTTTTTTGTTTAAAAGAAAACTAAGAAGTACACAAAATTAAAAATTGCTTTGTTTAGTATGTTCAGTATTGAAAGTTCTCATCCTCTCGCACACAACCTGATTTTAAAAATGTCTAAACTTAAAATGCTTTACAGGTCTAATCTTCTATAACTTGACATTCACTCTTTTTGAGTGGGTGGTTCATTTTTTTTAGTAGTATAGGTGCTGAAACTTCCTTTCCATACTCCCCAGCATGCCATGTTTCTGCCATTGTCTAATGGCTTCTCTGCCCCAAACTGAATGCCCACCTTTCTAGACATTACCGCACTATCTAACAAACTAGATCAAGTTGTCTGATAGTACGTCGACCAATAAAAGGGAATCAGCCCCCAGGTTTTTGCCACCTAGTCTGTGAGCAGCACAATGTAGTAAAGAAACCCTGATTCCAGGGATATATCATTTACTGGTCTGCTTGCTGTAGTTTTGATAAAAACACTGTTTTATCAGCTGGAGATTATCACTAGTCTAGTAAAACTGCTGCCAGGTACTCCTTCATATTCATGAGCTCTGTATAATCACGCCCCCACCTCTGATTGGTAGCTGTCGGCCTATGCACAGTGTACACAGAAAGCTGCCAATCAGTGATGTGGGCGGGGCTATACAGAGCTTAGCGTTTTGGTAACCGCTAGATCTGCAGCAGATAAAACAGTGATTTTATCAAAACTTTAGCAAGCAGCCCAGTAAGTGACACATCGCTTAAATCAGGGTCTGTGTCTCTACACCATGATGCTCTTATATGCCAAAGTAAAATCTGGTGATAGATTCCATTTCATCATGGGATACCTCCAATCACCATTTCCAGCTCATTTTGTGCAATTTATATGCAGTTATTATTTTACTCTATATATCTTTGCAAGTTATTTGGAGCTCTGTTACTATACTTCTGGAGGCTTATTTATATGCACAAAGAACTATCATTCTTTATGCTTTATAAGTCTCAAATGATGCATACAGGTAGATTGACTACAAATACTCAGAGGAAATCATTGTGATAATGGTCTATTCCATATTATCCCTAGAGTCAAAAGGATCACAGACTTCACTGATGTATAGAACAAAGATGTCACGAGTTATAGAGGGCACAGATACAATATGTTCCAACTACCGGGTCATTTCATGTTTTATCATAGTTTTTGTGCATTTTTTTTTTAATAAAGTGACTCATATGTTAATCATGTTTTCTGTTTTACCAGACATCAGTAATTATTCATTTTTAGCTGATCTCAGCGTTTACTTTTAATACCTTTTATTTCTCAATAGTACCACGTTAAACATATATTTAGAGAATTGCCGTTGTGTTACTTATGAAGATCATTATAATTTTTTTTTCTATTTCAAAAGTAATGATCTTTTCAAAATGAATCATCAGCGTACGAAAATAACTAAGACTGTGTGAACACATTGCGTTTGTGTTGCATTTTTCTTGTGTTTTTGTCGCATTTTTGTTGCGTTTTCAACACATTTGGGTTGTGTTTGTTGCTTTTTTTTGTTGTTTTGTTTTTTTTTCCTGCACAATATTGTTACAAAACCTGAAGGGTTTTCTGATGCCAGACATAGTGATTGAGAATCCTGAAGTCTCATGTACACATTGCTCATTTTTGACCTACAGATTTGGTGCAGATTTAAACCTGCAGGATGTCATTTTTTTCAGGGCAAAAATTTTAAAAAAAAACTTCAAAAAACGCATTAAAATGTATTTTTTGTCGCATTGTCAAGAGATGCAGAAATGGTGCACATACCCTATAGTAATCTGAACTACAAAACTCAACATTGATCAGTTAAAATTATTTATTGGTATTACTTTATTATTGTCCAACTTTACACATATTTTTCTTAGGGCTTTTGCATATTGGAGAGTACAAAGCCTTTGACTGTAAGCAGCGGCATATTACGTATGGTTCTCTGTACCACACTACACCATGGAGGAAGACTGAGGAAATACGTCCATAATGTTACATGTGACAGACAAAAGACTGCTATGGCTGCTACATTATAGCTGTATTCAGATTGTATGGAGCTGTTACTTACCAGCGTGCACGAGCTGTTACCATGATTTGTGCCTATATGTGTGATGTTTTCATTACCGCTATGTATGTTTATTGCTATTATTATTGTCATGTTCTGTCCGTTATACTGATGCTATAGATGTGAACTTATTGGGTTGTTTCAGTGCATTTTGACACTTCAGTAGGATTAATGTCACAATAAACGTCATAATTGCATGTAGCTTTATACTCCCATGCGGTGCTACTTATTTATACAAAAAAATAATGGCAATTTCCCATGGTGAATGGCGGAAAGCTATAATAGATGAAACCCTGCCTGTCGTGGGATAGGGAAGCAAGGTGCAGATTAGTAGTTGTTACACGGTATTTATCATTGCTAAAAGCACAGCTTTAAGAACTATATTAAAGACAATGAATACAGGTGCACCACATTTCTGTCTTTTTTATCGACTATAGCTGAGATTGCATGAATAACCACAAGCACATTTGGCAGTTTCTCAAAGTCCCACTCTCAGTGTCTCATTCAGACGTCCAGTTTTTTTTTATCAGTGTGCTGGATGCCATTTTCATACATTTTTGGTCATTTTTACTATTAGTATGTCAACGTTTTTTCTTCTAGTATAGAAAAAAAGAAAAAAAAAATCAACCTTTTCTTGCCCAACAAACAGTAAAAAACAGACAACGCATGATCTGTGCTGTTCTCTTTTTTTTTTCACAGACATTGGGATTATTCAGACATCAGTTTTTCATGTAAGAATCTTGTGTTTTTCACTGATTTCACTCATATTTATTGTAGTCTATGGGGCTGTTCACATGTCTGTGATTTTTTTTTTGTGGTCCATGTAAAATTGAGGAGGCATGGCCGATGCTGATCTGAGTATTGGATCAAACTGGACAATGAAAAAAATTGGATGCACTCGGATGCCATCTAAGTGCTATCTGTTTTTCACGGACTGATACTTAGAAGTTGGAAAAACTTTTTTTTTCTTATCAGCAAAAAACTGATGATTCTCAGACCAAACACTGATGAAATGCTGTTGACACTATGTAGAAAATCTATCGAAACTCTGATCAAAAACACTGATGAAACTAGGACTGATTTTCTCATATGGGAAAATCACTGACATTCATGAGTCATTATTCATTTGAATCAGCAGTTTTGCCCAATGCCTTTTCACACATGGTGCACACTCAGTGGTAATAGCATCAGGCATGGAAGAACGGGATTCCTTATAAAGCCCTGTAGCAATCCGATCACATGATGCAATACAGTCAATTGGGGGTATCATAGGCTGCATAAAATATAAGGGCTGGCCAAGGAATGCCATAGTATACCTGTACTGTCTAGGGATAGGCGCTCAGAGCACACAACATAGGGATGTGCTTTTTTTCACACATTGCCAGCAAGCAAGCAAGGGTAGTATTAAATCACTCTGCGCATTTTGCAAATTAATTTAAATTCTGAAATTCTGAATTCAACGTTTGTTTCTGTTTGTAAATAAAAGCATGATCCCTGTGTATTGAGACACTCCATTTAAAATAATATATATAAATCTTCATAATACTGAAACTTAAACACAAGTGTTTGCCTGCTGAAGTGTACACGATGTTCTAAACCATTTTTTGAGCCCACTTCATTGCTCTAAAACTCTAATATTAGACAAGTACGCACGCTACATGAATACAGCAGCCAGTTGAAGGAACTAGTAGGACGTGATTCTGCCTACATTTTCTGGTTGCATCTAATTTTTGTAGAGATACGCGTCCTTTTGTGTCTTCGCCTTTATTATAAAAGGTCCCTTTTTATTTTTAGAATACCTGTTTTAATTATGTACTTTAGATACCATACACCCCACGACCATACTGCCATTGTTGCTGCATGTTCGTTACCGATCGTGAAGCTACAAGTAGTTTCATTAAATTATTTTTCATTTTGATTGGTCAAAGGATCTTCATTATTTAAAAATATTTAAATAAACAAAAAAAATCTAAAAGAGGTTAAAGTTTTGCAACTGTTTGAGAAGTTGCATTTAACCCCTTCATGACCCAGCCTATTTTGGCCTTAATGACCTTGCCGTTTTTTGCAATTCTGACCAGTGTCCCTTTATGAGGTAATAACTCAGGAACGCTTCAACGGATCCTAGCGATTCTGAGATTGTTTTTTCGTGACATATTGGGCTTCATGTTAGTGGTAAATTTAGGTCGATAATTTCTGAGTTTATTTGTGAAAAAAACGGAAATTTGCCAAAACTTTTGAAAATTTCGCAATTTTCACATTTTGAATTTTTATTCTGTTAAACCAGAGAGTTATGTGACACAAAATAGTTAATAAATAACATTTCCCACATGTCTACTTTACATCAGCACAATTTTGGAAACAAATTTTTTTTTTGCTAGGAAGTTATAAGGGTTAAAATTTGACCAGTGATTTCTCATTTTTACAACAAAATTTACAAAACCATTTTTTTTAGGGACCACCTCACATTTGAAGTCAGTTTGAGGGTTCTATATGGCTGAAAATACCCCAAAGTGACACCATTCTAAAAACTGCACCCCTCAAGGTGCTCAAAACCACATTCAAGAAGTTTATTAACCCTTCAGGTGTTTCACAGCAGCAGAAGCAACATGGAAGGAAAAAATGAACATTTAACTTTTTAGTCACAAAAATGATTTTTTAGCAACAATTTTTTTATTTTCCCAAGGGTAAAAGGAAAAACTGGACCACGAACGATGTTGTCCAATTTGTCCTGAGTACGCTGATACCTCATATGTGGGGGTAAACCACTGTTTGGGCATACGGCAGGGCTTGGAAGGAAAGGAGCGCCATTTGACTTTTTGAATGAAAAATTGGCTCCAATCTTTAGCGGACACCATGTCGCGTTTGGAGAGCCCCCGTGTGCCTAAACATTGGAGCTCCCCCACAAGTGACCCCATTTTGGAAACTAGACCCCCCAAGGAACTTATCTAGAAGCATAGTGAGCACTTTAAACCCCCAGGTGCTTCACAAATTGATCCGTAAAAATTAAACAGTACTTTTTTTTCACAAAAAAATTATTTTAGCCTCAATTTTTTCATTTTCACATAGGCAACAGGATAAAATGGATCCTAAAATTTGTTGGGCAATTTCTGCTGAGTACACTGATACCTCACATGTGGGGGTAAACCACTGTTTGGGCACATGGTAAGGCTCGGAAGGGAAGGAGCGCCATTTGACTTTTTGAATGAAAAATTATCTCCATCGTTAGCGGACACCATGTCACGTTTGGAGAGCCCCCGTGTGCCTAAACATTGGAGCGCTCCCACAAGTGACCCCATTTTGGAAAGTAGACCCCCCAAGGAACTTATCTAGAAGCATAGTGAGCACTTTAAACTCTCAGGTGCTTCACAAATTGATCCGTAAAAATTAAAAAGTACTTTTTTTTCACACAAAATTTCTTTTAGCCTCAATGTTTTCATTTTCACATGGGCAACAGGATAAAATGGATCCTAAAATTTGTTGGGCAATTTCTGCTGAGTATGTTGATACCTCATATGTGGGGGTAAACCACTGTTTGGGTGCACGGCAAGGCTCGGAAGGGGAGGCGTGCCATTTGACTTTTTGAATGGAAAATTAGCTCCAATCGTTAGCGAACACCATGTCGCGTTTGGAGAGCCCCTGTGTGCCTAAACATTGGAGCTCCCCTACACGTGACCCCATTTTGGAAACTAGACCCCCCAAGGAACTTATCTAGATGCATAGTGAGCACTTATAACCCCCAGGTGCTTCACAGAAGTTTATAACGCAGAGCCGTGAAAATAAAAAAATAATTTTTCTTTCCTCAAAAATGAGTTTTAGCCCAGGATTTTTTAATTTTCCAAGGGTAATGGGAGAAATTGGACCCCAAATGTTGTTGTCCAGTTTGTCCTGAGTACGATGATACCCCATATGTGGGGGTAAACCACTGTTTGGGCACACGGCAGGGCTCGGAAGGGAAGGCACGCCATTTGGCTTTTTGAATGGAAAATTAGCTCCAATCATTAGCGGACACCATGTCACGTTTGGAGAGCCCCTGTGTGCCTAAACATTGGAGCTCCCTAACAAGTGACCCCATTTTGGAAACTAGACCTCCCAAGGAACTAATCTAGATGTGTGGTGAGCACTTTGAACCCCCAAGTGCTTCGCAGAAGTTTATAACGCAGAGCCGTGAAAATAATAAATGTGTTTCCTTTCCTCAAAAATATTTTTTTAGCCCAGAATTTTTTATTTTTGCAAGGGTAACAGGAGAAATTGGACCCCAAAAGTTGTTGTCCAGTTTCTCCTGAGTACGGTGATACCCCATATGTGGGGGTAAACCACTGTTTGGGCACATGCCGGGGCTCGGAAGGGAAGTAGTGACGTTTTGGAATGCAGACTTTGATGGAATGCTCTGCGGGCGTCACGTTGCATTTGCAGAGCCCCTGATGTGCCTAAACAGTAGAAACCCCCCACAAGTGACCCCATTTTGGAAACTAGACCCCCCAAGGAACTTATCTAGATGTGTGATGAGCACATTCAACCCCCAAGTGCTTCACAGAAGTTTACAACGCAGAGCCGTGAAAATAAAAAATAATTCTTCTTTCCTCAAAAATTATGTCTTAGCAAGTAATTTTTTATTTTTGCAAGGGTAACAGGAGAAATTGGACCCCAACAGTTGTTGCCCAGTTTGTCCTGAGTACGCTGGTACCCCAAATGTGGGGGTAAACCACTGTTTGGGCACACGTCGGGGCTTGGAAGGGAGGGAGCACCATTTGACTTTTTGAATGCAAGATTGGCTGGAATCAATGGTGGCGCCATGTTGCGTTTGGAGACCCCTGATGTGCCCTAACAGTGGAAACCCCTCATTTCTAACTTCAACACTAACCCCAACACACCCCTAATCCTAATCCCAACTGTAGCCATAACCCTAATCCCAACCCTAACCCCAACACACCCCTAACCACAACCCTAACCCCAACACACCCGTAACCCTAATTCCAACCCTAGCCCTAATTCCAACCCTAACCCTAAGGGTATGTGCCCACGTAGCGGATTCGTGTGAGATTTTTCCGCACGACTTTTGAAAAATCTGCAAGTAAAAGGCACTGCGTTTTACCTGCGGATTTACAGCAGATTTCCAGTGTTTTTTTGTGCGGATTTCACCTGCGGATTCCTATTGAGGAACAGGTGTAAAACGCTGCGGAATCCGCACAAAGAATTGACATGCTGTGGAAAATACAACGCAGCGTTTCTGCACGGAATTTTCCGCACCATGGGCACAGCGGATTTGGTTTTCCATAGGTGTACACGGTACTGTAAACCTGATGGAAAACTGCTACGAATTCGCAGCGGCCAATCCGCTGCGGATCCGCTGCGGATCCGCGGCCGATCCGCTGCGGATCCGCGGCCGATCCGCTGCGGATCCGCGGCCGATCCGCTGCGGATCCGCGGCCGATCCGCTGCGGATCCGCGGCCGATCCGCTGCGGATCCGCGGCCGATCCGCTGCGGATCCGCTGCCAAATCCGCACATGCCATAACCCTAACCCTACCCGTAACCCTAACCCTAGTTCTAACCCTAACCCTAGTTCTAACCCTAACCCTAGTTCTAACCCTAACCACAGTGGGAAAAAAAAAAAAATATATTTTCTTTATTTTATTATTGTCCCTATCTATGGGGGTGATAAAGGGGGGGGTTTATTTATTATTTTTTTTATTTTGATCGCTGTGGTAGAACCTACCACAGCGATCAAAATGTACCTGTAAGGAATCTGCCGGCCGGCGGGCGTACTGAGCATGCGCCCGCCATTTTGGAAGATGGCGGCGCCCAGCAAGGAGACGGCCGGACACCGGGAGGATCGGTAAGTATGAAGGGGTGGTGGGGGGGTGGATCTGAGCACAGGGGGGGTGATCGGAGGACGGGGGGAGCGGACAGCAGGACGGGGGAGCGGGCAGGAGCACGGGGCAGCGGAGCACAGGACGGAGGGGACCGGACCACGCACCGGAGCACTGGGGGGGCGATCGGTGGGGTGGGGGGTGGTCACTTCAGGTTTTCCAGCCATGGCCGATGATATTGCAGCATCGGCCATGGCTGGATTGTAATATTTCACCTGTTTTTTAGGTGAAATATTACAAATCGCTCTGATTGGCAGTTTCACTTTCAACAGCCAATCAGAGCGATCGTAGCCACGGGGGGGTGAAGCCACCCCCCCTGGGCTGAAGCACCACTCCCCCTCTCCCTGCAGATCGGGTAAAATAGGAGTTAACCCCTTCACCCGATCTGCAGGGACGCGATCATTCCATGACGCCACATAGGCGTCATGGGTCGGATTGGCACGGGTTTTCGGGAAGGGGTTAATAAATGTAGGTGCCATAACAATACTGTTGGCTTTTGACGCAAATTACTTTCCATGCATGAACCTAAATAGCGATCTCTTTATTTAGTGTTGAGCTTTCTTTGACAAGCAGAGGAGACCTCTGATTAAGTTTGTTGGCAAAGTATATATGTAAGTTACCATATTTTCGGACTATAATGCACTTTTTCCCCCAAAAAATTGTGAGGAAAATGGGTGTGCGTCTTATAGTTCAAATGCAGGCTTACCGGCAGTGGTGTGGCAGTGGCAGAGGTGCGGGGATGATGAGGCGTGGTGAGCGATATGGCGTGAGCAGGGTCCCTTCCACAGGTGAGGGGACGCTGCGGCCCGGTATCCAAGGTGAGCAGCAGAGCCGGGTGAATCACGGCTTTCTCGGTGGCGGCGGCTATCTTCCTTAGGCAGCGATTGCGCAGATTGAGTTCGCTGCTTCCCAGGGCTTCAGGAAAATGGCCGCAGGAGGCTGCGCATGCGCAGATTGAGATAAAGCTGATTTCGCAGGTAAGATACCTTAAGTTCGAACAATAAGATGGACCCCATCTTATAAAAAATCTTTTTTTCTGCAATTTTCACCCCAAATTTGGGGTGCGTCCTATGGTCCGGTGCGTCTTATAGTCCGAAAAATACGGTAAATGTTATACTTTTGTCCAAAATGTATGCCAAACTAAAGCATGGCACCAGTGATGGTCATGGAAGTGCTATAGAAAAAGCCTGGTATCATAGATTATTATTATTATACATTTTTATAGCAGCATTTATTCCATGGCGCTTTACATGTGAACGGGGCAAATATAGACAAGTACAATAAACATGAGTAACAAAAAGGCACTAACAGGTACAGGAGGAGAGAGTATCCTGCCTGCGAGGGCTCACAGTCTACAGGGGATGGGTGAGGATACACTATGAGAGGATAGAGTAGGTCATGCGGCTGTTCAGCAGACAGAGGATCGCTGCAGGTTGTAGGCTTGTTAGAAGACGTGGATCTTCAGGTTCCTTTTGAAGGTTTCCATGGTAGGCGAGAGCCTGATGTGTTGGGGTAGAGAGTTCCAGAGTATAGGGAAGCACGGGAGAAAGCTTGGATGCGCATGTGAGAGGAAGAGATGAGAGAGGAGTAGAGAAGGAGATCATGAGACGATCGAAGGTTGCGTGTAGGTAGGTACCGGGAGACCCTGTCACAGATGTATGGAGGAGACAGGTTGTGAATGGCTTTGTATGTCATTGTTAGTGTTTTGAACTGTAGCCTCTGGGCAATAGGAAGCCAATGAAGGGCCTGGCCGAGAGGAGAGGCTGGGGAATAATGGGGAGACAGGTGGATTAGGTGGGCAGCAGAGTTTAGGATGGATTGGAGTGGTGCCACAGTGCTAGAGGGGAGGCCAGAGAGTAGGAGGTTGCAGTAGTCGAGGCGGGATATGATAAGGGCATGGTCTAGTGTTTTTGTGGTTTCATGGTCAAGGAATGCACGGATCCGAGAAATGTTTTTAAGTTGAAATCGGCAGGAGGAGGCAAGGGCTTGGATATGTGGCTTGAAAGAGTGGGCAGAGTCAAGGATCACCCGAGGTACCGAGCGTGCGGGACTGGGGAAAGTGAGCAGCCATTGACATTGATGGATAGGTCAGGTGGAGGAGTAGAGTGAGGTTGGAGAAAAATGATGAATTATGCTTTGCCCATGTTCAGTTTTAGAAAGCGAGCAGAAAAGAAAGATGAAATAGCAGACAGACATTGTGAGATTTTGGTCAGTAAGGAAGTGAGGTTGGGTTCAAATAGGTAGATCTGTGTGTCATCAGCGTAGAGATGATATTGTAAACCGTGGGATCCTATGAGCTGTCCCAGGCCGAAGGTGTAGATGGAAAAGAGTAGGGGTCCTAGAACTGAGCATTGGGGAACACCGACAAATAGGGGGCGAGATGAGGAGGTGGTGTGGGAGAGGGAGACCCTGAATGTCCGGTCTGTTAGATATGATGAGATCCAGTATAGGGCCAAGTCTGTGATGCCAAGAGATGAGAGAATCTGTAACAGGAGGGAGTGGTCCACAGTGTCAAAGGCAGAAGACAGGTCCAGGAGGAGGAGGACAGAGTAGTGGCAGTTAGTGGGTTGTTTGTCACTTTAGTTAGGGCAGTTTCAGTTGAGTGATGTGATTGGAAGCCAAATTGTAACCGGTCAAAGAGGGAACAGGAAGAGAGGTGGGAGGACAGTTCAAGATGGACATGCTGTTCCAGTAGTTTTGAGGCATAAGGGAGAAAGGATATCGGGCGATAGCTGGACACAGATGATGGGTCAAGGGAGGGTTTTTTGAGGATAGGTGTGATTGATGCATGTTTGAAGGATGAGGGGAAGACACAGTATGTAAGTGAGAGGTTGAAGAGTTGTGTTAGGGTTGGGATGAAGACTTTGGCGAGGTTAGGGATGAGGTGGGACGGGAGCGGTTCAAGTGTGCAAGTGGTGAGATTTGATCTTGACAGGGTGAAGAGCTGATCGTCTGTCATGGTGGAGAAGTTGGCTTTGGAATAACAGGGCTGAGAAGTCAAGAGGAGGGGCATTGGGGGCTGCGGGCCAAAGCTCTGTCTGATGTTATCAATCTTCTACTTAAAGAAAGAGGCAAAGTCTTCAGCAGAAATGAGATGAGAGGGAGGAGGTGCTGGGGGATGGAGTAGAGAATGAAAGTGTTTAAGAGCTGTTTAGGGTTGTGAGTCAGGGAGGATATGAGAGATGAGAAGTAGGTTTGTTTTGTGGCAGTGAGAGTACTTGAAGCTGGTGAGGGAGTGCTTGTATGCGATAAAGTGCTCAGCAGAACGAAATCTCTTCCATCTCCGCTCAGCGACCCTGGAAGCCCGTCTCAGTTATTTGGTCAGGCTGGTTAGCTAGGGCTGCCTGTTGATTGTACGAGTTTTGCTATGAATGAGGGGGTTGCCAAATCAAGTGTAGCTGTTATTGTAGTGTTATAAAAAGTGGCAGCAGCATCTGTGTCATGGAAGGAAGCTATGTCTAAGAGGGAGAAGGGACTCAGAGAGTGAGTGTTAATTGAGGTTTCTGCGAGGGTGAGTGAGTTTGTGGAGAGGGGGTTGCGCACTAGGAGAGGAGAGGGAAGAAAATGTCAGTAGTTTGTGGTCAGACTGGGGGAGGGGTGAGTTAGTGAGATTAGTAAGGGAACAAAGGCAGGTGAAGATGAGGTCCAGTGTGTGGCCATCTTTATGGATGACAATTGAGTGACGCCAAAAGAGGCAGTGAGCGATTAAAAGTTTAGAGGCAGCTGAGGTGGAAGTGTCAATGGGGATATTGGTCACCCATGATGATAGTGGGGATGTTGGCTGAGAGGAAATGAAGTAGCCAGGTGGTGAAGTGGTCAAGAAAGGTGGAGATGGCTAGTTCTGGGGGGTGGTAGATGACAGCCAGCTGGAGGTTGAAGGGGGAGTACATGTGGATGGAGTGCACCTCAAACAAGGGAAGAGTAGCGGAGGGTGGTAGTCGAATTGGGGTAAAGGAGCAGGTATCGGACAGGAGGAAGCCAACTCCACCACATTTGTTGCTGGGGCGAGGGGTGTGAGAGAGATTGAGTCCACCATAAGAAAGTGCAGCTGGAGAGGCGGAGTCAGAGGGGGTGAGCCAGGTTTCAGTGATGCCAAGGAAGGAGAGTTTGTTATTGATATAGAGGTTGTGGATAAATGGCAGTTTACTGCAGACAGAGCGTGCGTTCCATAGTGCTCCAGGTAGGGGGACTGGCAGAGTTGGGGCTGGATGAATGGGTATGAGGTTATCGTGGTTGCGAAGACATGTAGAAGATCGTGGCAGGGGGTTAGAAATGAGTGTGGGTATTTGTTGAGGAGGGCCAGGATTAGGGGATACGTCACCAGCAATGAGAAGCAGTAGACAGAGCGTTAGAAGGTGGACATGATGTGGCCGTGTGTGTCTGGAGAAAAAGGATTGTATGTGGAGGAACAGTTCTGTGGAGGAGGTGAGGCGGCTGGAGAGGATAGATTTGTTCATTCTCTCCAATGTGTTCCTTCAGTTGGTCCCTTTCTGACTGCAGACTCTGAATTGTGACCCTCAGCTCATTGCTTTCATTTGTCATAATCTCCATGTGTTGCTGAAGATGGAGAAGCTTTTCCTCAATCTTTACTCAAGGATGAAAACTGTGCTTCCATGTCTTGCGAGTTGCAATCTTCAGTGTTCTGCAACATTTTTTAATAAAAAGCTATAAAAAGGGAAATGGACATCTTGGGGATATCCTTAATGTATTGCTCTACTTATTTGGACATTTTGCCCTCAGAGTGCTTGCTCCTGGATTCCAATGATCTTTCAGATAAGAATGTGGTTGCCACTAGAAGTAGCTTTAACTCCACCGGTAGTGCTGGCAGCAACCATTCCAGCAGTAGTATCAAACACAAGTCATATTTTGTTTCCTTTGCCTCTAGCAACAGTATTAGGGATGAGGGTCTACTTTCTCCTCGCTATCACAGCAGAATGATGTAGCATCTGACAGCAACACCATCAGCTTTAGTCAGCATTCTGCTCAGTTCACCTTCTCCTCTGCCATAACAGCTAATGTTGTATATTGTCGGTTTTCTATTTATCTAGAATGTTTCTATTCTGCCACAAAGTCCCTTAGCCAACAGCATCATGGGGCTAAGGAACATACTACACCAAAAAACACTTCTTCCTGATGATATTTTTGAAGACATGAATTGTCAGCCTTTGTTTTCAGAAGACATGATGTCAGAAGAGATGGAGAACACAATTCTAATATCAACCTGTGTTTCAGGCTCTGTGAACTGAAGTGTAGGGTCCCTGTCCATGGTAGTAGTACTATGAGCAGAAAATGGATACTCTAGTTTTCGTGGATAAATATAAAGTCCAAAATAGTGGTTAAAAGGTAAATAACATGGATAAAACATCAATTATAACAGAGCTAGTTTCAAGTACACTGCACCCTTAGTCACTTCATCTGCCTGCCTGTCCATTGTCTGTCTTCTACACCGTTTTGCTGCCGCCACTGCCTGTGTCCACCAAGTTATCTATACTGCAGTAATGCTGCTGGGGCTGCCATTGCTGCCCCTGCACTTTCACACATCTGCCTGCCTTCCCCATCATAATTCTGTACCATGTGTTTTTGGCTGTAGACACTGCTCAGACACGCCAGACACACACCTACTAGCTGCCTATTGTGTTTCATAGAATTAAATTCTACTGCTGCCAAGACTGCCATTGCCGGCCCTAAACTGACGAGCATTCTTTTGCCTTTCCTGTCCTAACTCTATCATGCTGCTCCTGCCGCAGCACTGCAGAGCCATGCCAGTAACACATCTTCTGGATGCCCACTGTGTTTCGTAGAGCTACAGTAGAGAGACAGTAGACAGATGCTGGGAAACATACTCTCATGTTTGTGTACTGTCAAGAAATAGCTCTCAAAATAGGTCTACTTTTTTAACCCTGCTGTTTTGTTCGCATTTACTATACACTTGTAGTGTTCCGGGTCACTATGACCCGGCTTATCTTAAACCTTGATTTTAGACACTCTAACTCCATTTTTTTTTATACTTTTTGCTTACTAGACTGTTTGTGAACATGTTTGGTAGTAAAAAAAAAGAAAAATGAACTAGAAATCTTTTTTTTTTGTTTTTATTCTGAAAAAACAGATCAATGAGCAAAACGAAAATAGAAAAATACACATATTTTTGTAAAAAAAAAAAAATCAAAACAATCAAATCAAACATTTTGAAAACTTCTGAAAACAAGCAGATAAGCCAGGAAGACAGACTTACTTAGCCAAAAAAATTATTTGCAAGACTTTACAGCTCAGATTTACAAAAAAAAAACATCTTAGACAGCGCGTTCTGAGCAGTCCGTTCTGCGCATAATATACACGTGTAGTGCACACCTAGTGATCTCTCCAGATGCACTCTACATTTTAGAATAGACTGCGCACCAAAAATAATCAATATAAAGCCATTTTTATGGTGCGCAGATCTCAATGCATACCCCCAGTAGTGCGCGCGTACGACCCCATTGAAATAATTTAGGAAAAAAATCAATTGATATACAATAGTAGATGCAATAAATAGACCCAACTGAGGTTATAACTCCTTTATTTCACTGAAAATATGGCCTCACAGCTGGAAAAAACGATGTCGGGTCACTATGACCCGAACACAACAAGTGTAACTTTTTGCGTGTAGCAAAAAGTAAACGGAAAAAAAATAAAAATAAAATACTCATAGGTAGGTCCCCCCAAATGAGGAAAAGTCAAGGAGTCTCAAGTTTTATAGACTTACAGAAAAAAATCTACAGGGCCGCAAAAAGTCTGTTCGGGTCACTATGACCCGAACAGAACAGCAGGGTTAAAAGGCTTGGGGACAGCAAGCCATAGCTTCTTCACATTCAAAACAGTACTCCTCTTTTGTCTCCAGAAAAATGGGATAAGCTTTGGAAAACTTGCTAAAAGTCTTTGTATTTGCCAAAGTTGCACACCCCTAAAAAGGATCATTTTTTAAACTTCTAGTTGAGAGGAAATTCATTCTTTACATTCAAAACAATAAACCTGTTTTGTCTTCCTAATTAAAGGAATAATTTCTCTTCTTCATTTCGCAAAACATGGATAATTGTACCACCCAACATTGTGAATATGCCACATCTTTTTCGATATGCACCAGCAGTCTTTAAACAACAGCAATGCATGCCGCTGCCCTCTCCCAAAATGGGATACATTTCAGACCATTAATCTAGATTGATTGAAGTCATCTGTACATTGAAAATTCTGTTTGTATTACAGAGCTCAAAACTCGTCTATTTGACTCCCAATGCGCTACACATATTCTTCAGGCAATTAGAGGCTTTTCAAGTATGTATTTCTTGCAAACTTATTCACTGTGTATCATTTTTTTTTTGGGGGGGGGGGAATTTGGCTTAACTGGCAAATTTGAATTTCAAATTATACGCTCATCTCTACTCAAATGTTTTAGGCAAGTTTCACATTAGCGTTTGAGTCCGCAGCGTATCATCCACATGTGCAAACGCATGGAAAAATGCATGCAAATGCATGCCTATACAGCATTTTTTATCCGCATCATCTTACGCATGATGGCAAAAAAATGCTGCATTTGAATGCATTTGCGTTGTTTATGCGCATACGTTCGATATTTTGAATGTTTTCCAGTAGATTTTCCTTGACATCAGACACCCAATGAGCGTGTCTCATTGGATTTCTATATATATAGGCACACTGCAATGAGAAAATCCTCATCTTTTGCTGCTGTATATTGCTGCAAGATGAATCTTGACATGGAGAGCTTCTATGCTAATCTGGATTGAAATTGGTTGCTGCCTTTGCTTTTGTTTATCAAAAAGAAAGAAGAAGACAAAGACTGAGAAGACGTCGTCATCGCTACTGGCAACACCCCATCCTTGAACTCCGAGAGAGCTGTGAAGCCTACCACTCGTTATACACCGAGCTGTGTGCAAACCCTCAGAAGTTTTTTGACTACACGACGATGTCTGAATGGAGTTTCGATGACTTGCTGCAATGTGTCTGAGGATCCATTACCAGGCATGACACACAACTCAGTAGAGAAATTCCTGCTGAAGAACGTCTGTTGGTGACCCTGAGGTACGTAATTGTGAAAAAAAACACATGCTCATAATATTATTGTTAGAAAACCCATGTATTAATTTTTTTATTTCCATTTTCTGTTCGATAGATTCCTGACTAGTGGAGAGACCTTATCATCTCTCCATTTCCAGTTCCGGATTGGAGTGTCCACCCTTTCTGGGATTGTTGGAGACACCTGCAGGGCTTTGACATTCTGTATCAAGAATTCCTTCCCCAACCCACAACTGAACTCTGGCTTGAAAATGCAGAAAAATTCCAGGACATTTGTAATTTTCCTAACTGTGTGGGGGCTGGGGATGGCAAACACATTTGGATTACTTAACCTGCTGGAAGTGGAACTGAGTATCTTAATTACAAAAAATACTTTTCTATTGTTCTCATGGCGATTCTAGATGCTGAATGTCGATTTGTCGCCATGGATGTTGGCTCATTTGGATGAGGAAATGACTCTCAGACTTTCAAAAACTCTGGCATGGGCCAACGTTTTTATCATAATAATTTCAATTTTTCACAGCGACAACCTCTCCCCAATACTGAAGGCCCGCCAATGCCATTTGTTGTGGTTGGGGATGAGGCCTCTCAATTGTGTGCCAACCTCCTAAAACCTTACTCAAGAAGGGACTTGAATCACACCAAATGGATTTTCAACTACCAACTGACAAGGGAACGAAGAACATGACATGTTGATGAAAAGAATACTTACACCACGTCTTTCCTCCTGAGACACAAGAGCCTTGACGACCTGGGAAGATTCATTTCCACTCGACTGCAGTGGAAGGTACCTGTAAAGAAATTACATAATTTAACACAGGTATAGTATTGCCAGTCAATCGGTGTCATGTCCACCCTGGGTAGCAGTCACTTCTTCACTTGAGGACATGGTTGAAGAGCAGGCAGCAGTCAAGTAAAACACTACAGAAAAAAAATAAAAGAAAATGTAACCTTAAGAACTAAACACAATGTAGCCCCCCCCCTCCAAAAAAAACACCAATACTTACATTACAGGCAGTAGTCCAACAGCACAGGACAGGGACAGATGGCAGCACCAGTAGAGATGCCAGCACCAGAGACGGATGGCAGCACCAGGAGACAACCAGTCTAAAGGAACAGAAAGAAAAATTAAGAGAGACAGACATTTTCAAATGTTTTATACTTACATAGCCAGTGTTATCCTGACCAGGACAGCAGCACCAGGAGAGATGCCAGCACCAGAGACAGATGGCAGCACCAGGAGAGATGGCAGCACCAGGAGACAACCAGTCTAAAGGAACAGAAAGAAAAATTAAGAGAGACAGACATTTTCAAAGGTTCTATACTTACATAGCCAGTGTTATCCTCACTAGGACAGCAGCACCAGGAGAGATGCCAGCACCAGAGACAGATGACAGCACCAGTAGAGATGCCAGCACCAGGAGACAACCAGTCATGTGCTTCCATGCAGAGTCTTGTGCTTCAGTGCTGAGTTTTGTGCCTTCGTGCAGAGTCTTGTGCTTCCATTGAGTCTTCAGCTTCCATCCAGAGTCTTGAGAGTAGTGGACCACCTATCCCCACATCCCCTTTTATACATCAGTGATTTTGAAGGTGGTAACATAGTTTCCTGGACATGATTAGTGTGAAGAACGCATTGCATCCCGAACGCATGCGTAGGCATGTACCAATGCATTCCCATAGATAGTAATGCGTTTTTTGACGCAATCATCCGCAATTGTCTGCATGTGGACGATTACGCAATATTTGTTGCCTCCAAAAATGCAAAAGGTGGGGTTCGCTGCGCCTCTCTGCACACTGCGAAATGACGCATGCATACGCAAAGGCATGCGAACACATGCAAATGCATGTCCTTACGTACACCATGTTAAATATATGTTCACATGACGCATGCGGATCTATGCTGATGGAACGCTGCGCGCACAGACGCAAATGTGAAACCAGCCTTAGTCTACTTTTTTTGCAGATACCAGCAAACAATATGAACATGTGAGCACCCTCATAGATTCACTGGTCAACAGCATTTTTGGTGCCAAAGATATTTCATCAAATTTAGGGTAACTTTGGGGTGCTGATTCTGAATATGTCATCAGTTTTGCCAGATTGGCTCAAGTTTTTGAGATTTTTCGTAAAATGTGTCAAAAAAAGACGTAATTTGCTACACGCGCATTAACTTTATTGAAATAACAGTCATCATGATGATTTTTTTGCTCTCTCCACACCATTGGAACACCAAATTTGAAGCTTTTTCTTTGTCCTTTGCTCCATTTTCGTAATAATTCGATACATGCTTTGCACACTATGTCTTGGTCCCCAAGCATAACCCCAAAATAGGCAAAATACACTTTTTTTACGAAGTCTGTTATGTTTCTTCTATGTTTTGGCAGTGTGTATTCACCACAAATGTAACAGAATGAGTCTGGATCGTTAAGACAACTTCTTCTTGATGAGTTCATGCTTTTCACTGGAAAACAGACAACAACATAAAGTTAGTGCAAAAATGAAGCTATGAACACACTTTTAGAACACTAATTAACACAAAACTATATTGAGAACTGCTCAGTTCAAGTACTAATCCAAAGAAATTAATGAGATGATGCGTCGCATTTACCAACAAGTGCTATAAATAAGATACCAAAAATCTCAAAAACTTGAGCCAATCTGGCAAAACTGATAGCATATTCAGAATCAGCACCCCAAAAATACCCCAAATTCATTAAAATATTTTGGACACCAGAAAAAAAATTTTTTTTTGTTGACCTGTGTTATCGGTGTGTGTGTGTGTGTGTGTGTGTGTGTATATATATAAACACATCTGATTGAGGCCTCAAAGCGTCATCTCAGCAGTTGAGTCGGAACAAGATTATTTTAACAGACTGACTTCTGTATAAATCGATTGGCTAAAGCAGTAAAGTGAAGATAAAAAAAAACATTCAGCACTTGCTTTGTCTGTAAAATGTTTTTCAGACATCTTTCTTTTCAGGGCATTTAACCCTTCAATACCACAGAATTTTTTTTCAATTATTTTTTATATTACTAAATCTGAAACCTCAAATTTTAAATAGTGTTTGCTATTCATTCATCCTATTATCATGGTTTTGGACATTAAAAGTAGACATTTCATAGTTCTCTGTGGGTCGGAAGAGGTGAGCCCTCAGACTTATTTCTTCTAGTTTCAAGGGAACCCAGTCTGATACTGGCTGCATGTTTTGTATGTATAGCAAGTATATCATTAAAATATTCACAATACATAGAGTACAGAATATAACATTTAGCCTTTCTCTTAAATGTGATTAAGTGGAATCTCATAACTGAAATCAAACAGTAAAACAAGTATTCTTGACATTGTTCAGTGAAATACGAGCTGTGTCAAGCACGATCTCCATGGATGAACAATTGGATGAGGCCAGACCTCATTACAGATGCATTCAAGGAGCAGGTGGTAAAGGTGGCATTGTAGCAAAAGTTAATAAGCAGAGATCAAGAAATTGAGTGGAAAGCACAGAAGGTGTCAGGGAAGATTTCAGATCATCTGCCGGAGATAATCAATGCCATGCTTATCTGTGGCATGAGTTAGGAAAAGCTATACTGACTATATATTAAATCACAGGAATGCATGAGTCAGTCACAATCAGTTATTTGTTAGTTCCTTTGTGATGTGGCTGTGTTGATCATTGTGTGTCCTCCTGTATCAAAAACTCAAAATGCAGATAATGGGAGAAATACACCAATGATGACAAAATATTTATAACACAACTCTTATGTAAGAGTGAAGTGTTCGTAGAAGTCAGCTCTTATTTCAGCTCCCATGGACAGACTGCACAAGCCACTCTGCATAGTAAGTCCCAGAGGTAACCTGACTTTCATTTGTTAACCCTTTCACTGAGACCTGGACTTTTAACAGGGACACCTGGGTTGAATTCACGGAGTAGAAGCTGGCTGGAGGAGTGAGCTGGCAGAGGAAAGTTGACTAGCCAGGTCAAATTCAGAGTTGCAGGTACAAAAGAATTTCAGGAAGCAGAGACAAGGTAAGAGATAGCCGAGGTCAGAACAAGAAAGTCAGAATCAGGATCATAATCAGACAAATATCAGACAAATGGAGGATTACAGTGATGAGGTGCAGAGTGTACATTAATGAGAAAAAAATGAACTGTTTTGAATTTACCAAATAGCTGCAATGAAACAAAGAGTGACACATTTAAAGGGGTCTGAATACTTTCCGTACCCACTGTATATCATTTCAAAGTCAGCAACAGGTATCAAACAAGCTAAGTCAAGTAGGGAAGTTTAACGGAAGACAGAAACAAACGCAAGTATACACTTATAACTTACAACTCCCAGCAGATAGCCGGTAGCTTAATTATGGTGTAGTTCTGCAAATGAGTCACAGAAGGGAGCTAATTACACCAACTGACTAGCCTGCAGAAACACACAGTCCCTGGCTGGCACCACAACTTCCAGACTCGCCAATACACTTGGCTGGACAGTGGCATTTTAGCCGTCTCCATTGTTCTCACCATCCACAAAGTAAGAACAGCCATTTCAAAGGTAATTTCAAAACTATTTTATTCATATGAACACACGTGGAATACAAAAAATTAAAACCCATTGATCCTGTGTGTTTTGACTACAGTAGTGATGAGCAAACATGCTCGGTTATACTCGGTTATCACTCAAGTATCACGGTGCTCGGATGTGCTCGTTTCTCAGCAAGTAATCCCCCGCGCCGCATCTTTGGCTTCTGATATGCAGCCAATAAGAATGCGGGGATTGCCTGTGAGTCACTGTAAGGCCAGGTCACACTTGCGTGTGTGATGTGAGAAACTCGCGTGAGTCTCTCGCATCAATACCTGCCGCTGGAACTTGGGACGGAGTGCGCGGCTGCATGTATTTCTATGCAGCTGTATGCTCCAGTCCCGAGTGCCGGCAGCAGCGTCGGGTATTGATGCGAGAGACTCACATCACACTCCCAAGTGTGACCCCGGCCTAATGCTGTAGGTATCCTGGTTGTGGCATTACTGTGATTGACTGGCCGTCTGTTAGGGTTGGCGGAACGCACTGAGTAAATATATATTGAATAGTAGGTGCGTTGCGCAACCCGGGGTCCACCGTGCAGGAGAGAAACCTGCTGCTAGTAGATGGCAGTACTATATGGCGGTATAAGTGAACTCTGTTGCTTCACAGAGACGCTTGTGAAAAGAGAACACTGTGCCCTGTTAACCTCACAGGGGAGCAGCTAGCAAATAGAGTCAACAGTGGTCATGCAGTCAGCAAAGCTTACACACAACTTCTCACCGGAGGTACCGGTATTCTAGGGGCTTATTTCAGCCGGGCCCTGAATCCACTCACACAAAACTCCTCACTGGAGGTGCCGGTACTCTAAGGGCTTATTACAACCGAACCCTGAATCCACATGCATAAGACCACACTGGCGCAGAGCACATAACTTTAGTTGATACTAGCGCATGGCTGTGAGGCCATGCAAACCTTTTATAGCTGCAGCAACTTCAGGACCTTCCTAGAGGACCAATGGGAGTTGCTACAGTACCTGAGCAACTTTAAGACCTTCCTAGAGGACCAATGGTAGCTGCTGCAGTACCTAAGCATGTGACCCCTGACCTCCAATGAGAAGTCTTACCTTTGGCATACTCAGAAGGGGAAAAGCAGGACTTAGTCCCAGAGACGTCTGCTCCCGCTGACCAATACTGGCTACAATGGCTGTGCCTGGAAAAGCATCAGCAACCATCCGCACAGTATCAGGCTGAGCCAGACCGACGTCTCTGCTGAGCATGCTCCACTGCGGCTGGAGAAGAATGGGGGACCGCAGCGGAGATGGTTCGAGATTCCCCCTGTGCAGAGGTGGGAACTCGGCCCCTAACACCGTCTGACATCAGCAGGGATTTTTAAAGGACAGGCGCCGCCTGGCTCGGCACACTGACACCACTGCAAAGCTATGTGACATGTTGTATTGGAGAGAGAGTGCTTGTTTAAGCCTGTGTGCACAGTATAACGAATCAGGGCCTGTAGTGTTGATACTGGTGCTGAAGCTGACCCATCATACTAACAGCACTTCTAAAGGCTAATCGTTTGTATCACATACAATCTGCATTTAGCTGAGGGAGAGAGAGTCGCAGGAAGAGTGATAGAATCCAGTCTTTAGACAGGGATTAGACCTCTGCAGTACATTGGCAAATAAATAGCTGCAGTTTTTTGTGGGGGCTCAAAAAGTTTAATACCGTATTTTGCGGACTATAAAACGTACCGGATTATAAGATGCACCCCAAATTTTGAGGAGAAAAATAGTAAAAACTTTTTAAAATAAAATGGTGGTACTTCTTATAATCCATGCGTCTTATTGCTTACCGGGGGTAGCAGCTGCAGTGAAGTGGGGTCCCAGGGTCACCTCTGTAGGAGGCAAGAATGGAGCGTTGCTGCAGTCCACAGGCTGTGATGAGGGGGTGTTCAGATGTGCGGTGCGGCGTGCTGCTGTGGGTGTCCGATGCTACGGTGGCTCTGCCAACATCTTTTGAAAGCCCAGAGCCCCTGCAGTGACATGGTATCCTATACCGGGGACTGGACTCTGGGAAAATGGCTGCCGGCCGGGGGTGGTGCATGCGCAGATGGAGATCTCGGCACCAAGATTTTGGGAGATGAGATCTCAGGCAGCCATTGTCCTGGAATCCAGTCCACTGCATAGGATCCCATGTCACTTCGGGGGCTCTGGGCTTTCACAAGATGTCGGCAGAGCCCCCGAACACCCACAGTTTCGAACACCAGCAGCGGCATGCCACACTGCACATCCAAACACTCCTCATCCCAGCCTGCGGCCGGTAAGGCATTATAAGACGCACCCCCATTTTCCCCAAAAAAAATTTGGGGGAAAAATGCGTCTTATGATCCAAAAAATACAGTATAGTTTGATCCATCAATTTGAGGTCCTTTTTTGTGTTACATAAAAAAACCAAAAATTGTTGAAACATTTTCCAGAGCTACATTTCTCAGCCAAACACTATTCTGTAATGTAGAGTAAATTTATGTGATCTCTAAAACTGATAAAAAGTTTTTAAAAGTGTTGTAGGCTTCCATTTCTCCTACATACAGTATTTAAATGGTCTGTGAACATTTCTATAATGTATAGAACTGTTAAAACGCTTCTAAAAAATTTGTAGGCTTTCATTTCTCAGGCATACTGTACAGTGTTACTTGGTCTGTGAATATTTCTGTGATCTCTAAAAGTGAACAAAAGCTTTTAAACATTTTGTAGGCTTCCATTTCTCAGACATACAATGTTACATGGTCTGGGAATGTTTCTGTGATCTGCAAAAGTGCTAAAAAGCTTTAAAAAAATTTGTAGGCAGACTGTGAACATTTTTGTCATCTCTAAAAGTGAAAAACTTTAAAAAAATGTTTACGTCTTTATACTGATGCCAGTATACTTAGAGTATACTTTCTCAACTACAGGCTGGAAAAGAAAGTGTGATTACCTAAGCAAGTCGAGCACTCTGACCAACAGAGAGAAATTACAAAAATTACAGTTCCTTCAAATTGTAATTCCTAACAATGGTATAGGCTGTCACTTAAAAAATGTACAGATTATCTGGCAGCTACTTCCTTTGTGGTCTTTGCCGACAACAACCCACTGGCTCATCTAAATACTGCAAGGTTGGATGCCATGGAACAAACATGGGCATCCTGCCTCACAAACTTTCAATTCATCATCAAGTTCTGAATTGGAAAAACTAACACAAGTGCAGATGCGCTGTCTTGACTACTTACTGAAGAAGAAATAACCACAGGACAGCACGACTGGGTAGAAGTGGAAACCTCTGCTTTCTACTCACCTGCTACCAGCAAAAATGCTCTCACAACCAGAAGAGATGCCAGATCTCCACCTGCACAAACAGAACAAAATCTACAAAGTTTCACTGGGCTCGGATTCAGAGAAAGAGTAAAGTGTTGAGAAACCTCAAGAGTCTTCTTGGCTCAAGATGCGAACCTGATAGGGACCAGTGCACAAACGCAGATTCTGAATTGATGAGGCTTTGGAAACATATGAGACAGTTGTTCTTTGAGAGAGACAAGGTAGTTTGGAGTACTATAGACCCGATTACCCATGAGGGTGTGGTCTAGATCGTAGTGCATAGGCAGGATGCCAACATAATTTTGGAGGCCTTCCATGACCAAACAGGTCACTTTGGATATCAAAAAAACACACCATAAGAGGAAAAACCTCCACTATTCTTGACAAAAAAACACCAGTACACAGGCAGAGATGCTTACCTGTCCAGGGCCTCCAAACAATTGCACTAACCAAGGTGCAGCGGACCCAAATTAAGATGGCAGATACACAGGTGCAATAATACCGATAAGGCAGCCAGCCTACAATCAGGAATTGGCCGCTTGGTACACCTGTGCAAACAAATAATCTGTATGTGGCGTGTTCACACAGAAATGCAGAGCATATGGCTCAAAGCCTATTAATGACGCAATATGGCGGGCTCACCATTGCTGACTATAATGCATCCTGTGAGAACAGAGGCCACAGTTTACAGAGCCATCTAGAGCCCAGCTGCACCCTGAAAAAATATCAAGTGCACAAAAACATAACAATGTATGCAAGGTATTGGTTGATATTATGGCCACAATACTTTAGCTGGCAACCCACGTCAAGGGTCCTTAGATATTGCCAGTCCTAATCTAAAAAACACACCATAAAAGGAAAAACCTCCACTATTCTTGACAATGACAACACCAGTACACAGGCAGAGATGCTTACCTGTCCAGGGCCTCCAAACAATTGCACTAACCAAGGTGCAGCGGACCCAAATTAAGATGGCCTTCCAAGACAAATCAGATCACTTCGGATATCAGAAGACTGAGGCTACTGTAAGATTATTCTTCCGGATCAGCATTAGAAACGACATTGAGAAATGGTGCAGAGAGAAAACTGCATGTACTTTGAGTCAAGGTGCATGTCCTGATCAAAAGTCGCTAATGCATCCCATCATCAGTCACAAGCCACTGGAGCTAGTTGCTCTTAAACATGTAAAATTACAACCCAGCAAAACTGGAGTTGTTTATGCCTTGACATCATCGATCACTATACCAAGTTTTCCGTAGCTGTGCCTGTAAGAGACTTAACAGCTAAAACCACTGCTGAAGTTTTCTGGAACAACTTTGTTCAGCCCTACTGATGCCCAGAAAAGATTCTGACTGATAGATTGACTGCATTTGAGTCACAACTGTTTCAAGAACTTTTCTACTTATATGGATGTAAGAAGTTGAGAACAACTCCATACCATCCACAGTGCAATGGACTTTGTGACAAGTTGAACGAAACTTTAGTTGAGATGCTACGTACTATTTTGCCCATCAAAGAGCAAATTGGCCAATCCGAGCTATATACCGTTCAAGCTTTTCCTTGACCTGAAACAGACATTTATGAGATTGTTAAGAATCAGAAGAAAATACAAAAGTGGTAAACAACAGCCACCTAAAAACTCTGTTTGACTAAAAGTCCCAGTCCAGTTCCTGAAAAAGAATTCAGAGAAGAGTCCAAACCAGATTCTAAAGAAGTCATCACTTCAGACTCTTAAGCAAAAGAAGACATCTGTCAGATGTTCCTGTTTAGCTAGCTTTTCGGTCCTTAGTTAAGAATAACCATCCCACAGATCTTTCCTCATCAGAGTAAACCAACTGTAGAGTTATCTATTGATTGTCAACCTGTTACTACTAGTGATTCCTTGAGAAGGTCTGAGAGAGCTACCAACGGTCACATTCCCACTAGATTACTTGACTAAGTGAACTGCAACTTATAAATGTTTAGTTAACCCTGAGAAAAATGTCTTGATTGCAGACCTTAAGCAGTCTACTCTTCACCTATTATTATATGAACTCTAGTGCTATTGTCCTCCACATAGTTTCAATTGTTTTATATGCTCCAAGAGACTCAAATGAGTTGGAAATTGCATTCCATAATGTTGGTTGATATTAATGGTTTTAGTTGGGTTATGTGCTTTATCTAATGATTTAACTTCTAGGTTTCCAGTTGTGCTCCAGATGCCATTCATGTATGAGGACATGCATATTTCTAAGATGAGCTAATATGTAGTACTCCAAAGCTGGGTACAACAGAATGTTTACTGTTATCTGTCAGCACAAATGTCTTTATATCACCCTTTATTGCATTCTGTAAATGTTAATGCACTTATTGTACCAGGATCCAGATATCCTATACTGCTAAGTATCAAAGACGTGACAGACATCAGAAGGTGAGTATGTAGTGTTTTTTTTTTTTACTTTTACAATGGTAACCAGGGTAAATATCGCATTACTAAGCACAGGGCCGCGCTTAGTAACCCGATGTTTACCCTGGTTACCCGGGTGCTGCAGGGGGACTTCGGCATCGTTGAAGACAGTTTCAATGATGCCGAAGTCGTTCCCCTGATTGTTGGTTGCTGGAGAGAGCTGTCTGTGTGACAGCTCCCCAGCGACCACACAGCGACTTACCAACGATCACGGCCAGGTCGTATCGCTGATCGTGATCGTTGGTAAGTCGTTTAGTGTAACAGTACCCTAACTGTGCTTGCTGCAATAGATAGGAAACTGTGTTCACTAAACATTAAGATAAACGTACCTGTATTTCTTAAACAAGTAAATGGTTACAATTAACCCTATGGCTACCCTGTTTCTTGGACTAATTGGAGTGTACCACATTACATCTCAGTACCAAGGAACAGAGGCTAATTAAGTGCACCCTGGCATCACAAATCCTTTATTTTTGTCACTGCCATGGCGGAATGGTAACTTCCGCACATCAACATGGTATTACACTTAATTATTATTCAGCAGACCTTTACTTTGTCCTAGCTGAAAGAATAAGATATTGGTTCGTGAACAGAATATCTTACTCAAACAGGAAATTGCAAACAGTCTGTAGAGAGGATGTATTAGCTAATAAAGTCTGGTGATCACAGCAGCCTCTGCACTGATCAAACAAGTAGTATCTCTCACTCTATGGTGTGCGAAGGGTGGCAACTGTAATGTGATCTAACAGGCGGGTAAAAACAATTTCCTGCTAGTGAATTATGAAGACGGGAATTCTAAAGTTCAAATATAATAGCTGAGGTTTAAAGGGAGAGATTTTCCAAAGATACTGTACACCATGCCCTTAGAACACAGTGATGGGTTTATTTTTCACTAAAGATGCATTGTAATGACTATCATCTGTCTATTCCTTTTCATGCTGCCCTTTTCTCACATCACGTCTTCTCTTCCCATGATAAATTAATAATATTTTAACTTCAAAATAGGGTGATAGATATTGCTTCATATTGAAATATAAAAACAAACATTTAGGTATAGTTGAATTTGGCAGATGTTCTATTATCTGTTTGTCCCAGGGAGATATTTAGCTTTTTTTTCAACAAGCCATCTGGATTTGAGCGCTTAGTATATAGCTCTCATGAGACTTCTATAATGAGCGGAGTCTCAACAGCTTTATTATGAAATAGCACATATTATGTTGTTCTGCAGATAAAATAAAATTATTGCAAATCAATGGTTGATTTACTTCCTAGTCACTACATTCGTTGCAGAGCAGTTCGTAAAGTTGATATCAGCTAAAATACATTGGCATCCGTTATCTGTTTTGGGCTCAGGGGGTAACTACAACAGGTGTAGGGGTTGCAATCGCACCCGGGCCCTGGAGCCTAGGGGGCCCTAAAAGTCCCTTTGGCCTATAGAAAAATACTATTGCTATTAAAGATTTAAAATATTTGGGGGCCCCTTTGGCACTTTCGCATCGGGGCCCATGAGTTTCAAGTTACGCCACTGTTTAGGCTGCATACTTGTGATAACTTTACCGCTTCTGTTTATGGTTAAAACTTTATCCATTTTGTTTCCTAATTGCCTAATCTCAATGTAACCCTTAGAAATATTCAAGTGTTTCTGATGTCTGAGATTATTGAAAGGGGTGTCCAGTCAAAACCAATAAGTCTGCAGTCACTCTGTGTAACTGCAGACTCATGAATCCCCCAACGCATGCACTGTGCACTGCAGGGATTCCCTGATTTCAGACCTGGGACTGGAGGGTACGTATAAGTTATACATAACCCCAGGCAGTGGGCGTGGCCTCCCTCCACAACTTACAAATGTATAGAGAGCGAGGCTGCGCCCACTGGCCAGGGGTATGTATAACTCATACATACCCTCCGTTTCCAGGTCTGAAACAGGTGAATCCCGGCAGCGTACAGTGCACACGCTGGGGGAAGTCATAAGTCTACAGTTACACACAGTGACTGCAGACTTAACGTTTTTGACCAGACAACCCCTTTAATTCTATATACATTATTAAAGGGGACCTGTCAGCTGATTCATGCTGCCCAAACTGTGGGCACTATTAATTATATCCTGGCTGCATAATTGAAACCAGGTATTTTTTTCAATAATTTAAAGATCTGTTCCCTAGCCCGAAATGACACTACTCCAGCGCCATCCTCAGACAGCTTTTCTCAACCCATCCTCAGACAGCTTTTAACTTGGAGATTGACAGCTCTCTCACATAATGAGAGACCTGTCCATCACTTCTAACAGCTGTAGATAAAGTGGGTTGGGTGTGTCACCAGTCTAATCTTGTCTTTGGCTATGGTTTTCAGCTGGATCATTAAAGTATTGAAAGCAGAAGATTGATAACATCAGAGACAGTTTTGGTCGACAACCCCCAGACCCCTTCCTCCCAACTGCCCAGCCCTTCACCTCCAAAATCTACTTCTCCATCATTACAGAAAATGGATTCTCCACTCTACTCTCAAGATTGCATCTCACCACCTCTGCACTTGACCTGATCCTTTCCCACTTCATCCAAAACCTCGCCACAGTCTTCATGCCAACCCTAACCCATCTCTTCAACCTATCACTAACAACTGGTGTTTTCCCCTCAAGCTTTAAACATGCCTCAATCACACCTATCCTCAAAAAGCCCTCTCTTGACCCACCCTCTGTATCTAGCTATCGGCCTATATCACTTCTCCCCTATGCCTCAAAACTACTGGAACAACAAGTCCATCTTGAACTGTCCTCCCATCTCTCTTTCTGCTCCCTCTTCGACCACTTACAATCTGGCTTCCGGTCACACCACTCGACTGAAACTGCCCTAAGGTCACCAATGACCTATTAACCGCCAAGGGCAAGCAACACTACTCTGTCCTCCTCCTCCTGGATCTGTCCTCTGCCTTTGACGCAGTGGACCATTCCCTATTACTACAGACCTTCTTATCCCTTGGCATCACAGACTTGGCCCTATCCTGGAACTCATCATACCTAACAGACCGGACATTTAGCATCTCCCACTCACACACCACCTTCTTATCTCGCCCCCTATCTGTCGGTGTCCCCAAGGTTCAGTTCGAGGGCCACTGCTCTTCTCCATTTACACCTTTGGCCTGGGACAGCTCAGAGAATCTCATGGCTTTCAGTATCACCTCTATGCTGATGACACACAGATCTACATCTATGGACCAGATATCACCTCCCTACTAACCAGAATCCCTCAATGTCTGTCCGCTATTTCATCCTTCTTCTCCACTAGATTTCTAAAACTTAACATGGACAAAGCAGAATTCATTATTTTTTCCCCATCTCACGTGACCCCTCCCAATGAACCTATCCATTACAGTAACCGGCTGCCCACTCTCCCCAGTCCAAGAAGCTCGCTGCCTCGGGGTAATCCTTGACACTGATCTCTCCTTCAAGCCACATATCCAAGCCCTTTCCACTTCCTGCCACCTTCAACTGAAAAATATTTCACGGATCCGTACATTCCTAAACCAAGAATCTGCAAAAACCCTAGTCCATGCAGTCATTATCTCCCACCTCAACTACTGCAACCTCCTGCTCTGTGGCCTCCCCTCAAACACTCTCACACCCCTCCAATCTATACTAAACTCTGCTGCCCGACTAATCCACCTGTCCCCCCACTATTCCCTTGTCTCTCCCCTCTGTCAATCCCTTCTCTGGCTCCCCATTGCCCAGAGACTCCAGTACAAAACCCTAACCATGACATACAAAGCCATCCACAACTTGTCTGCTCCATACATCTGTGACCTCGTCTACCAGTACTTACCTGCACGCAACCTCTGATCCTCACAAGATCTCCTTCTCTACTCCCCTCTTATCTCCTCTTCCCACAATCACATACAAGATTTCTCTCACGCATCACCCCTACTCTGGAACTCTCTACCACAACACATCAGACTCTTGCCTACCATCGAAACCTTCAAAAAGAACCTGAAGACCTACCTCTTCCGACAAGCCTACAACTTGGCAGTAACCACCGATCGACTAAACCACTGCAAGATCAGCTCTATCCTCATTTACTGTATCCTCATCCATCCCTTGTAGATTGTGAGCCCTCATGGGCAGGGTCCTCTCTCCTACTGTACCAGTCATGACTTGTATTGTTTAAGATTATTGTACTTGTTTTTATTATGTATACCCCTCCTCACATGTAAAGCGCCATGGAATAAATGGCGCTATAATAATAAATAATAATAAAAAGATATACCCGGCTTCAATCATGCAACCAAAATCTGAATCATGCTGCCTGTGATTTGGGCAGCATGAATAAGGCAACAAGTTCCCTCTAACTTAAAATGAAGGATTTGTTAAAATAATAGTAAAATCAGAAAAATAGGAAAAATAGTTTTATTGCCTACACATGTGAAATAAAGGCAATGGTTAATTCATCTTGAATTTTACAAAAATGTGCATTTCCTAAAATGCACATTTTGTTTGTAATTCGCTTTTGTGCGGATTAAGCTGACCACCTTTATTCTAAGCTCTAATGGGCCATCAAAAGTTTAAAAAAATGTAAAAATTGTTATACTCTCTGCTCATCTCTTCAGTGCTTCGGCTACTCATTGCCACCTGTCCTGTCCTCACTGCATTTCTGATCCTGTGCTGCTTACAATGAGCTTCTAGCACTGTGCTGGACTTCTGGGTGTCATGGACTTTTGGGAGGATGCTATGCAGAAACGTGAAAGGTCACGTCTTATTTTGTGACGTCATGGCGCAGTTGACCTCATGGACCTGTGCTGTATCATTCACCTGGGCGCTATGATACCCAAAACTCTGGCACAATGCGGGAGGACCAAAGACACCAATGCAAGCAGCAGGGAATCAGAAGATGTGGCAAGGATTGGACGGATGGAGGTGAGCAGAGGGTGAGTGTAACAATTTATTTTTATTTTTAACATATATTTATGACCCCAGAGCATAATAAGGGACAATACATTTGAAAAGAAAGAACATAATAAAGGACATTAAATTTGCAAAGAATAACTTCTCCACAAATCAAATTTCCTTGGTAAAAAAAATACGCAAATAGGTGAATTCAATTTTTTCCTGATTTGCTCATCAATATTAAAGTTATTTTTTACAGTTTCAGCAAATAAGTCTTACTTTGTTTATCACGTAGTATATCATTTTCCAATTTATATTCTGCAGCAATTACACACAGTATTCAAAATCTATGGAGTAGTTATCGGAGCTGTCTTCGCTATCTTACAATAATTATCAGAGTTGTATATTGTAACTTAACCTCCTGTGGGGTAGTGTGGCTTGGAGTCTTGCAGCATGGGTACTGTGAGGCACCAAGTTGCCCGTCCTGCTGGTGCAATGTTGAAGCAACAGTGATTAGCACACGGCACCTCATGTTCAGTTTTGTAAATTTTTGCCTCGCGGCTTTAGATTAATGTAGGAATTTTTGAGTTGTTCTCCATGCTTTCTTTACTACAGTTCTGATATTGGTATTACTATCCCCTCTTTAGTCAATTTCTTGTTCAGCTAACAGGCATTCAGACAGCTGTATTTTTTTTTCTGATAAATTAAAGATTACAACATCTATATGAGTGCATCACCAGAACCACAGTCAGTACAGTAATAAATCACCAGAACCACCATCAGTGCAATAAATCACCAGAACCATTGTCAGTACAGTAAGACATCACCAGGACCACTGTCAATACAATAAAACATCACCAGAACCACCATCAATACAGTAATATATCACCAGAACCACTGTCAATACAATAATACATCACCAGAACCACGGTCAGTAGAGCAATACATCACCAGAGCCTCCATTAGTACATGAGTACATTGCCATGCTCAGTACGACAATGAATTGTAGTGTCATGTCATTCCCATATACTTATTTATTTATTTATTTTACTCAGTTATATAGCTCCACTAATTCTACAGCACTTTACAGACATTATCGGCATTGTTCCCATTGAGGTTCACAATTTAGATAATTTATATTCCCTATCAGTATGTTTTCTGGAGTGTAGGAGGAAACTGGAGAACCCGGAGGAAACTCACGCAAACACAGGGAGAACATACAAACTCATATACAATTGTATTGCATTAACCTACAACTCCCAGTATGTCCTTAAAGGGGTTGTGTGGTCAAAGCCGATAAGTCTGCAGTCACACTGTGCACTGTGGGGGATTCGCTGGTTTCAGACCAGGGAATGGTGGGTATGTATGATTTCTACATACTCTCAGCCAGAGGGCACAACCTCGCTCTCCATACACTTGTATGGAGCGAGGCCACGCCCTCTAGTCGGCCATACCCTCTAGCCGGCCATGCCCTCTAGTCGGCCATGCCCTCTAGTCGGCCATGCCCTCTAGTCGGCCATGCCCTCTAGTCGGCCATACCCTCTAGTCGGCCATGCCCTCTAGTCAGCCACGTCCCATGGCCAACCGCATCACTGGACGGGGCAAGTGTATGGAGCAAGGCTTCGTCCACTGTCGGGGGGGTGTATAACTCATACATACCCTCCGTTCCCGGGTCTGAAAGCGTGCACTGGGTGATTCATAAGTCTGCAGTCACGCAGAGTGACTGCAGACGTATCGGTTTTGACTGGATCACCCCTATAACAATTGTAAGGAAACGCTTGAATTTGTGTTTACCAGCCATCATCAGACTGCAGACCGTACAGGAACCACAGTACTGCTTGGTCCTAGGCAGGAGCATTATTAGACATTTAAAGAGTAACTTTTGGAAGATATCGTATATGTTTTAGGGCCATTAATTCTCAGATTGTTTTACAAAGCACATATAATGGGAGTATGTATATCTACACATTTTCCAAAGAAAAAATACCCTTAAAAAACAATTCTTTAATTCATTCTATTAAAATATCACCAACATACTACACCTGTGAAGTGTAAAAACATAGAATTGATAGTATCAAACATTTCCAAAAGGGACATTCTCCCTGTTATATCCTCTGAAGATCCTTCCCTACCTTGCCGTGGAGTTTGGCACCCTAGGGGATATGAAATGGTGCCCCCACTACATGACAACTCGTCCTCACTATGCCTTGTTCACCCTAAATATCCGGTGATAGTATAAGTATAGAGAAAAAGGTTTAAAGACTGGTCAAGTACACGAAATGTAAGAAAATCTTGTTCATGCACAAGAGGAAAGATCAGTGATAAGAGAGCAAAAGGTTTGTCTTAGATGAAGTTAATAACTCCAATGATAAGTCCTCATCAAAGGTAATGTACTATAACATGAAAGCCATAATTAGAAAACTGGACTAAAAGCCCATGGTAAGGAGCAACACTCATATGATATGGAACATAATGTCACTTATCTCAAATGTTGATTTAATATGCTATCTCGCCTCTACACGTTTCCACTCATCTCAGAAGTTCATCAGGAGGCTTCCAGATACAGTGCCTTGCGAAAGTATTCGGCTCCCTGGAACTTTTCAACCTTTTCCCACATATCATGCTTCAAACATAAAGATGCCAAATGTTATTTTTGGTGAAGAATCAATAACAAGTGGAACACAATTGTGAAGTTGAACGAAATTTATTGGTTATTTTAAATTTTTGTGGAAATTCAAAAACTGAAAAGTGGGGCGTGCAATATTATTCAGCCCTTTTACTTTCAGTGCAGGAAACTCACTCCAGAAGTTCATTGTGGATCTCTGAATGATCCAATGTTGTCCTAAATGCCTAATGATGATAAATATGATCCACCTGTGTGTCATCAAGTCTCCGTATAAATGCACCTGCTCTGTGATAGTCTCAGGGTTCTGTTTGAAGCACAGAGAGCATCATGAAGACCAAGGAACACAACAGACAGGTCCGTGATACTGTTGTGGTGTTTAAAGCTGGATTTGGATACAAAATGATTTCCAAAACTTTAAACATCCCAAGGAGCACTGTGCAAGCGACCATATTGAAATGGAAGGAGTATCATACCTCTTTAAATCTACCAAGACCCAGCCATCCCTCTAAACTTTCATCTCAAACAAGGAGAAGACTGATCAGAGTTGCAGCCAAGAGGCCCATGATCACTCTGGATGAACTGCAGAGATCTACAGCTGAGGTGGCACAGTCTGTCCATAGGACAACAATCAGTCGTACACTGCACAAATCTGGCCTTTATGAAAGAGTGGCAAGAAGAAAGCCATTTCTCAAAGATATCCATAAAAAGTGTTGTTTAAAATTTGCAACAAGCCACCTGGGAGACACACCAAACATGTGAAAGAAGGTGCTCTGGTCAGATGAAACCAAAATCGAACTTTGTGGCAACAATGCCAAACGATATATTTGGCATAAAGGCAACACAGCTCATCACCCTGAAAACACCATCCTCACTGTTAAACATGGTGGTGGCAGCATCATGGTTTGGGCCTGCTTTTCTTCAGCAGGGACAGGGAAGATGGTTATAATTGATGGGAAGATGGATGGAGCCAAGTACAGGACCATTCTTGAAGAAAACCTGTTGGGAGTCTGCAAAAGACCTGAGACTGGGACAGAGATTTGTCTTCCAACAAGACAATAATCCCAAACATAAAGCAAAATCTACAATGGAATGGTTCACAAATAAATGTATCAAGGTGTTAGAATGTCCAAGTCAAAGTCCAGACCTCAATCCAATCGAGAATCTGTGGAAAGAGCTGAAAACTGCTGTTCACAAACGATCTCCATCAAACCTCACTGAGCTCGAGCTGTTTGCCAAGGAACAATGGGCAAGAATTTCAGACTCTCGATGTACAAAACTGATAGAGACATACCCCAAGCGACTTGCAGCTGTAATCACAGCAAAAGGTGGCGCAACAAAGTATTAAGTTGAAGGGGCCGAATAATATTGCACGCCCCACTTTTCAGTTTTTGAATTTCCACAAAAATTTAAAATCAGCAATAAATTTCGTTCAACTTCACAATTGTGTTCCACTTGTTATTGATTCTTCACCAAAAAATTAAATTTGGTATCTTTATGTTTGAAGCATGATATGTGGGAAAAGGTTGAAAAGTTCCAGGGAGCTGAATACTTTCGCAAGGCACTGTATCTTAGCATAACTTTCTGATGTGTATCCGAGCTGCTTCATCCATTCTGCTATGATGCTCTATTATTACATTTAACATACTTTAAATACTGCTTCCCATTTTCATCATCATTCATGATTAATGTCTAGAGGGAACATATCAAGATTACTAATACAGGCTTCATCTGTCCCCCTGCACGCTACTATGCATGTGTGTGATGTGGTGATCAAATTGCTGTTTCATTTTAGAAACTGCGCATACGTGTAATATATAAGTCACATGATCGCTGACCCTAGCAGGTCCTCAATGCATGCACTACCATATTTATCCAAAAACTTCACTACATACACATGTACACTGCTTTCTTGGACCACATAGCGCATACTTCAGGTCCTCCAGATTTAGGACATGCTTTAAAGATTTTTATAAATCTAATAATATCATCACTAACCTCAAATTATGTAAAAATAGATAAAGGGTGCCTACTGCTAGATATTAAAGGACTCAGTTGCATCCAGTGGCCTCATCCCAGCACATCAGCATAGCTTCCATCATATACAGTGGCTTGCAAAAGTATTCACCTCCTTGGCTTTTTATCTATTTTGCTAGTATACAACCTGTGTTTAAAAATTTTTGGAATTCGATTTCTGTGTGATGTATCAGCACCAAAATGTCTAAGTTGGTGAAATGAAGTGAGAAAAATATAGGCATGAATTCAATTTTTGAGATTAAATAACTAAAAATTGGCATGTGCATATGTATTCACTCCTTTTTCTATGAAGCCCCTAAAAATTTGTGGTACAAGTAATTCCCTTCATAGGTTACATGTTTAGTGAAAGGAAGTCCACCTGTGTGCAATGAAGTGTCACATGGTCTATGGTGAGATGAGGCTAAAATTGAACTTTTTGGCCACCAAGGTAAATGTTATGTCTGTCACCAAACCAACACAGCTTATCACCCCAAGAACACCATCCCCACAGTGAAACATGTTGGTGACAGAATCATGCTATGGGGATGTTTTTTAGCAGCAGGGGCAGGGAAATGGTTTAAGTTGAGGGGAAGATGGATGGTGTGAAATACAGGAATATTTTTTACCAAAACCTCCTTCAGTCTGTAAGTGATTTGAGGCTGAAACGGAGGTTCACTTCCAACAAGACAATGACCCAAAGCATACTGCTAAAGCAACACTTGAGTGGTTTAAGGGGAAACATGTAAATGTTTTAGAGGGGGCTAGTGAAAGACCAGATCTTAGTCCTATTGAGTATCTGTGGTCAGACTTGAAATTTGTTGTTCACAAGAGGAAACAATTTGACTTTGAAGGAGCTGGAGCAGTTTTGCTTTGAGCAAAGGGCAAAAATCCATGAAGTTTTCAGTTATTTTGTCCTAATTGTTGTTTGCTTCACAAAAAAGAAAACCAAATGTTCACATTTGTAGGCATGTTCTTTACATGAACTAATGCAAATCCTCCAAAAAAAAACCAAACAGTGAAATTCCAAGTTGTGAGGTAGCAAAACACGAGAAATGCCAAGTGGGTGAATATGTTCACAAGCTACTGTAGATTATTTGACCAACTTGAATATAATAGTAAACTCAATACATTAATAACAAAGGTAAGTGATATTCATGTATAAAAACCAAAATCTACCTCCAATATTGTCTAACTGAGGCAATACTATTTTATAATCAATTTATAGTGTGAGCCATATTTGCAGAAGAATAGTGCAGTACACCTCAATTTTCTAAGCAGTTTACTATCACAATAATCTGCCACCCATTCTATATATCTGAGAGGATCAAGAAATCAACATGTTCAGTCTCATATGACCATGCCACATTATGACATATTTTAAGAATTATCATAAATTATTAGTAATGACCAATTGGTGATCAGTTTTGTGTCTCAAATGAATCACCGGTAGGTTAATTACCGTATTTTTCGGACTATAAGACGCACTTTTTTTCCTCCAAAATTGGGAGGAAAGTGTGGGTGCGTCTTATAGTACGGATATAGCATGTGGGGAGGGGGGCAGCAGCGAGTGGGATCGCACTGTTATCCCACTTCAGGATGTCCCCGCTGCCCGGAATCAGCTGCTGGGGAAAGCACATGGCCCCGCTGATTAAGTGCAGTGAATATTTATTAGCTGCTCCCTGCCCACCCATCAGCGCCCACCCATCAGCTGAGCGGTGAGAGCAGCAAATGAATGCTGCACTTAAGCAGGGACACACAGTTTCCCCAGCACTGATTCTGGGGAGAATCGGTGTGTCCGGGGGAGGAGGAGGCAGCAGCAGGGGCCAGGAGATCGCTGTCTACCTGCCTGTGCTGGACGCTGAGCTGTCTGGTGCACAGGGAGGACCTGTGTGATGTCAGAAGTGGGCGGGCTGGAGCATCACATGGCAGCTCAGAGCCCTCCCTCTTCTGACATCATCACAGGTCCTTCAGACTCCCACCTAGAATCTGCAGCTTCCTCTTATGTCCTGCGCTGTGGAAAGGCAACAACAACAGGGAGGGCTCTGTGTGTGTGCAGCCATGGGATGCTCCAGCTTTTACCTCACAACAGTGTGGCTGGCTGCCACAATTAAGAGGTCAGTCTTTACAAAACACAATAAAGCACTCTGCCACTCCTTTGGTGAACTATAACTCCCAGCATGTCATAGGATCTGCAGGACATGCTGGGAGTTATAGTTCTCCCATGGGATTTTAAAGCAGCACTCCAGTGTTATTTTGCAGTGCTGGAGTGGTGCTTTCACTATAAGCCCTGTGCACCCATTCTTATGGCTCATTTCCACATGCGAGGCACACGTCCGTATCTCGCATGTGGAAACCAAGCTTTGGAGCCGGCACTCCAGAGCGGAGCGTGCGGCCGCATAGGAACACATGGAGCTGCACAGCTCCGCTCCAAAGTGCCGGCGCCAGAGCTTGGTTTCCACATGCGAGATACGGACGTGTGCCTCGCATGTGGAAATGAGCCCTTATACTCACCCTCCAGCGTCTTCATATCGGACTTCACAGACACCACACTGGTCCCGCAGCTTCCAACATAATAACATACTATTATATATAATAACACCACATATAATAGTATGTTATTTATGTTATTAAATATTTTACCACATTTTTTTTGCTTCAAATATTTTTTTCCCTATTTTCCACCTCTAAAACCTGGGTGCGCCTTATAGTCCGGTGCGTCTTATAGTCCGAAAAATACGGTAATTCTCAGCAGATTGATGCGGGTCTGAAGTTGGCTCAGGATGGAGAGGGGGCATCATTGGGTGGGACCTGGGACTCACACCAATTTCTCAAAAGACCTCTTAAAGTGCATAGCTCAGGAGACAGAACTATGACTTTCTACTCATTGGATCCACTCTGCGCTGTGTGCATGCTCTCCTGTTTCCTGAGCTACGGTCTTTTAGGTCTTTGTTTCGTGACTGGTGAGAGCCTCAGACCTGGAAGACTCAAGAACTACTTAAAATGGGCATAAAACATAAAAAATATTGCAAAAGTTTAGATACTTTTTAAAGTGAATATCTCAAGTTTGAAAGTTAATGCCTATCCACCTGCTCCAGGCGCCAGCTTGTCCTCCTCTGCGATACTGTATTGATCTCGGCAACGTGATAAGGTCACCTTATTCCGCTGTTGGAACTTCAGAAGCATACGCATGCCACCGCACATCAGGTCAAGGAGCTGATTGAAGCTCCACTGACCCTGGAACTGCTGGCCAGAATGGAGGTTCATTTGTAGTCTCGCTCCACCACTCTCCTCCAGAAAGATGCCAGTTTTCTTAGAGTCTGGAGGAGGACCTGGGCGCTGCTCCCTGCAAACCATCTCCCTAGGCACTGGACTTCTGGTGCCTAGGGGCAAATATGGGCCTACCCCCTGATATGCAGTTTGCTCCCTGATGGGTGGATCACAAGGTGGATGCTAGCCTTGTGGGTAACCAGGGTGCTGCTCAGCCTTCACTTGTTTTCATGCATCATCACAACTCCACTACTGTACTTATCGCCTCTTTATGTGATTTAATTCATATCTGTAGTTGTAAAAACAATAAATATAAAGAACAACTGGGTCCGCGCTACAGTGCTGATGAAACAACTAGAAATAAGCACCCGATACTCCGCTTGAATAATGCACAATGCGACAGTTAAAGGGAACCTATCACCCCGTTTTTTTCGGTATGAGATAAAAATACTGTTAAATATGGCCTGAGCTGTGCATTACATTAGTGTAGTTTGTGGACCCCGATTCCCCACCTATGCTGCCGAAATACGTTACCAAAGTAGTCATTTTCGCCTGTCAATCAGGCTGGTCAGGTCGGATGGGCGTGGCTTCTTCCCCCAGATATTGCGTAGTTTTCCGTTGGTGGCGTAGTGGTGTGCGCATGTCCAACGTCCCCAATCCTGCACGGGGGGGTGAAAACAGCAGCGATGTCCGTTATTCCATTGGTGGTCGGTGGGCGCGGCCATCTTGCTTTGGCCGCGCGTGCGCAGAAGCGGCGCTCTGCTGGCCGCGGCTTCAGGAAAATGGCCGCGGGATGCCGCGCGTGCGCAGATGGAGATCGCGGCGGCCATTTTCCTGAAGCCGCGGCCAGCAGAGCGCCGCTTCTGCGCACGCGCGGCCAAAGCAAGATGGCCGCGCCCACCGACCACCAATGGAATAACGGACATCGCTGCTATTTTCACCCCCCCGTGCAGGATTGGGGACCTTGGACATGCGCACACCACTACGCCACCAACGGAAAACTACGCAATATCTGGGGGAAGAAGCCACGCCCATCCGACCTGACCAGCCTGATTGACAGGCGAAAATGACTGCTTTGGTAACGTATTTCGGCAGCATAGGTGGGGAATCGGGGTCCACAAACTACACTATTGTAATGCACAGCTCAGGCCCTATTTAACAGTATTTTTATCTCATACCGAAAAAAACGGGGTGATAGGTTCCCTTTAAATTCATGGCAGAAGGATAAGTGCTGAGCTGCCCAGCACAACACAGGACCACCATATACCTGACACCACTGGTCAGGACTGGGACCTAGCGCGGACCCAGTTGTTCTTTATATTTATTGTTTTTACTATCTGACAGTTTAAGCCCCTTTCTGTCTTGGTTCCTGCGGCTCAGTGACTTTGGGAACGCAGCGCTGGTGTATTCCTTTTACATCATATCTGTAGTTGGTTTTTCTGCCCTCTCTGAGACTGTAGATACTTTCACCCCTAACTCCCTCTGTGTACAACTCCCTTCATTCTGCTATCTCTTTCACTGAGACAAGACAGAAGGTTGCCAAGAGAGAGATTTCAAGAACAGGCATTTGACAGGTTTGTATCTTTTTTTGCAGATCACTCAGCTAAAGGAATTACTGGTAAAAATGGCAGAACGTTTTCAATGAAGACTGTTTAGAAAAGCTTAAAGATGTTCATAGCCTTTAAAATATGATGAAGTTTTGCAGGTCCTATAATGATAGTGTACATGTTAGTAAGTCCCATAGCAGTTGTTGGGTCTGCCATAATTGTATTTCAGCAGAAAATGGAGTAAGAATAACTTCTATTTCACAGTTAGAAATGTTAAAGAGAAACCCATAGGTGTCAGGAAAGTGTAATCTATTTCCCATTGAATCTCCAACCTAAATTTATGACGTTAGAAGATGCAGGATCAGATTTGGTGGCCTGGTTGTAGAGGGTAACATGGAGAAAAGGGGCAAAAAATGCCCAGATCCTTTACAACAGATTGCTTCTTGCGCTTTTTTTAATGGTCTGATCTGATCGGCAAAATGGGTGAGAATAGGACACGCAGAGTTGAACGGAACCGACACGGGAAGCTTTATTAAATTGGTTGGATCTATTTGCTGTCTGCTTTTAAATCAAAGAGTTCATCATGGACAGAGGAATACGGTAATGTGCCCCAAGTGTCACAAAAGCAATGACACAAATACCAAAATAAAATTAAAAAAATCTGCAAAATCTTTAAGAAAGTTTGTTTTTTAGGGGTTAAAAGATTTCTGAATTATTTACAAACATTCCTTTGATGTTGCACCAAATGCTGAATATACTAGCATCATTACAATGAATTTGATGATTATTAGGTTAGAAATATATACGCCTTGTCCTGGCTGATGGGCTCTCACGAATTGGCCAATTTATGCACTAAGCATCTAATATGCTATATAGCAGTAAGGCAGTCCAAATTTAATATATTCAAAGTTAGCATACATCTTAGCACCTATAGAGGCTACTGTATTCTTTTGTTTGTATATTATGCGGTCATATCAGCTTGCACCTGTTCACACTTGCTTTATTCTATTTGGAGGTGCTGGTCAGTTACTATACTATTGGAGGTGGTGACTGCCTTCTTTTCTCACTGACCACTCCTCCCATCAGATTAAAGGGTCATACAGATGAGCATATAAATCAGACGTGTGCTGTCCGATTTTTTTATTGGACAGCACACTGACCTGTATTATTCGATAGCACTATTCAGATGAAGCATTCTTTGCTCGGTCCGTCTGTCCTTGACAAAAATATCGCAACATGCCTTACTTTCTTCTGCACCTCGGATGAGACTCACCCATTCAATTGTATGCATGTGTAAAATAAAATGGATACCATACAGGATTTATTTTTAAATGGAGAGTTTATGGACAAGAAATATTGCTTTGGCTGCCCACCAAATAAAAAAAAGCAAAATAATAAAAAAAAAAAAACATTATTTTTTTTAGAGAAAAAAAACACTTTGGCTATTTAGGTGTTAAAGGATTTCTGAATTATTTCCAAACATTTCTTTGATCTTGCGCCAAATACCGAATGTATCAGCATAATTACAATTTGTGGATCGGAATCGAAAAATGGTTGTAAGACAGGCGATCAATACTGGAAAGTGCTACTAGAAGGGCACTTCATGAAGCCGGCAGTGGATGTAGTCTTGTAATATCAGTGACTGATTACACAGCTGTGCGGCCACATTATCGCACACAACATGACACTTAAACAGAAAATCATTCATCTGACATAAGTTTACAGCAAAACCGTAAAACAGGTCCATCGTAACAAACCTCACGGTAACGCAGACGTGAAATGAAGGCTGGAAACGTTCTCTTCGCCCACACAGTTACTATCAAAAGTAACCTTGTAGAGTGTCCTCTGTACGACATATCGAGAACATTAATGGACCTCAAAAGAAGCCCAGATGTCTGTAAGAAGCAAAATGAAGAATGCAGAATTAAGATTTGTTAACTATTTCCCGTCCAGTGTCACTCATTATTGCTCCTTTATCAAGGTCCTAATATATCACTGGACTCAAGATATAAGGACTTGTTATCACACAAAATATGCACTCAACCAAAGACATAGATCTTAGGAGTGGTTAAATATCATATTTAAGTATATCATACTATTTAAGGGAATTGAAAAAAACTATCATAATTTAAAGGGGTTGTTTCCTTTCATTAAAGGGACTCTGTCACCTTTACCTTTCCTTACCCGCTGGCTGCATGCTGGCTGCAATATTGGATTGAAGTTCATTCTCTGTCCTCCATAGTACACGCCTGTGTAAGACAAGATTGCCTTGTGCAGGCATGTACTACGGAGGACAAAGAATGAACTTCAATCCAATCTTGCAGCCAGCATGCAGCCAGCGGGTAAGGAAAGGGTGAATCAAACAGCCGAAAACCCCGCCTCTATGGCTGAAAATTGTTCCCTCCAAATTCAGGTGAGAGTCCCTTTAAGTTAGTACTTTGTAGAGCCTCCTTTAGCGGCAATTAAGTTGCTTTGGATAAGTCTCTATGAGTTTTAAACATCTTGTCACTGGGATTTTTGCCCATTTCTCAAAACAAAACTGCTCCATCTCCTTCAAAGTTACATGGTTCCCTCTGGTTAACAGCAATCTTCAAGTCTAACCACAGATTTTCAATTGGGTTAAGGTCTGGGCTTCGACTAGGCCACTTAAAAACATTTACATGTTTCCTCTTAAACCACTTGAGTGCTGTTTTAGCAGTATGATTTGGACCATTGTCTTGTAGGAAGGTGAACCTCCGTGTCCCAGTCTCAAATCACTGACAGATTGAAACCGGTTTTGCTCAAGAATAGCTCTGTATTTCGCACCATCCATCTTCTCCGCAACTCTAACCATTTTTCCTGTCCCTGCTGCCGAAAAACATGCCCACAGCATGATGCTACCACCACGATGTTTCACTGGGGGGATGGTATTATTGGGGTGATGTGTTGGTTTGGCACCAGCCATAGTATTTACCTTGGTGGCCAAAAAGATTACATTTAGTCTAATCTGACCACAGCACCTTCCTCCATACATCTGGGGACTCTGCCCCATTTCTTTTGGGAAACTCAAAAAGAGCCTTACAAATTTTGTGTGTGAGTAAAGGCTTTTTTGTGCCCTTTCTTCCATAAAGGTCACCTCTATGGAGTGTATGGCTTATTGTGGTCATAAGAGCAGAGTTTCCTTTGGTCTTTGTACTGCTTCTCTGATTAGTGACCTACTTACCTGGGCTGAGAGTTTTGGTGGGTGACTATCTCTTCTCTGATTTGTTGTTGTACCATGTTCTTTCCATTTGAAGATAATGGATTTCATGGTGCTCCAGGAGACCATTAGAGATTGCAAGAATTCTGACTCACAGACCTGTTAGTTTGGCTTTAAGAAGCCCTCCTACTCTGCACTCCTTACCTATATTAATTGCACCTGTTTGAACTCATTAACTGTATAAAAGACACCTGTCCATACACTGAATCACACTCCAAACTCTCCACCATGGCCAAGACCAAATAGCTGTCTAAGGACACCAGGAACAAAATTGTAGACCTGCACAAGACTGGGATGGGCTACTGGACAATAGACAAGCAGCTTGGTGAAAAGGTAACAACTGTTGGCATAATTAGTAGAAAATGGAAGAAACACAAGGTGACTGTCAATCTTCCTTGGTCTGGGGCTCTATGCAAGATCTTGCCTCATGGGCTAAGTATGATTCTGAAAAAGGTCAGGAATCAGCCCAGAACTACATGGGAGGACATGATCAATGACCTCATGTGACCTAGGACCACAGTCTCAAACATTAATAACACACTATGCCGTAATGCATTCAAATCCTGCAGGGCATGCTTAAAATCCAAGGTCTCCTTGCTCACAACAGCACATATCCAGGCCCATTTTTAATTCACCAACGTCCATTTGGAGGATCTAGAGGAGGCATGGGAGAAGATCATATGGTCAGATGAGACCAAAATAGAAGTTTTTTGTATCAACCCTAAGAACACCGTCCCAATCGAGAAGCATGATAGGGGAAATGTCATACTTTGTGGGTGAATTACTGCAAAGGGGACATGATGACTGCACCTTATTGAAGGGAGGATGGATAGGGTCATATATTGCAGGATTTTGGACAACACCCTCATTCCCTCAGTAAGTGAAGATGGGTCCTGGCTGGGTCTTCCAGCATGACAATGACCCGAAATATACAGCCAGGGCAACTAAGGAGTGGCTCCATAAGAAGCATTTCAAGGTTCTGGAGTGGCATTAGCAGTCTCCAGACCTGCACTTAATAGAAAATCTTTGGAGGAAACTGAAACTCAAGGTTGTCTAGTGACAGCCCTGAAACCTGAATGATCTGCAAAAGATCTGTATGGAGAAGTGGGATAAAATCTGCTGCAGTGTGTCCAAACTTGGTCAAGAACTACCGGAAACGTATGACCTCTGTAATTGCAAACAAAGGTTTCTGTACCAAATATTAAGTTCTGTTTTTCTATTGTATCACATACTTATTTCATACAATAGAATACAAATTAATAATGTAAAAATCATACAATGTGATTTTCTGGATTTTTTTTAAAGATTCTGTCTCACAGTTGAAGTGCACCTATGATAAAAATTACAGACCTCTCCATTCTTTGTAGGTGGGAAAACTTGTGAAATCGGCAATGTATCAAATACTTTTCTTCCCCACTGTACATCATACCGGTATCATTTTTAGATTTATTGTTATGTTGTTCACTAACATAAATAATAAAGAAACACATTTTTCCGAGTCACCAAGTGTCAAAAAAGTTTATTTTTCAAAATAATATAATTGCATTATTGTTGAGCAAAACAACTTGCAGGACTCTGGTCCAGTTGCCTTATTGGTAATTAATTAACGCTGGATCAGAGACCTGTGGACATAATTTTACCTACCGGGCAACCCTGATGCGATGTCATTGTTGCGAACTGACGCAGCTAAACTGAACAAGTACCGGGATGTTGGCAGGTATGCAGAGAACCCACAGATTACTAAAATGGCCTCTTGACCAGGGTCCATCGAATATTTTTACTCAACTGTAAATGACATAGATCAAAATGATGAAATATATCAAGCAATGAAACATCTCTGCTAAAATATAGAAACACAGATCTCATAACTGTGCTTCTGAGAATAATTCTTTTACATTGAAATTTTAATGAAGTAGCAAGACATTCAGGTAGTCAAAACACAGCAGTCTCGCAGGCAGGTCATAAAATAGTAAAGCGGCTCCCTCTAACGAGAGCAGTGCAAATCAATAAGTAAAGATATCATATGAATTTCACAGACTGCAAGAAGAGGAAACACAGAAAGTAAAAAAGGAGATTGCTAATATCTATTTTTTTACTTTTCTTTCCAAGGTTAATATAAAATAGATAGAAAAACATTAGACGTGTGCAATGTGTTCTGCTCACTTATGCAACTTTGCACCAGTTTTTATACAACAAAATTAAATCAAATCATGGTACTACCTGAATTTTAATCATAATTCTAACCACACTATATAGTCTTACCAGCTGTCTATTTCTGAATGTGTTTTTTTTTTGTAATTTTTCTCTTTTTTTTTCAAATAGTTGCTGAATTGTATACCTTTATGTGAGTTAAGGTTTTATCTTTCCTATATTTAGCTCAGAATTCAGTTTCTCTAACATAATTATTGAGTTAAACAAATCGATTTTAAACAAAATTAATTTATAAAATCCCCAAATTCATGGATTTTAGCTAATCCATATTTTGGGGGAATTTATTTGTGCAAATCCACAAAAATAGAGGCCAGTCAGCCACCATATTGCATGATTCATAAGAGCCTGGAAGGGGTTAAAAAACAAGATATACTCACCTCGCTTCTCACCTGTCCGTGCAGCAGCAACTCCTCTCCTGTCCTCTGCTGGCTCCCTAAGTTCTGACTCTGATCCTCTATTAACTCTTCACCAGAACGTTTGGCTCCAACTAGGCTTCCATGCTAGTGATGAGTGAACATGCTCGGTGATACTGGGATATCACTTGAGCAACTGGATGTTCAGATGTGCTCGGTACTTGATGAGCATTGGCCGATACTCTGATTTGAAGCTTGAATTGGCGCCTTTTACATAGCCAGTAAACATGCGGGGATTGCCTGCCAGTTGCTGTAATGCCGTAACCACCTTGGTAGTGCCATTACACCTGGTTGGCCTCATCAGAGGTTATAAAAAAAACCTGCTCCGCCATGCTCGGCACATTGACTCCATTGCACAGCTCAGGGACAGGTGTAAATGGAGGGAGAGAGCAGTTATCCAGGCCTGTGTGTGCACAGTTTAACTAATCAAAGTCCTCTAGTGTTGATACTGGTGCTGAAGCTGAACCATCATACTAAAACCGGAGTCACACTAAACGTATAAAAAATCTGTCCGAGTCTCCCTGCCGAGAGACACGCGAGTGTAATGCAACTGTCCATGCAAGTACAATCCAAATTTTCACACGTAGCATTCGATTTACATCCGAATGCAGTGCGATTGTTATACGATTGCAAAGCGATTTTAACATGAGCTTTTACATAGAGCAATTCTCTGTCTTTTACACATCATTTTCAAAGAAAATATTCATCAAAACACACATGATATATACCGTATTTTCTGGTGTATAAGACGACTGGGCGTTTAAGACGACCCCCAACTTTTCCATATAAAATATGGAATTTGGGATATGCCCGCCATATAAGACGGGGGTCATCTTATATGCCCAGTCATCTTTTACGGCATGTGGTTCCCAGGGTCTGGAGGAGAGGAGACTCTCCTTCAGGCCCTGGGATCCATATTCATGTAAAAAATAAAGAATAGGGGTGAGTATATCCATATTTTTTATTTTTATTCTTTATTTTTTACATGAATATGGATCCCAGGGCCTGAAGGAGAGTCTCCTCTCCTTCAGACACTGGGAACATCTAGGATCGCTCCCTGCACACGCCGTACCCGGCGTATAAGGCGACCCCCGACTTTTGGGACAATTTTTAGGGGTTAAAAAGTCGTCTTATATGCCGGAAAATACAGTATATAGAAATAATAGATAGATAATAGATAAATAGAGGAATGGATAGATAGATAGATAGATAGATAGATAGATAGATAGATAGATAGATAGATAGATAGATTAGATAGATAAAAATAGATAGATAGATAGATAGATAGATAGATAGATAGAATAAAAGCCGGCAATTCTCCTTTCCTGGGTCAGCTGAGAGCTGATATTTTTAGCCTGGGGGAGCCAGTATCCATGGCCCCTTCCTAGGCTATTAATATCATTGACATCAAGCCCATGGCTTAGTAATGGAGAGGTGTCTATCAGTGTGTTTTGCCCACGGACACACGGTCTGTGGAAACACACTGACATGTGCACAGACCTATTCACTTGAATAGGCAAATAGCGCTCTGTTCCTCTCGAGTCTCTACGTATGGCTAAGTACAGTGCCTTGCGAAAGTATTCTTCTCCCTGGAACTTTTCAACCTTTTCCCACATATCATGCTTCAAACATGAAGATACCAAATGTACATTTTTGGTGAAGAATCAACAACAAGTGGAACACAATTGTGAAGTTGAACGAAATTTATTGATTATTTTAAATTTTTGTGGAAATTCAAAAACTGAAAAGTGGGGCGTGCATTATTATTCGGCCCCCTTACTTTCAGTGCAGCAAACTCACTTCAGAAGTTCATTGTGAATCTCTGAATGATCCAATGTTGTCCTAAATTCCTAAAGATGATAAATATAATCCACCTGTGTTTAATCAAGTCTCCGAATAAATGCACCTGCTCTGTGATAGTCTCAGGGTTCTGTTTGAAGCACAGAGAGCATCATGAAGACCAAGGAACACAACAGGCAGGTCCATGATACTGTTGTGGTGTTTAAAGCTGGATTTGGATACAAATTGATTTCCAAAACTTTAAACATCCTAAGGAGCACTGTGCAAGCGATCATATTGAAATGGAAGGAGTATCATATCACTGCAAATCTACCAAGACTCGGCCGTCCCTCTAAACTTTCATCTCAAACAAGGAGAAGACTGATCAGAGGAGATGCAGCCAAGAGATCTGCAGCAGAGATCTACAGCTGAGGTGGAACAATCTGTCCATAGGACAACAATCAGTCGTATACTGCACAAATCTGGCCTTTATTGAAGAGTGGCAAGAAAAAAGCCATTTCTCGAAGATATCCATAAAAAGTGTTGTTTAAAATTTGCAACAAGCCACCTGGGAGACACACCAAACATGTGGAATAAGGTGCTCTGTTCAGATGAAACCAAAATCGAACTTTTTGGCCACAATGCCAAACGATTTGTTTGGCGTAAAGGCAACACAGATCATCACCCTGATCACACCATCCCCACTGTTAAACATGGTGGCGGCAGCATCATGGTTTGGGCCTGCTTTTCTTCAGCAGGGACAGGGAAGATGGTTAAAATTGATGGGAAGATAGATGGAGCCAAATACAGGACCGTTTTTGAAGAAAGCCTGTTGGAGTCTGCAAAAGATCTGAGACTGGGATGGAGATTTGTCTTCCAACAAGACAATGATCCCAAACATGAAGCAAAATCTACAATGGAATGGTTCACAAATAAACGTATCCAGTTGTTAGAATGGCCAAGTCAAAGTCCAGACCTCAATCCAATCGAGAATTTGTGGATAGAGCTGAAAACTGCTGTTCACAAACGATCTCCATCAAACCTCACTGAGCTGGAGCTGTTTGCCAAGGAAGAATGGGCAAGAATTTCAGTCTCTCGATGTACAAAACTGATAGAGACATACCCCAAGCGACTTGCAGCTGTAATTGCAGCAAAAGGTGGCACAACAAAGTATTAAGTTGAAGGGGCCAAATAATATTGCACACCCCACTTTTCAGTTTTTGAATTTCCACAAAAATTTAAAATAAGCAATAAATTTCGTTCAACTTCACAATTGTGTTCCACTTGTTGTTGATTCTTCACCAAACATTTACATTTGGTATCTTTATGTTTGAAGTATGATATGTGGGAAAAGGTTGAAAAGTTCCAAGGAGCCGAATACTTTCGCAAGGCAGTGTAGTACTGTACAGCCACATACGGGGTATTGCCTCATTCAGTAGAAATTGTGAGACAAATTTTGGTGCCATTTTTACCCACTTTTTGTGTGAATATGTAAAATCTTTGGCTAAAACAAAATTTTGGTGGTAAAAATGTAGTTATTTTGTCTTCACTTCCCAATGGTATAAAATTCTGTGACACACCCACAGTGTCAATATGTCCACTACATCCCTAGATGAATTCATTGAGAGGTGTAGTCCGTAAAATGGGGTCACTTATGTGGGGTTTCTGCTGTTCTGGCACCTCATGGGCTCTCCCAGTGGGTTATGGCACCTGCAAACCATAACAGTAAAATCTGGCGCTCCTTGTCTTCTGAGCTTTGCACTGTGCCTGAAAAATATTTGCTGATTATGTATAGGGTATTGGCACATTCAGGAAAAAATGGACCTCAATGTGTTGTAAAAAAAATTCCTATTAGCCCTTAGAAAAATTAAAAACAACATTTTAGTGGTAGAAATGTAACTTATTCTATCTTCACCGCTCAGTGGTATAAAATTATGTGAGGCACATGTGGTGTTAAAGGGAATCTGTCACCCCAAAAATCGTATACAAGCTAAGGCCACCGGTAACAGGGGCTAATCTACAGCATTCTGTAATGCTGTAATAAGCCCCCAATGTAACCTGAAAGGTAAGAAAAACAGGTTATATTATACTCACCCAGGGGCGGTCCCGCTGCGGTCTGATCTGATTGGTGTCGCTGTCCGGGTCCGGTGCCTCCTAGCTTCATACGATGATGTCCTCTTCTAGTCTTCCTGCCGTGGCTCCGGCGCAGGCGTACTTTGTCTGCCCTGTTGAGGGCAGAGCAAAGTACTTCAGTGCACAGGTGCCGGGAAAGGTCAGAGAGGCCCAGCGCCTGCGCATTGCAGTACTTTGCTCTGCCCTCAACAGAGACAATACGCCTGCGCAAGGGCCACGGCAAGAAGACAAGAAGATGATGACATCGTATGAAGAAAGGAGGCACCGGACCCGGACCGCGATGCCCTCTGTGATTTAACCGCATGAAAACTCAAGTTTGATAATTGCGAAATGTTCAAAATTTTCTCCAAATTTCCATTTTTTTCACAAATAATCATCATAAAGTCATATCAAAGACATTTTACCACTACCATGAAGTACAATATGTCACGAAAAAACAGTGTCAGAATCACTGGGATCCATTGAAGCGTTCAAGAGTTATTACCTCATAGAGGGACAGTGGTCAGAATTGTAAAAATTGGCTTCGTCTTTAACATGCCAACCATCCTCGGGGGTTCAGGGGTTAATTGAAAGAATGACAGAGACTCCTTTTCAAATCTTAATTAAACCATACTTACAATCTCACCCATTCCACCAATGCCATTGTCTTCTTCAAAAGAGTTAAAATAAAAAACGACATTCCTCACCTTTCCACAGGGAAGATGATAATCCATTTGTCCCACGACAGGTCTAGCTCTGCTACATATAGAAAGCAGGCAGCATGGTTGCATGAAGTGACCATACAGCCTTTCATCCAGCAGATACACTGGGCAGCATGTGCTCAGTGTCTCCCTGTGAATTCCTATTACATATCTGACAGTACCGCGATCACGAGTAAGATCTTCTGCTCGCGGTGCATTCAGACAGATCATGGGAGTTCACAGCCAATTAACTCACTTCACCTATCTGACATCAGCGGGAGCATCATGGGAAAATTTCCTACAGCGCTCTAGGTGTTATCAGACAGGTAATAAGAGTTGACAGGGAGACACTGAGCACACGCTGATCAGTGTCTCTGCTGGATGACAGGCTGCATGGTCGAATCATGCAACCATGCAGCTTGCCATCTAGATATAGCAGAGCTAGATCTGTCGTGGCCCCATACTAGCCTGAGAGTATCAGCCCCCAGCTGTCAGCTTTAGCAAGGCTCACTGTCAAATATGGGGGTTCCTCATGCCGTTTTATTAATTACTTATTTAAATAATTTAAAAAGTCGGAGTGATAACTAGCCTTGCTAACGCTGACAGATGAGGGTTGCAGCCCCTAGTTGTTAGTTTTGCCTGGCTGGTTATCAAAAATACAGGAGAACCCACACCATTTTTTTAAAATTATTTGTTTACTCCCATCATCTGCACCTGCTCTCGCTGTTATTAGTGACAGCAGGCATCGGCTGATGGGAGCAGTAGTCCCATCAGCTGATACCTGTGACCAGAGGTAAACTTTATACCTCCAGTCACAGCTGCGCACTCACGCTGTTTTTGACAGCGTGGGAACTGTGGCTCTCTGACCGAAGGTGATAATTTTACCGTTGATCAGGAGCGGTGTTTGCTGCTCTGTCATGCACATGACAGCACGACAAACACACGGGGTTCGGAGGGCCAAACCCGAATACTGGGTGTTCAGCAAAGATGCTGAACTTTACTGTTCGGGTTCACTCATCTCTAATTGTAACTAAAAAAATACGTTTATTATACATAACATCTAACTTCTTTGTATGACAAAAATCTAGCCTCCGGCAATCATCACTAGGAAAAAGATGACTGAGGACTAGTGTTGAGCGATACCGTCCGATACTTGAAAGTATCGGTATCGGAAAGTATCGGCCAATACCGGCAAAGTATCGGATCTAATCCGATACCGATACCCGATACCAATACAAGTCAATGGGACACAAGTATCGGACGGTATCCTGATGGTTCCCAAGGTCTGAAGGAGAGAAAACTCTCCTTCAGGCCCTGGGATCCATATTAATGTGTAAAATAAAGAATTAAAATAAAAAAATATTGCTATACTCACCCTCTGACGCAGCCTGGACCTCACCGAGGGAACCGGCAGCGTTGTTTGCTTAAAATGCGCGCTTTTACTTCCTTCCGTGACGTCACGGCTTGTGATTGGTCGCGTGCCGCCCATGTGGCCGCGACGCGACCAATCACAGCAAGCCGTGACGTAATTTTCAGGTCCTCAATGCCTAATTCTAGGCATTCATGATTTTAAAATTACGTTCCGGCTTGTGATTGGTCGCGTCGCGGTCACATGGGCGACGCGACCAATCACAAGCCGTGACGTCACGGGAGGCAGGAGACGCGCACATTTTTAAAATTACGTCACGGCTTGTGATTGGTTGCGTGCCGCCCATGTGACCGTGACGCGACCAATCACAGCAAGCCGTGACGTAATTTCAGGTCCTGAATGCAGAAATAGGCATCAGGACCTGAAATTACGTCACGGCTTGCTGTGATTGGTCGCGTCGCGGTCACATGGGCGGCACGCAACCAATCACAAGCCGTGACGTAATTTTAAAAATGCGCGCGTCTCCTGCCTCCCGTGACGTCACGGCTTGTGATTGGTCGCGTCGCCCATGTGACCGCGACGCGACCAATCACAAGCCGGAACGTAATTTTAAAATCATGAATGCCTAGAATTAGGCATTGAGGACCTGAAAATTACGTCACGGCTTGCTGTGATTGGTCGCGTCGCGGCCACATGGGCGGCACGCGACCAATCACAAGCCGTGACATCACGGAAGGAAGTAAAAGCGCGCATTTTAAGCAAACAACGCTGCCGGTTCCCTCGGTGAGGTCCAGGCTGCGTCGGAGAGGTGAGTATAGCAATATTTTTTATTTTAATTCTTTATTTTACACATTAATGTTGTTTCGATATCGATACCCGATACCACAAAAGTATCGGATCTCGGTATCGGAATTCCGATACCCGCAAGTATCGGCCGATACCCGATACTTGCGGTATCGGAATGCTCAACACTACTGAGGACAGATTTATAATTGATGACCATGTAAAAATTATAAATCAGTCTTTTTTAAGTTGCCCCTAGTGGTGGCTTTTTGACTAACTCTTTGAATCAAACTAAATATTTTATAATATTTGTTAATAATTAGATTGTGATCTATGGGGTAACGTTTCTCCTTGTGGAGATAGACAAGCCAGACCTGGCATGTCAGAGTGAGGAGACTTCCATTGTCTCTCTCTACAAGGAGAAACGTTACCCCTTAGATCCCAGTCTTAAGTCTCTCACCTAGTCAAATCAGATTTCATACTTTGCACTGATGAGGGCCAATACCCGAATCACTATGTCTGCAAATTGAGATTCTGATTTGGCTTTTATCCTAAGTCATATGACTAGGCTCTTCAAAGGGTCGATAATGAATTTTAGGATTGCTACTTCCAATAGGTGGCAATAGAGTTCAAGTCCTCTTCGTCTCTTCAGAGGCAATTTGCATATTGAATAATTAGATGATATATGTTCCATTAGGCTTCTTTCACACTTCAGTTTTTTGGCGTCAGTCACTTCCGACATAATGACGGATCGACGGATCCGTCACAATAGTTGAAAAAACGGATGTAACAGATCCGTTTTTTTGACGGATCCGTTACTCGGGGGTTGTATATACTTTTTGGAGCATGCGCAATTGAAAAAAATTGAAAAAACGGATTGGGGCGACGGATCCGCCGAAATGACGGTCGCAACGGATCCGTCGCCCATAGGTGGCCATTCTATGAAATGACGGACGCGACAGATCCGTCGCGATCCGCCATTTCAACGCAGACAAAAAACGTTGCAATGACCGTCAATGTCTAGATGACGTCCGCCAAATTTTGACGGATCCGTCGCATGACGGATGGAACGGACGACCATCCGTCACAATCCGTCGCTAATGCAAGTCTATGGGGGAAAAAACGGATCCGTCGAAAAAAAAAAACGGATCCGTTTTTTGAGGAAAATGGCGGATTTAGACTGACGCCAAACAACTGAAGTGTGAAAGAGGCCTTACACAGAGAAGTGGCATGTAATAAGAAACTTCTTAAGGGACATAACATTTCTTGGATGACTAGATTACATATCACCAATGTCAGTACTTACACAACAGATTGTGTTCCATTTCAGATATAATGTATGATTAGTATATAATCATCTCATTACCATAACATGTAATGAGCTGACACAAATACAATACCCTCAAGGGGCTTTATTCATCAAGTGAAAATCAAAGTTCTTAAGATTTTACTTAGCACGAGAGCCTTAGATTTTGCCTGCACTGTTATATTTAGAATAGAGAAAAGCGATTTCTGATTAACTGCTACATTTCTACAAATGTAAATCATTCATAATCATAAAATAATTTGCTCAAATTATAAGATCAGCACATTGAATGCTAAAACATGGGGCACCATGTGTCAGTGTAAAGCACATTGGATTCTAAAACATGGGGTGCCGTGTGTCAGTGTAAAGTCAAGTGTCCACAACTTTATTTTCAGAGTGCTTTCCATGAAAAAAAATGACAGCACTCAGATCAATATTATTCAATTGGGCTGTTCAGATGATTTTTTTTTTCCACGGACTGGATCTGCTGTGGAAAAACAATTGTACCATGCAGAAGTTTCTTCTGTATTTAGGATGCGACTCACCTGCTCAAGTCTATGGGTGCCCTAAAAATTGGATCCCTTATGCATAAACTATAAAGCATCTGATTTTTAAGAATATATTGCAATCATTTATTACAGGAAACTGTATTTAGTTTAGTAAATTTTAATAACCGCTGATGTGTAAAAACAGATGCCATTAAGTTCCCATACAGATTGCATACGACAATTCAGTTGGAAATTGTTGCTTTCTGGATGAAATTCGGATGATTTTTTATACACTCCTGAACAAAATGGCTAGAATCACACAATCATATCAGAGTGTGATCAGAGTGTGATCTGATTTTCTCGGATGAGAAGAAGATGAAAAAAAAAAACGTCTTCTCCACTCTGTCAGTTTGTAAAAATTGGACCGCACTCGGACTTCCCCGATTTTTTAACACAGACCCATTGACGATCCGATTTACAGAGGCAAATCATGCACGCTGCAATTTTTTCCTCAGACAGACTCTGTCCAAGGATAAACCATCGGACATGTGCACGGCCTCACAGAATAACACTGAGTGAAATGTCGATGTTTTGTCGGATCGCGCTCGATCCAAAATACTGTTGTCTGCACAAGCTCTAAATCTGAAAGGCCTATTATGTTGCAATACACAAGCACTGCAGTATGCTAAAGCAGAGATCCTAAAAAAAACAAGTAAGACTAAGTAAAAAATAATAAAAAATCTTCAATAAAAAATCCAAAGAAAAACAAAATTACATAAAAACATGGCAAACAATTACAAATACAGTTGTTATGTGGAAATAAAAACCTACATGTAATTGGCTTCTAGAATGAACAAAGTTATAACCGTCACATTATTTAACACATAATATAAATAAAAAACTTGCCAAAAGTAGTTTTTGATCATCCTGCCACACAAAGACTGGAATAAAAAAATTAAAAAAAACCAAAAGTCAGATGTACATAAAGCTATTCAACCCACAAAAAAACAAGCCTTCACATATCTCTACTGGAGAGATCTGACCTGAAGAATAAAGTTGTCTTATCACTTATACAGCAAAGTAAACAATGTAAAGAAAAAAATCCGGATTTACTGCTTTTATATATTCAAAATGTCTAAAAATGAATAAATAAGTAATATAAAAATGGTATCAATAGAAAGTGCAAAAAATAGAGCTCCATCAATGGAAAAATAGAAAAGTTAATATGGCGATACAAGTGTTACTAGTGTGTTTATTGTGCCAAAGTAGTAAAGTATGATATATTAACTTGATATCACTGTAACTTTTACTTATTCATAGAATGCAGCTACCATGTTACTTATGCGAAATGTCTGACAAAAAACAAGAACCTTAGGCTGTGTTCACATGTGGTGTTTTTGCAGTTTTTTTTCTGCAGCCAAAATCTTCCCTTTTGGCAATTAAAATGCTGCATATGAAATGCAGCTATTTGCCGCCAATCAGGATGCCGACTCCTCACTGAAGCTGCTCACTCGCTTCACCTGTGGGTGGAACAAGCGGTGGCCACAGGCACGTATGAGCAAGGCATCAGTGTTAGCTTGCAGATACATTGTGTGCGTTCCCTGCTCACCCAGTATCAGTGTGCAGACTCAGATATGCAAAATGATATGGAACAACGTTCACTCTCAGCTTCAGAGACATGTCAGTCTCCACCTGCTTTATTATGCCAATAAGATGGCGTGGCGGTGCACCAAGGCATAGGCCGCACGAAGGGATTGGCAATGCCACACCCGCCAACTCACCGATCACCTGTTCCTGGTGTTGACAGCAGCCCGATGTGATCAATTCCAGAGCTGCACAGCACTGGATGCAACCGGGTGGATGTGCAGTTCCTATCTGCAATCACTATACAAGTGAAGAAGCTGCACTGTTCTGGTCTGAAATGGACCACATTTGCCCTCCGACAACACTGGGAACAGCTGATCATTGGGGTGCAGGGTGTCATAACCCCACCAATCTCCTATTGATGACCTATCCTAAGGGCACAGTCAGGCAGCCATATAAATCGGACCTAGATCATACTGCAATACTTGGACTGGCTGACTTGTTATGACTTTTACGGCCGTCTGACTGCGCCTCTAGGATAGGTCATTAATATAAAAATACTAGACAACCCCTTTAAATGTAACCTCTGGTTTTACTACATTTATTTGTTTGCCTTTCCCAATTATTTCAGCCATCTTTTTATTTTAAAATCATTTTTCTCTCATTATAAGAGACAATCCCATTAGCTAAATGTAATCCATATTTACAGAGTTCCGTAAATATTTGGCAGCGTGAAACTTTATTATCAGCAGTTATGTCCATATAGTAAATTGCTTTTAATTCCAAAATGCAAGCGATAAATGAGAGAAATATAAATCAATACACCACTCTGACTGTATAATTATCTCTGTAATTTTGTTTTATGTTTTTCTGCGATCAATAAAATGTTTTCACGGCATATTAATTCATTTTACATTTTGTTACCATCTTCTTTGAATAGAAGTAGAGTCGGTTTGCTATGTATATTTGGGGAAAAAATTAGATAAATATGTCCAAGTTACAATAATTGGGATTGTCACGAGAGCTAGCTGGTCCTCTATATTCTATAGATAGCGCATGTCTACAGTATAGGGCACAGAGAGGCTATCATTTATTTTGGGATTAACTCATTATTTAGACATTTTAAGATTAAAAATTGTTACACATTTATGACAAATATTCTTTAGGGACTGATGATCTCTTATTTGCCAACATTGGTTCCTAAGCCTACACGTGGACAGAGTTTTTTGAGGCTGTAAAAAATTACGAGTTTATGTTCTAAATAAAAAATATGTTTTCTAGTGGAAATCACTTCATGATTTTCTCTTTTGTGGAGGAGTTTTTGGTGGAGTTTTTAATTTCCTGAAGCTGTTTTGAAGTGTTTTGTAAGAGTTTTTTTTCCTAAAGCTTATATTTTTGGCAGTCTTTTGATTGAACAGTGTCCAGTTTGGAGTGGATTCTGTCACAATCTGCTTTAAAGAAGTGACTTGCACTTTCTTTTTTCCCAGCAGGTGTTTTTCAAACTCTGAAGGGGAGAAAAACACTCAAAATTTTAAACATATGAAAAGCAAAGCGGTTTTCCAACAGAAATGAAAAAGAAAAGTCTGAAGCATTTTTGAAACTTGTGAAAACTTTAAAAACTGTGCCCAAATACCCTCAGGCTATGTATAAAGAGTTTTTTTTCCAATAAGTTTTTGGAGCAGAAAGTAAACAGACACTGATCAGAAACTTTCCAAATCTCTTCAAAAACAGTAAACTCTTCAATAACATGGAGGTACTGATCAGTTTCTTTTTCGAAATTTCAGCAGAAAAACTCACTCAGAGCTAACTAAATACTACAGAAAGCAAATTCATGTTCTTCACCTGCAGATTATTCTTTACTAGTTATGTCCTATTTTGTTCTGTAGATAGAATAAAATTGGCTTCTAGAACAATCACTGTGGGTGTTCAGCTCTCTGTGCTTACTTCCATCCTCCCTATTCCTTGCCATACTAGTCAAAAATAGCAGCTCTTGTCAAAACTTAGAATCTTTTTAGTTTATGACTATCTGCCATTTTCTTGTGGAGTTCTGGCTGCCGGTCTTTTTCCTCTGGTGCTGGGTTTGTCTTGGGTCAGGTGTTTGTTTCACTCTTTATTTAACCAGGACCTACCTCCCAGTCCTTGCTGGACAACAGTGTTAATCTGCTTGAGCTCTTGCTTGGAGCTTTGTTTAGTGTTCTGTGTGTGTTATTTGTGCAGTACTGGTACCTCTGGTTCTGCTAGCCTTAGTTTCTGTGTTCTATTGGTTTCTGCAGCCTTCTCTGTGTTTTCTACTAGGAGGTGACCGGTTTTTGGACCCAGTCCTTAGTTCTTTTAGGGAACCCCTTCCCCTTATCTATAGGTCTTCGCTTGAGATTATCCTAGGATTGTTGGTGGGTCTATTTGCAAGGAGGGGGTTGACCACTCCATCGTAGGGTTTCAGCCTAGTCATAGTGCAGGGTCAGTTTTCCCCCTTTTACTTTAGTCCCGATTTGCAGATCCGTAACAAAAACATTTTCTGATCTGTAGTGATTAGTAGGTATTAAAAGTGTTACAAATAACTGGTGAAAAGTAATTAAGAAATGGCAGTTAAAAGGAACAGTGGAGGTCAAGATAAGGTCTGGAAGACCAAGCAAAATTTCAGTGAAAGCTGTTCGTAAGATTGCTGGAGAGGCAAATCAGAACCCTCACTTGACTGCAAAAGATCTTCAGAAAGATTTAGTAGACTCTGGAGTTGTGGTACATTGTCCTACTGTTCAGAGACACCTGCACAAATATGGCCTTCATATTTCAGAGTCTTCAGAGGAAAACCTCTCTTGCATCTTCACTACAATATTCAGCATCAGAAAAGTGCAAAAGAACATCTAAACAAGTCTGATGCATTTTGGAAACAAGTCCGGTGGACTGATGAGGTTACAATAGAACTTTTTAGCCGCAATGATCAATAGTATGCATGGAGATAAAAGGGCACAGAATTTCAGGAAAAGTACATCTCGCCAACCATTAAGCATGGTGGTAGATCAATCATGCTTTGGGGTTGTGTTGCTGTCAATGGCACAGTGAACATTTCACTGGTAGAGAGGAGAATGGATTCAATGAAATTTAAACATATTCCTGATGCAAACATAAGACCATCTGCTAAAAAGCTGAAGTTGAAAAGAGGATGGCTTCCACAAACAGATAATGATCCTAAACACATGTCAAAATCCACAATATACTACCTCAAAAGGCGCAAGCTGAAGGTTCTACAATGGCCCTCAGTCTCCTCATCTGAACATCATTGAATATCTGTGGTTAGACCTCAAAAAAGCAATGCATGCAAGACGACCCAGGAATCTCACAGAACTGGAAGAATTTACCAAGGAAGAATGAATGAAAATCCCTCATTCAAGAAATGAAAGACTCTTGGCTGGCAACAAAAAGCCTTTACAAGCTGTGATACTTTCTAAAGGAGGTGATGCTAGGTACTAACCTTGCTGGGTGCCGAAACTTTTGCATCAACCCATTTTCCTTTTTGTAATTTTTAAAATGTAAAAGATGAAAATATATATTTTTTTCTTTAAAAGACAAAGGAAATGTGTCATCTTTAACTTTAGGCCTTTTAGAGATCATTTCATATTCAACTTGTTTAACTGTTCACAATAACAGTAATTTTGACCGGGGCCTATACTTTTTAATGCCACTTTACTTGCCCAGGAATACTTGCAGGGTGAGGCCCACCCTGAGAAACTGCCATTCTGTATCAACATGTACTGCATATCCACACAGTTAAACTCTGCAGTATAGAAATAAGAGCCATAGCTTCCCTGCTCTACCCCTCAATTTTCTGTAGACAACAGGTCGGTGTAGGTTTATGGCCTGCAGAACACCAGAAGCATGCACAGTACAGTAAGGAGATGAAGGCGTTGCCCATATTACCACCGCAAAGACATGTATGTTGTTGCAGGGCATTAGGGTGTTTGAATGCTTAATTACCTGTATTGATAGTGATAGGTTGTGTTCTGCCAGCACCAGGTAGCCTACAGGGTAAATAGTTGACACTAGCTAAGAGTGGAAGGGGATAAAGTGAAGAGATAGTGGGGAGGTTCCTGTCAGGAGATAGATAGGGCTTGGCTTGCTACTAGATCAAACCTCAGGTCTAATTAATCAGCAGAAGTCAGGATCTCTGAAGTAAGTGGAGACCGTGGCAATGGATAACGTTTTCTGGAGAAGAGGCAAGGAAACATGTTAGATGGAGTGAGTGATTCTCAGTATACGAAGCCTGAGGCAGGAAGCCTACTGGGATCGTACATAGTTTTCTCACAGTCAAGTGAGCAAGCAGCTCTCAGAGCGAAATCAGGATGAAAACAGAGAGGGCACCGTGTGGTAATTCCAAGGCATTGGATAGCAGAGAAGCTAAGTAATGGCCATAGTGGTATAAGTAGCTCCCTGAAGGGGAAAAGGATGCTGAACTGCTGCTTGAGAAATAGGATTCTCACTTACCGGTTAGTGGTGCTGTTGTTGGGGACTAGAAAACCCCATGAAGTACTGTGCTGGGTGGTGGTGACGCTAGAGTAAGAAAGGCTAACAACAAGAGTGAAGTGAGCTCAGGAAGGAATGGGAATGGGTATGAAGATATCATATGTACTAGGAGAAACAATCACAACATTTTGCACCTTCTATCCACCGTACATACTTCCGTATAACTTATTGTTAAGTAAGACAATTTTTTTTTTTGAGTGGTGACCTCCCGCATTGAACTCTACAACATCTGGTCCTAGCCAGCCGGTCAATAGCATTATGCAGTCTGCAAGGGCACAGATAAAGTCCACACACCTAGCCAGGACTTCCATTTTCCTGTAGCCTGTGGAACACGAGTACCTCACCCACGGCTACCACCATGTGCAACGTTACAGGACATCAGAGTCCTGGCAAAAGGGGCACAATGATGCCACTGTGTTGCTCCGCTTGCACCAAGTTGTTTACCGTGGCAATGAACTTTCCAGATCTTTGATTAGGTGAGTATATAATGTGTATTTTTTTATTTTAAATCAGTACTTAAGTGGGAATTATACTGTGTGGTGGGGGCAACAGTGTAGCCATCATACTGTGTGGGGAATCATATTGTGATTGGGTTGTAGGATAATCATATTGTGTGTGCCATCATACAGGGGTGGGGGCTGGTGGGAAGAAATTAAAAGGAATGGCCAACGTAACTTTTCTTAACCATTTCAGGACCACCCATTGTATATTTACATCCACATTTCTATGCCACTTAGCTTAACTGACATATACATGTACTCATTGTTCTGCTGCTGATTGTGTCTCACACCCAGATCTTGATATTATTAATGACTTCTAGTCTTTGTGGCATTATTGAAAATTAATTTGGTCTAGGTCCCGATCACGTGACCTCTGATTACCAAGCATGTCTCTCATTGGAAACAAATTTTATTAGAGTCGATGCTGTAAAAAAAAAAATTCTATCTCTCTCATGTCTTCTGTCAGAATGACACGGCATGAGGGGTATAAGCCTTTAAAATTATATATTACTGAAATTGTTTCATTGTTTATCTGTTTTATGTCTACTTCACTAAAATTAATGGGATATGTTCTCACTATTTGTAAGCTCAGTTTGATGGCATTGCTCTCTTTTGTAGAGGTCATGACAGACAAACATTACAAAAAACATAATTTCCTTGTCTGTAAAACTCCTGGGGAGGACACTCCCAGAAAACAGGGGTCTTGTTCTTGTAGTATTGAGTCAGTCATGCATTGGACATCATTGTGCAAGGGAGAATTGGGGGATTAATTTTTGGGATAAACAATATAGATTAAACCAATGGCTTTAGAGAAAAATATAGATATATTTGAAAAAAGTGTATATTTTTCCTGTTTACGTCCATTTATGACGTCAGTTGACCTTCAAAATAAAAATATATCCACTCCAACAAAGTGAAAAATGTAATTGATCTTGCAGCATTTCAATGTGTAAAACTTTGCTCTCGTCAATAAGTTCCATCTGGTCATGAAGGAGTCAACAAATATCTATCAGTCTGCTCTATGTGAAAAACTGTGGATAAGAAAGCTGTTTTTTAGTTAAATAAGTCTGATGGACAGATTGTATCTGGACATTTTCCTACAAATTATTTATGTTGATATGATGTTTTTTAATGCGAGGTTCAGGCTTACAATTTAATTCCAAAGATATATACATTATTTTAGTTTTTGGTCATTGAAATTCACATTCTAGTTAGCATGTAATATTGATCATTGCTTTGACTGGCCTTACTGGATGTCACAGAGAAAACCAATAAAACAACGCTTTAGCAATGATTCACGAAAATGGTAATTACATCAAAAGCCTGGAGCAACGTATTACCGCATTATTGTGATTTATATCCCATTTGATTTTATTCAATGAGAGCAGTAGGTGTTATCATTCATTTAATTTATTTCATGGCCAGCAGCGAGTCTCGTGATTCAGTTTACATTTGGAGAAAATATTTAGGGACCAAGTGTGACGCTAGTCACAACTTAAGGACACGCCGTGAGGTGGGGAAGTCAGGGAGTCCTAGGTCAAAAGCCAGGAGGGTACGTCATAAACAGAAGGGTGAGGCAAAGGTCCACCTCCACAATGAATGGTTCTTGGAGATCGGTTTGATTAAAACAGGAACAGACATAAAACACCCTTTCAACAATCTTCCAATTTTTCAAAAGCCCTAACAGTGTTCGGTGGCCAGCCTTGAGATGCACCCCTTTACGTGTTAGGTCATAGTAACATAGTTAGTAAGGCCGAAAAAAGACATTTGTCCATCCAGTTCAGCCTATATTCCATCATAATAAATCCCCAGATCTACGTCCTTCTACAGAACCTAATAATTGTATGATACAATATTGTTCTGCTCCAGGAAGACACCCAGGCCTCTCTTGAACCCCTCGACTGAGTTCGCCATCACCACCTCCTCAGGCAAGCAATTCCAGATTCTCACTGCCCTAACAGTAAAAAATCCTCTTCTATGTTGGTGGAAAAACCTTCTCTCCTCCAGACGCAAAGGTCAGTAATGCTTTCAGGCCTCTAGGTTGGACCCAAACTATTATAGCTTGTACCTTCCCAGGATACATTTTTAAACCCATCAGCCAATAAAAAGAACCCCAGGAATGAAATTTCTTGAATAGAAAAAATGTATTTCTCAATATTATTAAACAAAGAAATCTCCCTCAACATCTGTAATGTTACATGGACTTGTTTCAGGTGAGAATCCAAATTAGGCAAAAAAAATATATATATATCATCAAGGTAAATCACAACAAATCTCCCAATGCAATCAGAAGAAAAATCATTCATAAGTATTTTTAAATACTGCTGGTGCATTAGTTAACCCAAATGGCCGTTCTGAAGTAGCTACGTTTTGTCAATAGCAAAAATTTGAATTGGTTTTTCCAGAATAACAGTCCCTAATCTTAATTTCAGAACCAGTCCCTAATCAATAAAGTTAGCTGCAGATCCGCAGTTTATATAAGCCAATGCTGACAATACCTGGTTCTTGAATAACAAAACCGTATTAAACAATACTTTATCAGAGGGAAAAAAGGTACCTGGAAGCCTGAGTGACCCCCTCGAGAATTACTCAGACTTAGGCATTTTTCTGATGGCTTGTTCGCTTGAGGAGTTGTACAGTCCTTTAAAAAATGTCCTGCAAGACCACAGTATAGATGGAGTCCAAGACCTGTCCATGTCTTTTCTCCACAACTTGAAAACTGGCCACTCCCATCTCCAAAGGCTCAATCTTTGATAAATGGACCTGCTCCGAAGGTGTATAATGAGTAACTTGCTGCTCACTACGTCTTTGATGGATACTGTGGAACATCCAAATGGCCTAGGTCATGGCCTCTGCCAGAGAAAAAGGGGAATTGTGAAGAATCAGAGCATTCTTAAAAGTCTCAAAAAGAGCTTTGAAGAATTGACATCTAAGAGCGTCATAGAACGTCAATGCACCTTTGCCTAAACTCGGTGTATTAGTCTTTAGCAGTGTCGCTCCCATGTGCCAAGTTTATGATCTTTGCTTCAGTGGCCTGGATCCTGTCAGGTTCCTCATAGATCAAACCTAATGCATCAGAAAAGATGTCAACTGAAGACCGTTCTGTGTCTTCTGGGGATAAAGGAATTGCCTAGGTCTGAGGGCTCCCTCTCATAGGCACATAATTATTCCCACTAGCTGGAACTCTCATCCCCTGAAGACCTTGGTCGCAGTGTAAAAAGAAAAAAGCCTACAGCTTTCCCTGAACACCATAAAGTGTTTTTTCTCTCCCAAAATTTCTCAGGGAGGGCCATTAAAAGTTTGGGAGTGACCAACTGTTTGTCAGAAGGAACTGATGCCACAGCCACTGCGGGCAGTGTAGGGCTATAGGAACTTTTAATTAAACTAATTATCTGACCCTGCAACTAATATTGCTATGATTAAGGACTCTGGCATTCCTTAGCCAAATCCTCAATCATCTACATCACATTTGGCACCTAGTCACAGAGAGTGTTTACAGGATCCATACTGACGAAAAAGACAAATGTAGGGCCGTTTGTAGTGTAGTGATGCTAGTCAATACTTATGGACATGCCATGGGGTAGGGATGTCATGTGGAAAAACGCCAGGAGTGTACATCATAAATAGAAAGGTGTGGCAAAGGCATAGTTGGGTTACAGTCCTGGGTCAGCATTTCAAGAAGGTAGTGGATCAAGACAAAGGGACTAGGCAAATGGATGGTCAAAGGTAAATCCAAGGTCGGTCAACAAAAATCAAAATATTAGGCTCACAGCACAGAACAAACACACACCAAACTAAGCAGAGCTAAGAGGTCGACAGCCAGCTAAATAGCCTGGGAATCATTTTGAACAGAAGATATCTGTAGAAAACTCAGCACGCTCCAGCCCTGATTGGGCAACTGGACTTTCACTCACCACACTGCTAGCTCAGCAAGTCCAAGCCTTAGATTGGATGGTTTAGCTGTCTATCACGATACTAACAACTCAGCACGCCCCTGTCCCAGAATGGACGCCTGAACTGCCACTCACCACACTGCGATGAGGAATTGTGACACCGAATCATATAAATGTATGGCATTCTTCTATAGAATTTTTTTATATATATTGTACTAACTATACTGTACATAATAAATTCACAGGAATCTGCTTGCAGTACAATTTACCAACTATAAATGTAAGAAAAGACTGAATATCCGTTTAATAATTTAAAGAAAAATTCTTCTGAAATTCAGAAAAAACTTCTAAATAACAAGCCTGCCTACTCTACTGATGCCATAATATTTACAGAGCTAAGATACTGCTGACTACAAAGACAAATTTATTATTGAATTTACAATTTTCCAGTAATGTCAAAGTGACTTCACCAGAAACGGATGGTAATAACCAACAGATCATTATAAAACAGCGGTCTGACAACTTTTCATGATTTTTAAATTTAAAAAAGGTTCTAAATTATCCCTCTAAGTCAGGGGTCCTCAAACTACAACCCGCGGGCCACATGCGGCCCACCGAGGACATTTACCTGGCCCCTGGGCCAGGCCAACATTGAACTTCACTACAGTTCAATGGCGGCGGGCCATGTAAGCGGCGGAACGACGAGGCGGCGAGGAAAGGCAATGCACAGCCCTCCGTATGCAGCACAGACCATGCCACCTGCACGGCCTGATGAAATCACTCTGCCTATGCCAGAAGAAGACAGTCGAGTGGGCGCCGCTTTAGAGCAGTGGGGGGACATAGGTGAGTACTGGTATTTTTTTTTTTTTTTAATGCCGGGTCTGGACTATGCAGCCTATTGGGGACTATGCTGCCTATTGGGGACCTGTGCTGCCTATTGGGAACCTGTGCTACCTATTGGGGACTATGCTTCCTATTGGGGACCTGTGCTGCCTATTGGGGACCTATGCTGCCTACTGGGGACATTTACCTGCCTATTGGGGACTGTGCTGTCTATTGGGGACATTTACCTGCCTATTGGGGGCATTTACCTGCCTATTGGGGACTATGCTGCCTATTGGGGATCTATGCTGCCTATTGGGGATCTATGCTGCCTATTGGGGACCTATACTGCCTATTGGGGACATTTACCTGCCTATTGAGGACTATGCTGCCTATTGGGGACTATGCTGCCTATTGGGGACCTATACTGCCTTTTGGGGGCATGTCAATGCCTATTTGGGACTATGCTGCACTATTCGGGACATTTACCTGCTTATTGGGGACATTTACCTGCCTATTGGGGATTATGCTGCCTATTGGGACTATGCTGCCTATTGGGGACATTTACCTGCCTATTGGGGACTCTCACACCACACCAGTCTAAGTCTGAGGTAAAAGCAGAGTTCCCCCAATATGGACACTGGTGAGGCTGAAAGGATATTGACTGGCAAGGCTGCACTGATTAAACTGCATTGATGGGCAGTGCACAGTCGGAAGCAACACTAGCACAGGGAGAAAAGAGGTCACAAATTGAGAAGGCAAGCCTGGGTGCCATCTTAGATAGACTAGCAACAAAAAAGATGTTAGAAACAGCAGAAAGACAATCACTGTTATTTTATAACTAGATGGAGGCCTGATGCTATTGCATCGGAAGGGTGGTGACATCCCGATGAGGGCAGGCTTTGCAGCACTGAGATTCTCTCATCCCCAAGCCCCATATAATGCTGCATACAGGTAGATTATGGTCCATAAGATGCTGCATTGAAAATTTGCCCCATATAATGCTGCGTAATGGTTGATTATGGCCCCATAAGATGCCTCATAGAAAATGTGCTCCATATAATGCTACATAATGGTTGATTATGGCCCCATAAAATGCTCCATAGAAACATGTGCCCCATATGCTGCTGCTGCGATTGAAAAAAAAAATGACATACTCACCTCTTGTCCTGAGAAGGCCCCTGGCACTTGCGATATTTGCCTGTCCCCATTCCACCGCCGGGCACCACTCCGTCTTCCGCATCCTCTGCAGTGACTGTTCAGGCAGAGGGCGGCGCACACACTAAACATGTCATCGCGCCCTCTGACCTGAATGTCACAGGCAGAGGATGCGGAAGACGGAGCGGCGTGCTGCGGTGAAAAGGAGACAGGTGAATAATGCGCAATGCTCACCCTTCCCCTGTTATACTCACCTGCTCCCGGTGCGGTCCCTGCTTCTCACTGACAGATGGTCTCCGGGAGCCGGCAGCTTGTTCCTATGTTCAGTGGTCACATCGTACTGCTGAACACAGGAAGAAGCTGCTGGCGCCGGAGAAGCAGGGACATACAGAGACTCGCCGGGAGCAGGTGAATCTGATGGACAGCTGCCGCTCTCCCTCACCCGCCGACCCGGAAGGTGGTACTGCGCAAGGGCCTGGTGCCACCAGCGGGTTCCATATTGGAATACCCATCACGGTGGATTGTGGGATTCGAGGATGTCCAGACGGAAGTGGATGACAGACAATTTAAGGCAATTATATAAATAGATAATGCAGGCGTGATGTCAGGAGTAGAGGTGTATAATTGGGTGACATCGGCATAGAGATGTTATTGAAAACCAAATCTATTGATTATTTGTCCAATAGGGAAAGTATACAAGGGGAAAAGGAGGGGGGCCATGGACTAATCCTTGAGAAACCCTGACAATAAGGGGAAAAGGAGAGGAAGAGAAGCCGGCAAAAGATACAGTGAAAGAGTGGTCAGAGTGATAGGAGGAGAACCAGGAGAGGAAGGTGTCTTGAGGTCGATAGAGCATAGCATAGTGAGGAGGAGCTGGTGTTACAGAGTGTCGAATTAGCTACTCCAAACTGTACTAAAACTGTGTTTCAGTGGCAATTCAGAAGCCCAGATTTCCACGTAAAAATTGTTAGGTCTAATATAGTGGTGCAAAATATTGGAGGTGTTGCATGAGGTGTGAGGTCCCCCAGCTAAGAAGGCTTACACTGCTCCCTTAACCACCAGGTCCTCATTAAAACTTCAATTCCAAGCTGTAAATGCTGGGGCAGACCCTGACACCTCATGCATGGCCCATGGCTGACTGCTTATGTGCCATTATAACTGATTCTAATGTGGGTCAATTGATCAGTCAACTACCTGTGTTACTATTAGTGTTGAGCATTCCGATGCTGCAAGTATCGGGTATCGGCCGATACTTGCTGTATCGGAATTCCGATACCGGGATTCCGATACTCTTGTGGTATCGGGTATCGGGTATCGGAACAACATTAATGTTAAAATGTGTAAAATAGAGAATTAAAATAAAAAATATCGCTATACTCACCTGTCCGACGCAGCCGGGACCTCAGCGCAGGAACCGGCAGCGTTGTTTGTTTAAAATTCCCGCTTTTACATGGTTACGCGAAGTCCCGGCTTGTGATTGGTCAGGGCGGCCATGTTGCCGGGCCGCGGACCAATCACAGCAAGCCGTGACGAAAATACGTCACGGCTTGCTGTGATTGGTCCGCGTCCCGGCAACATGGCCGCCATTAACCAATCACAAGCCGTGACGTCACGGGAGGCTGGAAACGCGCTCATTTTAAAAAGGGCGCGTGTCCAGCCTCCCGTGACGTCACGGCTTGTGATTGGTTGCGTCGCGGTCAACCAATCACAAGCCGGGAGGCTGGACACGCGCCCATTTCAAAATGAGCGCGTCCAGCCTCCCGGCTTGTGATTGGTTGATCGCGGCGCAACCAATCACAAGCCGTGACGTCACGGGAGGCTGGACACGCGCCCATTTCAAAATGAGCGCGTCCAGCCTCCCGGCTTGTGATTGGTTGATCGCGGCGCAACCAATCACAAGCCGTGACGTCACGGGAGGCTGGACACGCGCCCATTTTAAAATGAGCGCGTGTCCAGCCTCCCGTGACGTCCCGGCTTGTGATTGGTCAGGGCGGCCATATTGCCGGGACGCGGACCAATCACAGCAAGCCGTGACGTAATTTCGTCACGGCTTGCTGTGATTGGTCCGCGTCCCGGCAACATGGCCGACCTGACCAATCACAAGCCGGGAATTCACGTAACCAAGTAATAGCGCGATTTTTAAACAAACAACGCTGCCGGTTCCCTCGCTGAAGTCCCGGCTGCGTCGGACAGGTGAGTATAGCAATATTTTTTATTTTAATTCTTTATTTTACACATTTATATGGTTCCCAGGGCCTGAAGGAGAGTTTCCTCTCCTTCAGACCCTGGGAACCATCAGGGATACCGTCCGATACTTGAGTCCCATTGACTTGTATTGGTATCGGGTATCGGTATCGGATTGGATCCGATATTTTGCCGGTATCGGCCGATACTTTCCGATACCGATACTTTCAAGTATCGGACGGTATCGCTCAACACTAGTTACTATTCTTACATTTTTCTATCAATAGTAGTCTGTGAAACTGATGTTTGTGCTATCTGAGGGTAAGTTCACACAGGGCGTTTTTGCTGCTTTTTTTTCTGCAGCAAAACCTGATCTTCTTGGCAGGAAAGAAGCTGCGTCAAAAACGTAGTTTTAGGTGCGTTTTTGGTGCTTTTTTTTCTCTTTGCCCATGCTAATGTCCTTGGATTTTCAGCAGCAAAGTCGCAGCAAATAATGATACCTGCCTTTTTGCTGCATTTTTGCTGTGTTTTTTCAAGTCAATGGGTGAAAAAAGCTGAAAAAATGCAGCAAAAACGCTGAAAGTAGTGACATGCTCTATGTCCAAAAAACGCAGCAAAGCACAAAATACTGATCAAACAAAAAAACAATGTGTGTGCATGAGATTTCTGAAATCTCATAGACTTTGCTGGTACTGTAAAAAGCCGCTGAAAATTAGCATTTAAAAAAACGCAGCAAAAACGCTCTGTGTAAACTTACCCTGAGTGTGGCTGGATTTAAAAAATAAATACCTCATGCATGGCCCATGGATGACTGCTACTGTGCCATTTGCAAATTTCTCCTATGGGTCAATTGATGCCACTTTTCCTGGTGTCTGCCCCTAATTTTAGCTGTTTTAGCAGCTTTTTGTCATCCCATAAAGCGCTGTCTATGCGTTTGGTTTTGCCTCCCATTGAATCTAGTGGGGTTCGGATATGTTCGTAGAACCGTTCGGCGAACGGTGGTCTGTTCGGCAAATCCAAACCGAATCTTGAAAGGTTCACTCATCTCTAGTCAGGAGTTAAAGAGAGGAATGGTAATGCAAGTACAAGAGACTTCCTGTTTCTACAAAGAGCAGAGAAAAGAGAAGAGTTAGCTGGGCAGAAAGACAAAATGAGCAATTGTAAGTACACAGTGCAATATAATATGATATAAGTAATATAATATGAGGATAAAAACTTTAAAGGGAACCTGTCACCCCCGTTTTTTCAATATGAGGTAAAAATAGTGTTCAATAGGGCCTGAGCTATGCTGTACAATAGTACCTTTATTATCCCCCGATTCCCCACCTTTGCTGCCAAAATACCTTAGTAAAGTCGCCGTTTTCGGCTGTCAATCACTCAGGTCTGGTCAAATGGGCGTAGTAAAATCGCTGTTTCTCCCCCACCTCTTGCTTTTCTTCCCGGCGTTGGCGTAGTGGTTCACGCATGCGCAGCAGCCGAATGCACTGCGCAACGGCCGAAAAAGAGCACGATCTGTGCTATTCCCCTGGTTATCGGTGGCGGCGGCCATCTTCCTGAGGCCGCGCATGTGCAGATGGAGTGCTCTGCTTCCCGGGGCTTCAGGAAAATGGCCACGGGATGCCACACGTGCGCAGATGGAGATCGCGGTGGCCATTTTCCTGAAGCCGAGTTCGCATCTCGGCTTCAGGAAAATGGCCCCCGCGATCTCCATCTGCGCACGCGCAGCATCCCGCGGCCATTTTCCTGAAGCCCCGGGAAGCAGAGCACTCCATCTGCGCATGCGCAGCCTCAGGAAGATGGCCGCCGCCACCGATAACCAGGGGAATAGCACAGATCGCGCTCTTTTTCGGCCGTTGCGCAGTGCATTCGGCTGCTGCGCATGCGTGAACCACTACGCCAACGCCGGGAAGAAAAGCAAGAGGTGGGGGAGAAACAGCGATTTCACTAAGCCCATTTGACCAGACCTGCGTGATTGACAGCCGAAAACGGCGACTTTACTAAGGTATTTTGGCAGCAAAGGTGGGGAATCAGGGGATAATAAAGGCAACATTGTACAGCACAGCTCAGGCCCTATTGAACACTATTTTTACCTCATATTGAAAAAACGGGGTGACAGGTTCCCTTTAATTTGCAGTGCTTCTTTATGCCAATTCATACTCCTGAGCAAGAAAACTTGAAGTTGTTCCAGATACACTAGCTGCCATCTCAGGACTAAGAAGACAAATTAATATCTTACCAGTACCCTACAGACTGGTGAGTAAGATAAGAAGTGACAATAGTTTATCCCAGATTAAAAGCAATGACGTTACTTACAGTATGTAATGGATACTTCTCAGAAACGCATTATGGACAGTTATAAAATCTATCGGAAATTCAACCCTTTTAGTTTGAGAAGAAAAAACAAAGAATAATGATGATATGTTATTCATTATGCTCCCTCCAATTACAGTAGGTTAATTCATACACATAATAGACAATCAACTGTAAAGCTCTTTCCGAAACCCATTGAATCTCATTTGTTATTTTGATTCGTTCCATGGCAATATTCCACTATAGCAAAATCAATTAAATCATGTTACTCTCTGAACATTTATGGCAGCTGAATAGGATTCCTGTAGGTTTTAGGTTATAACTCACGTCAAGGTCCAAAGTGCAGCAATTGTAATGTAAACTCTTGGAATTTCTCCTATGAAGTAACCATATACAGTAATGAGCAAAGATTCTCCACAGTGTGTAAAAGTCATTTGAATGCTTCTGTGAGGCTTTGAACTGCTTTAAAATTGTCAATCCCAGACCAAATTCTTAAAGTGACCCTCTATCCTGACACTGATAATTGAGTAAACATTTGTCATGTACTGTCAGAACCCTTACCGGTGCCCTTTGTTATCCTCACACTGCCGTCTTTGCTGAGGCCAGTGTTCTGGTCCTCGTTCATGTAAGATGGCCATCACAATGGATTTACCTGTGCTGTGCAGGCTTGGTTCAGACTCATCACAGTTCCTTATGCTTGTGCCATGGCATTCCTGGAATGTCTGTCTCAGTGGAGTTGCCAGTGAGATACCATTGGAGGCCACCAGGTAGGGTGACTATAGTTCACAAGTGTATAGTCACTTTTCAGTGACAGAGGGTCACTTTAAATCATGTTTAAAAAGGAATTCTTCATTAAATATATTAATATCGGTTTGTCATTATATGGAAAAAAAAATGGTCCAAATTCAGGACTGTGATGGAATTTAGCAAGAAGTTTAGGAATTTTGTACCTTGGTCACATAGGAAACAACAATAGAAGCAGCACTATCAGGACAGCACAGTCTCTTAAGGTCCTCCCGGTGATCAGCCCATTGGCACTGTTCCGGTTCCTCAATCCCTAGGAGATCAGCTGATATAACCGAAGATTTGCTTGCATATTTTTACTGCAGCAGATTCTACAGGATGAATATTGTCTTCTAATAAATTGGCAAATATTAACACACAGGGGTGGTTTTAGGCCGGTTTCACACATCAGTGTATCCGGTACGTGTAGTGACAGTTTCCTCCATGTGCACGGACGGCCGCCGGGGAAGCAGCGCTACTATAAGTGCTGTTCCCCTGCGTGTGGTGCTGAACGTGGCTTTCATCCATTTTTTCCTGCTCTGCCGGCAGCAGCAAGAGCAGGGGAGAATGAATGAATGAAAAACAAGACGTGGGGTCCCCCTTAGTTTATTAATCAACCAAACAAAACTCACAGGTGCGGGCTGCTATTCTCAGGCTGGTAAGGGGCCATGGATATGGGCCCCCCAGCCTACAAACAGCAGCCCGCAGCTGCCCATAAAAGGCGCATCTATTAGATGCACCAATTCTGGAGCTTTGCCTGGTTCTTTCCACTTGCCCTGTAGGGTAGCAAGTGGGGTAATGACGGGCTAATGTAACCTTTCTATTGTAAGGTGACATTAAGCTGGCTTAGTAATGGAGAGGTGTCAAAAAGACACCTCTCCATTACTAATCCTATAGTTGTCAAATAATAGTTGTTAATAAAACACCACACAGTAAGAAAAAAGTATTTTAATGAAATTGAACAATAAACACAGTTTTGCCATCTTTATTAATCTGCCATTCCAAGCGAAGACCTCGATCTCCTGTAAAAAAAAAAAAAAAAAAAAAGTCAACATTAAAAACCAACAATATACCCATACCTGTCTGGTACAGTCAGTCACACGCAGTAATCCATATCTAGGGTAATGTACATTTTACAACCGGGAGCGGTGCCAATGTGTCCACTCCCGGCTGTAAACTACTGTGGAATGAATGAGAAGCAGGGAGCACAAACTCAGTGAGGTCTGCTCTAAAATGCACTGATTCTGCGCATTATAAATATAATCCCAAAAAGCAAGGCCAAAAAAATAACAGCTCATCCATAAATATTCAATGAATACCTCAAAGAACAAAATGGACATAAGAGCAATTAATAGAGGAGTGAATATATTCAAATTTTAGTAATACAAAAAAAAGTACATATTAAAAAAGTTAATTGGCTGTAAAAACAGGGGAAAGAATTAGCGACACCCAGATACCACGTCCAACAGGGCTGGTATGTATAAATAAATATATGAAGACTCAAAAATAGCTGGGAAATGATATACCCAAAATTATTATAGCTTAATGTTGCACAGTGAGAGTGTGAAATTACATACTAAGAACAACAAAAAGCCTTTTCCACTATTCAAAAATTTTTTTCAAGGGCAATAAGTTAAATATAAAGTGCATATGCAAAAAGTGGTCTAACCAGACCTACAAGGAATTTGAAATATCTTAAAGAGTGGACAAAGGCTTACACAGATCCAAGAATAATGCACATTAAGCCCAATACTAGTCAAATATAAAGTCAGAGTCTAAATATAAATAAAGACCATGTGGTCAATGAAACATGTATTAGAATGGAAACCAAGCCTTAAATGGAACGTGGAACCCCAACGCGCGTTTCACAATTGTGCTTCTTCGGGGTCTTCATATATTTATATATTTATACATACCAGCCCTGTTGGACGTGGTATCTCGGTGTCGCTAATTCGTTCCCGTTTTTACATCTAATTAACTTTTTTAATATGTACGTGATTTTTTGTATTAATAAAATTTGAATATATTCACTCCTCTATTAATTGCTCTTATGTCCATTTTGTTCTTTGGGGTGTGCATTATAAATGTACCAGACTTCAGACCTTCAACTTTTGAACTTCAATTTTGTCCATTTATTATATACATTCCAAAAACCTATTATCATCAGTGATAGAGATCACCATGCTATGAAGTTCTTTTACCTTACTTCATAAATAAAATCTAACGATGAAAGTCCCTTATCACACAGTTATGACTGATACCAAGAGGAAGATGTTGTAAATTTCCCCAGTTCCAGTTACATTTTTTAGAGATCTGATAAGGTGTTAAAAAAATTGTAATATATTTTTCCAGTCATGTATATTTTATTGCACACCGAACAGCTGCAGACTAGGGCCTTGTGCTCCTTCATCTCATTTTCCGTCTCATATGCTGGGGATGCCTTGGAGATTTTTCGTCTGTCTGAACACTATCATATATAAACATCCTGCATAAAGATGCCTATTTTCAGCAGGTATTTATTACTCATCCATTTCCCTAAGGATGTTCAGCCTCGGTGTGTTCAGAAAAAGGCGATAGTGAACTTTATACCAATGCCACGTAATCTAATAGATTGGCAGCCCTTGGCGCATTTATCAGGAACCCATCAATTTGATAACACGTCATTGTTTGCAGAGACACATGAATAATAATCCGCATAGTCTGAATCTCCTTTCCTGACATCCGCCCGAGGTAAAGTCTTCAATAAGCACAGTCAAGGATGTGGGCATTGCTGACCGCTATAGACAAGCCACATTTGTCTTACTTATCGGTAATTGTACTCACATCATCTATTACTCTATTACATTACACCTAATAAAAGTCACCCAGAATTGCAGCAGTTATATAAATGTCGGTAAAATAAAGAAGGCATCAATTCCAGTTTTTAGCTTATAAATAATCATAAATTAGACTGATAATATTAATTCTTGTGACATACCAAGCCCACCTGTCCCCACTGCTATAAATACAGGCACTACAGAACCCTGATAATAGCAGATTTACCAGTGACTGTAGCCTAATTCTAACATTATATTCTTTAAAGGGAGCCTGTCATGTAAAAAAATGCTATTAACCAGATAATACGGAATAATCTGCAGGTTAATAATGTTATAAAACAGCCCGGCTGCTGTATTGAAAGCCCCGCTGCCTGGAGGAAATGAACTTTTTTCCTCCTAGCAGCCTCGAGATTTCAGTCACAGAGGGCGGCCGGCAGAGCTTCAGTCACTGCTCAGTACACAATGAGCAGCCGCTGTAACCACTCCCCGGTACTGACTGACAGCCACTCTGTACTGATGCACTACTGGGCCGGCTGTCAGTTAGTACTATGGTGCGGTTACAGCCGCTGCTCACTGTGTACTGAGTGGTGACTGAAGCTCTGCCGACCATGCCTGTATGACTGAAAGCTGGAGGCTGCCGGGAGGAATACATTTCCTCATATCTGCAGGTTAATAACGTTTTTTGACATGACAGGTTCCCTTTAACACCTTAAAAGGAATTTGTCATGATTTTTACTTTTATATTAATAGTTATTAATTATATAATAATTAATTTTGTAAATAAAATGAAATGTACTGTTTTAACATACACTACAATCATACAGTCTAGTGAGTCATGAGTGAGTCTATCTAATCCTATTTTTTGTGGTACAGTTCACTAAAGCATGTATCTAACCCTATCATGTGTGATACATTCCTTGTTTCTAATTCTATTATGTGTGATTTAGTCCACTCTGCTGTGTATCCAATCCTATCATGTGTGATACAAACTCCTGAGCCATGGATCTAACCCTTTCTTTTGTTGTACAGCTGCTGAGGCTGAGCTGTGTATCTAATCCTATCATGTGTGATACAGTCCGTGTATTTAAGGAGTCATGTCACACACATAATAATAATAATCTCTTTATATAGCGCCAACATATTCTGCAGCGCTTTACACACATTATCATCACTGCTGTCCCCATTGGGGCTCACAATCTACATTCCCTATCAGTATGTCTTTGGAGTGTGGGAGGAAACCGGAGAACCCGGAGGAAACCCACACAAACACGGGGAGAACATACAAACTCCTTGCAGATGTTGTCTGTGGTGGGGTTTGTACCCAGGACTCCAGCGCTCCAAGGCTGCAGTGCTAACCAATGAGCCACCGTTCCCACATTTAGTACACTCATAATGCAAGCTGGCAGCACATTAAGTTGTCATGGCAAATTTCAGCAGCAATACCATTAAAAATATATAGAGTTTTTTAATTAAAACATTAATACTTTACATTTTTCCAATTGTTTAAATTTTTTTTTTAGGGATGACACATTTCTTTTAAAGCGATATTCAACCTTTACATCCATTTTTTTTCCCAGTGCATGTAAAAAATATATATAAGGCAACTTTCTAAATAGTCCAATTAAGCAGTACCTGTCAGCAGGATTGTGCACAGTAACCTACAGACAGTGTCAGGTCAGTGTCGTTATACTGATTACAATGATACCTGGTGATGAAATCCATCTTGTGGTTGTTGTTTAATCTGTATTCTCAGTTTTGAGTTAATGATATGCTCATGCTCTGGGGTGGCTCATGGGGGTCTTCATGTGGTGCCCTGCATACTCTCAGATGCCAGCTGTGTCACACTGCTGACACATGCGATGTATGGAGAAAGCTCAGGCAGATGTTGCTAAGGAATAAAAGAGAACCTGTCAGCAGGATTGTGCAAAGTGACCTACAGGCAGTGTCAGGTTGAAGCCATTATACTGATTACAATGATACCTTGCATAATGAAATCCATCTTGTAGTTGTGGTTTAATCTTCATTTGCAGTTTTGAGTTAATGATATACTCGTGCTTCCGGGTGGCCTGAGTGGGGGTCTTTATGGGGTCCTCTGCTTATATTCATCTGTATGGGCTTCTGACAGGTCACTCATCCCTCACTGACCTGCCCCCTAGTTTACATAATGAATATTATATATATCTTGGAAAGAAAAAACCCTTCTGCAGACAGATGCCAGCGGTGGCACCTGCGCCACAGCATGATCGCATGTATAATGAATTATATACACATTTGTTTGATGTAATCCTGAAGTTTCTTAAAAAAATCCGTTTGAAAATGGCTCCGACTGGGCCTGCACAGTAGCAGCTATCGGCGATTCCAGCTTGGAGGAGGAATCTTTTTCTTTAGTAAGATGGCCCCGCCGGCGCATGCGCAATAGCAACTATCAGATCGCCGATAGCTGCTACTGCTAATGCACAGCCAGTGCCATTTTCAAACAGATTTTTTTTTTTAGGAACTTCAGGATTACATATTTTGCCATGTCACCTACTGCATTAATGTCACTAGTCATTGTACCTTCTTTACTTTTTTATATATCACTTTTACCTATCTATTTTTCCTATAATTGTCCAACTGTAATCTGCAAGCATTGATGGATTCCATTTTCCTTGATATCTTTCCACCATAGCCGCAGTATCTTGGTGATCAATCTCTTCCATCATTTCACTGAAATTATTTTTGAGGGGTGAACAACACTCTAATTTCTGAGTATCTCCCTGCTTATATAGTAGAAGAATATTTTTGGATTATTCTTACTTTTTGGTAAAAATAAACCTTTCTTGCTTCAATTCATTCTGCCTTGATTTGTGTTTCTAAGTTATTTTTCTCTGTATAACTTTTTAATACCTCGTCACTACCTCTTTACTTTAGTTCTCTAAACTAGGGATGAATGAACCAGAATTGGAAAGTCTGGGGTTCGTATCGAACACCTAGTATCCGTTACCGAACCCCGAACACGAACTTATTACTGTATGTCTGATTTCTAGTTCGGGTTCGTCAGTCTAATAAAGCTTGTTGAAAGGTTACAGCTCAGCCAACCAACATGCTTTTAGACTCTGGGCAATTTCAGAGCAGTCACAGCCACGACAAGTATTGGCATGGCTGTGATTGGCTGGCACAGCATGTGACCCGGCCTGTATAAAAGCTGGATAATGAGTGACGCCACCATTATGCTCTCATTAGTGTACAGATAGGATGCAGATAGAGTGATGGACAGATTGTAGCTGTGCACACTGCAAAAAAAAGACTGTGTGTACACTGCAACCCATATATGTGGTAGTACTGTGCTATTACTGAGTTAAAAACCACTGTGAGTACTTTGCACCCATATCTGTGGGAGTACTGTATTTTAAGCCGCTGTGTGTACTATGCACCCCCTCGCCTGTGGGAGTAGTGTCCTTTAAGCCGCTATGTGTACTTTGCACCTCTCTGCCTGTGAGAATACTGTCCTTTAAGCTGCTGTATGTACTCTGCACCCCCTGCCTGTGAGAGTACTGTCCTTTAAGCCACTATGTGTACTCTGCACCCCTCCGCCTGTGAGAGTACTGTCCTTTAAGCCGCTGTGTGTACTCTGTATCCCCTTGCCTGTGGGAATACTGTCCTTTAAGCTGCTGTGTGTACTCTGTATCCCCCTGCCTGTGACAGTGCTGTGCTTTAAGCCCCTGTGTGCAAGCTACATCCCCCCCGCCTGTGGCAGTATTGTCCTTTAAGCCACTATGTATTTTATAATACTCTGAGAAATAAATAATTGGCATCAACCATGTCGTTGCTATTTCTCGGCCACTAAAAAAAAATAATTCTGGACTAGTGTATCTTTTTTAGCAGTCTGCAAAAAAAAAATTAGCATCAACCATCTTGTTGCTACTTTTATGCCGCAAAAATATTTTTTCTGGAATATTGTGTGATTTTTAGTACTCTGGGAAATAAATAATTGTCATCAGCTGTCTAGTTCACCTTTCTAGGCCCCCAAAATAATTTTTCTGGACCTTTGTATGCTTTTTATTAGTCTGGGAAATAAATAATTGGCACCAACCATCTTCTCCTGCTCCCTCTTCGGCTGCGGTCTTGACCTTTTCCTCCCACTCACAATCTACAGGGCCAACTGCCTGCCCACATAGAGAGGATGTCACAGCATCACCACCACCACCAGTGTCACCGAGCATTTCCACACTATCCCATGGAAGTGTTCTGTTCTCCATCCACCAAGCCCTTAAGAGAAAGAGGAGATACCTCCCTAGTGGTGACCAGAAAAATGCCCACAGGAAAAATGCCCACAGGCAAATTGCCCACATGGAAAAATGTCCACACGGAAAATTGCCCACATGGAAAATTGCCCACACAGAAAGTTTTCTAATTTTCCGTGTGGGCATTTTTCCTATGGACAATATTCTTGTGGGCAATTTTCCTGTGGGGATATTTCAGGGAACCGACGGGGTAGGCCTGGAGTTATTTTATAGGGACCCTAGAGACCCCCTCTCCCACAATTGCCTCCGTTGTCTTCATTAGGTGTAAAGGTGAGACAGCCAACCTAGAGTTAACTGCCCAGCCGTAGTTCGAAGTAATGCGTAGAGCCTATTACTCCCTCGGCATTCCGGCCGCCGGCTACGCGCCTCAGAAGGATGTTGCCGATCTTGGGGCATGACTCCTCCTGGTTCTATCTCCTTTGTGCTGTGATTTTGTTTCTCACTTCTCCACAATTTACTTCGCTTCTTGTCCTTTCTTAGGATGCCGCCGCAATGAGGTGCAGGCACGGCTCCGTAATGATCTGTCTCGTGCTAGACCATTGTCAGGATCCCACCCCTGACAGGGACCTCCCTGAGTCTTCCCAAGCAACTCTCTCTGTTGTGAATTCTGTTGTGGGTTCTGCTCTTGGGCTCCCTCCGGTGGTTATAAGTGGTAGTGCTGCTGTTTGTCCTTCACAGCAGTCATCAGGTGCGTCCACTTCGGACGGGGCTATTTAGTCTGGCTTCACCCTTTAGTGAGTGCCAGTTGTTCATTGTTTCTGGAGGATTCACATCCCTTCCTGGTCGCTCCTGCTTGCAGTTCATTTCTTCAAGATAAGTTCTGCTTGTTTTTCAGCCCACATGTTGTGGGCCTCATTGTTCAGTGCATTGCATGTTTTTTCTTGTCCAGCTTAATCTGTGTAAGGATTTATGCAGCCAAGCTGGAATCTCTGGAGAGGCAGATTTACCCTCCATGTCTTTAGTTAGATGTGGAGTTTTTTGTATTATCTGTGGTGGACATTTCTTAGTATTTTAATACTGACCGCATAGTTCTCTGTCCTATCTTTTCTATCTAGCTAGATTGGCCTCCTTTGCTAAATTCTGTTTTCAGCCTGTGTATGTTTTTTCCTCTCCTCTCACAGTTAATATATGTGGGGGGCTGCCTATCCTTTGGGAATTTTCTCTGAGGCAAGATAGTTTTCCCTTTTCTATCTATAGGGTTAATTAGTCCTCCGGCTGTTTCGAGGTGTCTAGGATTGGTAGGTACATCCCACGGCTACTTCTAGTTGCGGCGTTAAGTCCAGGGTCTGCGGTCAGTACAGTTACCACATTCTCCAGAGTACGTCTCATGCTGCTCCTAGGCCACCAGATCATAACAGTACAACTGGCCAACAATGAGTTAACCGCATCTCAAAAGAAGGGAAAGAAAGTGCTGAGTCATTTTTTTTTCTGTACTCTTGTGTTTTTTTTTCCCTCTTTACCTCTGGGTGGCTCAGGAGTTAGGCGCTGACATGGATGTTCAGGGACTTGCTTCTTGTGTAGATCAACTTGCTGCTAGAGTACAGGGTATTTCTGATTATATCGTGCAGACTCCTGTTTTAGAGCCTAGAATTCCTACCCCTGATCTGTTTTTTGGGGACAGGTCCAAATTTTTGAGCTTTAAAAATAATTGTAAACTGTTTTTTGCTCTGAAGCCCCGTTCCTCTGGTGATCCCATCCAGCAGGTAAAAATTGTCATATCTCTGTTGCGTGGCGACCCTCAGGATTGGGCATTTTCCCTGGAATCTGGGAATCTGGCCTTGCTTAATGTAGACACCTTTTTTCAGGCGCTTGGGTTATTGTATGATGAACCTAATTCTGTGGATCATGCTGAGAAAACCTTGTTGGCCCTGTGTCAGGGTCAAGAAGCGGCAGAATCGTATTGCCAGAAATTTAGAAAATGGTCTGTGCTTACTAAATGGAATGAGGATGCTTTGGCGGCAATTTTCAGAAAGGGTCTTTCTGAATCTGTTAAAGATGTTATGGTGGGGTTCCCCACGCCTGCAGGTCTGAGTGATTCTATGTCTCTGGCCATTCAAATTGATCGGCGTTTGCTTGAGCGCAGAGTTGTGCACACTATGGCGTTGTCTTCCGAGCGGAGTCCTGAGCCTATGCAGTGTGATAGGATTGTGTCTAGAGCTGAAAGCCAAGGATTCAGACGTCAGAATAGGTTGTGCTTTTACTGCGGCGATTATGCTCATGTTATTTCTGATTGCCCTAAGCGTGCCAAGAGAATCGCTAATTCCGTTACCATCAGTACTGTACAACCTAAATTTCTGTTATCTGTGACCCTGATCTGCTCATTATCGTCATTTTCTGTCATGGCATTTGTGGATTCAGGCGCCGCTTTAAATTTAATGGACTTAGAATTTGGCAGACGTTGTGGTTTTCCCTTACAGCCTTTGCAGAGTCCTATCCCTTTTAGGGGCATTGAAGCTACACCATTGGCTAAAAATAAACCTCAGTTTTGGACACAGTTAACCATGTGCATGGCGCCAGCCCATCAGGAAGATTGTCGTTTCCTGGTGTTGCATAATTTGCATGATGCTATTGTGCTGGGGTTTCCATGGTTACAGGTACATAATCCGGTGTTGGATTGGAAATCTATGTCTGTGACTAGTTGGGGTTGTCAGGGGGTTCATGATGACGTTCCTCTGATGTCAATTTCCTCCTCCCCCTCTTCTGAAATTCCTGAGTTTCTGTCAGATTTCCAGGATGTTTTCGATGAGCCCAAGTCCAGTTCCCTTCCACCGCATAGGGACTGTGATTGTGCTATTGACTTGATTGCAGGCTGTAAGTTCCCTAAGAGCCGACTTTTCAACCTGTCTGTGCCTGAACAAGCCGCCATGCGGAGTTATGTTAAGGAGTCTTTGGAGAAGTGGCATATTCGGCCATCTTCTTCTCCATTGGGAGCAGGTTTTTTTTTTGTTGCCAAGAAGGATGGCTCCTTGAGACCCTGTATTGATTATCGCCTCTTGAATAAGATCACGGTCAAATTCCAATACCCTTTGCCTTTGCTTTCTGATTTGTGTGCCAGGATTAAGGGGGCTAGTTGGTTTACTAAGATTGACCTTCGAGGGGCATATAATCTTGTTCGTATTAAGCAGGGTGACGAATGGAAAACTGCGTTTTATACACCCGAGGGCCATTTTGAATATCTTGTGATGCCATTCGGACTCTCTAATGCCCCATCTGTGTTTCAGTCCTTCATGCATGATATTTTTCGGAATTATCTTGATAAATTCATGATTGTATATTTGGATGATATTTTGATTTTTTCAGATGATTGGGAGTCTCATGTGAAACAAGTCAGGATGGTATTTCAGGTCCTTCGTAATAATGCCTTGTTTGTGAAGGGGTCTAAGTGCCTCTTTGGAGTACAGAAGGTTTCTTTTTTGGGCTTCATTTTTTCTCCATCATCTATAGAAATGGATCCGGTTAAGGTTCAGGCCATTCATGATTGGATCCAGCCCACATCCGTGAAGAGCCTTCAGAAATTTTTGGGCTTTGCTAATTTTTATCGCCGTTTCATTGCCAACTTCTCCAGTGTGGTTTATTGGTCCTTATAGGATTTCTGAGATTATCAATCCAGTGTCTTTTCATTTGGCCCTTCCAGCCTCTTTTTCCATCCATAATGTTTTTCATAGATCTTTGTTGCGGAAATATGTGGTGCCCGTGGTTCCCTCTGTTGATCCTCCTGCCCCGGTGTTGATTGATGGGGAGTTGGAGTATGTTGTGGAGAAGATCTTGGATTCTCGTTTTTCAAGACGGAGGCTTCAGTATCTTGTCAAGTGGAAGGGTTATGGCCAGGAGGATAATTCTTGGGTTGTTGCCTCCGATGTTCATGCTGACGATTTGGTTCGTGCCTTCCATTTGGCTCGTCCTGATCGGCCTGGGGGCTCTGGTGAGGGTTTGGTGGCCCCTCCTCAAGGGGGGGGTACTGTTGTGAATTCTGTTGTGGGTTCTGCTCTTGGGCTCCCTCCGGGGGTTATAAGTGGTAGTGCTGCTGTTTGTCCTTCACAGCAGTCATCAGGTGCGTCCACTTCGGACGGGGCTATTTAGTCTGGCTTCACCCTTTAGTGAGTGCCAGTTGTTCATTGTTTCTGGAGGATTCACATCCCTTCCTGGTCGCTCCTGCTTGCAGTTCATTTCTTCAAGATAAGTTCTGCTTGTTTTTCAGCCCACATGTTGTGGGCCTCATTGTTCAGTGCATTGCATGTTTTTTCTTTTCCAGCTTAATCTGTGTAAGGATTTATGCAGCCAAGCTGGAATCTCTGGAGAGGCAGATTTACCCTCCATGTCTTTAGTTAGATGTGGAGTTTTTTGTATTATCTGTGGTGGACATTTCTTAGTATTTTAATACTGACCGCATAGTTCTCTGTCCTATCTTTTCTATCTAGCTAGATTGGCCTCCTTTGCTAAATTCTGTTTTCAGCCTGTGTATGTTTTTTCCTCTCCTCTCACAGTCAATATTTGTGGGGGGCTGCCTATCCTTTGGGAATTTTCTCTGAGGCAAGATAGTTTTCCCTTTTCTATCTATAGGGTTAATTAGTCCTCTGGCTGTGTCGAGGTATCTAGGATTGGTAGGTACATCCCACGGATACTTCTAGTTGCGGTGTTAAGTCCAGGGTCTGCGGTCAGTACAGTTACCACATTCTCCAGAGTACGTCTCATGCCGCTCCTAGGCCACCAGATCATAACATCTCTCTCACTAGATGTTACCTGGGCAAAACCCAGTCAGCTTCTCTCTAACTTCCTATCCGACTCCCAGTTTTACCAGAGTGTGAGGCGTGGCCTAATACATAGAACCTTTTGCTCCCCCTGGTGGCCAGAGTGTGAAGTGTAGTGTGTGACTATGATACCTAGTCAGGTGAACCCCTTTAGTGCCATCAGACGTACCATCACTCCCCTTAGCGGCAGAGCGACGTTACTGCAATGACCAGGACTCTGGGGCGCTGCACTCTTTCCCTTTAAATCCAGTACTCCCAGACTGGGAAAAGAAGAACAACAATACATGTTAGCAAAAGACATACAAAATTTTAGAATGCTGTAAACAAGTAAATTTTAACAGTGCTTCCCTTTATGGGAGGTGAGAACACTTGAACATTACAAACAGAAACATTTAAAATCTTAAGCACAATGTAAATATAACACTTATTAAACTAACTAACTTATAGATAACTATCATTACCCAGCCAGGCATACTATCTACTAAGTGCAAACTTTTCTTGAACAATAATTTAACTTTTCCTTTAAGGGCGTATACTGGACCCACTAAAGGTATACTAAAAGTGCAAATCAACATTTTTCTTTAGCTCTCTTTCTCATATGCAGGACTCTCTTGTCTACCCCCATGGGCCTACTGCATCTTTCCTTGACTTTCTATCATCAGTTCTAATAATCACTTTAACTTCAGTTTTATTCAAATAACATTATCAATATTCCTATTCCTTATCACTATCTTTCTAAATACATACTACTACTATGTAAACCATTATTACTGTCTAACTATTTAAGGCACATTATGGGTTAAGCTAAGTGCATAATTAAGTATTCCCTTTAAGAGGAAACCAAGTCTTTTTGAGGTAGTGCAAACTCTCAAGTTGCAAGTCTGTTTAAAGCAAGAACTTCTGCGCTGTAATCAGGAACAGTCTCTTCAAAAAGTTCATGATTCCAGTGTTCTTTAAAAATAAGAAACTTGTGCAAAAATTAGAAACAGTAGGGATCCCGGGTCAACAAAGGGATCCCTTTAAGAAGTAACCCTGGTCAGGTTTAAAGCAGCAGAAAACAAGAAGAATAAACAGTTAACTATTTACATCATCATGCTTCCGAGGTTTATTCTTGTTCTGGCGGCCGTAGCTCTGCAGGTAGCAATGGGCGAGGCCATCCGCCCGGATACCTGCGGCCACCAGGTGTCGTACTAGGAACTCCCTCACCTCAGATGGGGGTCCGGGTACCCACAGTTTTCTGTCCTGAGATGGCTGGGGCACTAGCCATCCTTGAGGTCAACTCTTTAGCCACAACAGTGGTAGTAGTGGCGACGGTACAGGTCGTGGTTTTAATGATGGTGCACGTCGGGGTAACTACGGTAGTCTTTGTAGTGACGGTAGCCTGACCACGAGGGGGCACCACTGCCACGGGAGACAATTTTACTGGCGCTTTGGTTGGAGGTGCTACAAGGTCTTGCTTTTTGTGCATGTTCAGGGCAAACCAGCCCTTTTCCCCGAAGTGCCTGGTAGAGGTGACTATGTCTCCTGGGTAAAGATCTCGATCTGGGTGGCCTTCTCTGAGGTGGGACTCCACATCTCTCTGGTTTATGAAGACCTCAGCATACAGGCCTGGCTCTTTAATGAAGCTCCAACCCCCACGGAGTCTAAGGCTATGTTCACACGATCCTTTTTTTGCTGCGGATTTTTCAGGTCCTGTTTTTGAAAATCCGCAGTGCAAAACCGCGGTGCTTTTGCAGTGCTGATTTTCCTGCGGATTCTTCTGCGGATTCCTCTGCGGGTTTTCAACAGCACTTTCCTATTGGTGCATGTTGAAAACAGGAGCGGAATCCGCAGAAAGAATAGACATGGTACTTCTTTTTTTCTGCAGGCAAATCCGCGCGGATTTGCCTGCGAAAAAAAGGATAGTGGGCACAGCGGTTTTTGTTTTCCATAGGGTAACATTGTACTGTACCCTGCATGGAAAACGGCTGCGGATCCGCAGCCTCAAAACAGCTGCGGATCTGCAGCAAAAAAAGGATCGTGTGAACAAGCCCTTAAGGCGATGACGGTGCCTTGCCTACGCGGGGCCTGGTGGGTGGTGCGGTCCTTTTGGGCTTGGGCCTTGACCGCTAGGTCCCGGTAGTGATGGGCCTCGCGTTGAGCCTGGTATCTCTCATCCGCCTCCTATTAGACGCACCCCAAATTTAAAGGAGAAAAATAAGGAAATTTTTTTAAAATAAAATGGTGGTGCTTCTAATAATACATACGTCTTATTGCTTACCGGGGGTGGTGGCTGTGGTGAAGCAGGGTCCTAGGGATGCTGCTGGAGGAGGCAGGAGTGGAGCATTGCTGCAGGCTGGGATAAGGGGGTGTGCAGGTGTCCTGTGCTGTGGGGGTGTCTCAGGTGATGCAGTTAGAGCGCCCCCACACCGCCGCAGGGCCTAGGGGTACCCGGAGCCGGGCCTCTGGGTCTCAGTCCTGGGGTTGTCACGGTGGCTAGACCCGGTCCGTGGCCCTGTCTGTCAGTGGGGGACGTCCGGTAGAATAAGTGATGATGATGGTGCAGTAACGGTGGTGTAGCGGTGCAGTTGTGGGGTGCAGGTCGCGGTAAATAACGAGGACACCAGGTTGCAGTCTCTTTACCTCTTTACTGGAGATCTCTCAGTCCGCAGTCCAGAATATGGTTCACCAGGCTGCGCAAGTCCGGTCGGTCCGATGGCACTTCCAGAGTTCTCCTCACAGGTGGAAATCAGTGCCCTCCTTCTTAGCGCTATGTGTTGTAGTCCTTCCCTGCTGTGCTCACGGAAAGTACCCCACAACTGTTGTGTCTGTTTCTTAAGTTCCCTCACAACTCGATTCACTGATGTTCTTCTCGTATTCCATCCCTCCCTGTTATTCAGGTTGGAACGGCACCCGTTTGTCAGGTAGGCCTGGAGTTCTTCCGGGACCCTAGAGACGCCCCTCTCCCGCAATTGCCCCCCAAGACTTCATAGGTGATATGTGGTAGACAGCCCGCCTTAAACTGACTGCCCTGCCGCTGTTTGGAGTATGGCTTGAAGCTGTATGCTATTCCACTCCCTCGGCGTTCCGGCCACCGGTAATGCGCCTCAGTAGGATGTTGCTCCGGTCCTACAGCATGACCCCTACTGGTATTCTCCTTTTTGCTTGATCTCGTTTCTCACTCAGCACAATCTATCTCGCTTCTAGTCCTTTCTTGGGCACCGCCGCTATGCTGAGCAGGCACGGTCCCGTTACGTTCTTTCTAATGCCAAGCCTCTGTCAGGATCCCACCCCTGACAGAGACCCTACTGTCTCTTCCTCCACAACACCCTCTGCCACAAGGTGTTGCTTCGTTCAATCCAGTCAGCTTTCTCCTCTAACTTCCTGCCTGACCCCCAGTTTACCCACTATGGTGGGGAGTGGCCTAATGAATAGCACCCTTAGCTCCCCCCGGAGGCCCTGCTGTGAAACATATTGGTGTCTGTGATACCTGGTCAGATGAACTCCTTCAGTGCCATCGAACGCACCATGGCTCCCCATAGTGGCGGATCCACAGTACTGCAACGACCAGAACTCTGGGGCGCTGCACTGGCACCTCCAGTGCTGCGGGGGGGCTCTGCTGACAATTTGTGAAAGGCCAGAGCCCCCCGGCAGTTTGTCCATGCTTTCCTCTGCAGTGGACTTCAGGAAAATGGCCACCGGGAGGCGGCACATGCGCAGATGAGATCTCCTGACCAAGATCTCGAGAGATGATATTTCAGTGCTGAAATCTCATCTTCCAAGATCTTGGTGCCGAGATCTCCATCTGCGCATGCTCCGCCTCCCAGCGGCCATTTTCCCGAAAGTCCACCGCACAGGAAAGCATGAAGAAACTGCCGGGGGGCTCTGGCCTTTCACAAAATGTTGGCAGAGCCCCCCTGCAGCATCAGAAATGCCAGCATCACCCTGGGCAGCGGCGGACCCCGCGGTAGCGGCGGCAGACACCTCTTCATTCTAGCCTGCAATGGTACCGGTAAGTGGCATATCTGCATTGTAAGACGCATCCCCATTTCCACATTGGGGGAAAAAAAGTGGGTCTTACAAAGCGAAAAATACGGTATATGTTTCTATTGCGTTTCTGCAGCAAAATTGGATGTAATCCACATGACATTATCAATCAAATGAATCAAAGCTCAGCGGACAGGAAATTTACAAAAGTAGTTTTATTTAAAACACAATATCCAAAACGAAACACAAGCGAAGATGAAGAAAAATGTGCTGCAAACACATGAAATAAACACTCAAAAATTCAACAAAAAAACCCACAAGTAACCTAATGTAGCAAAATAAAGCATGAAATACTGCAAAGAATCAGCAGCCTCAAAAACTCACCAGATAATCGCTGTGGAAACATGGCCTTAGAGGATAATTCTGCTGATTGTTAGATGGGGGGGCAGACAAATCTGTTGCCAACGGGAGAGAATTTGTGGTCACAATGGCACTGCTGGTCACATGGTCGGCGCAGGCATTTCATGGCGATTTGGGTGGCGTACCACCATGCCGGCGCTTCACAGCTGTTCGTTTCCCCGTCGGACCGATGCTGCAATGTGGGACCGCTGGCGCCTAGCCACTTCCACACAACAGCACCAAGCCTGAATGTCAGGAGGACATCAAGAGACAGATGTCCCGGAGGAAGCGCGCATGCGTCCACATCACCTGTAAGATGCATATGTGATCCAAAAGTACCCTTGTGCAAGAGTGCTTTATATGCAAAAGATGCATGAAAAAACAAACAGCAGATCATATCCCAATGCATCGCCCTAAAACAACTCCAATCATTATATATATATATATATATATATATATATATATATATATACTCACTGGCCACTTTATTAGGTACACCTGTCCAACTTCTTGTTAACACTTAATTTCTAATCAGCCAATCACATGGCGGCAACTCAGTGCATTTAGGCATGTAGACATGGTCAAGACAATCTCCTGCAGTTCAAACCGAGCATCAGTATGGGGAAGAAAGGTGATTTGAGTGCCTTTGAACGTGGCATGGTTGTTGGTGCCAGAAGGGCTGGTCTGAGTATTTCAGAAACTGCTGATCTACTGGGATTTTCACGCACAACCATCTCTAGGGTTTACAGAGAATGGTCCGAAAAAGAAAAAAAATCCAGTGAGCGGCAGTTCTGTGGGCGGAAATGCCTTGTTGATGCCAGAGGTCAGAGGAGAATGGGCAGACTGGTTCGAGCTGATAGAAAGGCAACAGTGACTCAAATCGCCACCCGTTACAACCAAGGTAGGCCTAAGAGCATCTCTGAACGCACAGTGCGTCGAACTTTGAGGCAGATGGGCTACAGCAGCAGAAAACCACACCGGGTACCACTCCTTTCAGCTAAGAACAGGAAACTGAGGCTACAATTTGTACAAGCTCATCGAAATTGGACAGTAGAAGATTGGAAAAACGTTGCTTGGTCTGATGAGTCTCGATTTCTGCTGCGACATTCGGATGGTAGGGTCAGAATTTGGCGTAAACAACATGAAAGCATGGATCCATCCTGCCTTGTATGGAGCATCTTTGGGATGTGCAGCCGACAAATCTGCGGCAACTGTGTGATGCCATCATGTCAATATGGACCAAAATCTCTGAGGAATGCTTCCAGCACCTTGTTGAATCTATGCCACGAAGAATTGAGGCAGTTCTGAAGGCAAAAGGGGGTCCAACCCGTTACTAGCATGGTGTACCTAATAAAGTGGCCGGTGAGTGTATATATATATAAAAAATTGTACAGTTATGCAAACTGAAGTCAGAAGGCCATGCGTATATACATATATATATATATATATATATATATATATATATATATTTACATGATGAAATATTCAAAAGGAGTTCTTTGAGGGATATATAATGGAGTAAATGCAACTCTTATAGTTGATCAGATGTAAATTCATTCATGGAAGGATATGTATGTCAGGCACTTTAGAGTCCAGACGTGCATTATGATGGAATTGATGGCCAAATCATAAGGACAATATTGGAGATTAGAGGCTGTAACAATTAATGTTAGTCGCCAATGATCACTAGAAGAATAAGGAGAAAAAATGTACAGTGGTTAAAATGATATAATAATAAAAAAAGCCATAAAATATCAGAACAACAGGGGGCGGCAGAGACATAGGAACAATGATCAGGGTGGGATCAGAGGAAAGAGGCAAATCCCTGACACTCATTCAAGCCAGAAGGACATAGTGCCCAACACCGCTATCCATCTACATTCTTTTGGGGCCAGGAGGCATTTAATGTCTACTCCTCTGATCCCGCTTTGGATGTGCTGGATTCCTCTCACCATAAAGGATCTAGCGTTATTGTCATGGAAAAGTTTGTAGTGCCGTCGAATAGTTTTTAACAGGGATAGGTCAATGACTGATTTTGCGGCTAAGATGTCACGCACAAGTTCTCTGGTACGTATCTTTAGCTGATGTGAACTCACCCCCAATATAGATCTTGGGACTAGCACAGGTTGCATAATATATCACTATGAGGTAGTACAGGTGATGTTTTGTTTGATGGAAAAGTTTATTGTGCCGTCTGCTGAGGCGAAGGAGGAAGTCCTTAGTATATTCTTGCAAGCAACGCAATCTCCACAGGGAAAACATCCCTGTGCTGGACCTCAAGAGTTGAAGAAATTTCTGATTGTAGGGACATAGTGGCTCTGGACCAATATGTCACCCAAGTTTCGACTACTTCTGGAGGCCATGATGGGATGTTCTGGTAGAATCTTAGACAGAGTAGGTTCATTTTTTTAAAACACTCCAATGTCTTTGCAGACATTCTTTCATAACTGACCATTCCCCATTGTATGTGGAAATTAATCAGCTGTGAAGCACCGGCATGGTAGTACGCATGCGCCGCCCAAATCACCGTGAATGGCCCTCGGCGCTAGACATATATGGAGGGACACATGACCCGTCAAGCCTCGCCTCCTGAGGAAGCGATGCAACAGCGAAACATGCATTGGGGACCACAGACACAGCGTGCACTGTTACTAGCCATTGGTAATTATTACCACACTTTACTGCCTATATGCCCGACGATTGGTCCATTTAACCTTAGTGGATAAACAAATGTATGTGTGTCTCCACTATTACACACATAGTCTCTTATATGCCATTGTGCAATGTACCTTTTGTGTGTGAGCTCTATTACTGTGGCCACAGTTTACAGTTCATTCTAGAGACTCATAGTGGACTTAGACACGGAGTATATAAACACCAGAAATACAATCCACTACTGGATATATACATCAAGGATGGACATTTATAAACGTCACAAAAATACAATAAGCATTTTCTAACACCCCTTGTGCTACCCTATCAGTGCCACTGACCTCTTCATCTCTGGGTTTATTGTCACTACCTCTTTTTGCCCTTACTCCCACTCTTTTGACCAAAAACTTTTTCCATGTACAGTACAGACCAAAAGTTTGGACACACCGTCTCAGTTAAAGATTTTTCTGTATTTTCATGACTATGAAAATTGTACATTCACACTGAAGGCATCAAAACTATGAATTATCACATGTGGAATTATATACTTAACAAAAAAGTGTGAAACAACTGAAAATATGTCTTATATTCTAGGTTCTTCAAAGTAGCCACCTTTAGTCATGAAAATACAGAAAAATCTTTAAATGAGAAGGTGTGTCCAAACTTTTGGTCTGTACTGTATGTATTTTATTGTGTGTATAGATTTTTTCAAATAAAATGTATTACATTTTTTTTATTAACTCTTGTGGTGTCAACTCTCAGTGTTCTCTCTTTTTTTGTGTCCATTTATAAAGATGTCTGAATGGATTTGTTGAATCCAATCCCAAATCCAATTTGCAACATAAATTTTACTATTTCGGATAATCCCAAATCCAATCTATAATGATGACATTATCTTCTAGTTCATGATAGTGCTGATGTCTGATCTTTTTCTTATGGGACAACATCACTACTGACTTCTTCTGGATGTTTCACAGTCATTTATAATAAATTATGTGGATATATATTAGTATTATTTTTGTATTGCAATGTATCTAGCTTCATATTGGCATAAATAAACATTTCTCTTTAAAAGGGTTCATCGATTTATATATACAGTGGGGAAAATAAATTAATACTAAATGTCCATAGGGGAATGGATTGTCCAATAAACACTCTAATCGAACTAATCAACAATATCCATCCAGGTACAATTGCCCATGGATAATAAGTGGTGTACGCAGGAAAGTTTTTAAAAAGTATATATTTTATTACAAAAAATGTTTAAAAAAAAAAACCCTAATCAATAAACAGGGCTAAAAAAACCTCCATAGGGAGGGACAATTGATTCAGACACAATGAAAATGTATATATATATATACAGTGGGGCAAAAAAGTATTTAGTCAGTCAGCAATAGTGCAAGTTCCACCACTTTAAAAGATGAGAGGCGTCTGTAATTTACATCATAGGTAGACCTCAACTATGGGAGACAAACTGAGAAACAAAAATCCAGAAAATCACATTGTCTGTTTTTTTAACATTTTATTTGCAAATTATGGTGGAAAATAAGTATTTGGTCAGAAACAAAATTTCATCTCAATACTTTGTAATATATCCTTTGTTGGCAATGACAGAGGTCAAACGTTTTCTGTAAGTTTTCACAAGGTTGCCACACACTGTTGTTGGTATGTTGGCCCATTCCTCCATGCAGATCTCCTCTAGAGCAGTGATGTTTTTGGCTTTTCGCTTGGCAACCCGGACTTTCAACTCCCTCCAAAGGTTTTCTATAGGGTTGAGATCTGGAGACTGGCTAGGCCACTCCAGGACCTTGAAATGCTTCTTACGAAGCCACTCCTTCGTTGCCCTGGCGGTGTGCTTTGGATCATTGTCATGTTGAAAGACCCAGCCACGTTTCATCTTCAATGCCCTTGCTGATGGAAGGAGGTTTGCACTCAAAATCTCACGATACATGGCCCCATTCATTCTTTCATGTACCCGGATCAGTCGTCCTGGCCCCTTTGAAGAGAAACAGCCCCAAAGCATGATGTTTCCACCACCATGCTTTACAGTAGGTATGGTGTTTGATGGATGCAACTCAGTATTCTTTTTCCTCCAAACACGACAAGTTGTGTTTCTACCAAACAGTTCCAGTTTGGTTTCATCAGACCATAGGACATTCTCCCAAAACTCCTCTGGATCATCCAAATGCTCTCTAGCAAACTTCAGACGGGCCCGGACATGTACTGGCTTAAGCAGTGGGACACGTCTGGCACTGCAGGATCTGAGTCCATGGTGGCGTAGTGTGTTACTTATGGTAGGCCTTGTTACATTGGTCCCAGCTCTCTGCAGTTCATTCACTAGGTCCCCCCGCGTGGTTCTGGGATTTTTGCTCACCGTTCTTGTGATCATTCTGACCCCACGGGGTGGGATTTTGCGTGGAGCCCCAGATTGAGGGAGATTATCAGTGGTCTTGTATGTCTTCCATTTTCTAATTATTGCTCCCACTGTTGATTTCTTCACTCCAAGCTGGTTGGCTATTGCAGATTCAGTCTTCCAAGCCTGGTGCTGGGCTACAATTTTGTTTCTGGTGTCCTTTGACAGCTCTTTGGTCTTCACCATAGTGGAGTTTGGAGTCAGACTGTTTGAGGGTGTGCACAGGTGTCTTTTTATACTGATAACAAGTTTAAACAGGTGCCATTACTACAGGTAATGAGTGGAGGAAAGAGGAGACTCTTAAAGAAGGTTACAGGTCTGTGAGAGCCAGAAATCTTGATTGTTTGTTTCTGACCAAATACTTATTTTCCACCATAATATGCAAATAAAATGTTAAAAAAACAGACAATGTGATTTTCTGGATTTTTGTTTCTCAGTTTGTCTCCCATAGTTGAGGTCTACCTATGATGTAAATTACAGACGCCTCTCATCTTTTTAAGTGGTGGAACTTGCACTATTGCTGACTGACTAAATACTTTTTTGCCCCACTGTATATGATTAGCAACCAATAATTACTCCTGCTATATATACCAGAAAATGGAATGTAGCAATTAATTATAAGGAGAACAAGCAGATATATTTATCAATATATATATATATATTAGTATATTGCAGCTCTGTCTACCAAATCACCACTATATTAGGGGTCAATATCTTATCCCCATATATAAAGATACAGATGTGCGTTTTAACAATGAAAGACCATCATTATCCAATATAAAAATCAATGTGCAAATACCACAATATAAACTGGTACCGACAACGACAGTCTCCTATGATCAAAGTGCTTGCCGCAAGATAGTATAAATAACAAGTGCTAGTGCTGATAGCGCCGGCGCCCGTTGGGCGGGAGGGAAGGACACCAGACACAGGACACCATCTGTTGGTAAGCTCTTATGCTACATTAAGCCTACCTATCGGCACTAGCACTTGTTATTTATACTATCTTGCGGCAAGCACTTTGATCATAGGAGACTGTCGTTGTCGGTACCAGTTTATATTGTGGTATTTGCACATTGATTTTTATATTGGATAATGATGGTCTTTCATTGTTAAAACGCACATCTGTATCTTTATATATGGGGATAAGATATTGACCCCTAATATAGTGGTGATTTGGTAGACAGAGCTGCAATAGACTAATATATATATATATTGATAAATATATCTGCTTGTTCTCCTTATAATTAATTGCTACATTCCATTTTCTGGTATATATAGCAGGAGTAATTATTGGTTGCTAATCATATATATATACATTTTCATTGTGTCTGAATCAATTGTCCCTCCCTATGGAGGTTTTTTTAGCCCTGTTTATTGATTAGGTTTTTTGTTTTTTTAAAGATTTTTTGTAATAAAATATATACTTTTTAAAAAACTTTCCTGCCTACACCACTTATTATCCATGGGTAATTGTACCTGGATGGATATTGTTGATTAGTGGGGAAAATAAGTATAGAGAGGTCTATAAATTTTATTGTAAGTACACTTCAACTGTGAGAGGCAGAATCTTAAAAAAATCCAGAAAATCACATTGTATAATTTTTACATAATTAATTTGCATTTTATTGCATGAAATAAGTATCTGATTACCTGTCAAAAACCAAACATTGGCTCTCACAGACATGTTAGTTTTTCTTTAAGAAGTCCTCCTATTCTGCACTCATTACTGGTATTAATTTCATCTGTTTGAACTCCTTACCTGTATGAAAGACACCTGTCCACACACTCAATCACACTCCAACCTCTCCACCATGGCCAAGACCAAAGATCTGTCTAAGGACAACACCAGGGACAAAATTGTAGACCTGCACAGGACTGGGATGGGCTTCTGGACAATAGACAAGCAGCTTGGTGAGAAGGCAACAACTTTCGGAGCAATTATTAGAAAATGGAAGAAACACAAGATAATTCTTTTTGGTCTGGGGCTCCATGCAAGATCTATCCTTGTGGGGTAAGGATGATTCTGTGAAAATTACTACTGATAACGTCAGCAGGGTTTCGTTGGTGATGGGTATGTAAGTTGCCGTCAGGTGGTGTTTGAAGTAGGTTGCTTTAAATAGAGACAGTTACCTGTGCATAGATGCGCATCTATCGTTCTAACCCACCGTCCTGCTACGGCGGTGGTACAGCGGCAATACAGATTCCTCGGAACCGCTCCTTTCTACACTAGCAAGATAGTGAGTACAGCCCAATTACATATGCATAAGCCGCGATATATCAGCACTATTAACTGTCTCACTGGAGGAAGATTGACGCTCATTTTTTATGCACTGGTAACTGTCTCTATTTAAAGCAACCTATGTCAAACACCACCTGACGGCAACTTACATACCCATCACCAACGAAACCCTGCTGACGTTATCAGTAGTAAGTATACTCAATATTGTGAGAACTGGATCACACACATTTAGAATCACACTTATAAAAAGGTGCATATCCTTCCAAGCAGGAGGAACCATTCAACCTTGGAAAAAGCATCTTTAGTCATCATGACACCAGTAATAATTGTGGACACAAAAGCATCACGGTCCCCAACCGCATATTGCCATTCAGTACCTAAGTGAGTAGAAATTCTATATCCCACTATTCTACTATTTTTATGTATTTGATTGATATCTCTCATCCTCTAAAAGATTCTATCGGCACCTATAAGGGTTTATCATAAAATCTACCTCATCATCAATGATGATCTATTGAGTAAGTGCTTTTTGAACTTATATCCACTTTACCATACACATTTATTTTTATTTGCATATATACTGTAGACAGCGCAGGTGAACGCTAAGTATCTATACTACTTATCTAACAGGTCCGCACAGAACCTGTTGTATTCATCAGCAGCATTCTACAGTAAGCAATTGTCTCTTCACTAGCAACTGCCTGCAGCGCCAGGGTTTTCCCTCTTTATCTTTATTTATATTTAGTGTGATCCGCCAACCCTAACAGTATGAATGCTTTCCATACCCACTGCACAATGTGAATAGTGTATAGTGCAGAGTGTTGTGATTTTGCTTTTTGCTCCCTCTAGTGGTCATTAGTGATTTGACTCTGGAGCGTCTGTCTTTTCCTATATCCTCACCTGGGCCGTTAGTTCAGGGGCGTTGCTATATAAGCTCCCTGGACCTTCAGTTCTATGCCTGGCATCGTTGAAATCAGAGCTAATCTGTTGTGCTCTTGTCCTCTGATCCTGGTTCCTGTTTTTCAAGCTAAGTCTGCTTCTTTGCTTTTTGCTTTTGTTTCGTTTGGTATTTTTGTCCAGCTTGTTCCTATCTGTATCCTGACCTTTGCTGGAAGCTCTAGGGGGCTGGTGTTCTCCCCCCGGACCGTTAGACGGTTCGGGGGTTCTTGAATCTCCAGCGTGGATTTTTATAGGGTTTTTGTTGACCAGATAAGTTATCTTGCTATATTCTGCTATTAGTAAGCTGGCCTCTCTTTGCTGAACCTGGTTCATTTCTGTGTTTGTCATTTCCTCTTACCTCACCGTTATTATTTGTGGGGGGCTTGTATCTTGCTTTGGGGTCCCTTTCTCTGGAGGCAAGAGAGGTCTTTGTTTTCTTCTCCTAGGGGTAGTTAGATTCTCCGGCTGGCGCGAGTCATCTAGCGATCACCGTAGGCATGATCCCCGGCTACTTCTAGTGTTGGCGTTAGGAGTAGCTATTTGGTCAACCCAGTTACCACAGCCCTATGAGCTGGATTTTTGTATCTTGCAGACTTACACGTTCCTCTGAGACCCTGTCCACTGGGGTCATAACAGTATGCCAGGCCAGTATTAAATGTTTAATGCATTGCAGAAGTGGGATTATAAGAAAGAAAATTTTGAGTTTTTTTTTTCCCTCTCTCATTTTTTTTTTCTTTTCCCCTTTACCTCAGAGTGGCTTGTGATTGCTGCAGACATGAATGTCCAGACCTTGATTACAAGTGTGGACCAGCTTGCCGCTCGTGTGCAGGGTATACAAGATTATGTTACCAGAAATCCTAGGTCTGAACCCAAGATTCTGATTCCTGAACTGTTTTCAGGAGACCGATTTAAGTTTAGGAATTTCAGGAATAATTGTAAATTATTTTTGTCCCTGAAACCTTGTTCGTCTGGAGACTCTGCTCAACAAGTAAAAATTGTTATTTCATTCTTACGGGGTGACCCTCAGGATTGGGCTTTTTCGTTGGCGCCAGGAGATCCGGCATTGGCTGATATTGATGCGTTTTTTCTGGCGCTCGGTTTACTTTATGAGGAACCCAATCTTGAGATTCAGGCAGAGAAAGCCTTGCTGGCTATGTCTCAGGGCCAGGACGAGGCTGAGGTGTATTGCCAAAAATTTCGGAAATGGTCCGTGCTGACACATTGGAACGAGTGTGCACTGGCCGCTAATTTTAGAAATGGCCTTTCTGAGGCCATTAAGAATGTTATGGTGGGTTTTCCCATTCCCACAGGTCTGAATGATACCATGTCCCTGGCTATTCAAATTGACCGGCGGTTGCGGGAGCGCAAAACCGCAAATTCCCTCATGTTGTTGTCTGAACAGACACCTGATGTGATGCAATGTGATAGAAAAACCGCAAATTCCCTCATGGTGTTGTCTGAACGGACACCTGATTTGATGCAATGTGATAGAATCCTGACTAGAAATGAGAGGAAAATTCATAGACGCCGGAATGGCTTGTGCTACTACTGTGGTGATTCTACACATGTTATCTCAGCATGCTCTAAACGTATATCTAAGGTTGTTAGTCCTGTCACCGTTGGTAATTTGCATCCTAAGTTTATTCTGTCTGTAACTTTGATTTGCTCACTGTCATCTTATCCTGTCATGGCGTTTGTAGATTCAGGTGCTGCCCTGAGTCTTATGGATCTCTCATTTGCTAAGCGCTGTGGTTTTATTCTTGAACCATTAGAAAATCCTATCCCTCTTAGGGGTATTGATGCTACGCCATTAGCAGAAAATAAACCGCAGTATTGGACACAGGTTACCATGTGCATGACTCCTGAACACCGCGAGGTGATACGTTTTCTCGTTCTACATAAAATGCATGATTTGGTTGTTTTGGGGCTGCCATGGTTACAGACCCATAATCCAGTCCTTGACTGGAAGGCTATGTCAGTGTCTAGTTGGGGCTGTCGTGGTATTCATGAGGATTCCCTGCCTGTGTCTATTGCTTCTTCTACGCCTTCGGAAGTTCCGGAGTACTTGTCTGATTATCAGGATGTCTTTAGCGAGTCCAGGTCCAGTGCATTGCCTCCTCATAGGGAATGTGACTGTGCAATAGATTTGATTCCAGGCAGTAAATTTCCTAAGGGAAGACTGTTTAATCTGTCGATACCTGAACATACCGCTATGCGTTCATATATCAAGGAGTCTCTGGAGAAAGGACACATCCGTCCGTCTTCTTCCCCTCTTGGTGCGGGATTCTTTTTTGTGGCTAAAAAGGACGGATCTTTGAGGCCTTGTATTGACTATCGGCTTTTAAATAAGATCACTGTCAAATTTCAGTATCCTTTGCCGCTGTTGTCTGACTTGTTTGCCCGGATTAAAGGTGCCAAGTGGTTTACCAAGATAGACCTTCGTGGTGCGTACAACCTTGTGCGCATTAAGCAAGGGGATGAATGGAAAACCGCATTCAATACGCCCGAAGGTCATTTTGAGTACTTGGTGATGCCTTTTGGGCTCTCTAATGCCCCTTCAGTTTTTCAGTCCTTTATGCATGACATTTTCCGGAACTATCTGGATAAATTTCTGATCGTTTATCTGGATGATATTCTGGTTTTTTCTGATAATTGGGACTCGCATGTGGAGCAGGTCAGGATGGTCTTTAAAATTTTGCGTGAAAATTCTTTGTTTGTCAAGGGCTCAAAGTGTCTTTTTGGTGTACAGAAGGTTCCCTTTTTGGGGTTCATTTTTTCCCCTTCTGCTGTGGAGATGGACCCAGTCAAGGTCCGAGCTATTCTTGATTGGACTCAGCCCTCGTCAGTTAAGAGTCTTCAGAAGTTCTTGGGTTTCGCTAACTTCTACCGTCGTTTTATCGCTAACTTTTCTAGCATTGTGAAACCTTTGACGGATATGACCAAGAAGGGCTCCGATGTGGTTAATTGGGCTCCTGCTGCCGTGGAGGCTTTCCAGGAGTTGAAACGTCGGTTTACTTCGGCGCCTGTTTTGTGCCAGCCTGATGTCTCGCTTCCCTTTCAAGTTGAGGTGGATGCTTCAGAGATTGGAGCAGGGGCCGTTTTGTCGCAGAGAGGCCCTGGTTGCTCTGTTATGAGACCTTGCGCCTTTTTCTCTAGGAAGTTTTCGCCTGCGGAGCGAAATTATGATGTGGGCAATCGGGAGTTGTTGGCCATGAAATGGGCATTTGAGGAGTGGCGTCATTGGCTCGAGGGTGCTAAGCATCGTGTGGTGGTCTTGACTGATCACAAAAATCTGATGTATCTCGAGTCTGCTAAACGCCTGAATCCTAGACAGGCCCGCTGGTCATTGTTTTTCTCCCGATTTGACTTTGTTGTCTCGTATTTACCAGGTTCAAAGAATGTGAAGGCCGATGCTCTTTCCAGGAGCTTTGTGCCTGATGCTCCTGGAGTCGCTGAACCTGTTGGTATTCTTAAGGATGGTATTATCTTGTCAGCTATTTCTCCTGATCTGCGACGTGTGTTGCAGAGATTTCAGGCTGATAGGCCTGATTCTTGTCCACCTGACAGACTGTTTGTGCCTGATAAGTGGACCAGCAGAGTCATTTCCGAGGTTCATTCCTCGGTGTTGGCAGGTCACCCAGGAATTTTTGGCACCAGAGATCTGGTGGCCAGATCCTTTTGGTGGCCTTCCTTGTCTAGGGATGTGCGGTCATTTGTACAGTCCTGTGGGACTTGTGCTCGAGCTAAGCCTTGCTGTTCTCGTGCCAGCGGGTTGCTCTTGCCCTTGCCTGTCCCTAAGAGACCTTGGACACATATCTCTATGGATTTCATTTCTGATCTTCCGGTGTCTCAGGGCATGTCTGTTATCTGGGTGATATGTGATCGCTTCTCCAAGATGGTCCATTTGGTTCCTTTGTCTAAACTGCCTTCCTCTTCCGATCTGGTTCCTGTGTTTTTCCAGAACGTGGTTCGTTTGCACGGCATCCCTGAGAATATTGTGTCAGACAGAGGATCCCAGTTCGTTTCCAGATTCTGGCGATCCTTTTGTAGTAGGATGGGCATTGACTTGTCGTTTTCGTCTGCTTTCCATCCTCAGACTAATGGACAGACGGAGCGAACTAATCAGACTTTGGAGGCTTATTTGAGGTGTTTTGTCTCTGCTGATCAGGACGATTGGGTGACCTTCTTGCCGTTAGCTGAGTTTGCCCTTAATAATCGGGCTAGTTCCGCCACCTTGGTTTCGCCGTTTTTCTGCAACTCTGGTTTCCACCCTCGTTTTTCTTCGGGTCATGTGGAACCTTCTGACTGCCCTGGGGTGGATTCTGTGGTGGATAGGTTGCAGCGGATCTGGAATCTTGTGGTGGACAACTTGAAGTTGTCACAGGAGAGGGCTCAGCGCTTTGCCAACCGCCGCCGCGGTGTGGGTCCCCGACTACGTGTTGGGGATTTGGTGTGGCTTTCTTCCCGCTTTGTTCCTATGAAGGTTTCCTCTCCCAAATTTAAACCTCGTTTTATTGGTCCTTACAAGATATTGGAAATTCTTAATCCTGTATCCTTTCGCCTGGATCTACCTGTGTCGTTTGCTATCCACAACGTGTTTCATAGGTCCTTGTTGCGGCGGTACGTTGTGCCTGTGGTTCCTTCTGCTGAGCCTCCTGCTCCAGTGTTGGTTGAGGGCGAGTTGGAGTACGTGGTGGAGAAGATCTTGGATTCTCGTCTCTCCAGGCGGAGGCTTCAGTTCTTGGTCAAGTGGAAGGGCTATGGTCAGGAAGATAATTCCTGGGTGGTCGCCTCTGATGTTCATGCGGCCGATTTAGTTCGTGCCTTTCACGCCGCTCATCCTGATCGCCCTGGTGGTCGTGGTGAGGGTTCGGTGACCCCTCACTAAGGGGGGGGTACTGTTGTGATTTTGCTTTTTGCTCCCTCTAGTGGTCATTAGTGATTTGACTCTGGAGCGTCTGTCTTTTCCTATATCCTCACCTGGGCCGTTAGTTCAGGGGCGTTGCTATATAAGCTCCCTGGACCTTCAGTTCTATGCCTGGCATCGTTGAAATCAGAGCTAATCTGTTGTGCTCTTGTCCTCTGATCCTGGTTCCTGTTTTTCAAGCTAAGTCTGCTTCTTTGCTTTTTGCTTTTGTTTCGTTTGGTATTTTTGTCCAGCTTGTTCCTATCTGTATCCTGACCTTTGCTGGAAGCTCTAGGGGGCTGGTGTTCTCCCCCCGGACCGTTAGACGGTAAGGGGGTTCTTGAATCTCCAGCATGGATTTTTATAGGGTTTTTGTTGACCAGATAAGTTATCTTGCTATATTCTGCTATTAGTAAGCTGGCCTCTCTTTGCTGAACCTGGTTCATTTCTGTGTTTGTCATTTCCTCTTACCTCACCGTTATTATTTGTGGGGGGCTTGTATCTTGCTTTGGGGTCCCTTTCTCTGGAGGCAAGAGAGGTCTTTGTTTTCTTCTCCTAGGGGTAGTTAGATTCTCTGGCTGGCGCGAGTCATCTAGCGATCACCGTAGGCATGATCCCCGGCTACTTCTAGTGTTGGCGTTAGGAGTAGCTATTTGGTCAACCCAGTTACCACAGCCCTATGAGCTGGATTTTTGTATCTTGCAAACTTACACGTTCCTCTGAGACCCTGTCCACTGGGGTCATAACAGCAGAGTGTGCATAGGGTGAGCACAAGATAAGACAGAGCATAACATATAGGACATGAGATAGATTGTGATAGGCATTGTGTGTTTAATATGCTTAGTATATACTGTTAGAAGATAGTGACTGTAGTAAAGTGGGTGAAAGGTAAAGTCTGCCCAGCAACAGACTGCTGTGGCAGGCAGAGTAAAGAGACAGTTAATGTTTAGTCTAGATCACAGTGGATGGAGATAGGGTCAATAACAGGGAGACTGCTTCCTGTTTCTAGAGGAGAGTTTATTAGCTAAGTGATAAGGGAAGTTCAAGGTGCAGAAGCTAGTACAAAGTTTTCTGAGCGGTATGAGGCCTTACAAGACTCCCTGCAGTTAATCCTGCAATGTCTGAAATTTATTGCTTGATACAGATGCTATGGAGAGCACCTTATCCCTTTCCGTACAAAGGAAGATGAATGTGACACAGCGTCAGAGAAAGGTAATGGATCTCGGATATACTGCGGGACTGAAAAGGAAATCCCTGGGGCTGAGCGGATCAGTGGGTGTTGGGATAGTTCACAAAGTAAAGAGAGAAATGTGCTGTGTTACGGAAACAAGAAACGTAGGGTGATGTGCCCAATACTGCATGATACTGGGGGACTGGGACATGATTTTCCTTTAGCGTGCCAGGGCGTTATGGAGCAACAGCTCGCGCACAGGTACCGCCCTCTGGCACCTTACATACACGTACTCTTTGATTGGGCTAGACTCTATATAAATTTCATATAAACTGTCAGAACTTTGTTCCTTACATTAAGGTGACACTAATGTAATTTCTTTAAGATTATGGTTCATAAACTAGTAGCGCTTAAACCTACAGCTCCAAGCAACATCTGTCAAGTTGGTTTATTTCTCGCTCATTCTGTTTTGTATCGTTCTTGTAAAGTATTTCAGCTAACGTTGGAAACTATTCAGTTTTCTTAAGACGTTGAGTACAGTAATATTGTCCTGAACAGTGAAGATTTGCAGGAAAGACTAAATGCACTGGCTGGTGTCTGCCTTAAGGATGTCTCTGTGCGCCATAAACCTCCTGCCGAGCAGACCAGTTTTATGGTGTAATAATAGACTGAGTACAGGCGGGTGGTTGATTTTAAAAACAAAACCGCCCCTGCTGACAACAGAGTACCATTATCTGTTGCAGTAAAAGACATCACAAAATATAAAGTACAATTTTACATCTTAGCCAGCTTCATAAATGTGTTCCTTTTCAGTCTGCACCATGGGTTCACTCTGTGCTTTAAAAATATTTACACTATTTTGAAGGATTTCTAGGTTTCAGAGAGTTTATTAACACTTGAAAAACACCATATTACTACAGGATACTACATGATGGCTTGTTTTGAGACTCATTGGATGATAAAAGTGTCTGAATATGAAGAAGCCCCTTCACCGGATTTCACAATATAATCAACAACATGCGGAAATGAGTTTGAAGTATTTAGTTTGAAAATCTATGTCAAAATTGAAAGGGGAGCTACTAGGTATTAACCATGCAGGGTGACCAAACTTTTGCATTGACCCCTTTTTTAGCAATTTTTAAAATGAAAAAAACAAAAAAACAAAGGAAATGTGTCATCTTTAACTTTCGCCCTTTTAGAGCTCATTTCACCTTCAACTTGCTTAACTGTTGACAATAACTTTAATTTTGACCAGAGGTGCCCAAACTTTTACACTCCACTGTAGATTTTCACAATAATTACACCAGTTTCATCAAGTCTAAGATATCTATTTAATGCAGTTTATATTATAAAATCTAGGGATGGATCCACTTTAACCCATTAACGACATAAGACGTGCAGAGTAGGTTATACGCTGGCTCACTGCCTTTGATGCGGGCTGTATTAATCAGCCATCATCTGCCTGTAACAGCAGTGAGTGTAGAGGACTTTGTGCATTTAGCATAGCTCCCAACCATTCTAAATCCAGCGGGACTGTCCCGATTTGACTAAGCAGTCCTGTTCCTTCAGGTCAAGTCACTGGCCCGACTTCTAGTCACTCGGATCTGCACACAGTTATTATTTTTTTCCTGACCTGATCTCCATGGTTTCGAACCCACAACCTGCATCTTTACAGGCAGTAGCAAAAGCTGCAGTGACATTATTGTGGTTACCGCAGGTCACTAGCTGTGGTTCCCTCGGACAGCTCATTGTGAGCGGCCCAATGAACTGCGGTGACCTAATTGAGATCACAGCTAGCACTGTGAGAAATTGAGCTGCCCGTGGGATCCGCAGCTTCAGTGACCTGCGGTAACCTCAATTATGTTACTGCAGGTCACTGAAGCTGCGATTTGATGCAAAGGTCAGTGTCTCCTGGATGCCGGCTGAACGGTCGCATCATGCCACCATTCAGCAAGGTATCCAGATGAAGCAGAGATGGATTACAGTGTGGGGCAAATGGATTATCATCGAACAGGTGAGGAATATGGTGTTTTTTATTTTTAATTTTACACTAATAACTAGAGGAGTGTTTATTTCAAATAAAGGAGTCTGTGTCTTTCTTTTAATTAAAGGACTTTATTCTGGCTGTGTATTTTTTCCAATATGACTATGGGGATAGTATCCCCTAGACTTGATGTCAGCAACCATAAAAAAGCTGACATCAACCCCAACCTTTTTACCCTATTTGCCACCACACCAGGGCAAGTGGGAAGATCGAGGCTAAGCACCAGAAAAATATTAACCCTTCTATATCAATTTCTCCCTTTTGTAAATGGTATAACCTTTGCCACATGGTTAGCTGTTGTCCACAAAGCAGTTACTGTCTCATGGGTCTAGTACCCATCCTATCTGCTTCACTAATCCACCCTTAGTGTGGGCACCCATTTTAACCATCAGCATTGGTTAACTGGGGTCTATAATACACTGTGGGTGGTTCAGCATTAGATTTCTTGACACATACGTTATTCAATAGCTTGGGTAATCAATATATAATCACTTTTTTTATGGATAGGTAGAGCAATGAACAAAATAATAAAATCTGCATGCAAGTCAGTATAATGCCAGAAATCTAACCCATAGGCCACTAAACCAATTCTCTGGGTTTGAAATGGAGAATGTATTTCCCCACCAGGAGTCTCTGTTTGCACTGTGCTGTTTTAACCAGTCATCTCTAAGTTCACTTATTTTATGTATATCTGCTCTGACCTGGAGATTGTCAATTTAATTGCAACAGGTGGGACCGATTGTTTCACACATTCCCCCTTCTTTTGCTGTCAGGTAATCTAGTACTATAGTATGTTGGTTAGTAACTATGATTAATTGTCTCTGTATTGTATTAGTGTCATTAACCCCTTTCTGACATTGGGAGTAATAGAACGCCGATGCCATACTCCCCGCAGCTTTCCGGGCACATGACAGCTGATCTATACAGCTGACATGTGTGTTATGACCCCAATGGCAGAGGATCTCAGAGGTTACAACAAAGTCTGCAAACACAAAATACCAGCTCATAGGGAAGTGGTAACTAGGCTGACCGTATACCTGATCCTAGCACAACAACTAGCAGTAGCCGGGGAACGTACCTACGTTGATTCTAGACGTCTCGCGCCGGCCGGAGAACTAACTAACCCTATAAGGGAAAATAAGACCTTTCTTGCCTCCAGAGAAAAGACCCCAAAGTTAAATACAAGCCCCCAACAAATAATAACGGTGAGGTAACAAGAAAAGACAAACGTAAGAATGAACTAGGTTTTAGTAAAGAGAGGCCCACTGACTAATAGCAGAATATAGGAAGATGACTTATACGGTCAGCAAAAACCCCTATCAAAATATCCACGCTGAATATTCAAGAACCCCCGAACCGACTAACGGTGTGGGGGGAGAATATCAGCCCCCCTAGAGCTTCCAGCAATATCAGGAATCACATTTTGTACAAGCTGGACAAAAATTAGGACAATGCAAATAACCAAAAATAAGGAAGCAGGACTTAGCTTATCTTGCAAAGAACCAGGACCAGCAGACAGGAGCAAACAGAAATGAACTGATTACAACGATGCCAGGCACCAGACTGAGAATCCAGGAAGTTTAAATAGCAACACCCCTGGCCAACGAACCAGGTGGGTACCAAGCTGGGGAAAGACAATCCCAGTGCCATACCACTAGTGACCACAAGAGGGAGCCAAGAAGTATAGTTCACAACACATGTGCCCGCAACAGCCGAGGGTGGAATAGCGATCCACTCACTGCTGTTAACTAGCTAAATGACGCTGTCAATCTCTGACAGCAGCATTTAACTTGCGCTCACCAGAAGCGCATTGCTAATCCGGTCCATCAGTAACTCTGTCACATGATCGTGGGTCACCAATGGGTCAGCATGACAACAAGAGGTTTCCAGCAGACCTCTATGGTTGTCATTGCCAGATTTCTCTGAGCACCACCCTGTGATCGGTGCTCATAGCAAATGAGCATGTTTGCCACACACAGGCGATCTGATCATCGCCTGTGTGTAGCAGAGAAGATCAAAGTACTGCAACTTCTAGTCTCCCATCGAAACTATTGAAGCTTGCAAAAAGTATAAAAAAAGTTTTAAAAACTATTAAAACAATAAAAAATATATAAAATTTCAAATCACCCTCCTTTCGCCCCATTCAAAATAAAACAATAAAAAAAATCAAACATACACATGTTTGGTATCGCTGCTTTCAGAATCGCCCAATCTGTTGTGATTTTGCTTTTTGCTCCGTCTAGTGGTCATTAGTGATTTGACTCTGGAGCGTCTGTCTTTTCCTATATCCTCACCTGGGCCGTTAGTTCAGGGGCGTTGCTATATAAGCTCCCTGGACCTTCAGTTCAATGCCTGGCATCGTTGAAATCAGAGCTAATCTGTTGTGCTCTTGTCCTCTGATCCTGGTTCCTGTTTTTCAAGCTAAGTCTGCTTCTTTGCTTTTTGCTTTTGTTTTGTTTGGTATTTTTGTCCAGCTTGTTCCTATCTGTATCCTGACCTTTGCTGGAAGCTCTAGGGGGCTGGTGTTCTCCCCCCGGACCGTTAGACGGTTCGGGGGTTCTTGAATCTCCAGCGTGGATTTTTATAGGGTTTTTGTTGACCAGATAAGTTATCTTGCTATATTCTGCTATTAGTAAGCTGGCCTCTCTTTGCTGAACCTGGTTCATTTCTGTGTTTGTCATTTCCTCTTACCTCACCGTTATTATTTGTGGGGGGCTTGTATCTTGCTTTGGGGTCCCTTTCTCTGGAGGCAAGAGAGGTCTTTGTTTTCTTCTCCTAGGGGTAGTTAGATTCTCCGGCTGGCGCGAGTCATCTAGCGATCACCGTAGGCATGATCCCCGGCTACTTCTAGTGTTGGCGTTAGGAGTAGCTATTTGGTCAACCCAGTTACCACAGCCCTATGAGCTGGATTTTTGTATCTTGCAGACTTACACGTTCCTCTGAGACCCTGTCCACTGGGGTCATAACAGTATGCCAGGCCAGTATTAAATGTTTAATGCATTGCAGAAGTGGGATTATAAGAAAGAAAATTTTGAGTTTTTTTTTTCCCTCTCTCATTTTTTTTTTCTTTTCCCCTTTACCTCAGAGTGGCTTGTGATTGCTGCAGACATGAATGTCCAGACCTTGATTACAAGTGTGGACCAGCTTGCCGCTCGTGTGCAGGGTATACAAGATTATGTTACCAGAAATCCTAGGTCTGAACCCAAGATTCCGATTCCTGAACTGTTTTCAGGAGACCGATTTAAGTTTAGGAATTTCAGGAATAATTGTAAATTATTTTTGTCCCTGAAACCTTGTTCGTCTGGAGACTCTGCTCAACAAGTAAAAATTGTTATTTCATTCTTACGGGGTGACCCTCAGGATTGGGCTTTTTCGTTGGCGCCAGGAGATCCGGCATTGGCTGATATTGATGCGTTTTTTCTGGCGCTCGGTTTACTTTATGAGGAACCCAATCTTGAGATTCAGGCAGAGAAAGCCTTGCTGGCTATGTCTCAGGGCCAGGACGAGGCTGAGGTGTATTGCCAAAAATTTCGGAAATGGTCCGTGCTGACACATTGGAACGAGTGTGCACTGGCCGCTAATTTTAGAAATGGCCTTTCTGAGGCCATTAAGAATGTTATGGTGGGTTTTCCCATTCCCACAGGTCTGAATGATACCATGTCCCTGGCTATTCAAATTGACCGGCGGTTGCGGGAGCGCAAAACCGCAAATTCCCTCATGTTGTTGTCTGAACAGACACCTGATGTGATGCAATGTGATAGAAAAACCGCAAATTCCCTCATGGTGTTGTCTGAACGGACACCTGATTTGATGCAATGTGATAGAATCCTGACTAGAAATGAGAGGAAAATTCATAGACGCCGGAATGGCTTGTGCTACTACTGTGGTGATTCTACACATGTTATCTCAGCATGCTCTAAACGTATATCTAAGGTTGTTAGTCCTGTCACCGTTGGTAATTTGCATCCTAAGTTTATTCTGTCTGTAACTTTGATTTGCTCACTGTCATCTTATCCTGTCATGGCGTTTGTAGATTCAGGTGCTGCCCTGAGTCTTATGGATCTCTCATTTGCTAAGCGCTGTGGTTTTATTCTTGAACCATTAGAAAATCCTATCCCTCTTAGGGGTATTGATGCTACGCCATTGGCAGAAAATAAACCGCAGTTTTGGACACAGGTTACCATGTGCATGACTCCTGAACACCGCGAGGTGATACGTTTTCTCGTTCTACATAAAATGCATGATTTGGTTGTTTTGGGGCTGCCATGGTTACAGACCCATAATCCAGTCCTTGACTGGAAGGCTATGTCAGTGTCTAGTTGGGGCTGTCGTGGTATTCATGAGGATTCCCTGCCTGTGTCTATTGCTTCTTCTACGCCTTCGGAAGTTCCGGAGTACTTGTCTGATTATCAGGATGTCTTTAGCGAGTCCAGGTCCAGTGCATTGCCTCCTCATAGGGAATGTGACTGTGCAATAGATTTGATTCCAGGCAGTAAATTTCCTAAGGGAAGACTGTTTAATCTGTCGATACCTGAACATACCGCTATGCGTTCATATATCAAGGAGTCTCTGGAGAAAGGACACATCCGTCCGTCTTCTTCCCCTCTTGGTGCGGGATTCTTTTTTGTGGCTAAAAAGGACGGATCTTTGAGGCCTTGTATTGACTATCGGCTTTTAAATAAGATCACTGTCAAATTTCAGTATCCTTTGCCGCTGTTGTCTGACTTGTTTGCCCGGATTAAAGGTGCCAAGTGGTTTACCAAGATAGACCTTCGTGGTGCGTACAACCTTGTGCGCATTAAGCAAGGGGATGAATGGAAAACCGCATTCAATACGCCCGAAGGTCATTTTGAGTACTTGGTGATGCCTTTTGGGCTCTCTAATGCCCCTTCAGTTTTTCAGTCCTTTATGCATGACATTTTCCGGAACTATCTGGATAAATTTCTGATCGTTTATCTGGATGATATTCTGGTTTTTTCTGATAATTGGGACTCGCATGTGGAGCAGGTCAGGATGGTCTTTAAAATTTTGCGTGAAAATTCTTTGTTTGTCAAGGGCTCAAAGTGTCTTTTTGGTGTACAGAAGGTTCCCTTTTTGGGGTTCATTTTTTCCCCTTCTGCTGTGGAGATGGACCCAGTCAAGGTCCGAGCTATTCTTGATTGGACTCAGCCCTCGTCAGTTAAGAGTCTTCAGAAGTTCTTGGGTTTCGCTAACTTCTACCGTCGTTTTATCGCTAACTTTTCTAGCATTGTGAAACCTTTGACGGATATGACCAAGAAGGGCTCCGATGTGGTTAATTGGGCTCCTGCTGCCGTGGAGGCTTTCCAGGAGTTGAAACGTCGGTTTACTTCGGCGCCTGTTTTGTGCCAGCCTGATGTCTCGCTTCCCTTTCAAGTTGAGGTGGATGCTTCAGAGATTGGAGCAGGGGCCGTTTTGTCGCAGAGAGGCCCTGGTTGCTCTGTTATGAGACCTTGCGCCTTTTTCTCTAGGAAGTTTTCGCCTGCGGAGCGAAATTATGATGTGGGCAATCGGGAGTTGTTGGCCATGAAATGGGCATTTGAGGAGTGGCGTCATTGGCTCGAGGGTGCTAAGCATCGTGTGGTGGTCTTGACTGATCACAAAAATCTGATGTATCTCGAGTCTGCTAAACGCCTGAATCCTAGACAGGCCCGCTGGTCATTGTTTTTCTCCCGTTTTGACTTTGTGGTCTCGTATTTACCAGGTTCAAAGAATGTGAAGGCCGATGCTCTTTCCAGGAGCTTTGTGCCTGATGCTCCTGGAGTCGCTGAACCTGTTGGTATTCTTAAGGATGGTATTATCTTGTCAGCTATTTCTCCAGATCTGCGACGTGTGTTGCAGAGATTTCAGGCTGATAGGCCTGATTCTTGTCCACCTAACAGACTGTTTGTGCCTGATAAGTGGACCAGCAGAGTCATTTCCGAGGTTCATTCCTCGGTGTTGGCAGGTCACCCAGGAATTTTTGGCACCAGAGATCTGGTGGCCAGATCCTTTTGGTGGCCTTCCTTGTCTAGGGATGTGCGGTCATTTGTACAGTCCTGTGGGACTTGTGCTCGAGCTAAGCCTTGCTGTTCTCGTGCCAGCGGGTTGCTCTTGCCCTTGCCTGTCCCTAAGAGACCTTGGACACATATCTCCATGGATTTCATTTCTGATCTTCCGGTGTCTCAGGGCATGTCTGTTATCTGGGTGATATGTGATCGCTTCTCCAAGATGGTCCATTTGGTTCCTTTGCCTAAACTGCCTTCCTCTTCCGATCTGGTTCCTGTGTTTTTCCAGAACGTGGTTCGTTTGCACGGCATCCCTGAGAATATTGTGTCAGACAGAGGATCCCAGTTCGTTTCCAGATTCTGGCGATCCTTTTGTAGTAGGATGGGCATTGACTTGTCGTTTTCGTCTGCTTTCCATCCTCAGACTAATGGACAGACGGAGCGAACTAATCAGACTTTGGAGGCTTATTTGAGGTGTTTTGTCTCTGCTGATCAGGACGATTGGGTGACCTTCTTGCCGTTAGCTGAGTTTGCCCTTAATAATCGGGCTAGTTCCGCCACCTTGGTTTCGCCGTTTTTCTGCAACTCTGGTTTCCACCCTCGTTTTTCTTCGGGTCATGTGGAACCTTCTGACTGCCCTGGGGTGGATTCTGTGGTGGATAGGTTGCAGCGGATCTGGAATCTTGTGGTGGACAACTTGAAGTTGTCACAGGAGAGGGCTCAGCGCTTTGCCAACCGCCGCCGCGGTGTGGGTCCCCGACTACGTGTTGGGGATTTGGTGTGGCTTTCTTCCCGCTTTGTTCCTATGAAGGTTTCCTCTCCCAAATTTAAACCTCGTTTTATTGGTCCTTACAAGATATTGGAAATTCTTAATCCTGTATCCTTTCGCCTGGATCTTCCTGTGTCGTTTGCTATCCACAACGTGTTTCATAGGTCCTTGTTGCGGCGGTACGTTGTGCCTGTGGTTCCTTCTGCTGAGCCTCCTGCTCCGGTGTTGGTTGAGGGCGAGTTGGAGTACGTGGTGGAGAAGATCTTGGATTCTCGTCTCTCCAGGCGGAGGCTTCAGTACCTGGTCAAGTGGAAGGGCTATGGTCAGGAAGATAATTCCTGGGTGGTCGCCTCTGATGTTCATGCGGCCGATTTAGTTCGTGCCTTTCACGCCGCTCATCCTGATCGCCCTGGTGGTCGTGGTGAGGGTTCGGTGACCGCTCACTAAGGGGGGGGTACTGTTGTGATTTTGCTTTTTGCTCCCTCTAGTGGTCATTAGTGATTTGACTCTGGAGCGTCTGTCTTTTCCTATATCCTCACCTGGACCGTTAGTTCAGGGGCGTTGCTATATAAGCTCCCTGGACCTTCAGTTCAATGCCTGGCATCGTTGAAATCAGAGCTAATCTGTTGTGCTCTTGTCCTCTGATCCTGGTTCCTGTTTTTCAAGCTAAGTCTGCTTCTTTGCTTTTTGCTTTTGTTTTGTTTGGTATTTTTGTCCAGCTTGTTCCTATCTGTATCCTGACCTTTGCTGGAAGCTCTAGGGGGCGGGTGTTCTCCCCCCGGACCGTTAGACGGTTCGGGGGTTCTTGAATCTCCAGCGTGGATTTTTATAGGGTTTTTGTTGACCAGATAAGTTATCTTGCTATATTCTGCTATTAGTAAGCTGGCCTCTCTTTGCTGAACCTGGTTCATTTCTGTGTTTGTCATTTCCTCTTACCTCACCGTTATTATTTGTGGGGGGCTTGTATCTTGCTTTGGGGTCCCTTTCTCTGGAGGCAAGAGAGGTCTTTGTTTTCTTCTCCTAGGGGTAGTTAGATTCTCCGGCTGGCGCGAGTCATCTAGCGATCACCGTAGGCATGATCCCCGGCTACTTCTAGTGTTGGCGTTAGGAGTAGCTATTTGGTCAACCCAGTTACCACAGCCCTATGAGCTGGATTTTTGTATCTTGCAGACTTACACGTTCCTCTGAGACCCTGTCCACTGGGGTCATAACACCAATCTATCAATATAAAAAAAATTTAACCTGATCGTTAAATGGCGTAACCATAAAAAAATTCAAAACATCAGAATTAGGCTTTTGTGGTCGACGATACATTGCTATAAAATGCAATAACGGGCAATCAAAACATCATATCTACACCAAAATAGTATCAATAAAAATGTCAGCTTGGTGCTCAAAAAATAAGCCCTCACGCAACCCCAGATCATGAAAAATGTAGGCGCTACAGGTATCGGAAAATGGCGCCTTTTTTGTTTTTTATTTGACCAAATTTTGGAATTTTTTTTCACAATTTAAATAAAAAAGAACCTAGATATGTTTGGTGTCCATGAACTTGTAATAACCCGGAGAATCATAATGGCAGGTCAGTTTTAGCATTTAGTGAATATGGTAAAAAACAAAAAACAAAACACAACTGTGGAATTGAACTTTTTTTTGCAATTTCACCGCACTTGAATTTGTTCCCGGTTTTCCAGTACACAATATGTTAAAACCAATGGTGGTGTTCAAAAGTACAACTCGTCCTGCAAAAAATAAGCCCTCACATGGCCATTTTGATGGAAAATAGAAAAGTTATGGCTCTTGGGAAGAAGCAGAGCAAAAAACGAAAACGTAAAAACTGAAATACCTCTGGTCGTTAAGGGGTAAAGACCCTCAAGAACCTGGAAAATTTGATCCTACACTATAAGGCAATGTAAATAACAACAAAATGTAGAACAGAGAAGTAAAATTTGAACCCTTCTATATCAGGTTTAATATGATCCCCTTACATTCAGTTGGTGATATATGTTCTAATACATTGAATTAAAAATAATTTCATCTGTAGATTGCTTGTTAGATAACGATTTTGGCAAACCTTTATATTTTTGCAGATTTTCACAGTCAACAAGTCAATTTAGACAGGTCACAATGACACATGTGAGATTATAGTGAAAAGGTTGATTTTCAATAGTAAGAACATTTTTAAATGTCAAATATAAGAACTAAATGTACTTACTTTATACTTCTTAAAATAAAATTTTAGGGTAAGTAATTATATGTGCTACTATTCAAATAGGAGTTGTACATTGAATAGACATAGGGTCTGCTGGCTAAATAAAAGAAACATATTGAAAATATTACAATAAAGGATAATAACCCATTATACGACTCCACACATCTAAACGTTTGCTTGCTGGTATGCTGCATTAGTTGGTGCTGATTTATTCTTTGATTTTTAGCTTATACAGTGGAGATTATAAGTATTTGATACACTGCCGATTTTGCGAGTTTTCCCACCTACAAAGAATGGAGAGATCTGTAATTTTTATCGTAGGTACACTTCAACTGTGACAGACAGAATCTAAAAATAAAGACCAGAAAATCACATTGCATGATTTTTCAATAATGAAATTGTATTTTATTGCATGAAATAAGTATTTGATCACCTACCAACCAGAAAGAATTCTGGCTTCCACAGACCTGCTAGTTTTTCTTTAAGAAGCCCCCCTACTCTGCACTCATTACCTGTATTTATTGTACTTGTTTGAAATCGTTACCTGTTTAAAAGAAATCTGTCCTGACAATCATTCACACTCCAATCTCTCCATTATGGCCGAGACCAAACAGCTGTCTAAGGACACCAGGGACAAAACTGAAGACCTGCACAAGACTGGGAATGGTCTACAGGACAACAGGCAAGCAGATTGGTGAGAAGGCAACAACTGTTGGCACAATTATTAGAAAATGGAAGAAACACAAGATGACTGTCAATCTTCATCGGTCTAGGGCTCCATGCAGGTTCTCGCCTCATGGGCTAAGTATAATTCTGAGGAAGGTCACTAATCAGCCCATGATTACATGGGAGTTTTTTATCAATGACCTGAAGAGAGCTGGGACCACAGTCTGAAACATTACCATTAGCAACATACTGCACTGTCATGGAATAAAATCCTGCAGGGCATGCAAGGTCCCCCTGCTTACGCCAGCACATGTCCAGGCCCATTTAAAGTTCACCAGTGACCATCTGGATGATCCAGAGGAGGCATGGCCGAAGAACATGTGGTCAGATGAGACCAAAATAGAACTTTTTGGTGTCATCTCCACTCGCCGTGTTTGGAGGAAGAAGAAGGATGAGTACAAACCCAAGAACACTGTCCCAACTCTGAAGCATGGTTGGGGAAACATCATACTTTGGGGGTGCTTTTCTGCAAAGGATGAATGGGATCTTGTTTTGTGAGATTTTGGCCAACAACCTCCTTCCCTCAGTAAGAGCATTGAAAATGGGTCATGGCTCGGTCTTCCAGCATAACAATGATCCAAAACACACAGTCAGCACAACTAATAAGGATTTTGATCTCCTGGAGTGGCCTACCAGTCTCCAGACCTGAACCCAATAGAAAATCTTTGGAGGGAGCTGAAACTCAATGTTGTCGAGCAACAACCCGGAAACCTGAAAGATCTGGAGAAGATCTGTGTGGAGAAGCGTTACAAAATTCCTGCTGCAGTGTGTGGAAACTTGGTCAAAAACTACAAGAAATGCCTGATCTCTGTAATTGCAAACATAGGTTTCTGTACCAAATATTAAGTTCTGTTCTTCTATTATATCATTAAAATGCAAATTAGTTTTGTACAAATCATAAAATGTGATTTTTGGGGATTTTTTTGTAAGATTCTGTCTCTCACGGTTGAAGCGTACCTGCGATGACACTTACTGACTTCTCCATTCTTTGCTTGTAGGAAAACTTGCAAATGTGTATCAAATACTTATGTACTGTAGTTCTGTTTCATTTCATTTTTTTATGAATCATTATGAAGCGATGGCCGGGGAACCACCACGGTGCAGGAAGACTACTGTACACAAGATGAGGTGCAAACAACAAATGGTAGATTTATTAGAAGGCAAGGGATGAAGTGAATGAGGAAGATGCAAACAGGGGTATACAATGGCAAAAGACAATTTACAAGAGTCATAAACGTTATCTTTTCCGTAAAATAGCACGGTGCTCCAACTATTCCAGACTCAAAATATGTCTAACCAGCAAATGTAAACAATAAACAGGTGATGATGCTACTCTACATATAACCTCCCTGGCCTTTACTAAGCAGGCCACACAGCTCCCGTGTACTGTGTACTGACTATTGAAGCCTACACTAGGCCCTAACAGGTGCACCAAACAGGAACAAGCTCACGGTGATGTTAGAGAATCAGTTCCAGTCCCAGGGGGCCCCCAGCCATCTAATATGGTGGTGCGCACGGCATTCTGTCAGATCTGTGAAGCGTGGTCTTCTCCTTGTTTCTGGATCCTAGGGATGCTCCTGGAAACTGTAAATCCCTTCCTCTGTATCTTCGTGGCTCTCTTGCAGCTATATCAGGGCACAGTTTTTCTCTCTTTCAGCTATCAGCACAAAAAGTCCTCTCTGCAGCAGCCTCAGCTCTCACACGCTGCTCCAGCTCCACACCTGCACTCAGACAGACTAGTTCATCACACCGACTATTGCAGGGGAGAAGCAGAACATTCCATCACACCCGACAAGGGGGTGCAGCCTCTTAAAGTGACAGCGTTTTCCTTACTGTCCATAACAGCACCACCCTCTTACATGCCTCCCTTCTTAATGATGGTCGTCCTCTGTCATCACAGCATCAGGGTCAAAGTGTAATGGAGGTACGTTCAATGCGGAAACAGCACCTACAGAGGAGGCAATAAAGTTGCAAAAACAGACAGAGCACACTGTTCTACATATCGGACTGGTGGAACCCCTGCATTAGACCTCTGAGATCTCCGAAGCTCTTGGCTGTCAGGCAAGGCTTGACTATCTTCCAGAGGAACACTTGCTGCAGGAGACATTGTGAGCTCTTGTCTGGTCTCGTCCTCGCATGGCAGTACTGGTACATCCATGGGATTACTGTCTCTGTGTGGCTGAGGACCCCCTACTGTGTCAGGGACGGTCCACCACTCATTATCGATTTCACCATCAGGCATGACAGGTTCAGGAAGTGGAGTAGCACCTTCAGGCGACAATGGCGTAGAACAGACCTCAGACCGGCAAGGCTGCAGCATATTTCTGTGAAGTACTCTAGGGGCGGATGCCCCAGTCTCTGTACGTTGTAGACAGGGCCGTTAGCATACACTCGCTCGATAACTTTGTATGGCTGTACTTCCCATCTCTCACTTAGTTTTCCTTCCCATCTCTCACTTAGTTTTCCCTTGGAGCGTTTCTCTCTGACTAATACTCAGTCTCCAGGTTGGAGGGGTAACTCTTGAGTCGGTTTGCAGCCCGTATGTTCTTTTTCTTGCAACTGCTGACCCACCAACCGCCATATCGTTTGCAATCATTGCCGATGCTCTTTCACCCATGAGGTGACAGTTCGCTCCATCAGCTCCTCTGGCTGTTCCAAATTCAGCTCAAAGATCTCTCGTCCAGCTCTTCCAAACAACAGTAGATAGGGGGTATAACCCGTGGTGGAGTGGACCCGATTGTTGTAGGTCCAGACCAATTCTGGCAGATAGTCTGGCCAACACGCCTTCTTATCCTCCTCCAACGTTCTCAGCATTTGAAGTAAGGTTCGGTTGAAGCGTTCACAAGCTCCGGTGCCTTGAGGGTGATAAGGGGTGGTCCAGGACCATTCGATGCCATACAATTCTTCCATCACCTTGCCTTGGAAACATGCACCTTGGTCAGAGTGGATGCGCTTTGGGCACCCATACACCCAGATGAAGTCTTGACAGATGGCTTGCGCCGCTGATTCTGCAGTCTGATCTCTAGTCGGAGTGACTACTGCGAACTTAGAGAAATGATCAGTCATCACCAAACAGTATTGCAGCCCCCGGGCCGAGTGTCCCACGAGGAGATAGTCGATCATCAAGACTTCTAGCGGTTCCTTAGTTTGTATGGTTTGGATGGGTGCCCTCTGTTCGGTACTCTTAATGAGGTCACATACTCAACATTGCCGGCAAACTTCTTCCACCACAAACTCCAACCGGGCGCAATACACATACCGCTGTAACCATTGGTAGGTCTTTGTGGGGCCGAAGTGTGCTCCAAATTCGTGGGCTTCTTTAGCTACTTCTTGAGCCATTCTTCCTGGGATGACCACTTGCCACCTTACTTCCATATCTTTTGGCTGTTGCCTCTTAAGATATAGCACTGACTCTCGCACTTCCAGTCTATCCCACCTGTGTAACACACTCCTCATTTCAGAGTCCAGATCATCTCTCTTTTGTTTGCCAGGCTTCCACTTTTGAGTTACCCACCATTTAATCTGTCTCAGCTCTTCGTCTTCATCCTGAACGTGTCCCCATTCCTCATTGGTTCTCCCCAGGGACCGGGGTAATGCGCAGGCCTCCCTTCTTGACTGGGCCGCAACCACTGGGGGCTTAAACTTACGAAAGTCTGGGGTTTCTTCCTCTTCGAGTTGCTCATCAAGGTCTCCCACTGGAGTCTCCACAGTCACACTTGACAGCCCATCAGCATTTGCATTTTTGGTATCAGAGCGATAACGGATGGTAAAGTCGAACTTGGCTAGGCAAGCCACCCACCGTTGTTCCAAGGCCCCCAATTTAGAATTCTCAAGGTGAGCCAGGGGATTATTGTCTGTTCAAACTTAAACCTTGGTACCTGTCAGGAAGCCTGCAAACTTTTCTGTGATGGCCCACACCAGGGCCAGGAGCTCTAACCGGAAGGAGCTGTAATTGTGAGGGTTTTTTTCGCTGTCTCGCAGGGACCAGCTAGCATACCCGATGACTCTCTCATGTCCATCCTGTATCTGAGAAAGTACTGCACTGAGTACATGAAGGCTACCATCTGTGTGCAACAGGAATGGTTGATTGAAGTCTGCGTAGGCCAAAATCGGGGCTGAGGAAAGGGCATTCTTTATAGCCTGGAAGGCCTCGTCTTGTCCCTATGCCCAGGGGATGTGCTGGGTCTTCGGCACTCCAGCGGTCCCCCTCAACAACTCATTAAGAGGACCCACCACCTTCACAAAGTCTTTAACAAACCGGTGGTAGTACCCAGGGAGTCCCAGGAAGGCCTGGAGTTCTCTCACTGTTCGAGGGACTGGCCACTTCTGGATAGCAGCCACTTTTTCTGGCGAGGGTAGAACTCCATCCTGTGACACTATGTGGCCCAGGTACTCGATCTCTCTCTTGAAGAGGTGACACTTCTTTGGCTTCACCTTCAGGTTATGAGCCCGCAGTCTTCCAAGTACCTGTCCAAGCTGGGCATGGTGTTCTTTGAATGAGGCCGAAAACACAATGATGTCATCCAGATAGATCAGGGTAGCCTCAAAATTTAAGTCTCCCAAACACTTTTCCATCAGCCGTTGAAATGTGCCTGGAGCATTGGAGAGCCCAGAGGGCATCCGGTTAAACTCAAACAGCCCAATAGGGAGGATGAAGGCGGTTTTCTCTTTGTCTTTCTCTGCCACGGCCACTTGCCAGAATCCGCTTGCTAGGTCCAGGGTGAAGAAGTACTTGGCTTTCCCCAATGCTGTCAAGGATTCCTCTATGCGGGGCAACAGATACGAGTCTCGAACAGTGCAGGCATTGAGTTTCCTGTAATCTACACAGAACCTGATGGTCCCATCCTTTTTCTTGACGAGCACCACCAGGGCTGCCCAAGGGCTCTGACTACTCTGCACCACTCCTGAATCCAGCATCTGCCTCAGTAATGTTTTTACCTTGGACGGGCTTACTGTCATGATCTCAATGGCAAGAGAACATAGCATAAGCATATATAGGAACTAGCTCTTGGAAGATGGGAACTGAGCTGACCATGAACTAAACCTAACGCACAACTAGCAGTGGCCGGGTAGCATGCCTACGTTGATTCTAGATGCCCAGCCCAGCCGGAGGACTAAATAAAGCTAGCAGAGGAAAATATTAGTCCTAGCTCACCTCTAGAGAAATACCCCGAAAGGAGACAGAGGCCCCCCACATGTATTGGCGGTGAGTTGAGATGAAATAACAAACGTAGTATGAAAATAGGTTTAGCAAATTTGAGGTCCACTTACTACATAGCAGAAGACAGAAAGGACACTTTCATGGTCAGCTGAAAACCCTATCAAAAACACCATCCAGAAATTACTTTAAAACTCTGGCATTAACTCATAACACCAGAGTGGCAATTCCCGTTCACAAGAGCTTTCCAGACACAGTAACGAAACTACAGCTGTGAACTGGAACAAAATGCAAAAACAAACATGGACAAGAGTCCAACTTATCTAGTAGTTGTCTAGGAGCAGGAACAAGCACAGAGAGGCTTCTGATAACATTGTTGACCGGCAAGCAACTAACAGAGCAGCAAGGTTATATAGCGACTCCCACATCTTGATGGGAACAGGTGAACAGAGAAGATGAAGACACCAGTTCAATTCCACCAGTAGCCACCGGGGGAGCCCAGAATCCAAATTCACAACAGTACCCCCCCCTCAAGGAGGGGGCACCGAACCCTCACCAGAACCACCAGGGCGATCAGGATGGGCCCTATGAAAGGCACGAACCAGATCGGAGGCATGAACATCAGATGCATTCACCCAAGAATTATCCTCCTGGCCGTATCCCTTCCACTTGACCAGATACTGGAGTCTCCGTCTGGAAACACGAGAGTCCAAAATTTTCTCCACAACGTACTCCAACTCACCCTCAACCAACACCGGAGCAGGAGGCTCAACGGAAGGCACAACCGGTACCTCATACCTGCGCAATAATGACCGATGAAAAACGTCATGAATAGAAAAGGATGCAGGGAGGTCCAAACGGAAGGAAACAGGGTTAAGAATCTCCAATATCTTATACGGGCCGATAAACCGAGGCTTAAACTTAGGAGAAGAGACCCTCATAGGGACAAAACGAGAAGACAACCACACCAAATCCCCAACAGAAAGCCGAGGACCAACACGACGGTGGCGGTTGGCAAAAAGCTGAGTCTTCTCCTGGGACAACCTCAAATTGTCCACCACCTGCCCCCAGATCTGATGCAATCTCTCCACCACAGCATCCACTCCAGGACAATCTGAAGATTCCACCTGACCAGAGGAAAATCGAGGATGAAACCCCGAATTACAGAAAAACGGGGACACCAAAGTGGCAGAGCTGGCCCGATTATTGAGAGCGAACTCCGCCAATGGCAAAAAAGCAACCCAATCATCCTGGTCAGCAGACACAAAACACCTCAGATATGTCTCCAGGGTCTGATTAATCCGCTCGGTCTGGCCATTCGTCTGAGGATGGAAAGCGGACGAAAAAGATAAATCTATGCCCATCCTAGCACAGAATGCCCGCCAAAATCTAGACACGAATTGGGTCCCTCTGTCAGAAACGATATTCTCAGGAATACCATGCAAACGAACAACATTTTGAAAAAACAGAGGAACCAACTCGGAAGAAGAAGGTAACTTGGGCAGAGGAACCAAATGGACCATCTTAGAAAAACGGTCACACACCACCCAGATGACAGACATCTTCTGAGAAACAGGCAGATCTGAAATAAAATCCATCGAGATGTGCGTCCAAGGCCTCTTAGGAATAGGCAAGGGCAACAATAATCCACTAGCCCGAGAACAACAAGGCTTGGCCCGAGCACAAACGTCACAAGACTGCACAAAGCCTCGCACATCTCGTGACAGGGAAGGCCACCAGAAGGACCTTGCCACCAAATCCCTGGTACCAAAAATGCCAGGATGACCTGCCAACGCAGAAGAATGAACCTCAGAGATGACTCTACTGGTCCAATCATCAGGAACAAACAGTTTATCAGGTGGGCAACGATCAGGTCTCTCCACCTGAAACTCCTGCAAGGCCCGCCGCAGGTCTGGAGAAACGGCTGACAATACCACTCCATCCTTAAGGATACCTGTGGGCTCAGAGTTACCAGGCGAGTCAGGCTCAAAACTCCTAGAAAGGGCATCCGCCTTAACATTCTTAGAACCCGGTAGGTATGACACCACAAAATTAAACCGAGAGAAAAATAATGACCAGCGCGCCTGTCTAGGATTCAGGCGCCTGGCGGTCTCAAGATAAATCAAATTTTTGTGGTCAGTCAATACCACCACCTGATGTCTGGCCCCCTCAAGCCAATGGCGCCACTCCTCAAAAGCCCACTTCATGGCCAAAAGCTCCCGATTCCCAACATCATAATTCCGCTCAGCGGGCGAAAATTTACGGGAAAAGAAGGCACAAGGCCTCATCACGGAGCAGTCAGAACTTTTCTGCGACAACACTGCCCCAGCTCCGATCTCAGAAGCGTCGACCTCAACCTGAAAAGGTAGAGCAACATCAGGCTGACGCAACACAGGGGCAGAGGAAAAACGGCGCTTAAGCTCCCGAAAGGCCTCCACAGCATCAGGGGACCAATCAGCAACATCAGCACCCTTCTTAGTCAAATCGGTCAATGGCTTAGCAATATCCGAAAAACCAGCAATAAATCGACGATAAAAGTTAGCAAAGCCCAAAAATTTCTGAAGACTCTTAAGAGAAGAGGGCTGCGTCCAATCACAAATAGCCTGAACCTTGACAGGATCCATTTCAATGGAAGAGGGGGAAAAAATATATCCCAAAAAGGAAATCCTCTGTACCCCAAAAACACACTTAGAACCCTTCACACACAAAGAATTAGACCGCAAAACCTGAAAAACCCTCCTGACTTGCTGGACATGAGAGTCCCAGTCATCCGAAAAAATCAGAATATCATCCAGATACACAATCATAAATTTATCCAAATAATCGCGAAAAATATCATGCATAAAGGACTGGAAAACTGACGGAGCATTAGAAAGACCAAAAGGCATCACTAAATACTCAAAGTGGCCCTCGGGCGTATTAAATGCGGTTTTCCACTCATCCCCCTGCCTGATTCGCACCAAATTATACGCCCCACGAAGGTCAATCTTAGAGAACCACTTGGCCCCCTTTATGCGAGCAAACAAATCAGTCAGCAACGGCAATGGGTATTGATATTTAACAGTGATTTTATTCAAAAGCCGATAATCAATACATGGTCTCAAAGAGCCGTCTTTTTTTGACACAAAGAAAAAACCGGCTCCTAAGGGAGATGACGATGGACGAATATGTCCCTTTTCCAAGGACTCCTTTATATATTCTCGCATAGCAGCATGTTCAGGCACAGACAGATTAAATAAACGACCCTTTGGGTATTTACTACCCGGGATTAAATCTATGGCACAATCGCACTCTCGGTGCGGAGGTAACGAACCAAGCTTGGATTCTTCAAAGACGTCACGATAGTCAGACAGGAACTCAGGAATTTCAGAGGGAATGGATGATGAAATGGAAACCACAGGTACATCCCCATGAGCCCCCTTACATCCCCAGCTCAACACAGACATAGCTCTCCAGTCGAGGACTGGGTTGTGAGATTGCAGCCAAGGCAATCCTAGCACCAAATCATCATGTAGATAATACAGCACCAGAAAGCGAATAATCTCCTGGTGATCCGGATTAATACGCATAGTTACTTGTGTCCAGTATTGTGGTTTATTATTAGCCAATGGGGTGGAGTCAATCCCCTTCAGAGGAATAGGAGTCTCCAAAGGCTCTAAATCATACCCACAGCGTTTGGCAAAGGACCAATCCATAAGACTCAAAGCGGCGCCAGAGTCGACATAGGCGTCCGTGGTAATAGATGACAAAGAGCAAATCAGGGTCACAGATAGAATAAATTTAGACGGTAAGGTGCAAATGGAAACAGATTTACCAAGCTTTTTAGTGCGCTTAGAGCATGCTGATATAACATGAGTAGAATCACCACAATAGAAACACAACCCATTTTTCCGTCTAAAATTCTGCCGCTCGCTTCGGGACAGAATTCTATCACACTGCATACTCTCTGGCGACTTCTCAGTGGACACCGCCAGATGGTGCACTGGTTTGCGCTCCCGCAAACGCCTATCGATCTGAATAGCCATTGTCATGGACTCATTCAGACCCGCAGGCACAGGGAACCCCACCATAACATCCTTAATGGCATCAGAGAGACCCTCTCTGAAAGTCGCCGCCAGGGCGCACTCATTCCACTGAGTAAGCACAGACCATTTACGGAATCTTTGGCAGTAAATTTCCGCTTCATCTTGCCCCTGAGATAGGGACATCAAAGTTTTTTCTGCCTGAAGCTCCAAATGAGGTTCGTCATAAAGCAACCCCAAGGCCAGAAAAAACGCATCCACATTGAGCAACGCAGGATCCCCTGGTGTCAATGAAAAAGCCCAGTCTTGAGGGTCGCCCCGGAGCAAGGAAATCACAATCCTGACCTGCTGTGCAGGGTCTCCGGCAGAGCGAGATTTCAGAGACAAAAATAATTTGCAATTATTTCGAAAATTCTGAAACCCGGATCTATTCCCCGAGAAAAATTCCGGCAAAGGAATTCTCGGCTCAGATACAGGTGCATGACAAACAAAATCTTGCAAATTTTGTACCTTCGTGGCGAGATTATTCAAACCTGCAGTTACACTCTGAAGATCCATTACAAACAGGTGGACACAGAGCCATTCAAGGGTTAAGAGGAGGTAAGAAGCAGCTAGACAGCAATTAAGGGCTAGGCAGCAAAACTCTGAGGGGAAAAAAAAAAAAAAAATTTCCCTTCAACACTTCTTTTTCTCCTGCTTCAGCCCAAACAATTAACACTTTGCGGGCCGGTCAAACTGTCATGATCTCAATGGCAAGAGAACATAGCATAAGCATATATAGGAACTAGCTCTTGGAAGATGGGAACTGAGCTGACCATGAACTAAACCTAACGCACAACTAGCAGTGGCCGGGTAGCATGCCTACGTTGATTCTAGATGCCCAGCCCAGCCGGAGGACTAAATAAAGCTAGCAGAGGAAAATATTAGTCCTAGCTCACCTCTAGAGAAATACCCCGAAAGGAGACAGAGGCCCCCCACATGTATTGGCGGTGAGTTGAGATGAAATAACAAACGTAGTATGAAAATAGGTTTAGCAAATTTGAGGTCCACTTACTACATAGCAGAAGACAGAAAGGACACTTTCATGGTCAGCTGAAAACCCTATCAAAAACACCATCCAGAAATTACTTTAAAACTCTGGCATTAACTCATAACACCAGAGTGGCAATTCCCGTTCACAAGAGCTTTCCAGACACAGTAACGAAACTACAGCTGTGAACTGGAACAAAATGCAAAAACAAACATGGACAAGAGTCCAACTTATCTAGTAGTTGTCTAGGAGCAGGAACAAGCACAGAGAGGCTTCTGATAACATTGTTGACCGGCAAGCAACTAACAGAGCAGCAAGGTTATATAGCGACTCCCACATCTTGATGGGAACAGGTGAACAGAGAAGATGAAGACACCAGTTCAATTCCACCAGTAGCCACCGGGGGAGCCCAGAATCCAAATTCACAACAGCTTCCCCAGTCGGTATCTCATGCATGATGGCTTCAGTACAGCCGAAATCTTCGGCGTGACGGGAGAATGCGGCCTGAATTTCCCACAGCGTAGTTTCTATTGCTTTCTCACGCTCAGGGCCCAGAGCCTTCACATCCACTTCCATTTGATCAAGGATGACCATTCCACTCCACTCTGGGGATGGCGTCTCTTTGTCCCCTGCAGCCACTGCCAGGGTCCACCCCGCACCTTCTTTCGGTGATAAAGACATCTCCTCCTGACTCACCACTTCACCCTTATGTAGGTACACCAGGGCCAGATCTGTCCCTCATGGCAAGGTGACCTCCCCGGGGCCCATATTGAAAGCTCTTCTGGGGACATGTCCTTGCTGGACCACAGCTATCGTACGAGCTATCATGACTTCTTGGTCCACTCCTCCACCCACCACAGGCTGAACAACCACTTCCAACCCGTCAAGGTTGCGGTGAGTCCCCACTGGAAGGTATACTATAGTTTCTCGCTCGGGAGGTAGGATTACAGGTTCTTTGCCAGGGGCCCTCATGACCCCTACCGTCTGATAAGATGGCACACTCTTCTGTGTCCCACAGACATGGATCAGTCGTTGAAGGGCTTCTTGAGTAGGCTTATGTGTAGTAGCCTTCCTCCAATATCCAGGTCCCCGTTTGGTAAACATAAGCTGATCAAGTTCACGTAGGATATTAATTCCCAGTACTACAGGCAAATCTTCCTTGATAGGCTCAGGGACTAGCAGGATCCCTTTTCTCCCAACTTGTTGCCCACAGATTCGAATATTCATCCACATGACCCCTGTGACCGGGATCGGTTGTTGGTTGACATCAAACAACCGGATTAATGTCTCTTTTTCTGGCTTGGCCAGGTCCTGGAAATGCTGCTTGAAATACGCTTCTGGCATCGTTGTCACTTGTGACCTGGTGTCAGGACTCTGAACATTTTTTACCTTTTGTGCATTACTGCCCTTTTCCAAGATGGCGTCTTTGGTCTCATGTGTACTGTGTTTCCAGCTACAAAACTCCACCCCAGCCTTCAGTCTGTGCTAGAATATTCTGCCTTGCATCCAGCTCCTGACCTCTGATTACTCCCTGGCTATACACCTGCTCCTGGGAACCTGTGTGGTGATCCTGCTACTCTGCTCTGAGTTCCTGCGGCATACACAAATTTCCAGTAATCCTCCTTCATCTGCTGTTCGTGTTTACTTCCATCTGCATTTGCTGGTCATGTAAGCTCTTGCTGCTTTGCAATAACCTGAGACTATGAACCAGGCCTCCCTGGTTGAGCTAAGATATGATTTGAACTGCTCAATAGGCATATCTATCTGTGTCTGGACTAACACAAGGATTTTTTTGTGTCAAGTATCCTCAAGAATAACTGTGCTTCATAGACTTTCTGCATGATTGCATTTTCCTCTGAAGTTTCCTATAGACTGCTAAGCTGCGTTTATTATTTGCACCAAGTGTTGTGGAATTGAGTTTCTCTCTGCACCTGTTTGAATCACCGTGTGATAATATAGACTTTACCACTTATAAAACTGTGTCCTGTAGTTGTCTTGTTCCACGCAAAGAGTCTCCTGAGTTATCCCCTATAATTATTACAGGATACTCTAGCCTAAAAAAGAAAAGGAGACTGCTGGAACAATGACTGCAGAAAGCAAATTAGAGCAGGTGTTTTCCATAATTAGATCACTGCAGAAAGATGTGGAAGGTCTGCAAAAGAGGTTTGGAAGCTTTGAACACAATCAACAAGTGTTTGGACAAACTTTGCAGGACTTGAGCAACCGCATGGCAGCCCAGGAAAACAAACTTCCTGGCATAGAGTCCCAGTATGGACGGGCTTTTCAGGACATAAGCACGCAAATAGCTGCACAAGTGACTTTACCCTCTGGGCAACCGCCACCAGCTGGCCCACCTTAGTTGCCCCCATTCAGATTTAATGGTGATCGCGACAAATTTTGTGGCTTTGTGAATCAATGTATGCTATATTTTGATGTGCATGCTGACCGTTTTCCTACTGATAGATCCAAAGTATTGTGTGCAATAATGCTACTGACCTCACGAGCGCTTGCCTGGGCGAATCCGATGATTGAGTCTTGTGACCCACGGTTAAATGACTTGGATGATTTCTTGGCCGCTATGGCATTAATGTTTGATGACCCTAAACGCCATGCAACCGCTGAATCTGCTTTGTTGTCTTTGCGACCTGCTAAACGTTCTGTTATTGAGTATGCCACTGAATTCAGGAGATTGGCAGTAGATACAGATTGGGACAGTTATGCACAATTGCCTATTTTTAAAAGGGGTCTGTCTAGTATTGTAAAATATGAACTAGCCCGCTCTGAGTCACCACAAGAGCTAGAGACATTTATACAGCCTTGTGTGCGCATAGACATTCACCTTACTGAGCGTAGGCAGGAGAAATTTGCTGCATATAACCGTGTTTCTAACTTTTCCCTTCCTTCCAAAGAGCCTGCAGGTAAAATCTCTCAGGAGGTGGAGGAGGTGCCCATGCAAATTGATTCCGTTCAGAGGCGCGAGATCAATGAGCGCCGGGAGCATCGCCTGCGTAAAAGTCTATGTTTCTACTGTGGCCAGTCTGACCACTTCTTGATCAGTTGTCCTAAGTGTCCTAGACAGCCTAACAAGGTGCTAGCAGCAATAGGGGAGTGTTGTGAACTCTGTTTTCAGGCTCCCTCTTGTGGTCACAGGTGGTGTTGTGTGACTTTTGTTTTGGGCTCCCCCTGGTGGCTTTGTTTGTTATCCTGCGGGTCTGTGGCTGGATCAGCTGCCTCGTTATTCACTTGGGAGTTTCCTATTTAGCTCTGTTTCACTTCTACTTGTTGCCGGCTGTCAATGTATTCAGTGCTATTCTGATTACTCCTGATTATCTTCGTTTTCAGTCTCTTCAGGAGAAGCTAAGTTCCGTTTAATTATTTTTTTGCTCATCAGTCTGCAATATGATTTCTGTGTATGATGAGTTTAGTCCAGCTTGCTAATATGTGATTTCTTGCTGCTGGTAAGCTCTGGGGTACGGAGTTGCTTCCCGCGCACCGTTAGTTGGTGCGGGGGCTCGAGCAATCTCTGCGTGGATATTTTGAATAGGGTTTTTAATTGACCACACAGTTCCCTTCCTATTTTTCTGCTATCTAGTGTTAGCGGGCCTCATTTGCTGAATCTATTTTCATCTCTGCGTTTGTGCTTTCCCTTAACTCCCCGTTAATATTTGTGGGGGGCTATTCTATATCTTTGGGGTCATTTCACTGAGGCAAGTGAGGACTTTCTTTCCCTCTAGGAATAGTCAGTTTCTCAGGCCGTGAAGAGACGTCTAGGATTTTCAGGTAACGTTCCACGGCTACCTATAGTTGTCTGCGGATAGGATCAGGTTGCGGTCAATTCAGTTACCACTGCCCCAGAGCTAGTCGTCTGTTAGTTACTTAGCTAATCAGACCTGCGATCCTTGCCTCTAGGATCATAACAGGGGAGTATGACAACTGTGATGATGAATCTGACATCTCTGAATGTAGCCTGCCTTTAAACGCTGTATTCCATTCACTTTCTATGACTTCACCCCCCAAGGAGCTGAAGGAAAATAACTCTCACTGTTCTCTCCCTATTAAGATCCTGTGTTCAGGACAGTGGATTTCCAGTTCAGCTATGATTGACTCTGGTGCTGGTGGCAATTTCATGGATATCGCATTTGCCAAGGAACATGGTATTAAAATTCAGCAAAGAGCCTCTCCAATTACCATGGAAACAGTGGATGGGTCACCTTTAATCTCTGGGCCTGTGAATCAGGAGACCATACCCCTTGAAATTTTGTTGGAGCCTAATCATCAGGAGCAACTTTCTTTCTTGCTAATTTCTTCTCCTCATTTTCCTGTGATTTTAGGCATTCCTTGGTTGCGTTCTCAGAACCCAATTATCAACTGGGAGACCAAGGAGATTATCTTCCCAACAAGGAGCAACTCAGTGTTAACAGAAGCTGTCCCTGAGTCCACGGCTACGGAACCACATGTACAGGTATTTTCTTTACCTCCAGCTTATAAAGAGTTCTCTGACATCTGTGACAAGAAGAATGCAGATCAGCTTCCTCCACACAGGCATTATGAATGTCCCATTTAGCTGCTTCCCGGGGCAGCCATTCCTTTTGGTAACATATACCCTGTGGCTGCACCTGAGCTTCAAGCCTTAAAAGAGTATATTGATGAAGATGACCATCGCAATCTAGAGTTCCTTAGATCCGCTAGATGTCTTTCTCCTCGTCAGGCTCGTTGGAACTTATTTTTAAATCAATTTAACTTTGTTATCTCATACCGTCCAGGTTCTCGTAATGGGAAGGCTGATGCTTTATCCCGAATCCATGCTGTGGATTCCGTACCTGGAGCCCCGTCCAAGACCATTCTATCTGATGCCAATTTCATCGGAGTTATCCACGATCAGGACTTGTGGAAGGAGTGCAGGGAGGCCTTTGAAGGTGATGTATTTCTGGCCAACCCAGCTGTGGATATTAATCTTGTCTTTAAGGGTGGCATGTGGTTCAGAGGTCGACGTATCTACGTCCCAGAGGTCGTCCGTCTGCAGATCCTCAAGTTGGTACATGACTCCAAGTTGGCTGGTCACAGGGGGGTACAGAAGACACAAGAGTTCCTGAGCCGATTCTTCTGGTGACTAACTTGCCTGAAGGATACCAAGGACTATGTTCTTTCTTGCGAGGTATGTGCCCATTACAAGACTCCTCATGTGGCACCTACGGGTCTTCTATAACCATTACCTGTTGTGTCCCGCCCTTGGGGGTCTATATCAATGGACTTTATTGTGGAGCTGCCTACATCGGGGGGCATGAATACAATCATGGTGGTTGTTGATCGCCTGACTAAAGCTGCTCATTTTGTTCCGTGCACCGGCCTCCCCTCAGCTAAAGATACAGTGAACTTGGTTATACAGAATGTCTTTCAGTTGCACGGGGTTCCGGATGAGATCATCTCTGACCGTGGAGTACAGTTCACTTCAAGATTCTGGAAGGGGTTTTGCTCTGCACTCAATATTAATGTCTGTCTCTCTTCTGCTTACCATCACCAGACAAATGATCAGACTGAGCGTACCAACCAGACGCTGGAACAATATCTAAGATGTTATGTCAGCCATCTCCAGGATGATTGGTTGGAGTTGTTGCTGTTAGCTGAATTTTCATATAATAATTCTCAGAGCGCCTCCACTAAATTTACACCTTTCTTTGCCAATCCGGGTTATCATTCCTGTATTTTACCTAGGTCTCCAATTAATTCTCCGGTTCCGGCAGTGGAGGAAAGGTTGACTGCGATGAGACAGAATCTGGAGGTTCTGAAGGAATCCCTGACCACAGCTCAAGAACGTTATAAGAGATCGGCTGATAGATTCCGTAAACCTGCACCCATGTTCAAGGTAGGAGATTCCGTGTGTTTTGCAACTAAGAATCTGAAGATAAATGTTCCTTCACAAAAACTTGGACAGAAATTCATTGGCCCTTTCAAGATCAACGGTATTGTGAGCTCTGTGGCCTGCCGGCTGAAGCTGCCGAGGACAATGATGGTACACCCAGTTTTTCATGTATCTTTACTAAAGCCTTTATCTCCTAATACCTTCCAGGGACATGTTGTGCCACCTCCGCAGCCTGTGGTGATTGATGGGCAAGAACAATTTGTGGTGGAGGAAATTATTGATTCCAGGATTCGCAGGAATCGGCTCCAATATCTGATAAGATGGCAGGGATATCCCCCTGAGGAAGACTCTTGGGAACCTGTGAAAAACATCAATGCCCAACAGAAGATTTTTCGTTTTCATCAGAGATTCCCTGAGAAACCAGGTCTAGGATCGTCCTGAGGCCGCTTCTAAGGAGGGAGTAATGTCAGGACTCTGAACATTTTTTACCTGTTGTGCATTACTGCCCTCTTCCAAGATGGCGTCTTTGGTCTCATGTGCACTGTGTCTCCTGCTATAAAACTCCACCCCAGCCTTCAGTCTGTGCTAGAGTATTCTGCCTTGCATCCAGCTCCTGACCTCTGATCACTCCCTGGCTATACACCTGCTCCTGTGAACCTGTGTGGTGATCCTGCTACTCTGCTCTGAGTTCCTGCTGCATACACAAGTTTCCAGTAATCCTCCTTCATCTGCTGCTCGTGTTTTCTTCATCTGCATTTGCTGGACATATAAGCTGCTGCTGCTTTGCAATAACCTGAGACTATAAACCAGGCCTCCCTGGTTGAGCTAAGATATGATTTGAACTGCCTATAAGCATATCTATCTGTGTCTGGACTAAGACAAGGATTTATTTGTGTCAAGTATCCTCAAGAATAACTGTGCTTCATAGACTTTCTGCTTGATTGCATTTTTCTCTAAAGACTGCTAAGCTGCGTTTATTATTTGCACCAAGTGTTGTGGACTTGAGTTTCTCTCTGCACCTGTTTGAATCACCGTGTGATAATATAGACTTTACCAGTTATAAAACTGTGTCCTGTAGTTGTCTTGTTCCACGCAAAGAGTCTCCTGAGTTATCCCCTATAATTATTACACCCGGTATCTATCAGGCAATCCACTAGAACTCCTTCAAATTCAGCACGTAGGATGGGGCTCCCGCCAAACAAGTGTTCGTTATGATATGGAGCGGCCTCTCTTCTCGCCTCCCCCGCAGAGTGCCGCACTACTGCGGGGGTTGGTAGTTTAACGGCTGCTTCCGCTGGCCTTGAGTATAGTTCCAACGGTCTCTGGCAAGGTGCCCCCGTCCTCCACATTCCCAGCATTGGATGCCTCCTCCTCGCCGGGGGGTACCTCGAGCCTGTCCTCATTCCTCCGATGCCTGATGGGAGGGGGCTTGCTCCCACTGATCCCTTATCGGTCGGGCTGAAGAATGGTTGCATGAGTACGGTGGGTCAGACTGTTGTAGTTCTCCCACTCTTCGCTCCATCTGGGTCAGTTTCTCTTGCATGTTGACAAGGGACCGCTGCAAGTCCTGCACCACCTGGACCAGCACCTCCTGATGGTTTGGGTCCCCTCTGGTATTGGCGCCCTGGACACGCATCACCCCAGACGCATAGCTCTCTTATTTACTTCGGTCCACTGTTTCCGCCAGGATTTGACGAAACGTAAGAGCCGGATCTGCCCGGACCCGTTCTGACAGTGCTCGCCTCAAGGATGTGCTGTGCAGTCCCAGAATGAATTGCTCCCGGAGTATCCGGTCTTTAGATCCTATGCTGCCAAATCCATCCTCCTCCTTTCTCTGCACCTCTGCTAACACTTCTTGCAGTGCTGTTGCATACTGAGAAATTCCTTCTTCTTCCCACTGAAGCCTAGAGAAAAATTTGTCGCGAAGGTGTCCAGGGCTAGCAGTCTTGCCGTAGATCTCTTCCAGGAACTTCACTAGCTCCTTCAGTGTACTGTGGGTGAGTTCTGGTTGTAGGCAGACGTTTCTACGGGCTTCTCCCTCTAGGTCAGTTAACGCAGTGTCCACTTCGAGGTCTGGGCTGATGTTATAAATCTTCAGGGTGCCTTGCAGCCGGGACACCCAGTCGGACAGTGGCATATTCTTGCTGTCAAACTTTGGTAGCACACTAAATATGGTGCCCATAGGGAGTGTCCTTGCAGGGGTTCCACCAATGCCCACAGCATCTCCATTAACATTAGCATTCCCGCCATTGCTGTCTGCTGCCTCCATCTTAGTGACAGTACCCTGCTCGCATGCTCGCAGCGCCACTTGAAGCGATGGCTGGGGGACCACCATGGTGCAGGAAGACTACTGTACACAAGATGAGGTGCAAACAACAAAGGGTAGATTTATTGGAAGGCAAGGGATGAAGTGAATGAGGAAGATGCAAACAGGGGTATACAATGGCAAAAGACAATTTACAAGAGTCATAAATGTTATCTTTTCCGTAAAATAGCACGGTGCTCCAACTATTCCAGACTCAAAATATGTCTAAGCAGCAAATGTAAACAATAAACAGGTGATGTTGCTACTCTACATATAACCTCCCTGGCCTTTACTAAGCAGGCCACACGGCTCCCGTGTACTGACTATTGAAGTCTACACTAGGCCCTAACAGGTGCACCAAACAGGAACAAACTCACGGTGATGTTGGAGAATCAGCTCCAGTCCCAGGGGGCCCCCAGCAGTCTAATATGGTGGTGCGCACGGCTTTCTGTCAGATCTGTGAAGCATGGTCTTCTCCTTGCTTCTGGATCCTAGGGATGCTCCTGGAAACTGTAAATCCCTTCCTCTGTATCTTCGTGGCTCTCTTGCAGCTATATCAGAGCACAGTTCTTCTCTCTTTCAGCTATCAGCACAAAAAGTCCTCTCTGCAGCAGCCTCAGCTCATACACGCTGCTCCAGCTCCATTGCTGCACTCAGCCAGACTAGTTCATTACACCAACTATTGCAGGGGAGAAGCAGAACATTCCATCACGCCCGACAAGGGGGTGCAGCCTCTTAAAGTGACAGTGTGTTCCTTACTGTCCATAACAGCACCACCCTCTTACAATTACAACACTAAAAGTGAAGATAACAAACTTTATAATATATCTGATTAAGAAAATGGCTCTTTCCCCACATCAGACTCCTCTAGGGATTAGCAAACTCATTATGTAATATCATCAGGGAGCCATGTGATTGGCTTCAAATTTATTGTGCAGCAGAACAACGACCTCAAACATGCAACCAATGTCATTACAAATTATTTTCAGTGTAAAGAACAAGGAATCCTGGAAGTTATGTTATGACCCTCACAAAGCCCTGATCTCCACATTCTAGACTCAGTCTGGGATTATATATTATTGTAAATCCACAGAAGATCTGTGCTTAGTTCTCCAAGATGTTTAGAGCAAACTCCTATCTGAATTGCTTCACAAACTGTGTACAAAATTTAGCTAGGAAATATGATGCTGTTTTGAAGGCTAAGGGCAGTCACACAAATAGTGATTTGATTTACATTTCTCCTTTGTTCATTCACTTTGCATTTTGTTAATTGATAAAAATAAACTATTGACACTTCTTATTTTGCAAGCATTCTTACTTTGCAGTATTTTTCCACACCTGCCTAAAACTTTTTGCACAGAATTGTACATCTTGACGTTTTTATGTCACTGCATGCATCACCAAAAGGCACTGACTAGTCCTCAGGCTGCTCATATCATGGTGTTCTGACTTGGCTTGTGTCAAAGAGGCCTAGTCAGCAATGGACGCATCTGCAAAGACTACAATTCTAGAATAGGACTGTCACTAAACCTGAAATGAGGAATACACTGCAGCTACTAGGAGTAAATGGATGACCAGTAGTGTTGAGCGATACCGTCCGATACTTGAAAGTATCGGTATCGGAAAGTATCGGCCGATACCGGCAAAGTATCGGATCCAATCCGATACCGATACCCGATACCAATACAAGTCAATGGGACTCATGTATCGGACGGTATTCCTGATGGTTCCCAGGGTCTGAAGGAGAGGAAACTCTCCTTCAGGCCCTGGGAACCATATTAATGTGTAAAAGAAAGAATTAAAATAAAAAATATTGCTATACTCACCTCTCCGACGCAGCCTGCACCTTACAGAGGGAAGCGGCAGCGTTCTTTGTTTAAAATTCACGCTTTTCTTTCCTTTACTGAAGTCCCGGCTTGTGATTGGTCGCGTGCCGACCATGTGGCCGGGACGCAACCAATCACAGCAAGCCGTGACGTAATTTCAGGTCCTTCAGGATTTTAAAATTACGTTCCGGCGTTGTGATTGGTTGCGTCGCAGTCACATGGGCAACGCAACCAATCACAGCAAGCCGTGACGTAATTTCAGGTCCTTAAGGATTTTAAAATTACGTCCCGGCTTTGTGATTGGTTGCGTCGCAGTCACATGGGAGACGCAACCAATCACAAGCCGTGACGTCACGGGAGGCTGGACACGCGCCCATTTTAAAATGCGCGCGTGTCCAGCCTCCCGGCTTGTGATTGGTTGACCGCGACGCAACCAATCACAAGCCGGGACGTCACGGGAGGCTGGACACGCGCCCATTTTAAAATGCGCGCGTGTCCAGCCTCCCGTGACGTCACGGCTTGTGATTGGTTGCGTCTCCCATGTGACTGCGACGCAACCAATCACAAAGCCGGGACGTAATTTTAAAATCCTTAAGGACCTGAAATTACGTCACGGCTTGCTGTGATTGGTTGCGTTGCCCATGTGACTGCGACGCAACCAATCACAATGCCGGAACGTAATTTTAAAATCCTGAAGGACCTGAAATTACGTCACGGCTTGCTGTGATTGGTTGCGTCCCGGCCACATGGTCGGCACGCGACCAATCACAAGCCGGGACTTCAGTAAAGGAAAGAAAAGCGCGAATTTTAAACAAAGAACGCTGCCGCTTCCCTCGGTAAGGTGCAGGCTGCGTCGGAGAGGTGAGTATAGCAATATTTTTTATTTTAATTCTTTCTTTTACACATTTTTACATTAATGTTGTTTCGATACCGATACCCGATACCACAAAAATATCGGATCTCGGTATCGGAATTCCGATACAGCAAGTATCGGCCGATACCCGATACTTGCAGTATCGGAATGCTCAACACTAATGACCAGGTGGGGAGCTGTGGCAGCAGGAAAGATTTTTACAAAACTTGCATGAATTATGCTCTGTAGGGATGAACCAGAACAGTAAAGTTTAGGGTCCATACCAGACATCTTTACGTACTTCACAGGAACTGAAACAATGTGGAAGGCAAAAATGAACATTTAACTTTTTTTTGCAAACATTTTACTTCAGAACCATTTTTTTTTATTTTCACAAGTGTAAAAACAGAAATTTAACCATAAATGTTGTTGTGCAATTTCTCCTGAATCTGACGATACCCCATATGTGGGGGTAAACCACTGTTTGGGCGCACCGCTGAGCTTGGAAGAGAAGGAGCGCTGTTTGACTTTTTCAATGCAGAATTGGCTGGAATTGAGATCGGATGCCTTGTCACGTTTAGAGAGCCCCTGATGTGCCTAAACAGTGGAAACGCTGCACAAGTGACACCATTTTGGAAACTAGACCCCTTAAGGAACTTATCTAGACGTGTGGTGAGCACTTTGAACCCCCAAGTGCTTCCCAGAAGTTTATCCCGAGTACGCTGATGCCCCATATATGGGGGTAAACCACTGTTTGGGTGCACGGCAGAGCTCGGAAGGGAGGGAGCACCATTTGACTTTTTGAGCACAAAATTGGCTGTGGCGTTTAGAGACCCCCTGATGTACCTAAACAGTGGAAACCCCCCAAATCTAACTCCAACCCTAACCCCAACACACCCCTAACCCTAATGCCATCCGATCCATAATCCTAATCACAACTCTAATGATAATCACAACCCTAACCCCAAAACAACCATAACCCTAATCATAACCCTAAATCCAACACACCCCTAATCCTAATCTCAACCCTAACCTCAAACCTAACCCTAATTCCAATACACCCCTAATCCCAACCCTAACCTTAACCCTAATCCCAAACCTAACCCTAATGCCAACCCTAATCCAAACCCTAATCCCAACTCTAACCCTAACTTTAGCCGCAACCCTAGTCCTAACTTTAGCCCCAACCCTAGCCCTAACTTTAGCCCCAACCCTAACCCTAGCCCCAACCCTAACCCTAACCCTAAATTTAGCCCCAACTCTAACCCTAGCCCTAACTTTAGCCCCAACCCTAACCCTAGCCCTAACCCTAAATTTAGCCCCAACCCTAACCCTAAATTTAACCCTAACCCTAATTATAACCCCAACCCTAACCCTAAATTTAGCCCCAACCCTAACCCTAACCCTAAATTTAGCCCCAACCCTAACCCTAACCCTAGCCCTAACCCTAACCCTAGCCCTAACCCTAGCCCTAACCCTAACCCTAAATTTAGCCCCAACTCCTCTAGCTGCCGGCCGGCAGATCATGGTGGGCGCACTACGCATGCGCCCGCCATTTTCTTACCAAAGGAAGAAGCCGGCGGCCAGGAGAGGACACAGGAGGACCCAGGGACACCGGTAAGTATGATAGGGTCCCCGAATCCCCCTATTTCTCTGTCCTCTGATGTGCGATCACATCAGAGGACAGAGAATTACACATCGCTTTTTTTTTTTTTGCAGTCGCTGGTAAACAGTTAATTACCGGCGATCGCAAAACAGGGGTCGGTAAAAACCGACCCCGATCATGTTCTTTGGGGTCTCGGCTGCCGGGTGCCGGGCGGCGGGCGCACTGCGCATGCGCCTGCCATTTTTTGGCTGGAAGAAGATGGCGGCGCCCATCGGGAGCCACGATGAGCACCGAGGGAGACAGGTGAGTATCGGGGGGCTATCGGGGGTGATCGGGGACCCCATTTCTCTGTCCTCTGATGTGCAATCACATCGGAGGACAGAGAAATTAAATGGCAAATTGCGTTTTGGGTTTTTTTGCGACCGCCGGTAAACGGTTAATTACCAGCGATTGCAACTCGGGGGTTGGTAAAGAGAAACCCTGAATCATATTCTCTGGGGTCTCGGCTACCCCCGGCAACCGAGACCCCAGAGAAAATCCGACTCTGGGGGGCACTATTCACTTTTTTTTGAGTACCCTTAACTGCCACCGTTAAAAGGCTTATCGGCGGTCGTTAAGGGATTAAGAAGCATCAGCTAGCATCTTTATTGCCGAATACCACAGGTGGCATCACGAACACTAATCCCATAAACTTTATTCCCCTTCATTTCACCTTAACCCCTTCATGACCCAGCCTATTTTGGCCTTAATGTCCTTGCCGTTTTTTGCAATTCTGACCAGTGTCCCTTTATGAGGTAATAACTCCGGAACGCTTCAACGGATCCTAGCGATTCTGAGATTGTTTTTTCGTGACATATTGGGCTTCATGTTAGTGGTAAATTTAGGTCGATAATTTCTGAGTTTATTTGTGAAAAAAACGGAAATTTGGCGAAAATTTTGAAAATTTTGCAATTTTCACATTTTGAATTTTTATTCTGTTAAACCAGAGAGTTATGTGACACAAAATAGTTAATAAATAACGTTTCCCACATGTCTACTTTACATCAGCACAATTTTGGAAACAAATTTTTTTTTTGCTAGGAAGTTATAAGGGTTAAAATTTGACCAGTGATTTCTCATTTTTACAACAAAATTTACAAAACCATTTTTTTTAGGGACCACCTCACATTTGAAGTCAGTTTGAGGGTTCTATATGGCTGAAAATACCCAAAAGTGACACCATTCTAAAAACTGCACCCCTCAAGGTGCTCAAAACCACATTCAAGAAGTTTATTAACCCTTCAGGTGTTTCACAGCAGCAGAAGCAACATGGAAGGAAAAAATGAACATTTAACTTTTTAGTCACAAAAATGATATTTTAGCAACAATTTTTTTATTTTCCCAAGGGTAAAAGGAGAAACTGGACGATGGACGTTGTTGTCCAATTTGTCCTGAGTACGCTGATACCTCATATGTGGGGGTAAACCACTGTTTGGGCGCACGGCAGGGCTCGGAAGGGAAGGAGTGCCATTTGACTTTTTCAATGAAAAATTGGCTCCAATCTTTAGCGGACACCATGTCGCGTTTGGAGAGCCCCCGTGTGCCTAAACATTGGAGCTCCCCCACAAGTGACCCCATTTTGGAAACTAGACCCCCAAAGGAACTTATCTAGAAGCATAGTGAGCACTTTAAACCCCCAGGTGCTTCACAAATTGTTCCGTAAAAATGAAAAAGTACTTTTTTTTCACAAAAAAATTATTTTAGCCTCAATTTTTTCATTTTCACATGGGCAACAGGATAAAATGGATCCTAAAATTTGTTGGACAATTTCTCCTGAGTACACCAATACCTCACATGTGGGGGTAAACCACTGTTTGGGCACATGGTAAGGCTCGGAAGGGAAGGAGCGCCATTTGACTTTTTGAATGAAAAATTATCTCCATCGTTAGCGGACACCATGTCGCGTTTGGAAAGCCCCTGTGTGCCTAAACATTGGAGCTCCTCCACAAGTGACCCCATTTTGGAAACTAGACCCCCCAAGGAACTTATCTAGAGGCATAGTGAGCACTTTAAACCCCCAGGTACTTCACAAATTGATCCGCAAAAATGAAAAAGTACTTTTTTTTCACACAAAATTTCTTTTAGCCTCAATTCTTTCATTTTCACATGGGCAACAGGATAAAATGGATCCTAAAATTTGTTGGGCAATTTCTCCTGAGTACGCCGATACCTCATATGTGGGGGTAAACCACTGTTTGGGTGCACGGCAAGGCTCGGAAGGGGAGGCGTGCCATTTGACTTTTTGAATGGAAAATTAGCTACAATCGTTAGCGGACACCATGTCGCGTTTGGAGAGCCCCTGTGTGCCTAAACATTGGAGCTCCCGCACAAGTGACCCCATTTTGGAAACTAGACCCCCCAAGGAACTTATCTAGATGCATAGTGAGCACTTATAACCCCCAGGTGCTTCACAGAAGTTTATAACGCAGAGCCGTGAAAATTAAAAATAATTTTTCTTTCCTCAAAAATGATTTTTAGCCCAGAATTTTTTATTTTCCCAAGGGTAATAGGAGAAATTGGACCCCAAATGTTGTTGTCCAGTTTGTCCTGAGTACGATGATACCCCATATGTGGGGGTAAACCACTGTTTGGGCGCACGGCAGGGCTCGGAAGGGAAGGCACGCCATTTGGCTTTTTCAATGGAAAATTAGCTCCAATCATTAGCGGACACCATGTCGCGTTTGGAGAGCCCCTGTGTGCCTAATCATTGGAGCTCCCGAACAAGTGACCCCATTTTGGAAACTAGACCTCCCAAGGAACTAATCTAGATGTGTGGTGAGCACTTAGAACCCCCAAGTGCTTCACAGAAGTTTATAACGCAGAGCCATTAAAATAAAAAATAATTTTTCTTTTCTCAAAAATGATTTTTAGCCCACAATTTTTTATTTTCCTAAGGGTAACAGGAGAAATTGGACCCCAAAAGTTGTTGTCCAGTTTCTCCTGAGTACGCTGATACCCCATATGTGGGGGTAAACCACTGTTTGGGCATATGGCGGGGCTCGGAAGGGAAGTAGTGACGTTTTGTAATGCAGACTTTGATGGAATGGTCTGCGGGCATCATGTTACGTTTGCAGAGCCCCTGATATGCCTAAACAGTAAAAAACCCCCACAATTGACCCCATTTTGGAAACTAGACCCCCCAAGGAACTTATCTAGATGTTTGGTGAGCACATTCAACCCCCAAGTGCTTCACAGAAGTTTACAACGCAGAGCCGTGAAAATAAAAAATCATTTTTCTTTCCTCAAAAAAGATGTTTTAGCAAGCAATTTTTTATTTTCACAAGGGTAACAGGAGAAATTGGACCACAATATTTGTTGCCCAGTTTGTTGTGAGTACGCTGATACCCCATATGTGGGGGTAGACCACTGTTTGGGCATATGCCGGGGCTCGGAAGGGAAGTAGTGGCATTTGAAATGCAGACTTTGATGGAATGGTCTGCGGGCGTCACATTGCATTTGCAGAGCCCCTGATGTGCCTAAAAAGTAGAAACACCCCACAAGTGACCCCATTTTGGAAACTAGACCCCCCAAGGAACTTATCTAGATGTGTGGTGAGCATGTTCAACCCCCAAGTGCTTCACAGAAGTTTACAACGCAGAGCCGTGAAAATAAAAAATAATTTTTCTTTCCTCAAAAAAGATGATTTAGCAAGCAATTTTTTATTTTCACAAGGGTAACAGGAGAAATTGGACCCCAATATTTGTTGCCCAGTTTGTTGTGAGTGTGCTGGTACACCATATGTGGGGGTAAACCACTGTTTGGGCGCATGTCAGGGCTCGGAAGGGAGGTAGTGACATTTGAAATGCAGACTTTGATGGAATGGTCTGCGGGCATCACATTGCATTTGCAGAGCCCCTGATGTGCCTAAACAGTAGAAACACCCCACAAGTGACCCCATTTTGGAAACTAGACCCCCCAAGGAACTTATCTAGATGTGTGGTGAGCACGTTCAACCCCCAAGTGCTTCACAGAAGTTTACAACGCAGAGCCGTGAAAATAAAAAATCATTTTTCTTTCCTCAAAAAAGATGTTTTAGCAAGCAATTTTTTATTTTCACAAGGGTAACAGGAGAAATTGGACCCCAATATTTGTTGCCCAGTTTGTTGTGAGTGTGCTGGTACACCATATGTGGGGGTAAACCACTGTTTGGGTGCATGTCAGGGCTCGGAAGGGAGGTAGTGACATTTGAAATGCAGACTTTGATGGAATGGTCTGCGGGCGTCACATTGCTTTTGCAGAGCCCCTGATGTGCCTAAACAGTAGAAACACCCCACAAGTGACCCCATTTTGGAAACTAGACCCCCGATGGAACTTATCTAGATGTGTGGTGAGCACTTTCAACCCCCAAGTGCTTCACAGAAGTTTATAATGCAGAGCCCTGAAAATAAAAAATAATTGTTCTTTCCTCAAAAATTATGTTTTAGCAAGTAATTTTTTATTTTTGCAAGGGTAGCAGGAGAAATTGGACCCCAACAGTTGTTGCCCAGTTTGTCCTGAGTACGCTGGTACCCCAAATGTGGGGGTAAACCACTGTTTGGGCGCACGTTGGGGCTTGGAAGGGAGGGAGCAGCATTTGACTTTTTGAACGCAAGATTGTCTGGAATCAATGGTGGCGCCATGTTGCGTTTGGAGACCCCTGATGTGCCTAAACAGTGGAAACCCCTCAATTCTAACTTCAACACTAACCCCAACACACCCCTAATCCTAATCCCAACCGTAGCCATAACCCTAATCACAACCCTAACCCCAACACACCCCTAACCACAACCCTAACCGCAACACACCCGTAACCCTAATTCCAACCCTAACCCTAATCCTAACCCTAATCCCAACCCTAACCCTAATCCCAACCCTAACCACAACTGTAACCCCAACTGTTATGGTTCTCAATGGCAAGAGAACATAGCCCAGCAAACATACGAACTAGCTCTTGGAAGGATGGAAACTAAACTGACCATGAACTAAACCTGCCGCACAACTAACAGTAGCCGGGTAGCGTAGCCTGCGTTTTATCCCTAGACGCCCAGCGCCGGCCGGAGGACTAACTAATCCTGGCAGAGGAAAATATAGTCCTGGCTCACCTCTAGAGAAATTTCCCCGAAAGGCAGACAGAGGCCCCCACAAATATTGGCGGTGATTTTAGATGAAATGACAAACGTAGTATGAAAATAGGTTTAGCAAAATTGAGGTCCGCTTACTAGATAGCAGGAAGACAGAAAGGGCACTTTCATGGTCAGCTGAAAACCCTATCAAAATACCATCCTGAAATTACTTTAAGACTCTAGTATTAACTCATAACATCAGAGTGGCAATTTCAGATCACAAGAGCTTTCCAGACACAGAAACGAAACTACAGCTGTGAACTGGAACAAAATGCAAAAACAAACAAGGACTAAGTCCAACTTAGCTGGGAGTTGTCTAGCAGCAGGAACATGCACAGAAAGGCTTCTGATTACAATGTTGACCGGCATGGAAGTGACAGAGGAGCAAGGCTAAATAGCGACTCCCACATCCTGATGGAAACAGGTGAACAGAGAGGATGATGCACACCAGTTCAATTCCACCAGTGGCCACCGGGGGAGCCCAATATCCAATTTCACAACAGTACCCCCCCCTCAAGGAGGGAGCACCGAACCCTCACCAGAACCACCAGGGCGATCAGGATGAGCCCTATGAAAGGCACGGACCAAATCGGAGGCATGAACATCAGAGGCAGTCACCCAAGAATTATCCTCCTGACCGTATCCCTTCCATTTGACCAGATACTGGAGTTTCCGTCTGGAAACACGGGAGTCCAAGATTTTTTCCACAACGTACTCCAACTCGCCCTCAACCAACACCGGAGCAGGAGGCTCAACGGAAGGCACAACCGGTACCTCATACCTGCGCAATAATGACCGATGAAAAACATTATGAATAGAAAAAGATGCAGGGAGGTCCAAACGGAAGGACACAGGGTTAAGAATCTCCAATATCTTGTACGGGCCGATGAACCGAGGCTTAAACTTGGGGGAAGAAACCCTCATAGGGACAAAACGAGAAGACAACCACACCAAGTCCCCAACACAAAGCCGAGGACCAACCCGACGCCGGCGGTTGGCAAAAAGCTGAGTCTTCTCCTGGGACAACTTCAAATTGTCCACTACCTGCCCCCAAATCTGATGCAACCTCTCCACCACAGCATCCACTCCAGGACAATCCGAAGATTCCACCTGACCAGAAGAAAATCGAGGATGAAACCCCGAATTACAGAAAAAGGGAGACACCAAGGTGGCAGAACTGGCCCGATTATTGAGGGCAAACTCCGCTAAAGGCAAAAAAGCAACCCAATCATCCTGATCTGCAGACACAAAACACCTCAAATATGTCTCCAAGGTCTGATTCGTCCGCTCGGTCTGGCCATTAGTCTGAGGATGGAAAGCAGACGAGAAAGACAAATCTATGCCCATCCTAGCACAGAATGCTCGCCAAAATCTAGACACGAATTGGGTACCTCTGTCAGAAACGATATTCTCCGGAATACCATGCAAACGGACCACATTTTGAAAAAACAGAGGAACCAACTCGGAAGAAGAAGGCAACTTAGGCAGGGGAACCAAATGGACCATCTTAGAGAAACGATCACACACCACCCAGATGACAGACATCTTCTGAGAAACAGGAAGATCCGAAATAAAATCCATCGAGATGTGCGTCCAGGGCCTCTTCGGGATAGGCAAGGGCAACAACAATCCACTAGCCCGAGAACAACAAGGCTTGGCCCGAGCACAAACGTCACAAGACTGCACGAAGCCTCGCACATCTCGAGACAGGGAAGGCCACCAGAAGGACCTTGCCACCAAATCCCTGGTACCAAAGATTCCAGGATGACCTGCCAATGCAGAAGAATGAACCTCAGAAATGACTTTACTGGTCCAATCATCAGGAACAAACAGTCTACCAGGTGGGCAACGATCAGGTCTATCCGCCTGAAACTCCTGCAAGGCCCGCCGCAGGTCTGGAGAAACGGCAGACAATATCACTCCATCCTTAAGGATACCTGTAGGTTCAGAATTACCAGGGGAGTCAGGCTCAAAACTCCTAGAAAGGGCATCCGCCTTAACATTCTTAGAACCCGGCAGGTAGGTCACCACAAAATTAAACCGAGAGAAAAACAACGACCAGCGCGCCTGTCTAGGATTCAGGCGTCTGGCGGACTCAAGATAAATTAGATTTTTGTGGTCAGTCAATACCACCACCTGATGTCTAGCCCCCTCAAGCCAATGACGCCACTCCTCAAAAGCCCACTTCATGGCCAAAAGCTCCCGATTCCCAACATCATAATTCCGCTCGGCGGGCGAAAATTTACGCGAGAAAAAAGCACAAGGTCTCATCACGGAGCAATCGGAACTTCTCTGCAACAAAACCGCCCCAGCTCCGATTTCAGAAGCGTCGACCTCAACCTGAAAAGGAAGAGCAACATCAGGCTGACGCAACACAGGGGCGGAAGAAAAGCGCCGCTTAAGCTCCCGAAAGGCCTCCACAGCAGCAGGGGACCAATCAGCAACATCAGCACCCTTCTTAGTCAAATCAGTCAATGGTTTAACAACATCAGAAAAACCAGCAATAAATCGACGATAAAAGTTAGCAAAGCCCAAAAATTTCTGAAGACTCTTAAGAGAAGAGGGTTGCGTCCAATCACAAATAGCCTGAACCTTGACAGGATCCATCTCGATGGAAGAGGGGGAAAAAATATATCCCAAAAAGGAAATCTTTTGAACCCCAAAAACGCACTTAGAACCCTTCACACACAAGGAATTAGACCGCAAAACCTGAAAAACCCTCCTGACCTGCTGGACATGAGAGTCCCAGTCATCCGAAAAAATCAAAATATCATCCAGATACACAATCATAAATTTATCCAAATAATCACGGAAAATGTCATGCATAAAGGACTGAAAGACTGAAGGGGCATTTGAAAGACCAAAAGGCATCACCAAATACTCAAAGTGGCCCTCGGGCGTATTAAATGCGGTTTTCCACTCATCCCCCTGCTTAATTCGCACCAAATTATACGCCCCACGAAGATCTATCTTAGAGAACCACTTGGCCCCCTTTATGCGAGCAAACAAATCAGTCAGCAGTGGCAACGGATATTGATATTTAACCGTGATTTTATTCAAAAGCCGATAATCAATGCACGGCCTCAAAGAGCCATCTTTCTTAGCCACAAAGAAAAAACCGGCTCCTAAGGGAGATGACGAAGGACGAATATGTCCCTTTTCCAAGGACTCCTTTATATATTCTCGCATAGCAGCATGTTCAGGCACAGACAGATTAAATAAACGACCCTTAGGGTATTTACTACCCGGAATCAAATCTATGGCACAATCGCACTCCCGGTGCGGAGGTAATGAACCAAGCTTAGGTTCTTCAAAAACGTCACGATATTCAGTCAAGAATTCAGGAATCTCAGAGGGAATAGATGATGAAATGGAAACCACAGGTACGTCCCCATGCGTCCCCTTACATCCCCAGCTTAACACAGACATAGCTTTCCAGTCAAGGACTGGGTTATGAGATTGCAGCCATGGCAATCCAAGCACCAACACATCATGTAGGTTATACAGCACAAGAAAGCGAATAATCTCCTGGTGATCCAGATTAATCCGCATAGTTACTTGTGTCCAGTATTGTGGTTTATTGCTAGCCAATGGGGTGGAGTCAATCCCCTTCAGGGGTATAGGAGTTTCAAGAGGCTCCAAATCATACCCACAGCGTTTGGCAAAGGACCAATCCATAAGACTCAAAGCGGCGCCAGAGTCGACATAGGCATCCGCGGTAATAGATGATAAAGAACAAATCAGGGTCACAGATAGAATAAACTTAGACTGTAAAGTGCCAATTGAAACAGACTTATCAAGCTTCTTAGTACGCTTAGAGCATGCTGATATACCATGAGTTGAATCACCGCAATAGAAGCACAACCCATTTTTTCGTCTAAAATTCTGCCGTTCACTTCTGGACAGAATTCTATCACATTGCATATTCTCTGGCGTCTTCTCAGTAGACATCGCCAAATGGTGCACAGGTTTGCGCTCCCGCAGACGCCTATCGATCTGGATAGCCATTGTCATGGACTCATTCAGACCCGCAGGCACAGGGAACCCCACCATAACATCCTTAATGGCATCAGAGAGACCCTCTCTGAAATTCGCTGCCAGGGCGCACTCATTCCACTGAGTAAGCACAGCCCATTTACGGAATTTCTGGCAGTATATTTCAGCTTCGTCTTGCCCCTGAGATAGGGACATCAAGGCCTTTTCCGCCTGAAGTTCTAACTGAGGTTCCTCATAAAGCAACCCCAAGGCCAGAAAAAACGCATCCACATTGAGCAACGCAGGATCCCCTGGAGCCAATGCAAAAGCCCAATCCTGAGGGTCGCCCCGGAGCAGAGAAATCACAATCCTGACCTGCTGAGCAGGATCTCCAGCAGAGCGAGATTTCAGGGACAAAAACAACTTGCAATTATTTTTGAAATTTTGAAAGCAAGATCTATTCCCCGAGAAAAATTCAGGCAAAGGAATTCTAGGTTCAGATATAGGAACATGAACAACAAAATCTTGTAAGTTTTGAACTTTCGTGGTGAGATTATTCAAACCTGCAGCTAAACTCTGAATATCCATTTTAAACAGGTGAACACAGAGCCATTCCAGGATTAGAAGGAGAGAGAGAGAGAAAGGCTGCAATATAGGCAGACTTGCAAGAGATTCAATTACAAGCACACTCAGAACTGAGAAAAAAAAAAAAAAAATCTTCAGCAGACTTCTCTTTTCTCTCCTTTCTCTGTCAATTAATTTAACCCTTTTAGTCCGGTCAAACTGTTATGGTTCTCAATGGCAAGAGAACATAGCCCAGCAAACATACGAACTAGCTCTTGGAAGGATGGAAACTAAACTGACCATGAACTAAACCTGCCGCACAACTAACAGTAGCCGGGTAGCGTAGCCTGCGTTTTATCCCTAGACGCCCAGCGCCGGCCGGAGGACTAACTAATCCTGGCAGAGGAAAATATAGTCCTGGCTCACCTCTAGAGAAATTTCCCCGAAAGGCAGACAGAGGCCCCCACAAATATTGGCGGTGATTTTAGATGAAATGACAAACGTAGTATGAAAATAGGTTTAGCAAAATTGAGGTCCGCTTACTAGATAGCAGGAAGACAGAAAGGGCACTTTCATGGTCAGCTGAAAACCCTATCAAAATACCATCCTGAAATTACTTTAAGACTCTAGTATTAACTCATAACATCAGAGTGGCAATTTCAGATCACAAGAGCTTTCCAGACACAGAAACGAAACTACAGCTGTGAACTGGAACAAAATGCAAAAACAAACAAGGACTAAGTCCAACTTAGCTGGGAGTTGTCTAGCAGCAGGAACATGCACAGAAAGGCTTCTGATTACAATGTTGACCGGCATGGAAGTGACAGAGGAGCAAGGCTAAATAGCGACTCCCACATCCTGATGGAAACAGGTGAACAGAGAGGATGATGCACACCAGTTCAATTCCACCAGTGGCCACCGGGGGAGCCCAAAATCCAATTTCACAACACCCAACACACCCCTAACCCTATCTGTAACCCTAACCACAAGCCTAGTCTTAACCCTATTTCCAACCCTAGCCCTATTTCCAACCCTAACTCTAATTCCAACCCTAACCCTAAGGCTATGTGCCCACGTTGCAGATTCGTGTGAGATTTTTCCGCACGATTTTTGAAAAATCTGCAGGTAAAAGGCACTGCATTTTACCTGCAGATTTACAGCAGATTTCCAGTGTTTTTTTGTGCGGATTTCACCTGCGGATTCCTATTGAGGAACAGGTGTAAAACGCTGCGGAATCCGCACAAAGAATTGACATGCTGCGGAAAATACAACGCAGCGTTTCTGCACGGAATTTTCCGCACTATGGGCACAGTGGATTTGGTTTTCCATAGGTGTACATGGTACTGTAATCCTGATGGAAAACTGCAACGAATTCGCAGCGGCCAATCCGCTGCGGATCCGCAGCCAAATCCGCTGCGGATCCGCGGCCAATCCGCTGCGGATCCGCGGCCAATCCACTGCGGATCCGCAGCCAAATCCGCACATGCCATATCCCTAACCCTACCCCTAACCCTAACCCTACCCGTAACCCTAACCCTACCCCTAACCCTACCCCTAGTTCTAACCCTAACCCTAGTGGAAAACGAAAAAAATATATATATATATTTTCTTTATTTTATTATTGTCCCTACCTATGGGGGTGATAAAGGGGGGGGTATTTATTATTTTTTTTTATTTTGATCGCTGTGATAGAACCTACCACAGCGATCAAAATGTGCTTGTAAGGAATCTGCCGGCTGGCAGATTCGGCGGGCGCACTGAGCATGCGCCCGCCATATTGGAAGATGGCGGCGCCCAGCGAGGAGACGTACGGACACCGGGAGGATCGGTAAGTATGAAGGGGTGGTGGGGGGGTGGATTGGAGCACAGGGGGGTGATCGGACCACAGGGGGGGTGAATACAAACAAGGAGGGAGCGGACAGGAGGACGGGGGAGCCGGCAGGCGGACGGAGGGGACCGGACCCCATAACGGAGGACTAGGGGGGCGATCGGTGGGTGTGGGGGGGTCACTTAAGTATTTCCAGCCATGGCCGATGATATTGCAGCATCGGCCATGGCTGGATTGTAATATTTCACCAGTTTTTTAGGTGAAATATTACAAATCGCTCTGATTGGCAGTTTCACTTTCAACAGCCAATCAGAGCGATCGTAGCCACGGGGGGGGGTGAAGCCACCCCCCCTGGGCTGAAGCACCACTCCCCCTGTCTCTGCAGATCGGGTGAGATTGGAGTTAACCCTTTCACCCGATCTGCAGGGACGCGATCATTCCATGACGCATACGCTGCGTCATAGGTCGGATTGGCACAGACTTTCATGACGCAGCCTATGCGTCAAAGGTCGGGAAGGGGTTAAATTGGATGCCCAGGCCCTTGGACCGGGTCACTGCTGACGTGATATGTCCCCCTTAAGAACTGAGCCGACCCGGTACCGAGTTCCCCACAGTACTCGCGGGTGCTTCAATAACGCTGTGTCTAAACGAGTAGTGTGGCAAAAAAATAATTGTACTCTGCAGCCATCTCATTAGTATTTGTATGCCCCAAAAATTATTGTACTCTGCAGCTATCTCTTTGCCATTTGTAGACCAAAAAAATATTTTACTGTACTGCTGTATCTATACGAGCAGTGTGACAAAAGTATAATGCTAATCTGTCATCATCTCTGTGTGAGTAGTGAACCAAAAAAACACTTCCAAAAATGAGGAGTGTGGTGGTGCTGGTGTAGCTGCTGCTAGTGGTGGTGGTGAAGCTGCTGCAGGGAGAGGACGTGGCCGTTCTGTGCCTGCTATGTGCCCAAATACAGCACCTTCCTCTGGTGCACGTATGTGACAGTGTAAGAGGGTGGTGCTGTTATGGACAGTAACATGCTGCCACTTTAAGAGGCAGCACCCCCTTGTTTGGTGTGATGGAATGTTCTGCTTCCCCCCTGCTATAGACTGTGAAGATGAACTCCCCTAGAATAAGGGGAGGAGTTGAGCCTGAACTGTGTGTGTGAGCTGAAGCTGCGACAGAGAGAACTGTGTGCTGTTTTCTACAAGAAAGGTCCCACAGCCTGGGATGCAGTGTACTTGTGAAATTTGCAAGACTTTTCAGGGTACAGCAAAGGTGGCTGTTCTGTGCTAGTTTGTGAAGCCACGAAGTTACTGAGAAAGGGACTTACAGTTTCCAGGAGCATCCCTAGGACCCAGAAGCAAGGAGAAGACCACGTTTCACGGAGCTGACAGAAAGCCAGGCGCACCGCCATATTAGACTGCTGGGGGCCCCCCTGGGACTGGACCTGAGTCCCCAACATCACCGTGAGTCTGTTCCTGTTTGGTGCACCTGTTAGGGCTTAGTGTAGGCTTCAGTAGTCAGTACACTGCAGCCGTGGGGCCTGCTTAGTAAAGGCCAAGGAGGTTATATGTAGAGTAGCATTGTTATTTGTTTATTTTTTAAATTTGCTTGTGAGACATATTTTGAGGCTGTAATAGTTGTAGCACCGTGCTATTTTACGGACAAGATAAAGTTAATAACTCTTGTAAAGTGTCTCTTGCCATTGCATACCCCTGTTTGCATCTTCCTCGCCCACTTCATTCCTTACCTCCCAATAAATATAGCCTTTGTTGTTTGCACCTCATCTTATGTACAGTAGTCTTCCTGCACCGTGGTGGTCCCCCGGCTATCGCTTCAACAGGACCGTATGCGTCCTTTCATAAGGCTGAGTACTGTTGTGAAAGGTGAGGACACAAGATGTTGAAAAGGTGTTAGATTGGATGGCTGAGAGTGCCTCCAGTACCTTCACATTATCTTCCACCCGGTCCTCTGCAGAAAGTGCAGAGTTGGCACCTGTGGACCATGGTCATCGGGCTTCCACCTCTCCCCCTTGCAGATCAGCCAAGCAGTCTGAGCCTCAAGTCATGCAGCAATCTCTTCTGCTTTATCATGACCCCCTGTGTTATGGTTCTCAATGGCAAGAGAACATAGCCCAGCAAACATAAGTACTAGCTCTTGGAAGGATGGAAACTAAACTGACCATGAACTAAACCTGCCGCACAACTAACAGTAGCCGGGTAGCGTTGCCTACGTTTTTTATCCCTAGACGCCCAGCGCCGGCCGGAGGACTAACTAATCCTGGCAGAGGAAAATATAGTCCTGGCTCACCTCTAGAGAAATTTCCCCGATAGGCAGACAGAGGCCCCCACATATATTGGCGGTGATTTTAGATGAAATGACAAACGTAGTATGAAAATAGGTTTAGCAAAATTGAGGTCCGCTTACTAGATAGCAGGAAGACAGAAAGGGCACTTTCATGGTCAGCTGAAACCCCTATCAAAATACCATCCTGAAATTACTTTAAGACTCTAGTATTAACTCATAACATCAGAGTGGCAATTTCAGATCACAAGAGCTTTCCAGACACAGAAACGAAACTACAGCTGTGAACTGGAACAAAATGCAAAAACAAACGAGGACTAAAGTCCAACTTAGCTGGGAGTTGTCTAGCAGCAGGAACATGCACAGAAAGGCTTCTGATTACAATGTTGACCGGCATGGAAGTGACAGAGGAGCAAGGTTAAATAGCGACTCCCACATCCTGATGGAAACAGGTGAACAGAGGGGATGATGCACACCAGTTCAATTCCACCAGTGGCCACCGGGGGAGCCCAAAATCCAATTTCACAACAGTACCCCCCCCTCAAGGAGGGGGCACCGAACCCTCACCAGAACCACCAGGGCGATCAGGATGAGCCCTATGAAAGGCACGGACCAGATCGGAGGCATGAACATCAGAGGCAGTCACCCAAGAATTATCCTCCTGACCGTATCCCTTCCATTTGACCAGATACTGGAGTTTCCGTCTGGAAACACGGGAGTCCAAGATTTTTTCCACAACGTACTCCAACTCGCCCTCAACCAACACCGGAGCAGGAGGCTCAACGGAAGGCACAACCGGTACCTCATACCTGCGCAACAATGACCGATGAAAAACATTATGAATAGAAAAAGATGCAGGGAGGTCCAAACGGAAGGACACAGGGTTAAGAATCTCCAATATCTTGTACGGGCCGATGAACCGAGGCTTAAACTTAGGAGAAGAAACCCTCATAGGGACAAAACGAGAAGACAACCACACCAAGTCCCCAACACAAAGCCGAGGACCAACCCGACGCCGGCGGTTGGCAAAAAGCTGAGTCTTCTCCTGGGACAACTTCAAATTGTCCACTACCTGCCCCCAAATCTGATGCAACCTCTCCACCACAGCATCCACTCCAGGACAATCCGAAGATTCCACCTGACCAGAAGAAAATCGAGGATGAAACCCCGAATTACAGAAAAAAGGAGACACCAAGGTAGCAGAGCTGGCCCGATTATTGAGGGCAAACTCCGCTAAAGGCAAAAAAGCAACCCAATCATCCTGATCTGCAGACACAAAACACCTCAAATATGTCTCCAAGGTCTGATTCGTCCGCTCGGTCTGGCCATTAGTCTGAGGATGGAAAGCAGACGAGAAAGACAAATCTATGCCCATCCTAGCACAGAATGCTCGCCAAAATCTAGACACGAATTGGGTTCCTCTGTCAGAAACGATATTCTCCGGAATACCATGCAAACGGACCACATTTTGAAAAAACAGAGGAACCAACTCGGAAGAAGAAGGCAACTTAGGCAGGGGAACCAAATGGACCATCTTAGAGAAACGGTCACACACCACCCAGATGACAGACATCTTCTGAGAAACAGGAAGATCCGAAATAAAATCCATAGAGATGTGCGTCCAGGGCCTCTTCGGGATAGGCAAGGGCAACAACAATCCACTAGCCCAAGAACAACAAGGCTTGGCCCGAGCACAAACGTCACAAGACTGCACAAAGCCTCGCACATCTCGAGACAGGGAAGGCCACCAGAAGGACCTTGCCACCAAATCCCTGGTACCAAAGATTCCAGGATGACCTGTCAACGCAGAAGAATGAACCTCAGAAATGACTTTACTGGTCCAATCATCAGGAACAAACAGTCTACCAGGTGGGCAACGATCAGGTCTATCCGCCTGAAACTCCTGCAAGGCCCGCCGCAGGTCTGGAGAAACGGCAGACAATATCACTCCATCCTTAAGGATACCTGTAGGTTCAGAGTTACCAGGGGAGTCAGGCTCAAAACTCCTAGAAAGGGCATCCGCCTTAACATTCTTAGAACCCGGCAGGTAGGACACCACAAAATTAAACCGAGAGAAAAACAACGACCAGCGCGCCTGTCTAGGATTCAGGTGTCTGGCGGACTCAAGATAAATTAGATTTTTGTGGTCAGTCAATACCACCACCTGATGTCTAGCCCCCTCAAGCCAATGACGCCACTCCTCAAAAGCCCACTTCATGGCCAAAAGCTCCCGATTCCCAACATCATAATTCCGCTCGGCGGGCGAAAATTTACGCGAGAAAAAGGCACAAGGTCTCATCACGGAACAATCGGAACTTCTCTGCGACAAAACTGCCCCAGCTCCGATTTCAGAAGCGTCGACCTCAACCTGAAAAGGAAGAGCAACATCAGGCTGACGCAACACAGGGGCGGAAGAAAAGCGGCGCTTAAGCTCCCGAAAGGCCTCCACAGCAGCAGGGGACCAATCAGCAACATCAGCACCCTTCTTAGTCAAATCAGTCAATGGTTTAACAACATCAGAAAAACCAGCAATAAATCGACGATAAAAGTTAGCAAAGCCCAAAAATTTCTGAAGACTCTTAAGAGAAGAGGGTTGCGTCCAATCACAAATAGCCTGAACCTTGACAGGATCCATCTCGATGGAAGAGGGGGAAAAAATATATCCCAAAAAGGAAATCTTTTGTACCCCAAAAACGCACTTAGAACCCTTCACACACAAGGAATTAGACCGCAAAACCTGAAAAACCCTCCTGACCTGCTGGACATGAGAGTCCCAGTCATCCGAAAAAATCAAAATATCATCCAGATACACAATCATAAATTTATCCAAATAATCACGGAAAATGTCATGCATAAAGGACTGAAAGACTGAAGGGGCATTTGAAAGACCAAAAGGCATCACCAAATACTCAAAGTGGCCCTCGGGCGTATTAAATGCGGTCTTCCACTCATCCCCCTGCTTAATTCGCACCAAATTATACGCCCCACGGAGATCTATCTTAGAGAACCACTTGGCCCCCTTTATGCGAGCAAACAAATCAGTCAGCAGTGGCAACGGATATTGATATTTAACCGTGATTTTATTCAAAAGCCGATAATCAATACACGGTCTTAAAGAGCCATCTTTCTTAGCCACAAAGAAAAAACCGGCTCCTAAGGGAGATGACGAAGGACGAATATGTCCCTTTTCCAAGGACTCCTTTATATATTCTCGCATAGCAGCATGTTCAGGCACAGACAGATTAAATAAACGACCCTTAGGGTATTTACTACCCGGAATCAAATCTATGGCACAATCGCACTCCCGGTGCGGAGGTAATGAACCAAGCTTAGGTTCTTCAAAAACGTCACGATATTCAGTCAAGAATTCAGGAATCTCAGAGGGAATAGATGATGAAATGGAAACCACAGGTACGTCCCCATGCGTCCCCTTACATCCCCAGCTTAACACAGACATAGCTTTCCAGTCAAGGACTGGGTTATGAGATTGCAGCCATGGCAATCCAAGCACCAACACATCATGTAGGTTATACAGCACAAGAAAGCAAATAATCTCCTGATGATCCGGATTAATCCGCATAGTTACTTGTGTCCAGTATTGTGGTTTATTACTAGCCAATGGGGTGGAGTCAATCCCCTTCAGGGGTATAGGAGTTTCAAGAGGCTCCAAATCATACCCACAGCGTTTGGCAAAGGACCAATCCATAAGACTCAAAGCGGCGCCAGAGTCGACATAGGCATCTGCGGTAATAGATGATAAAGAACAAATCAGGGTCACAGATAGAATAAACTTAGACTGTAAAGTGCCAATAGAAACAGACTTATCAAGCTTCTTAGTACGCTTAGAGCATGCTGATATAACATGAGTTGAATCACCGCAATAGAAGCACAACCCATTTTTTCGTCTTAAATTCTGCCGTTCACTTCTGGACAGAATTCTATCACATTGCATATTCTCTGGCGTCTTCTCAGTAGACACCTCCAAATGGTGCACAGGTTTGCGCTCCCGCAGACGCCTATCGATCTGGATAGCCATTGTCATGGACTCATTCAGACCCGCAGGCACAGGGAACCCCACCATAACATCCTTAATGGCATCAGAGAGACCCTCTCTGAAATTCGCCGCCAGGGCGCACTCATTCCACTGAGTAAGCACAGCCCATTTACGGAATTTCTGGCAGTATATTTCAGCTTCGTCTTGCCCCTGAGATAGGGACATCAAGGCCTTTTCCGCCTGAAGCTCTAACTGAGGTTCCTCATAAAGCAACCCCAAGGCCAGAAAAAACGCATCCACATTGAGCAACGCAGGATCCCCTGGAGCCAATGCAAAAGCCCAATCCTGAGGGTCGCCCCGGAGCAAGGAAATCACAATCCTGACCTGCTGAGCAGGATCTCCAGCAGAGCGAGATTTCAGGGACAAAAACAACTTGCAATTATTTTTGAAATTTTGAAAGCAAGATCTATTCCCCGAGAAAAATTCAGGCAAAGGAATTCTAGGTTCAGATATAGGAACATGAACAACAAAATCTTGTAAATTTTGAACTTTCGTGGTGAGATTATTCAAACCTGCAGCTAAACTCTGAATATCCATTTTAAACAGGTGAACACAGAGCCATTCCAGGATTAGAAGGAGAGAGAGAGAGAGAAAGGCTGCAATATAGGCAGACTTGCAAGAGATTCAATTACAAGCACACTCAGAACTGAAGGGAAGGGAAAAAAAAAAAAAAAAATCTTCAGCAGACTTCTCTTTTCTCTCCTTTCTCTGTCAATTAATTTAACCCTTTTTGGGCCGGTCAAACTGTTATGGTTCTCAATGGCAAGAGAACATAGCCCAGCAAACATAAGTACTAGCTCTTGGAAGGATGGAAACTAAACTGACCATGAACTAAACCTGCCGCACAACTAACAGTAGCCGGGTAGCGTTGCCTACGTTTTTTATCCCTAGACGCCCAGCGCCGGCCGGAGGACTAACTAATCCTGGCAGAGGAAAATATAGTCCTGGCTCACCTCTAGAGAAATTTCCCCGATAGGCAGACAGAGGCCCCCACATATATTGGCGGTGATTTTAGATGAAATGACAAACGTAGTATGAAAATAGGTTTAGCAAAATTGAGGTCCGCTTACTAGATAGCAGGAAGACAGAAAGGGCACTTTCATGGTCAGCTGAAACCCCTGTCAAAATACCATCCTGAAATTACTTTAAGACTCTAGTATTAACTCATAACATCAGAGTGGCAATTTCAGATCACAAGAGCTTTCCAGACACAGAAACGAAACTACAGCTGTGAACTGGAACAAAATGCAAAAACAAACGAGGACTAAAGTCCAACTTAGCTGGGAGTTGTCTAGCAGCAGGAACATGCACAGAAAGGCTTCTGATTACAATGTTGACCGGCATGGAAGTGACAGAGGAGCAAGGTTAAATAGCGACTCCCACATCCTGATGGAAACAGGTGAACAGAGGGGATGATGCACACCAGTTCAATTCCACCAGTGGCCACCGGGGGAGCCCAAAATCCAATTTCACAACACCCCTGGCTGGGGTTCTGTGGGCCATTCACCTGTCCCTGACCCAGAAGTGGAAGAAACTGAGAGCACTGATGCCTAACCACTTGTTAGTTTGGAGGATGAGTATGCGGGAGGGCTTTTGCACATGGTCAGTGGACCACCACAGCACATGTCAGAGGATGACGAAACACAGATGCCAACTGCAGCATCTTTCTGCAGTGTTCAAGCCATCAAGGAGGGCAGGAATGAGGAGTGGGAGGTGGATAATGCGGGGGAAGATGAGGTCAAAGACCCCACATGAAGAGGAGGATATCCTACTGACGTCCGCATTTCAGAGGAAATGGGGGTGGCGATGCTGCTGCAATGAGAAGTCGGAAGGCGTTCTAGCCCATGTCCTATCACCACTGAGAATTGCTGCATGTTTCGCTGTCCAAGATGCTTCCTCCTCCTACTATGCTTTCTCTGCCATTTCCTCATCTGGTCACAGTAAGACCTGCACCACCAACTTCAACACCACCAGGGGGAAATGACAACAGGCTGTTCTTAAACTCCTCTGTTTGGAGGACAAATCCCACAACGAGCAGGAGCTGTGGGCTGGGATCAAACAGCAGACAAATGAGTGGTTGGGGCTGGTGAACCTCAAGCCCGGTCTGCTGGTGTGCAATAATAAACAAAATCTCGTAACATCTCTGGGACAAGCCGGTTTGACGCACATTCCTTGCCTGGCGCATGTGCTGAACTCATAGGCGGATTATAATGAGGGCAATCTGGGCTACCGCCCGGGGCCCGTGGCCAGACTGCCCTCATTATAATGCACAGCAGCCAATCAGTGTTAGTTTTGACTGTACGCTCTGGCCATTGGCTGTACAGCACAGAGCGCAAGGAGCTGTGATATGATTGGTGAAGCGACTGCCTCCTCGTGTGGTCACTCACTGGAGCGCTAAATATGAACAACTGAGAGAAATCCACTGCTCCTCACTGCGTTAGGCTGGTTTCACACTTGCGTTTTTATCTGCATGCGTTTTTTAAAAAAACGCATGTGTGAAAAAACGCATGTAAACGCGGTAAAACGCATGCATTTTTTAGACGCATGCGTTTTTATAGAAAAACACAAGAAAACACAAGAAAATACAAGAAAAAACAAGAAAACCCTAACCCTAACCCTAAACGTGACTGAAATACGTGGCACTGAAATACGTGGCACTTAAATACATGGCACTTAAATACGTGGCACTGAAATACGTGCAACTGAAATACGTGCAACTGAAATACGTGGCACTAAAATACGTGACACTGAAATACGTGATACGTGGCACTTAAATACGTGATACGTGGCACTTAAATACGTGATACGTGGCACTTAAATACGTGGCACTTAAATATGTGGCACTGAAATACGTGCAACTGAAATACGTGCAACTGAAATACGTGGCACTGAAATACGTGATACGTGGCACTGAAATACGTGGCACTTAAATACGTGGCACTGAAATACGTGATACGTGGCACTTAAATACGTGACACATGGCACTTAAATACGTGGCACTTAAATACGTGGCACTGAAATACGTGATACGTGGCACTTAAATACGTGCAACTGAAATAAGTGGCACTTAAATACGTGGCACTATGACTGTCAGAAAATGTTCATTAAACGGTTAGGGGTTAGGTTAGGGGTAGTGTTAGGGTTAGGGTTTGGATCCCTTTATCACCTTGATGGTGGTGGGTGGATTTTCAGTGTGTTTTCTGTTTTTTTTCTATAAAAACGCATGCGTTTTTAACACAAACAAACGCATAGACAGCAATGCATTTTTTTGCCGCGAAAAAACGCATGCGTTTTTTCGCGGCAAAAAAACACCGCAAGAAAATGCTACAGGTTGCATTTCTGAAAATGAACGCATGCAGAAAAAAAACGCATGCATTTGAAAACGCGACCAAACGCGTACAAAAAAACCGCATGCGTTTTCAATGTTAAATATAGGGACAAAAACGCAAGTGTGAAACCACCCTTACTCACTGGGAAAGACTACAGGAAGTCACATTTGTTTCCCTGAGTGTTGTTATTGCACTTCAATGACTGAGGGCCTTTCTCAGCCTGAGCCTGTCAGTGGGAGTGGGTCCTCCATAAGCATAGCTCCCAGCCGTCCCGGATTCGGTGGGACTGTCCCATCACGTCTAAGCTGTTATCCCGGCTTCTATACTCACCTCTCCAATGTCTGCATTGCTCCATTAGTCCTCCTCCGGGGAGGATCAGCTTCTCCCAGCTCAGTGCATAAATTAAATTTAATGTATTCACTTCACTCGCCATCTGGTATCCCAGGACTCAAACTTTCATTTCTTTGTTCGCAGGCGGCTTTACCAATGAGCCACTGCTCATAATAATACTCACAGGAGATTTTGGTTATTTTGACCTCTATAACAGAAAATAACCCTGAAGCAGAAAACACAAGTACATTGGATACAGCAGGGTATTCAATTGTACTTATATTCTGAGGTGAAAAAAGTCAGATTTTTGATCCTATAAAACTAATATTTTTATTATAGGCAATTACAAAGGTCTCAAATACACAAACCACCATATCCCAGGCAAAAGCTGAACATACTGAGGTACAAGCTCAGGTGATGTCATGAGGAGAATTTTCTATACTTGATCTGTGATGGGAGGCTGAGACTCCAAACACAGATTACATAGAGATACACTGCATGCCGCAGTTGATTTCTAGTTTGAAAATAAAATATTTTTTCCTTCCTATAAAATTGCTAAAAAAAATGAAAAACACTTAAAATATTGTCGTGTTTAATACGCTTTTTAAAAAATAATACTCATCACAAATCAGCACGTAACATGGACACATTTGGTGTCCATGTAATCGCAACGACCCGCACAACACAGTAATCAGATTATTTACAGGAATTGGTAAAGGGCGTAAAAAAATGAGGTGATTAATATTTTTTCTCTGCTGCATCTCTTTTATGCATTTTCCCCCTTATTTGACATGTTTTTGGTGCAGATTTAAATCCGTGTTCTTAATGATTTTTTTAAATATTACAGAAAATCTGATTCTGGGCTTAAAAATACAATGGTGTTTTTTTCTTCATGTGTTGCACGAAAACCACAGAGTTCAGTAGCATCTTCAGACTATAGAGGACAGAGATTGCATGGAATCTCATCCACTTTGCTTGGACATTTATTATTATTATTTTTATTATTTATTATTATAGTGCCATTTATTCCATGACGCTTTACATTATTTTACATAATAAAAACTAGTACTGTAATCTTAAACAATTGAAGTCACAACTGGTACAGGAGGAGAGAGGACCCTGCCCACGAGGGCTCACAATCTACAAGGGATGGGTGAGGATTCAGTAGATTAGGGCAGAGATGGCCGTGCAGTGGTTTGGTGGTTATTGCAGGTTGAAGGCTTGTCGGAAGAAGTAGGTCTTCAGGTTGCTTTTGAAGGTTTCAATGGTAGGCAAGAGTCTGATATGTTGCATTAGAGATTTCCAGAGTGGGGGGGATGCGCAGGAGAAATCTTGCATGCAATAGTGGGAAGTGGAGATAAGAGGGGAACAGAGAAGTAGATCTTTTGAGGATCGGAGGTTGCGTGCAGGTAAGTACCGGGAGACGAGGTCACAGATATTTGGAGGAGATAGGTTGTGGATGGCTTTGTATGTCATGGTTAGGGTTTTGAACTGGAGTCTCTGGATAATGGTGAGCCAGTGCAGGGATTGACAGAGGGAAGAGGCCGGGGAATAGCAGGGGGGACAGGTGGATTAGTCTGGCAGCAGTGTTTAGAATAGATTGAAGAGGTGTGAAACTGTTGGGAGGCCACATAGCAGGAGGTTGCAGTAGTCAATGCAGGAGATGATGAGTGCTAGGGTTTTTAGACTGTGTTCACATGTAGCGTAAATGCTGCGTTTTTTCTGCTTTTTTGGCACAGAAATTCTGCTGCAACTAACTGTCCAAGGAAAGGGGATGTGATTTTATGAAAATTGCACCCACTGTGCGGCTAAAGATGAACTGTGCCGGTTTGGTGCTTTTTTTCGTGTCTTCTGTTTAGAGCCTAAAAATAACCCATGTAAAAAACTGCAGATACTTTAAGAATCAAAGCTTTGTTGTACTATAAAAAGCACAGCTTCACATCTGCCCCAGAAATGCATCAAATAAGGGGGGAAAGGCCTAAAAAAAGCAACAGTAATTAGAGAAGATTGTTATTATGTAGTTTGGTGTGGGCATATACAGAAAACAAAAAATGCAATATTTCTGCAACGTGTGGCCTTACAGATACTAAAAAGTCAGATATCATATAGTGACTCTACATAAAGATGAGAAAGTTATAGCGGCTCTTACTGTGAATAAAGGAAATCCACATGTCCCAACTAGAGTTGAACAGGACGCACAGATGACGTCCCACAAGCTCTAATGAAAACCTGGGCCGGGAACAATAAATGGTAACCTGGACCCTGGGCCTGAGTCCTGTGAATTGGTCAAATTATCTCTAGTTCCAACTGTCCTGGATACATCGACCAGTCCTGGAATTGGGTCTACGCACTGCAGTCTCGAGCGTCTGCTAAATTTCCCTCACTGCCACCAACCCCTCTGACATTTCCTCCTGTCAGGGAAGAAAAAAATAATAAATGGACATAGATTGGGGTGTGGCCAGGGGCATGGTCAAGATTTGCCGCAGCGTGGTAGACCGCCGCAAGATCTGGTCCTCTTTCTATTCCTCAAAAGTTGGGAAGCATGAGTAAGGAGTGTCTGAGTGACTCCCTGATGCACCAATGTCAGGCTTGACTGATGAAGCAACAGAATTCTCTGTGCAGCTCCACTAATCAGGGCCAGATGCAGGAGTGAACATCTGAGGAAGAGTCAGAGCAAAACCAGTGTAAGCATTATAGCAGGACTTAGGCCAGTTTCACATGTTCTGATTGAAAAAACAATACCGGAGATACCCATATCCGTGTGTCCATGTGTATAATACTTGCGGCGCACATGTGGCAACTGTGTGCCGCATCAGGACCAAACTTACTGGCACCAGGGAAGCAGCAGTACAGTTAGCGCTGTTCCCCAGTGCCAGGTGCTGAAGAAGACTCGCATCATTTTCCTCTGCTCAGGTGCCGATCAGAGCAAGCAGGGGAGAATGAGAGTTATATTCAAGTGATAGTGAAAACAAGCGCTGGCTGATGGGACTCCTTCTCCCATCAGCCTACACCTCCTACAGTGTAACAGTGAGAGCAGGCGGCGACTGATGTTAGTGTTTATCACCTGCCTCCTGCACTATACATAAATAAATTTTAAAAATGGTGTGGATTCCCCAGTATTTTTGATAACCATCCAAGTAAAACTGATAGCTGTGGGCTGCAACCCTCAGCTGTCAGCGTCAACAACGCTGTGTCAGCTTGTGCCATGTGACGTGCAGTTGTGGCGCTGGAATCCCGCACCCTGCAATCACGCAATTATATTTACCTTTTCCGCCCTGCTATGGGCATTGGCTTCATTGTTCTTCCGTGCAGAAGAACAGTGAAGACACTACCTATAGCAGAGCAGAAAAGGTAAATACAATCGATTAAAAGTCTATTTATCAGCAACAAGACAGCAGCTATGAGGCATACAGGTAGGACTATTTTTACCATTCTATCACCTGTATACCCATAGTAATAGCAGACAAGAGTCCCAGAGGTGACAGATTCCCTTTAAGGCCAGCGTCACACTAAACGTATGGCAAATCGGTCCGAATCTCCCTGCTGAGAGTCGCATGAGTGTAATAATGCAAGTGTCATGTGAGTACATCTGATTTCTCACACCTAGCATCCGATTTACATCCGAATGCAGTGCGATTGCTATCTGATTGTAATGCGATTTTAACATGAGCTTTTACATAGATATACAGGGTGGGCCATTTATATGGATACACCTAAATAAAATGGGAATGGTTGGTGATTTCAACTTCCTGTTTGTGGCACATAAGTATATAGGAGGGGGAAAACTTTTCAAGATGGGTGGTGACCATGGCGGCCATTTTGAAGTTGGCCATTTTGGATCCAACTTTGTTTTTTCCAATGGGAAGAGGGTCATGTGACACATCAAACTTATTGAGAATTTCACAAGAACAACAATGGTGTTCTTGGTTTTAACATAACTTTATTCTTTCATGAGTTATTTACAAGTTTCTCTTTGTTTACAGCCATTGACATGTCACAGAGTTTAACACGTGAGGAGTGGATAGAAATTGTGTTGCTGTCTGGTGAATGTGAGTTACCCGCCAGGGCAATGGGGATACTCGGCACTGGGTCTGGTCGCAATTAAAGGGGATGTCACGGTGGCTGCAACCCGGTCCGTGGCTCTGGGACTCAATTAAAAGGGGGAAAGGTCTTTTAAGGGATGAATATAGTCAGTGTTCATGGCGCCACCTGTGGTTCTCGGTCTGTGGGGAGCGACGCTGCTTAAAGAGGTCCTCTGGGGTGATGTTGTGGCAGCAAGATGGTGATGCTTCCCACAGGTAAAGCGGGGTCCCCAGGGCTCCCAAGGTGTATGGCAGAGATGATGTGTTGCCGGTAAATAACGGAAGACACAGGGTTCCAGTCTTTACCTGGTTTACTGGTGGTAGCAGGCCACAGTCCAGGGTACCGGCAACAGGTGCAAAAGGAGTCATGCAGCCTGGAAACAAGTGGAAATCCCCTTGGCAGGTCAGGTTAGGAGCCTTTCACTATGCGCTGCTTTTCTGTTCCCTTGCTCCCCGTAGTTTGCTGGCAAGGTACTCCTTTCTCTCTCCTGTCCTGGGATAGTACCTGCACGGTAGGCAGCTTGAGCCGTTCTCTTGGGGTCTTAGACACGGTGACTCCAGGCTCTAACTGCTGCTGTACCTCAGGTATCATAGTAACATAGTTAGTAAGGCCGAAAAAAGACATTTGTCCATCCAGTTCAGCCTATATTCCATCATAATAAATCCCCAGATCTACGTCCTTCTACAGAACCTAATAATTGTATGATACAATATTGTTCTGCTCCAGGAAGACATCCAGGCCTCTCTTGAACCCCTCGACTGAGTTCGCCATCACCACCTCCTCAGGCAAGCAATTCCAGATTCTCACTGCCCTAACAGTAAAGAATCCTCTTCTATGTTGGTGGAAAAACCTTCTCTCCTCCAGACGCAAAGAATGCCCCCTTGTGCCCGTCACCTTCCTTGGTATAAACAGATCCTCAGCGAGATATTTGTATTGTCCCCTTATATACTTATACATGGTTATTAGATCGCCCCTCAGTCGTCTTTTTTCTAGACTAAATAATCCTAATTTCGCTAATCTATCTGGGTATTGTAGTTCTCCCATCCCCTTTATTAATTTTGTTGCCCTCCTTTGTACTCTCTCTAGTTCCATTATATCCTTCCTGAGCACCGGTGCCCAAAACTGGACACAGGTATGGTATGAGCAATTTACATATAGTCCTATGCCCTCTGGTTCTGCTGTGGGGCTTGCAGCTCCCCACAACCTCGGGCTCCCGGTGCCCAGTTTCTATGCTCTGGCTCACAGGAGGCCCATTCGCAGCCTCCTGGAGCTCCTAATCTCTCCTCTGCTCCTGTCTCTGTTTACTCTCAGACTATCTCATACTGACTGACTCCTCCCCCAGACCAGGATCTATATCTATCAGGGAAGCTCCCCTAAAACCAGGTTTTGAGCTCCCCCTCCTGGCCTGGAGTCAGAATGTGTTGTGTGTGGAATAACCTGCCAAAGGGATCCCTCTTGTCTCCAGGCATAGCACTGCCCTCCCCGAGAGGAAGGCAGCACTACTGTGGTACCCGATCTCCTGGGGTGCCACATTCCCCCCCGGTAAATCCAGTATTCCCGGAGTGGGAAAAGGAAACAAACAACAGGTTAGATAAGATGCAAAACATTTTGAACAACATTAAACAGGGTACATGAACTTTTTCTTTCCTTATAGGAGGCACTTTTGGCTTTGAACGTTGCAAAACAAATTTATAAATGTACATCTGGTCTTATACCAGGGTGTCTTTGTTCATAAATATAACAGTACTGAGCGAGGGACCCGTCATAAACCCCCAACGTAGGCTTGGGCAGGCTACAAGGCGTATCCAGACTGGGGGTTCAGCCACGCCAGACGGTTTTCTGCTTCAGGTCTGTGAAGAAGCAAGGCCCTACCCATGCCATCAAAGTGGGTAGAACCAGGATGCACCTTGAGGGTGCCAATTATGTACAAAGACAGTTTTTGGGTAATTCACTGTCCATTACCCCATTGTCCATTTTGAACCTGCAACAAGTATAAGCAAACATTTCAAACAGGTAACAGCAGTTATTGACATTTTTAGTCCCAGAAACGGGCTGGCATTTGACCTATGGTGCTACGAGTAGACATACGCAGTTCCTGGTCTAACATGTCTGCTGTTGCTGTTGTGAACCCTCTAGTGTCTGTGCTGCTTGTAGGCCGGCATCTTATTGGTAAGCTAGGCAACTGTCTGCGACTTCTTAGATTCACCATAGGTCTGACAGATTCACCGATAGCAGAGGGTGGATTCTCTTGTTCCACTGCTGGTATGATGTCTGTTGCTTGAGCCTGCTGGGCTAGAGTCTCTTCTGGTTCAGGATTGTTTTGAGTCACATTTGCCTCTAGTATTTCCAACTGGGGAAAGTCAAGACAGGTATCACTATGGCTTGATGTACTTGAGTCCAAGACTGGGGAAAATCTCCAAGAACAGTATGGATTCTCTTTTCCTCTTCTTCCATAGGTTGAGAAGTACTTGGGTCTTTTTCTCTGTCTCTCAGTTTGTTAGGACACACTTTAAGATGATCCCTGGATACTGCAGTCGAGGTTTCTCCTCCATCTTTGCTTATAAGGCACACTTTAGTATTGTCAAAGATTGATGGTAAGATGGTATATGGTTCTGCTTCCCACTGGTCATCGAGTTTATCCATTTTTCTTTTACGCTTTAGCACTTGTTCACCTAGTGACAAGGGAATTGCAGGGGCACGTTGATTGTAGTTTCTCTCTTGTTTCTGTCTTGCCTGAGACAAGCTTCTTTCTACACACTCTTGTACTTGGCGGTATTTCTGTTGTCGCTCAGTATCCCAATCTGCATCTGGTGATATTGCTTCTGGTGTGAGGACTGCCATGTCTAGGTCAACAGGTAATTTGCTAGATCTTCCTCTCATCAGGTAGGCTGGAGTGCAATTGGTGGAAATCACTGGGATGTGATTATACAAATCTACTAAGTCTGGAAACTTCTCTGGCCATAAGTTTCTTTCGTGCAAAGGCAAGGTTTTTAACAGGTCGATTACCACTTGGATCATCGTTTCACACATACCGTTGGTTTATGGATGGTACGGCGTTGTTCTGATCCTCTTACATCCGAACAGGTTGCAGAACTCTTGAAACATTTCCGCTTTAAAGGCCGGGCCTTGGTTGGTAAGTGCTTTCTCTGGGTATCCGTGTAGTCGGCAAAAGTGTTGCTGGAAGGCTTTGGATGCTGTCTTCGCTGTCTGGTCCTTGACAGGCACGACTACCAGGAATCTGGAATAATGGTCCACAATGGTCAGAGCATAGACATAGCCTGACCGGCTCAGAGTTAGCTTCACATGATCCAGAGTGACCAATTCAAGTGGCTGTTTGGTGACTATGGGCTGTAGGGGAGCCCTCTGGCTGTCACGGTCTATTCTGCGCAGGTTGCATGGGCCACACTGTGAATCTTGCTGAGGCCAGGTAGTGCTTGAACCTCTCTGTTACCGCCCAGACGATAGCGAGGAACCCCAGCTTAAAGGAACTGTAGTTCTAGGGGTTCCTTTTGGTGGGACGAAGTTTCCTGCTGGCATAGGCAATTACCCTTTCTGTACCTGGGACAACACGGCTCCCAGTCCCACGTCGCTGGCGTCCATGTACAGCACAAATGGTTGGTCATATTCAGGGTAGGCCAATACCTCATCACCAGTGAGAGGCAACTTCAACCGAGTGAAGGACCCCTCCAGCCTGTCGTTCCAGTCAAACGGGGTATTCTTACCCTTGGTTTTCTTAGATTGGCCCACTAACAGGTCTTGCAGTGGTGTGGCTATCTTAGTGAAGTCTTTGATAAATCTTCTGTAGTAGCCTACCAACCCGAGGAACTGCCGGACTTCATGGATGTTGCTGGTCTTCGGCCAGTCCCTGATCACAGCGACCTTGTCAGGGTCTGGTGTCATTCCTTCAGCACTTACCACATGGCCCAGGTACTGCACTTTGGATTTCAACAGGTGACACTTAGATGGTTTTACCTTCAGGCCAAAGTTGGACAGAGCTTCAAACACCTTGGCCAGGTGCTTCAGGTGGTCCTCATAAGTCTTGGAGAAGACGATGACATTATGACATTGTCCAGGTACAACAAGACGGTTTTGAAATTCTTGTGCTCGAGACAGCACTCCATCATCCTCTGAAATGTTACTGGTGCGTTGCATAGTTTGAAAGGCATGTAGTTGAATTCAGAGAGACCCATCGGTGTTGTGAAGGCCGTCTTTTCCTTATCCGCCTCTGCCACGGGAACCTGTCAGTACCCACTAGTGAGATCCAAGGTGGAAAAGTAGTTAGCAGTAGGGTTGAGCGACTTTCATTTTTTTAAGGTCGAGTCTGGTTTTGTGAAACCCGATTTTGTCCAGAGTCGAGTCGAGTGCAGTCGGCCGATTATCGCTAAAAGTCGGGGATCGACCGAAACACGAAACCCAATGCAAGTCAATGGGGAAGCATAGTCGGCAGTGAGTGGAGGCCAGGAAAACACCTACAGTGCCCATTTTAATGCCAAAAACATCCATTCTTGTTTCTGAAGCTTGTCAATCTTAATTAACTTTATAATAATAGTTGGGCATAGGAAATTGGGGGTCATTTGGCAAAAGTTGTGGGGGGTAGGGCTGGTTCAAGCCTTTAGTGGGCCCAGGAAACGTGGACTACGTCACGGCGGTGGAGCAGGGAGAGGTAAGTATTTCAACGTTGCAAGTGCTGTGATCCTGAGCAAGCAGGGGGGGCCCACTCATTCGTATTGGCACTGGCACAGGGCCCCTCAAAGTACGGCGGTGTGTTTGCATGGCGGGGGCGCCTCCCACCAGCAGCGACACTTTTGCGTACTCTGAGGGGCCCTGTGCCAGTGACATCGCCAACGAGTATGCCCCCCCCACCTGATGAAGGAACCTGCACTTTCATCTGCACCTTCCTCTTTGTCCCTGTGTAAGGTGGTATAACATGCGGGAAGGGGAACCTTACTTTCAGCAGGGTCAGATTCTGGCTGTGTAGAGTGCAAGGGGAATGTAGTGGTCTAGGTCAATGTACCAGCAGACTCATCTAGCAGTGGCTGGGCAATGGGCAGGATGAAGAGGAAACAGATATAGGGCCAAAGAATAAAGTAGGCTAAATGCAGTTCAAAATTGGTAACAGGACTAAACAGGCGGCATTGCTTTGTTCAGTGGAGTAGCAAACCCAAGAGCAGCAGACACTGTTTCAAGGGCCCAACCACACTAGTAGGCCAAATGCAGTTTAATATCTGATAGTATAGGCCGAAAGCCAGAAGGTAGAAGCTCAGCTTTATTCAGTTGAGGACAACACCAGGCAGGGGCAGACACCGTTAGTAGGCCGGAACCACCAATTTTTTAAAAAACAGCACTTAATGAGAGCCAGAAGGTAGAAGCTCAGCTTTATTCAGTTGAGGACAAACACCAGGGAGCAGCAAACAGAGGTATTAGGCCCCATCCAGCAATTTAAAAAAAAAAAAAAAAAAAAGCTTAATCAGAGCCAGAAGGTAGAAGCTCAGCTTTATTCAGTTGAGGACAACACCAGGCAGGGGCAGACACCGTTAGTAGGCCCATAACCAACAATCTTTTAAAAAACAGCACTTAATGAGAGCCAGAAGGTGGAAGCTCAGATTTATTCATTTGAGGACAACTTGAATTAGGGACTGCAGACAGACTTACCAGGCTGTCCCCTGTGTGGACCATGCATCCAATACATTAACCCATTGTGCCACAAAGGACACGTAACCTTCCGTGGCCATGCCTACCGCTCCATGTGTCTGTTGTCAGGTGTACCTTTGGACTCACAGATTGACAGAATGAAAGGACAATGTGGTCTTTAACATGCTGGTGGAGGGGTGGGATGGCTTTTCTCGCAAAAGAATTGTCAACTGGGTAGCTCATAGCGTGGTACAGCGTAGTCCATCATGGCTTTATTAATATTAAATAAAATAAAAAAATAGGCTCTATGCACTGTAAAATAGGTTCCCGGGGTACACGGGCAGCAGTGGTCTGGTCAGTGGAGGCCTAGTGGAAGGAGGGACCGCAGACAGGCTTCGAAGGCCTAACATAATAAAATGGGCAGGCTGTAGGCACTTTATAATTGGTTCCAGGGGTACACGGGCAGCAGTGGTCTGGTCAGTGGAGGCCTAGTGGAAGGAGGGACCGCAGACAGGCTTCGAAGGCCTAACATAATAAAATGGGCTGGCTGTAGGCACTTTATAATTGGTTCAAGGGGTACACGGGCAGCAGTGGTCTGGTCAGTGGAGGCCTAGTGGAAGGAGGGACCGCAGACAGGCTTCGAAGGCCTAACATAATAAAATGGGCTGGCTGTAGGCACTTTATAATTGGTTCCAGGGGTACACGGGCAGCAGTGGTCTGGTCAGTGGAGGCCTAGTAGAAGGAGGGACCGCAGACAGGCTTCGAAGGCCTAACATAATAAAATGGGCTGGCTGTAGGCACTTTATAATTGGTTCCAGGGGTACACGGGCAGCAGTGGTCTGGTCAGTGGAGGCCTAGTGGAAGGAGGGACCGCAGACAGGCTTCGAAGGCCTAACATAATAAAATGGGCTGGCTGTAGGCACTTTATAATTGGTTCCAGGGGTACACGGGCAGCAGTGGTCTGGTCAACGGAGGCCGATTGTAATGAGTGTCTGCCAGTTAGTAGTCCAAAACAACAAATAAATGTGAATGTCTCGCATTAAAACAAAACAAAAACACTAAAGGGTGCAATCATTAGTTTCAGGGGTGGGATCCTCTGCGTTGTTTCAGACCTACTAATTTAGCGCAAAGTATTTACTGTGGTAAATAGAGGACACTGCCCCTGACTATGTTAAGTACCATCATACATGTCAACACAATGGTATTGTCAGTGGCAGGTATGGAAGGATGTCAGCGCATAGACTAAACATTGGTGGAAGTGTGAGAGATAACTGTGGAAGTGGTAGAGCAATGTTTGACCTGGGGGTGGGTGAACTCTCTTGTGGCCGGCGGTACAGGCCCAGGGCCCCTCATATTACAACAGTGTGTCTGACGTTGGTGCGCACCACCACCGCCAGAGACACTTTATTGTACTATGAGGGACCCAGTAGCAATGCCGTCGACCAAAAGCGAGCACACCCACCTCTTCAGACAAACAGCAGTCTCAAGGGTGCTTGCGCCAAGTCGCAATACCACGGCCCCGTGTGGGGAGTTTGGCCATTTAGGGAGGTGTAAACATGTCGTATGCTGGACAATCAGCTGCAGCAAATTAGACATTAGAAAAGTAATTCACAGTAGTCCACAGGCAAGAGCTTTTCATAGGAAAGCTAGGTGTCGGCCGGGCAAGGTGGGGCAAAAGATTTCGAAATCCAGTTGTGGTTCATTTTAATGAATGTTAGATCATCAACATTTTGGGTAGCCAGACGAGTCCTTTTTTCGGTTAATATTGAACCTGCAGCACTGAATACTCTTTCTGATAGGACACTTGCTGCCGGGCAAGCAAGCTCCTGCAATGCATATTCTGCCAATTCTGGCCAGGTGTCTAATTTTGATGCCCAGTAATCAAATGGGAATGACGGTTGAGGGAGAACATCGATAAGGGATGAAAAATAGTTAGTAACCATACTGGACAAATGTTGTCTCCTGTCACTTTCAATTGATGCAGCAGTACCTGTCCTGTCTGCGGTCATAGCAAAATCACTCCACAACCTGGTCAGAAAACCCCTCTGTCCAACGCCACTTCTGATGTGTGCACCCCTAACACTCCTAGTCTGCTGCCCCCTGGAGCTCGTGTGAGAACGATCACGTGCACTGTGTGCTGGGAGTGCCTGAAGCAAACGGTCAACAAGAGTTGATTGTTTGGTTGCTAATATTAGTTCCAAGTTCTCATATGGCATAATATTTTGCAATTTTCCTTTATAGCGTGGATCAAGGAGGCAGGCCAACCAGTAATCGTCATCGTTCATCATTTTCGTAATGCGTGTGTCCCTTTTTAGGATACGTAAGGCATAATCCGCCATGTGGGCCAAAGTTCCAGTTGTCAAATCTCCGGTTGTGATTGGTTGAGGGGCAGTTTCAGGCAAATCTACGTCACTTGTGTCCCTCAAAAAACCAGAACCCGGCCTTGCCAGGCAACCAATTTGCAGTGCCCCCGGGAAAGCTTCCGCATTAAAAATATACTCATCCCCATCATCCTCCTCGTCCTCCACCTCCTCTTCGCCCGCTACCTTGTCCTGTACACTGCCCTGACCAGACAATGGCTGACTGTCATCAAGGCTTTCCTCTTCCTCTGGTGCAGACGCCTGATCCTTTATGTGCGTCAAACTTTGCATCAGCAGACACATTAGGGGGATGCTCATGCTTATTATGGCTTTGTCTGCACTAACCAGCCGTGTGCATTCCTCAAAACACTGAAGGACTTGACACATGTCTTGTATCTTCGACCACTGCACACCTGACAACTCCATGTCTGCCATCCTACTGCCTGCCCGTGTATGTGTATCCTCCCACAAATACATAACAGCCCGCCTCTGTTGGCACAGTCTCTGAAGCATGTGCAGTGTTGAGTTCCACCTTGTTGCAACGTCTATGATTAGGCGATGCTGGGGAAGGTTCAAAGACCGCTGATAGGTCTGCATACGGCTGGAGTGTACAGGCGAACGTCGGATATGTGAGCAAAGTCCACGCACTTTGAGGAGCAGGTCGGAGAACCCAGGATAAGTTTTCAATAAGCACTGCACCACCAGGTTTAAGGTGTGAGCCAGGCAAGGAATGTGTTTCAGTTGGGAAAGGGAGATGGCAGCCATGAAATTCCTTCCGTTATCACTCACTACCTTGCCTGCCTCAAGATCTACTGTGCCCAGCCACGACTGCGTTTCTTGTTGCAAGAACTTGGACAGAACTTCCGCGGTGTGTCTGTTGTCGCCCAAACACTTCATAGCCAATACAGCCTGCTGACGCTTGCCAGTAGCTGGCCCATAATGGGACAACTGGTGTGCAACAGTGTCATCTGCCGATGGAGTGGTTGGCCGACTGCGGTCTGTGGAAGAGCTGTAGCTTCTGCAGGAGGACGAGGAGGAGGAGGAGGAGGGGGTGCGAACGCCTACAGCCAACTGTTTCCTACACCGTGGGCTAGGCACAACTGTCCCGAAATTGATGTCCCCTGTGGACCCTGCATCCACCACATTCACCCAGTGTGCCGTGATGGACACATAACGTCCCTGGCCATGCCTACTGGTCCATGCATCTGTAGTCAGGTGCACCTTTGTACTCACAGATTGCCTGAGTGCATGGACAATGCGCTGTTTAACATGCTGGTGCAGGGCTGGGATGGCTTTTCTGGAAAAAAAGTGTCGACTGGGTAGCTCGTATCGTGGTTCAGCGTACTCCATCAGGGCTTTGAAAGCTTCGCTTTCAACTAACCAGTAGGGCATCATCTCTAACGAGATTAGTCTAGCTATGTGGGCGTTAAAACCCTGTGTATGCGGATGCGAGGATAAGTACTTCCTTTTTCTAACCAGAGTCTCATGTAGTGTGAGCTGGACTGGAGAGCTGGAGATCGTGGAACTTTCGGGTGTGCCGGTGGACATGGCAGACTGAGAGACGGTTGGAGACGGTATTGTTTCCGCCGGTGCCCTAGATGCAATATTTCCTCCTACAAAACTGGTGATTCCCAGACCCTGACTGCTTTTGGCTGGCAAAGAAACCTGCACAGATACTGCCGGTGGTGCGGAAAATGGTGGCCTTGGGATGTTGCGTTGCTGACTAGCTTCATTGGCCGAGGGTGCTACAACCTTAAGGGACGTTTGGTAGTTAGTCCAGGCTTGAAAATGCATGGTGGTTAAGTGTCTATGCATGCAACTAGTATTGAGACTTTTCAGATTCTGACCTCTGCTTAAGCTAGTTGAACATTTTTGACAGATTACTTTGCGCTGATCAATTGGATGTTGTTTAAAAAAATGCCAGACTGCACTCTTCCTAGCATCGGATCCCTTTTCAGGGATTGCAGACTGAGCTTTAACCGGATGGCCACGCTGTCCTCCAACAGGTTTTGGCTTTGACACGCGTTTTGGGCCAGATACGGGCCCGGCAGATGGAACCTGTTGCGATGTTGATGCCTGCTGCGGCCCCTCCTCCACCTCCGCTTCTGAACTACTGCCGCCTGCACCCTGTTCCCCCAATGGATGCCAATCGGGGTCAACAACTGGGTCATCTATTACCTCCTCTTCGAGCTCGTGTGCAACTTCGTCTGTGTCACTGTGTCGGTCGGTGGTATAGCGTTCGTGGCGGGGCAACATAGTCTCATCAGGGTCTGATTGTGGATCAGTACCCTGAGAGGGCAATGTTGTGGTCTGAGTCAAAGGAGCAGCATAGTACTCTGGCTGTGGCTGTGCATCAGTGCACTCCATGTCAGAATCTACTTGTAATGGGCATGGCCTGTTAAGTGTTTCACTTTCTAAGCCAGGGACGGTATGTGTAAAGAGCTCCATGGAGTAACCCGTTGTGTCGCCTGCTGCATCCTTCTCTCTTGTTGTAGTTTTTGCTGAAGAGGACAAGGAAGCGACTTGTCCCTGACCGTGAACATCCACAAGCGACGCGCTGCTTTTACATTTACCAGTTTCAGAAGAGGAGGCAAAAGAGCTAGAGGCTGAGTCTGCAATGTAAGCCAAAACTTGATGTTGCTGCTCCGGCTTTAAAAGCGGTTTTCCTACTCCCAGAAAAGAGAGCGTTCGAGGCCTTGTGTAGCCAGACGACGAAACTGGCTCCACAGCTCCAGACTTAGGTGGAATATTTTTATCCCCACGACCACCTGATGCTCCACTACCACTACCATCATTACCAGCTGACAATGAACGCCCACGGCCACGACCTCTTGCACCAGACTTCCTCATTGTTTTAAAAACTTAACCAAAGTAACTTTATTTGTTGCTGTCAAACAACTTACACGGTGAGCTATAACTTCAGAATGATTTCAATATCCCTTAACAGGTTGGTGAGACCACAAGGAAAATCAGGCACAATGTTACACACTCTGTTTTCTGTGGCACCAAATCACAGAGATGCCACACACGCAGGACTGTCACTCAAGCACAAATGTCAATATTAATCTCCCACCTATTTTTTTTTTTTTTTTTAGGGAGACTTTAGAAACCAAATAAGATAAAATGATTATTTCAGGGACACTTTAGAAACCAAATAATAATAAAAAAAAAAGGCTTTCTATGGCCCACTGAGTGAGAGATGGCACACAGGAGTCAGGAGTGGCACACAAGCCCTGAATGAGGCCAATATTTTTCTCCCACTGATTGATGTAGTGATTTTTTTTCAGGTAGATTTTAGAACCCAAATCAAGCAAAAAAATAAATAGGCTTTCTATGGCCCACTGAGTGAGAGATGGCACACACAGGAGTCAGGAGTGGCACACAAGCCCTGACTGAGGCCAATATTTTTCTCCCACTGATTGATGTAGTGATTTTTTTTCAGGTAGATTTTAGAACCCAAATCAAGCAAAAAAATTAATAGGCTTTCTATGGCCCACAATTTGAGAGAGAGAGATGGCACACCCAGGAGTCAAGACTGGCACACAAGCAGAAAGGGCAATATTAATCTCCCACTGTTTGAATTTTTTTTTTTTCAGGGAGAGTTTAGAAACCAAATAATAAAAAAAAGGCTTTCTATGGCCCACTGAGTGAGAGATGGCACACACAGGAGTCAGGAGTGGCACACAAGCCCTGACTGAGGCCAATATTTTTCTCCCACTGATTGATGTAGTGATTTTTTTCAGGTAGATTTTAGAACCCAAATCAAGCAAAAAAATTAATAGGCTTTCTATGGCCCACAATTTGAGAGAGAGAGATGGCACACCCAGGAGTCAAGACTGGCACACAAGCAGAAAGGGCAATATTAATCTCCCACTGTTTGAATTTTTTTTTTTTTCAGGGAGACTTTAGAAACCAAATAATAATAAAAAAAGGCTTTCTATGGCCCACTGAGTGAGAGATGGCACACACAGGAGTCAGGAGTGGCACACAAGCCCTGACTGAGGCCAATATTTTTCTCCCACTGATTGATGTAGTGATTTTTTTTCAGGTAGATTTTAGAACCCAAATCAAGCAAAAAAATTAATAGGCTTTCTATGGCCCACAATTTGAGAGAGAGAGATGGCACACCCAGGAGTCAAGACTGGCACACAAGCAGAAAGGGCAATATTAACCCCTTTCTGTCATTAGACGTACTATTCCATCCATGTGGGGTGGGCCCTACTTCCCAAGGACGGAATAGTACGTCATACGCGATCGGCCGCGCTCACGGGGGGAGCGCGGCCGATCGCGGCCGGGTGTCAGCTGACTATCGCAGCTGACATCCGGCACTATGTGCCAGGAGCAGTCACGGACCGCCCCCGGCACATTAACCCCCGGCACACCGCGATCAAACATGATCGCGGTGTGCCGGCGGTATAGGGAAGCATAGCGCAGGGAGGGGGCTCCCTGCGGGCTTCCCTGAGACCCCCGGAGCAACGCGATGTGATCGCGTTGCTCTGAGGGTCTCCTACCTCCCTCCTCGCCGCAGGTCCCGGATCCAAGATGGCCGCGGCATCCGGGTCCTGCAGGGAGGGAGGTGGCTTACCGAGTGTCTGCTCAGAGCAGACACTGGTAAGCCTGCACCGATGTAAGTGAGATTGGTGATCTGACAGAGTGCTGTGCACACTATCAGATCATCGATCTGTAATGTCCCCCCCTGGGACAAAGTAAAAAAGTAAAAAAAAAATGTCCACATGTGTAAAAAAAAAATAAAAAAAAAATCCTAAATAAATAAATAAATAAAAAATATTATTCCCATAAATACATTTCTTTATCTAAATAAAAAAAAAATCAAACAATAAAAGTACACATATTTAGTATCGCCACGTCCGTAACGACCCCACCTATAAAACTATATCACTAGTTAACCCCTTCAGTGAACACCGTAAAAAAAAAAAAAAAAAACGAGGCAAAAAACAACGCTTTATTGTCATACCGCCAAACAAAAAGTGGAATAACACGCGATCAAAAAGATGGATATAAATAACCATGGTACCACTGAAAACATCATCTTGTCCCGCAAAAAACGAGCCACCATACACCATCATGAGCGAAAAAATAAAAAAGTTATAGTCCTCAGAATAAAGCGATGCCAAAATAATTATTTTTTCTATAAAATAGCTTTTATCGTATAAAAGCGCCAAAACAAAAAAAAATTATATAAATGAGGTATCGCTGTAATCGTACTGACCCGAAGAATAAAACTGCTTTATCAATTTTACCAAACGCGGAACGGTATAAACGCCTCCCCCAAAAGAAATTCATGAATAGCTGGTTTTTGGTCATTCTGCCTCACAAAAATCGGAATAAAAAGCGATCAAAAAAATATCCCGTGCCCGAACATGTTACCAATAAAAACGTAAACTCGTCCCACAAAAAACAAGACCTCACATGACTCTGTGGTCTCAAATATGGAAAAATTATAGCTCTCAAAATGTGGTAACGCAAAAAATATTTTTTGCAATAAAAAGCGTCTTTCAGTGTGTGATGGCTGCCAATCATAAAAATCCGCTAAATAACCCGCTATAAAAGTAAATCAAACCCCCCTTCATCACCCGCTTAGTTAGGGAAAAATTAAAAAAATGTAAAAAATGTATTTATTTCCGTTTTCCCATTAGGGTTAGGGCTAGGGTTAGGGCTAGAGTTGGGGCTAAAGTTAGGGTTAGGGTTTGGATTACATTTACGGTTGGGATTAGGGTTGCGATTAGGGTTAGGGGTGTGTCTGGGTTAGAGGTGTGGTTAGGGTTACCGTTGGGATTAGGGTTAGGGGTGTGTTTGGATTAGGGTTTCAGTTATAATTGGGGGGTTTCCACTGTTTAGGCACATCAGGGGCTCTCCAAACGTGACATGGCGTCCGATTTCAATTCCAGCCAATTCTGTGTTGAAAAAGTAAAACAGTGCTTCTTCCCTTCCAAGCTCTCCCGTGCGCCCAAACAGGGGTTTACCCCAACATATGGGGTATCAGCGTACTCAGAACACATTGGAGAACAACTTTTGGGGTCCAATTTCTCCTGTTACCCTTGGGAAAATACAAAACTAGGGGCTAAAAAATAATTTTTGTGGAAAAAAAAATTTTTTTATTTGCATGGATCTGCGTTATAAACTGTAGTGAAACACTTGGGGGTTTAAAGCTTTCACAACACATCTAGATGAGTTCCTTAGGGGTTCTACTTTCCAAAATGGTGTCACTTGTGGGGGGTTTCTACTGTTTAGGTACATTAGGGGCTCTGCAAACGCAATGTGACGCCTGCAGACCATTCCATCTAAGTCTGCGTTCCAAATGGCGCTCCTTCCTTTCCGAGCCCTCCCATGCGCCCAAACGGTGGTTCCCCTCCACATATGGGGTATCAGCGTACTCAGGAAAAATTGGACAACAACTTTTGGGGTCCAATTTCTCCTGTTACCATTGGGAAAATACAAAACTGGGGGCTAAAAAATAATTTTTTGGGGAAATTTTTTATTTTTTTTATCTTCACGGCTCTGCGTTCTAAACTGTAGTGAAACACTTGGGGGTTCAAAGTCCTCACAACACAACTAGATAAGTTCCTTGGGGGGTCTACTTTCCAAAATGGTGTCACTTGTGGGGGGGGCTTCAATGTTTAGGCACATCAGTGGCTCTCCAAACGCAACATGGCGTCCCATCTCAATTCCTGTCAATTTTGCAGTGAAAAGTCAAACGGCGCTCCTTCCCTTCCGAGCTCTCCCATGCGCCCAAACAGTGGTTTACCCCCACATATGGGGTATCAGCGTACTCAGGACAAATTGTACAACAACTTTTGGAGTCCAATTTCTTCTCTTACCCTTGGGAAAATAAAAAATTGGGGGCGAAAAGATCATTTTTGTGAAAAAATATGATTTTTTATTTTTACGGTTCTGCATTATAAACTTCTGTGAAGCACTTGGTGGGTCAAAGTGCTCACCACACATCTAGATAAGTTCCTTAGGGGGTCTACTTTCCAAAATGGTGTCATTTGTGGGGGGTTTCAATGTTTAGGCACATCAGTGGCTCTCCAAACGCAACATGGCGTCCCATCTCAATTCCTGTCAATTTTGCAGTGAAAAGTCAAACGGCGCTCCTTCCCTTCCGAGCTCTCCCATGCGCCCAAACAGTGGTTTACCCCCACATATGGGGTATCAGCGTACTCAGGACAAATTGTACAACAACTTTTGGAGTCCAATTTCTTCTCTTACCCTTGGGAAAATAAAAAATTGGGGGCGAAAAGATCATTTTTGTGAAAAAATATGATTTTTTATTTTTACGGTTCTGCATTATAAACTTCTGTGAAGCACTTGGTGGGTCAAAGTGCTCACCACACATCTAGATAAGTTCCTTAGGGGGTCTACTTTCCAAAATGGTGTCATTTGTGGGGGGTTTCAATGTTTAGGCACATCAGTGGCTCTCCAAACGCAACATGGCGTCCCATCTCAATTCCAGTCAATTTTGCATTGAAAAGTCAAATGGCGCTCCTTCGCTTCCGAGCTCTGTCATGCGCCCAAACAGTGGTTTACCCTTACATATGGAGTATCGGCGTACTCAGGACAAATTGTATAACATCTTTTGGGGCCCATTTTTTCCTGTTACCCTTGGTAAAATAAAACAAATTGGAGCTGAAGTAAATTTTGTGTGAAAAAAAGTTAAATGTTCATTTTTATTTAAACATTCCAAAAATTCCTGTGAAACACCTGAAGGGTTAATAAACTTTTTGAATGTGGTTTTGAGCACCTTGAGGGGTGCAGTTTTTAGAATGGTGTCACACTTGGGTATTTTCTATCATATAGACCCCTCAAAATGACTTCAAATGAGATGTGGTCCCTAAAAAAAATTGTGTTGTAAAAATGAGAAATTGCTGGTCAACTTTTAACCCTTATAACTCCCTAACAAAAAAAAATTTTGGTTCCAAAATGGTGCTGATGTAAAGTAGACATGTGGGAAATGTTACTTATTAAGTATTTTGTGTGACATATCACTGTGATTTAATTGCATAAAAATTCAAATTTGGAAAATTGCGAAATTTTCAAAATTTTCGCCAAATTTCCATTTTTTTCACAAATAAACGCAGGTAATATCAAAGAAATTTTACCACTATCATGAAGTACAATATGTCACGAGAAAACAGTGTCAGAATCACCAGGATCCGTTGAAGCGTTCCAGAGTTATAACCTCATAAAGGGACAGTGGTCAGAATTGTAAAAATTGGCCCGGTCCATAACGTGCAAACCACCCTTGGGGGTGAAGGGGTTAATCTCCCACTGTTTGAATTTTTTTTTTTTTTTCAGGGAGACTTTAGAAACCAAATAATAAAAAAAAAAAGGCTTTCTATGGCCCACTGAGTGAGAGATGGCACACACAGGAGTCAGGAGTGGCACACAAGCCCTGACTGAGGCCAATATTTTTCTCCCACTGATTGATGTAGTGATTTTTTTTCAGGTAGATGTTAGTACCCAAATCAAGCAAAAAAATAAATAGGCTTTCTATGGCCCACTGAGTGAGAGATGGCACACACAGGGATGGCACTCTAGCAGAAATGCCAATCTTAATCTCCCACAAAAAAAAAAAAAAAAAACAGGGACTGTCCTACAATTACTATCTCCCTGCAGTAATCTCAGCCAGGTATGGCAGGCAGCAATAAGGAGAGGACTGATGCACAAATTAAATAAAAAGTGTGGACAAACAAAAAAGATAGCTGTGCAGAAAGGAAGAAACAAGAGGATTTGTGCTTTGAAAAAAGCAGTTGGTTTGCACAGCGTTGTACACACACAGGCACAGCAACGCAGCTATCAGGGTCAGGGAGCCTTCTAGGGCAGCCCAATGATCGACAGCGCTGAGGAAAAAAAAATGTAGCTTCCACTGTCCCTGCAAACAAAAGGTGGTGTTGGACAGTGGAAATCGCTACAGCACAAGCGGTTTGCAGCTTTATGTACCCTGCCTATCACTATCCCTGCTTCTGAAGAAGCGGCAGCAACCTCTCCCTACGCTCAGATCAGCAGCAGTAAGATGGCGGTCGGCGGGAACGCCCCTTTATAGCCCCTGTGACGCTGCAGAAAGCAAGCCAATCACTGCAATGCCCTTCTCTAAGATGGTGGGGACCAGGACCTATGTCATCACGCTGCCCACACTCTGCGTTCACCTTCATTGGCTGAGAAATGGCGCTTTTCGTGTCATTGAAACGCGACTTTGGCGCGAAAGTCGCGTACCGCATGGCCGACCCCGCACAGGGGTCGGATCGGGTTTCATGAAACTCGACTTTGCCAAAAGTCGGCGACTTTTGAAAATGAACGACCCGTTTCGCTCAACCCTAGTTAGCAGATTTTAAAGAAGCAAAGGACTCTTCGATTCTGTGCAACCGGTATGCATCCTTGTGTGTTATGCGGTTTATCTGCCTGTAATCAACACACATTCTCATTGTGCCATCCTTTTTTCCAGACGAGGACTAGTGGAGCGGCCCAGGCGCTACAACTATCTCTGATTACCCCAGCCTCCTTCATCTCTTGAAACATACTTTTGGCACACTGGTAGTGAGCTGGAGGTACAGGCCGGTACCTCTCCTTAATGGGCGGATGACCTCCTGTGGGGATATGATGTTGAACCCCTTTTACCTGCCCAAAATCTAGTGTGTAAGCCCCATGTTTCTGGTGTGATGGGGTAGAATCTGTGCCCACGTGTAACTTCTGGCACCAATCCTCTAATTGCAGAGCCATTGTCCTCCGTCTGGTTGGACAGGACCAAGGGTTCTCTTGCTTGTATTACATTATTATCAACAGTAAACAGTTTGGCAAGTGTGGCATATCTGGTTAGGTGGACCTCTTTCTCTCCACAGTTAAGGTCAAGTAATGGTATCCTCCCATTGCGGACATCAACCACCCCTCTGGCTGTCTGGATTTTGGGCCTACTGTCTGAATATACAGGTTCTACCAGGGCCTGGTTGTCTTTACCTCTGAGGCCTATTGCTGCCTGACACCATATTAACATTTCACTCCTGGGGGTACTGCAATGGGGATCAGATCACTCACTGTGACACAGCCAATTTCTCAACCAGACCATTCTACCTGTTGTCTCTGCACCAGGGCTCTGATTTCTTTTTGCGGGACATACTGCTCAATGGAACCAGCAGTTTCGGCCACCTGTTGTTACAAGAAAATAACGTCTTCAAGACAATTTTCTATGACATTAGTTCCTAAGGTCATCATGGGCTTACATTCACGTCGGTCAATGTCAACAATTACCAGTCCTTGGGCCTTCAATTCTACCCGCCCCACCTTAATGGTGACCTCCTTGTACCCCACCTGTGGCCATTACTGGCTACTATTGTCAAATCACTATCTGGGCTGTGGATAATATCCCAATACCGTTTATAGAGAACGTAAGGCATAGTCGTCACCTGAGAGCCGGTGTCCAGTAAAGCATTCATCGGGATGCCGTCGATCACAATAGGGAGGACTGGTCGCCCTCTGACGTACTTGGCTCGCCAATTTTGTGGGACTGGTCATCCTACTTCTGGGGGCTGGCCCTCTGCCCCAGGGGTCGCTCGTTTAAATGGCAGTACCCTGCAATGTGTCCTGCCTGGTTGCAGCGGAGGCAGATGGATCGTCCATCCTGATGATAGCGATGGTCGTCTCTTCCTCTGGTCGGCGGGATCCTCTTTTGTCGTCGCCAGGGGACATCCTCTGATCTGGAAGCCAGCTTGATCTTCTCCTTTGGGGATTCCTGTAGGGCCTCCACCACTTCGTAATGCAAGGTTAGCATGTCCTAAATGTGACAAAACTTTATGAGCACACCACAACATCTGGCACCCCCATCTGAAACAGTCCGTATTAGCAGGAGGCAGCGTTACAACAACATGGTGGAAGATTATCTGTTCACATGTCTCCACATACTAACTCATGGATCTGCAATATTTAACTTCTGGGTCTTCTTATTGGACACATAGCTTGAGCTTGCGTTTTAGGACTTGAAGGTGCTGGCCTGCCCTGTGGCAAGTGTCCTGTCGGGATGTATGCTTAGCACGGCAGTGAGTGTGATCACAGACAGGCGCATCTGTCTGTCCACATCCAACCTGGGGAAGCTAACATTCCTTAAAATGAACCAGGCGTGGATCCCACAGGACTTGTCCATACCTTTGGATGACTAGAAGCTAGTGCAGCGCCCCAGAGTCCTGGTCGTTGCAGTAATGTCGCTCTGCCGCTAAGGGGAGTGATGGTACGTCTGATTGCACTAAAAGAGTTCACCTGACCAGGTATCACAGTCACACATTACACTTCACACTCCGGCCACCAGGGGGAGCAAAGGGTTTTATGTATTAGGCCACTCCTCACACTCTGGTAAAACTGGGGGTTGGATAGGAAGTTAGGGAGAAGCTGACTGGGTTTTGCCCAGGTAACATCTAGTGAGAGGAGAGCGTTGCTTGGGAAGATTCAGGGGTGGGATCCTGACAGTGGCCTAGCAAAAGGACAGATCGTTACGGAGCCGTGCCTGCACCTCATTGCGGCGGCATCTTAAGAAAGGACACGAAGCGAGGTATATTGTGGAGAAGTGAGAAACGAGATCACAGCACAAAGGCGATAGAACCAGAAGGAGTCGTGCCCCGAGATCGGCAACATCCTTCTGAGGCGCGTAGCCGGCAGCCGGAACGCCGAGGAAGTAATAGGCTCTACGCATTACTTTGAACTACGGCAGGGCAGTTAAATTTAGGTTGGCTGTCTCACCTTTTACACCTAATGAAGTCAACGGAGGCAATTGTGGGAAAGGGGCGTCTCTAGGGTCCCTATAAAATAACTCCAGGCCTACCCCATCATACGGGTGCGTCCTATCCATATCATCTGGGGGACGGAGAGAGAAAGAACAGAAACAGACACGACAGTTGTGAGGACTATCCCGTGGTGCTCAGCAGGGAAGTACTACAACACCCAGGCGCTAGTAGGTAGGCTACTGATTTCCACCTGCAAAGGGAACTCTGGATGTGCCTTCGGACCAGCCGGTCTCAGCCAGCCCTGTTAACAGTGCTCTGGATTGCGGATGCCGAAGCCTTCAGTAAAGAGGTAAAGAGACTGCAACCCTGTGTCCTCGTTATTTACTGCGACTTACACCGCCACCTACATCTTTTATTGGGCGCCCCTTAGCAGGGCCACGGACCGGGTCGGGCCACCGTGACATCCCCAGGACCGAGAGACCCGGTACCGAGTACCCCGCTGCCCTGCGTCTGGGGGCCGCTCCACTAGCACCAGCCAATCTTCAACTCTATTTGCTGTTCCTTTCATTTGAGTGCCTCCTCCCCAAATTAAAAAAGAAAAACTGTTGGATTACTCCTCCCTTGCCTCTTCCATCTACACTGCCACGTACACCTCTTCATCCACTTGTACCTACGCCTCGTGATTCTAGATTGGTAGTTTTAGTTTTGTTGATTACAGGTTGTTTTCAGTCAGTTCCACAAAAAATAAAATATAAATAAAAAAACACTAAAAAAAAAACAGTGTTGGATAACTCCTCCCTTGCCTCTTCCATCTATACCGTCACATCCACCTCTTTCTTCCCTTGATCCCACGCCTCCTGGTTCTAGATTACTAGTTTTAGTTTGATGAATTTTAGGTTGTTTTAAGTTAGTTCCACAAAAAAAAAATGAAAAAAAATGGTTTGATTATTCCACCCTTTCCTCTTACACCTACATTGCCACATCTATTTCCTCCTCCACTTGGACCTTGTCCTCTTGTTTGAAGATTTTTTTTTTTATTATTTCTGCTCCGCTTAGCGTAGGAACAGGGTGCAGTTGTAGTGAGTGACATTATTAGGTTTTGTGTGTGCGCAGTGTTCCAAAACCATTCTGTATGTGTACTGTGCACTCCTGTCTGTGATAGTACTGTGCTTTCCTGAAAGTTTTATTAATCTGCGAACTTTATAAATACTTTTTCCAAAGATTTGTTTATGTATGTGATATAACACAGTAACTGTTAGGCAGTGTGTCTACATATGCACACGCAACTACTGGTGGTTCTTGGGGCACGGGGAACCTGGCGGGTTCCCTTTAACAGCTCATTTACATATTAGGAAAAATGTAGATTTCTCTAGACATAGACATCGGATCACTGATATCAAGGTATCATGTTATTCAGCCTTCTATGACCTACATGCCCATATAGACGGCTAAGGATGGTTAAACCTACCAGCAGATTCCCTTTACGCATGTATTGTACACATGTTCCCTGACCAAATAAGGCACAAGTGGAGTTTTGTTTTTTAAAGTTTTTGCCAAAATTCCACCTCTCCTTTGTACGGAAACCTTCCTATCATTATACACTTTCTTTGACCACTAATGATATACCATGCGTGGTTAGTAAAGCATATTAACAATAGTGTAAGCATACTTAAGTCGGAAACATGGCTGGTTTTCCTATTACACCCCTAGAAAATGCTCTTCTAATATTTTTGGAATAATTATGTCCTTCCTTGCTGTATTTTCCAATTAATACATTCTATGAACACAGTAAGCCACATCCTACCGCCATCATTTTCACGCTGCTTTAAAGAGCTCCCTTCATGCGCCGCACTGTGCCATTACACAGCTGTGTGGGCTACAAAACATTTTGACTATAATAATTAGAAAAGCCATTTGTTCATTTTTCTCGTAACTTGGGGCCTATTATTTGTAATCTTCTGAGGTGTTCCTTTTGCTTTAGTTTTTTCAGAGGAGCAAAATTGGCAGAAAATACATTGAACTAAATAAAATCCTTTGAAGTTCGTTAGCGCCCTCTATGGGATAGACATTTTCTGACAAGCTCTGTAGATAATCATCCAGCCACTTTTACTGATGAAATCAGATGCCGGAGGCATCAAGTACAGAAAAGTGATTATGAATGATCCAAATTTTACAAACAGTGCGTAAGATAAGTAATGAATGTAAGAAATATTACAGTTAATATCACTGTGCACAGAACAAGCAGCGGAGCAACTAGACACAGCTTACATCTGAGGCCATGGTGGCATTGTAGGATATGCACCTAACTATTGACTCAACACTATTGCCTTGGGATGATAGTGACATTTTAGACCAGATCATAAATTAGTAAACTCATTTTGGTCCGCCCTACTGTAAAGGGTTAAAAGATTTTTCCAGTTTTAGAAAACCCCTCTCACCCAGCTTCTATGTGTTTTAGAAAACTAAGTGCGACCAGTGCTGAGTCCCCATCGCTGCTCCCAGTGTCTACCTGCAGCACTGACATCAAATCAACAGCACTGCAGACAATCAGTTACTTGTCTTCAAGTTATTGGCATTACTGTTATAAGACAAACTTCTAATGTCAAACACTTTAAAGGGAACCTGTCACCCCCTAAATGGAAGATGAGCTAAACCCACCAGCATCAGGGGCTTATCCACAACATTCTGTAATGCTGTAGATAAGCCCCCGATGTATCCTGAAAGATGAGAAAAAGAGGTTACATTATACTCACCTGGGGGGCGATCCAATCCGATGGGCGTCGCGGTCCGGTGCGGGGCCTCCCATCTTCATAGGATGATGTCCTCTTCTGGTCTTCACGCCACAGCTACGGAGCAGGCGTACTTTGTCTGCCCTGTTGAGGGCAGAGCAAAGTACTGCAGTGCGCTGGGCCTCTCTGACCTTTCCCAGCGCCTGCGCACTACAGTACTTTGCTCTGCCCTCAACAGGGCAGACAAAGTACGCCTGCTCCGTAGCTGTGGCGTGAAGACCAGAAGAGGACGTGATCTTATGAAGATGGGAGGCCCCGGACCACGACGCCCAGAGGTGTATCTAGCCTTTCCTGCACCTGGAGCAAAGGATCAGTTTTATAGTTTTATAGTGCTGCACAAATGTTATGGCCCCATAAGATGCTCTATACAGACACTTGCCCCATATAGTGCTGCACAAATGTTATGGCCCCATAAGATGCTCTATACAGGCACTTGCCCCATTATAGTGCTGCACAAATGTTATGGCCCCATAAGATGCTCTATACAGGCACTTGCCCCATTATAGTGCTGCACAAATGTTATGGCCCATAAGATGCTCTATACAGACACTTGCCCCATATAGTGCTGCACAAATGTTATGGCCCCATAAGATGCTCTATACAGGCACTTGCCCCATTATAGTGCTGCACAAATGTTATGGCCCCATAAGATGCTCTATACAGACACTTGCCCCATATAGTGCTGCACAAATGTTATGGCCCCATAAGATGCTCCATACAGACACTTGCCCCATATAGTGCTGCACAAATGTTATGGCCCCATAAGATGCTCTATACAGGCACTTGCCCCATTATAGTGCTGCACAAATGTTATGGCCCCATAAGATGCTCTATACAGGCACTTGTCCCATTATAGTGCTGCACAAATGTTATTGCCCCATAAGATGCTCTATACAGACACTTGCCCCATATAGTGCTGCACAAATGTTATGGCCCCATAAGATGCTCCATACAGGCACTTGTCCCATTTGCTGTTGCTGCGATAAAAAAAAAATCACTTACTCACTTCTCCGTCGCTCAGGCCCCCGACACTTTCAATATTCACCTGCTCCTCGTTCCAGCTGCCGCTCCATCTTCAGCACTGACGTTCAGGCAGAGGGCACTAACTACATCACCGCGCCCTCTGACCTCAGCGTCACTGCTGAAGACGGTGCGGCGCCGGAATGGGGAGCAGGTGAATATCATGCAGCTCAGCGCTCCCCTCCCCGTTATACTAACCTGCTCCTGGCGCTGTGCAGTCCCTGCTTCTCCGGCGCCGGAAGCTTCTTCCTGTACTGAGCGGTCACCGTTACCGCTCATTACAGTAATGAATATACGGCTCCACCCCTATGGGAGGTGGAGCCGCATATTCATTACTGTAATGAGCGGTACCATGTGACTGGCTGTCGGCTGCGCCTGGGGCACATGCCCCAGCTGCCCCCCCCCCCGGATACGCCACTGGTGACACCCATCAGATCGGGCCGCCCCCCCAGGTGAGTATAATCTAACCTCTTTTTCTCATCTTTCAGGATACATCGGGGGCTTATCTACAGCATTCCAGAATGCTGAAGATAAGCCCCTGATGCCGGTGGGCATAGCTCATCTTCGATTTTGGGGGTGACAGGTTCCCTTTAATTTGCTCACTTCTCCTAGCCTTAGCTCCTGTCTGATCCTTGGCAGCGGCAGGAAACTCAATGAGAGCAGTGCATCTATAGAAAGAGAAGATTAGGCAGGCCGCTCAGTGAGTGCTCCATCTGTCCATCTCCCATTTTCCCAATCCTCTTTGGCCGTTAAAGTTTGCATTCTTTGTTTGTTTTTTGCTTCTTAAATGCAAAGTTAAGCATATTTGTAAACAGTAATCAATTAAAAATGTTCTACCATTTTGAGGGATTTTGAGAAATTATACAGATTAGTAAGAACTGCTTCTGATCACTCTCTGCTTCTATCCTGCCAGCGAAGAGGGCGGGATTGTACATAGGTCTGCACTGCACAGGGAGGAAATGATCTCGGAAGACACATAAAAAAGTACCATAGACAAGGGAGAGAGGAAAGTATAGTATTGGGGCTTTGCTGATACCTGAAAGCAAGTAAAGGCAGCTGTTATAGACCTGTCCCAGGTATCCCGGGTTCCGCTCCCTTCACTTCGTGAGGCTTTACAGCAGCATCACTCTGGAGAAACACAGAGCACGCATCCAGCCTATATTACTGAGAGAGACACTCCCAAAAGAAAAAAAATCTGAAACTTGGATGCCACTGCAAACTGCATATCAAGGGGTCTGAAATTGTCAGTGCAATTTTTTTAACTAAAGGTAAAACTTACATATGTAAAAATTGTAGGGTCTCTGGCTTCTTCAGTGTGCTAACTAAACTAGAATTTGTGTTTTTCTCGATCAGTTGTTTTGATGCTTTCTCATTACTCAATGGATTTTGAGCTCTAGCTTTCTTTAATTGTATCATTCTCATTATTAGGATTAAAATTTGTGACAATTTCACAGCTGGGTGTAATTAGGTTACATATTCATACAGTATAACATGTAGCATAATCACATCATGGTATAATAAAGCATTAATGGAGAGGAAAAACATTATATTTCAGCTCACCCGCATAACAGAATTTTCCATAGTCGAAGTATAATCCGAGCACGGAAAGCGTCTCTGTCCAACGCTGCAGTTTGTGAGCAAAAGAGAAGAAAAAAATCCAGCTCCAGGAGTAAAATTAACAGAAATTTTATTCGAACATCTTTAAAAATTGGAAAGCTGCTTACAAAAAATATATATCACAAAATGAGGATGGAAACAACCATCGATTCGATGGTTGTTTCCATCCTCATTTTGTGATATATATTTTTTGCAAGTAGCTTTCCAATTTTTAAAGATGTTCGAATAAAATTTCTGTTAATTTTACTCCTGGAGCTGGATTTTTTTCTTCTCTTTTGCTCATAATAAAGCATTACATAGAACTGTTCCAAGGCATTGCTATTGTTGCAATGGAGTCTACTGACCTATCGCAATATGTAAAGTTCTGCTTTGACATGATGGGTTCTCCGAGTAGTGCACTGTACGGCTAGATGCAGCTTCTGGCTTCGTTATTCATTGATTTTCATATAGGGATGCTTATGGGATTTGGTTCTGTGAATGTTATCACGTCAGTCTACAAACATTACTGGCTACAAGATAGACATCGCATATTGCCAAGAAATCTGACAGCTGCCACCCGTCACTTTCTCTTATAAATTGATCTACAACCTGCTTGAGGCTTCCAAGTCGTCACATCACAAGTTGCCAGATAAACTCAATTAGTGCCATTTAGTGTAAGTGGCGATTTAACAAAACATGGATGCAATTTTCCAAAGGCATTAGACAATTGTGTAAAGCATTAACCCTTTGTCGCACAATGGTCATTATTGCAAAGTACTTACTCTCTCATACTGTATAGCAACTAGCCTGCAAATCATCTGGAAGCCGCTCTAACTCCAAGGGGTTTTCTCATCTTGATGAATCCATGTCTCCCTGATCTTCATGACGCCTAATGTTGAAATGAATCTTCAACAATGGAAGGTAATTCTTTTCCTTCTGAAACTAAAGTTCAGTCTTGCAAAATTGTAGCCTCTATGGAAAATCTGCCATGATGCTCCGTAACGTTGCCAACCATGATAAATGCCTACATACCATTGGGACCCACCATCGTTACCTTCATATGTTGCCAATTTCATTCATTAGACCGATAAAACGATTAGTCACATCCAGTGCTTCTACAGTGTTAAAAGCTGTATTGAATACAGAAGAAAAATGCAGGAGCTCTAGAGTCACCTATTAAAAGTAGCAATCTTAAAAGTCCATATCAACCCTTTAGCCCCTTAGTGACCTTAATGACTAAGTCAATTTGTTTTAATCTGACCTGTGTCACTTTATATGGTAATAATGCTACAATATATTCCAGTGATTCTGAGGCTGATTTTTCATGACACATTGTACTTTATTTTACTAAATTTAGGTCAATATTTCTGGGGTGAAAATATTGAGATTTTGTTGAAAGTTTAGAAAATTTCTCAATTTTCAAACTTCAATTTTCATATTCTTAACTCCTTAAGGACCAGGGGTATTTCTATTTTTTTCATTTTTTGCTCCCCTTCTTTTTAATTTTTCAGTCAATATGGCCATGTGAGGGCTTGTTTTTTGTGGGATGAGTTGTACTTTTGAATGGCACCAGTGATTTTACCATATCGTGTACTGAAAAACGGGAAAAAAATTCCAAATGTGGTGAAATTGCAAAAAAAGTGCAATTCTACAATTGTTTTTTGGATTTTTTTTTTTTACCATGTTCACTAAATGCTAAAACTGATCTACCATTATGATTCTCCAGGTTAGTACGAGTTCACAAAAACCAACCATGTCTAGGTTCTTTTTTATTTAAGTGGTGAAAAAAAATACAATGCCAGGGTCAAGAAGCAGCAGAGTTGTATTGTCGGAAAAAAACAATTTTAACCTGTTGGATTGGAAGTCTAAGCGTACAAAGAGGATCGCTACTTCATTTACCATCAGTACTGTACAACCTAAATTTCTGTTATCTGTGTCCTTGATGTGCTCATTGTCATCATTTTCTGTCATGGCTTTTGTGGATTCAGGCGCCGCCTTGAACTTAATGGACTTTGAGTTTGCTAGGCGTTGTGGATTTCCCTTGCAGTCTTTGCAGAACCCTATTCCTTTAAGGGGCATTGATGCTACACCTTTGGCTAAAAATAAGCCCCAGTTCTGGACACAGGTGACCATGTGCATGGCGCCAATTCTGCAAACCTAAATACCCCAGTCAGAGCTGCAATCAGCAGGAACACCTGCCCGGGATTGCAACCCAGGGACAACTGCATTACCACCAGCAACCACCGGGGGGAACCCAAGAGCAGAATTCACAACAGATTCCACCTGCGGCTGTCAGGGGCACATGTCAGCTGATCAGATCAGCTGTCATGTGTTGGAAAAGGTGCGGGCTCATCGCCGGAGCCCTCACCAAACAGGGGGAGGCATCCAATGTCAATGCATGTCAATCCAATGACTAAACTGGTATAACCCCTTAACATCCAATGACACTGCACATCATTGGATTTTAAGGGGTTAAACCAGCTAGTCATGCTGAACAAAATAATTAATAAATAACAGTTTCCATATGTCTACTTCACAGCTGCATCATTTTTCAAACATCATTTTATTTTGTTAGGATGTTAGAGGGGTTAAAATTTAGCAATAATTTCTCATTTTTAAAATTTTTTTTCCAAAATCTGTTTCTTTAGGGACCTATTCAGAATTAAATGGACTTTGCAGGGCCTATAAATTGAAACTCCCCCAAAGTGATGCCATTTTAAAAATTGCACCTCTCAAATACTTCAGCAATGTTGTCAAGAATTTTTTTCTAACCCTTCTGGTGCTGCACAGGAATTAATGCAAAGAGGAATGAAGAGAAAAAAATATTGTCCATCTAAAATTTGCTTAAACCACAATTTCTTTACTTTTAAGACAAAATGGACCCCACAGTCTGTTATCCACTTTCTTCTGAGTGCAGTGATACCCCACTTGTAGCCAAAAAGTTCTGTTTGGGCAAATGGCTGGACTTGGAACGGGAGCAATTTTTGAAGTTGGAACACAAATTTGGCTGGATTAGATTGTGGTGCCATGTTGCCTTTGAAGAGCCCTTCAGATGCCTCACAACAGAAACACTCCAAAGAGACTACATTTTGGAGCCAACATCCATCAAGGATTTCATGCATGGGTATGATGGGCATTTTGAACAAATGGGTACGACACAGAATGTAATAACATTAAGTTATCATATTGAAATTTTTAATTTTTTTCACAAAAATGTTGCTTTAGCCTCAAATATTTCACTTTTCTAAGCGGTAACACCAAAAAGTGGATACCACAGTTTGATACACATTCTTTGATGAGCGTGGCGATACCCCACATGTAGTCAAAACGTTCTATTTTGACAAAAGGCAGGGCTTAGAACGGAAGGAACACTATTTGAATTTTGGAAAACAAATTTGGTTTTATTTGGAATAGATTGTCATTAGTGTTGAGCGATACCTTCCGATATGCAAAGCTATCGGTATCGGATTGGATCAGCCGATTCCCAAAAAGTATCGGATATCGCCGATATCGATACCCGATACCAATGCATATCAATGGGACACAAAATATCGGAATGGTTCCCAGGGTCTGAAGGAGAGGAAACTCTCTTTCAGGCCCTGGGATCCATATTCATGTATAAAATAAAGAATAAAAATAAAAAATATTGATATACTCACCCCTCAGACGGCCCCTGGCTCTCACCGGTCCAAACGTCTGCCTCCGTTCCTAAGAATGCTGAGTAAAGGACCTTCGATGACGTCGCAGCTTGTGATTGGTCGCGTGACCGCTCATGTGACTGCTCACGCGACCAATCACAAGCCGCGACGTCATCGTAGGTCCTAAACTCACTGTATTCTTAGGAACGGAGGCTGCCGGTTACACAGCTAAGGTCCAGGCTCCGCCGGAGGGGTGAGTATATCCATATTTTTTATTTTTACTCTTTATTTTTTACATGAATATGGATCCCAGGGCCTGAAGGAGAGTCTCCTCTCCTCCAGACCCTGGGAACCATACACTGGGAACTTCCGATTCCGATTTCCGATATCACAAAAATATCGGGACTCGGTATCGGAATTCCGATACCGCAAATATCAGCCGATACCCGATACTTGCGGTATCGGAATGCTCAACACTATTTGTCATATTTGCAGAGCCTGTGTAATTCAAAACAACAGAAAAACCCATAAATATATATTTTTGAAAATTATACCCTCTAATGTATTTATCTCCCTCTACTCGTCCTTGGTCAGACCTCATCTGGAATACTATGACCAGTTCTGGGCATCACATTTCAAAAAAGACACTGAACAAATGAAGTTCAGAAAAGAGCTACCAGGATGGTGAGCGAACTGCAAACTATGTCCTACGAGAAACGATAAAAGGGTTTGGGAATGTTTAACTTGCAAAAAAGAAGGCTAAGAGGAGACTTAGTAGCCTTCACTGGAAGTCTTCAAACAGAGGCTGGACAAACATCTGTCTGAGATGGTTTAGTGAATCCTGCATTGAGCAGGGGGTTGGACACGATAACCCTGGAGGTCCCTTCCAACTGTAACATTCTTTGATTCTCTGATTCTAAGTGAGAAATGAGTATTGTATTATATCAGTGAGTGAGTATGTGGTGGCCATTATACTGTAGGACTGAATTGTTTTCTATGGAGGGCTGTATTATATTCTATGAGGGGGCTATATTATATTCTGTAGGGGCCTACATTATATTCTATAGGAGGATACATTATATTCTATGAGGCAGACTGAATTATATTCTATGAAGGCCGGAGACTGCATTATACTATATGGGGGCTACACTATATTCTATGAGGGGGCTACATTATATTCTATAGGGGACTACATTATATTCTATGGGAGGGGTTGGATTATACTATATGAGGGGGGCTGCATTATATTCTATGAGGGGCTACATAATATGAGGGCGACTACATTATATTATATGAAGGGACTGCATTATATTCTATGGGGGCTGCATTATACTACATCCGGGCTGCGTTATATTCTTTAGTGGGGGCTATATGGTGGCCGTTGGGGGATTGAGGACACCCTTTCTCTCTCCTCTGACATATTGGATCAAATCAGAGGAGAGAGAAATTATTTTTAAATGGTACTTCACTTTTTTTAATGTGATCACTGATATTCATTGAATAATGGCAATCACGTGATTGGGGACCATAAAAATCTGCAACTATCATGTTTTCCAGGGTCTAAGCTACCACCATGGAGATTTTCTGATGTTGGGGGGCGCTATTACCTTATTTCTCAGCGCAGTTAAAAAGTGGCACTGAGAAATATTAACTGCCGCCGTTTAAAAGCTGTATTGGCGGTTGTTAAGGGGTTAAGGAGCCTTGCCACATGATTTAGGATATAAAATCAAACCAGAAGCTTTATTTGATACACTTCTTTTGGGGCGTTTGCCCCTCCTCAATGCAAAGCATGAAAACTTGGTGGCAGGCTTTTCTAAGTGGTAAATATTTTCTTTGTGGTGGACAGCAAGCTGGCGTAGGAAGACTTATAGGTCATGCAAGGAGAAACTTTACTTCTTAGACCCTGGGCAAAGGCCTCTTATCCAATCAGCCAGTTATCCTGCTGTTCACTGATGATGAGAGGTAAAATGGCAGAAAAAGTGTGTCAGTAGAAAGTTCTTTATATCCGGAGTAATATGACAAGGCTCTATAAAGGGTCGATATTGACTTTTATTATTTCCAATTCCAATAGTTTAGATTAGAGACTAAGCATTAGACACTAGAGACCCGGCACTCTTCCTCTGTGAAGAGGATATTTGCATATTTAATTTCCCAGGGGAGCATTACATTACCTACATGTCTCCCTTTGCCGAATTGGCACTTTGACATTTTGAATCCCCCATATCATTGCCAGCCTAATATAGGGCTCCAATAACATTGTCAGACACAATCAGAACCTTATATACTTGCCAGACACAGTAAATGCCATCCTTGCCATCTACATTTACAATGCCCATAATATTGTCAGCCATATCCCATGTCACCATAGCATTGGAAGTTATATTCAGTTCTCCATAACATCACTGTGACGCTAGTCACTTTTCACGGCCAAGCTGTGAGTCAGGATAGTCATGAAGTCCAAGGTCAGAAGCCAGGAGGGTACATCATAAACAGAAGGAAGAGACTTCCCTTTTGGAAGTGCATTGAACAACAAGGTGGATTGCTGCTGAGGGGAAAAAGAAAAAAAAAATCTCTTTAAATCTTCAGCATAGAGAGTGTGAACGAGCTGAGTGTGACCTGAGCGTAAGTGTGAACGGCGGTAAGTGTGTGAGTTGAGATTCATTGACTTTGGATTCAGGGAGTTTCCAAGGGAGGAATTACTGAATTGCTATCTGTACTTTATTAATACTTTGTATTTATTTTTTAATTAACATTTCTGTGTGGTGCAATCCCCATTAGGAAATGTGCTCCACTATTGTTAATGCCATCCAGTGCACATCTTGCCACATGTATGCAGTCCTTGATCAGTCGGTCGAGGGTGCATACTGCTGTGCGAGATGTGCGCACGTTGTGCATTTGGAAGCCCAGATTCTGAATCTAAATGTGCAGCTGGCAACACTGAGATCCACAGACAATATGGAAAGAAGTCTTCTGCTCACTGAGCAGACGCTCAATGGGATAGATGGGGGGGGATGGTAGGATGGAGCTGCAGGACAGTGAAGCATCAAGCTGGGTGACAGTTAGAAGGCTGGGTAGAGGGAAGAGTGCCAGGGAGGCTAGTCCTGATCTGGCACACCCCAAAAAGTTTGCTAAGTTGGCAGATGAGGGGGGTGCCAGTACAGGGGTAGCACTACTGCAGCCAGGCATGTCCTCTGAAAGCTGGAGGAGTGACTGCTCCAGTAAGGAGGGAAATAGGAGAGCAGGGCAGGCCAGACAGGTGCTGGTAGTGGGGGACTCAATTATTAGGGGAACAGATAGGGCAATCTGTCACAAAGACAGGAATCGTCGGACGGTGTGTGCTGCCTACCTGGCGCTCGAGTCCGACACATCGCTGATCAGGTTGACAGATTACTGGGAGGGGCTGGTGAGGACCCAGCGGTCATGGGGCACATTGGCACAAATGACAAAGTTAGAGGTAGGTGGAAGGTCCTTAAAGATGATTTCAGGGAAATAGGCTGCAAGCTGAAAGCAAGGACCTCCAACGTGGTATTTTCCAAAATACTGCCTGTACCACGTGCCTCACCAGAGAGGCAACGGGAGATTAGGGAGGTTAATAAGTGGCCCAAGAATTGGTGTAGGAAGGAGGGGTTTGGGTTCCTGCAGAACTGGGTTCCTGCTGACTGGGCTGACAGGGTCTGTACCACAGGACTGGCGTATAGCAAATGTGGTGCCAATATTCAAAAAGGGGACAAAAACGGAACTGTGTAAGTGGGTTAAAAGCTGGCTCAGGGATAGGAAACAAAGGGTGGTTATTAATGAAGCACACTCGGACTGGGTTGCGGTTAGCATTGGGGGTACCACAGGGGTCATTATTGGGCCCTCTTCTTTTTAACATATTTATTAATGACCTTGTAGGGGGCATACAGATCAGAATTTCAATATTTGCAGATGACACTAAACTCTGCAGGGTAATCAATACAGAGGAGGACAATTTTACAGGATGATTTATGAAAACTAGAAGCTTAGGCTGATAAATGGCAAATGAGCTTTAATGGGGATAAATGTAAGGTCATGCACTTGGGTAGAAGTAATAAGATATGTATAACTATGTGCTTAATTCTAAAACTCTGGGCAAAACAATCAATGAAAAAGACCTGGGAGTATGGGTGGATGACAAACTCACATTTAGTGGCCAGTGTCAGGCAGCTGCTATAAAGGCAAATAAAATAATGGGATGCATTAAAAGAGGCATAGATGCTCATGAGGAGAACATAATTGTACCTCTATACAAGTCACTAGTTCGACCACACTTAGAATACTGTGTACAGTTCTGGTCTCCTGTGTTTAAGAAAGACATAGCTGAACTAGAGCGGGTGCAGAGAAGAGCGACCATGGTTATTAGAGGACTGGGGGGTCTGCAATAACAAGATAGGTTATTGCACTTGGGGCTATTTAGTTTGGAAAAACGAAGGCTAAGGGATGATCTTATGTTAATGTATAAATATATGAGGGGACAGTACAAAGACGTTTCTGATGATCTTTTTAATCATGGACCTGAGACAGGGACAAGGGGGCATCCTCTACGTCTGGAGGAAAGAAGGTTTAAGCATAATAACAGATGTGGATTCTTTACTGTAAGAGCAGTGAGACTATGGAACTCTCTGCCATATGATGTTGTAATGAGCGATTCATTACTTAAATTTAAGAGGGGACTGGATACCTTTCTGGAAAAGTATAATGTTACAGGGTATATACAATAGATTCCTTGATAGGGTGTTGATCCAAGGAACTAGTCTGATTGTATGTGGAGTCGGGAAGGAATTTTTTTCCCCAGTGTGGAGCTTACTCTTTGCCACATGGGTTTTGTTTGCCTTCCTCTGGATCAACATGTTAGGGCATGTTAGATTAGGCTATGGGTTGAACTAGATGGACTTAAAGTCTTCCTTCAACCTTAATAACTATGTTACTATGTTACAAAAGCGTAGTCAGGTAATGTTCCGAGGTCAGAATACCTGGAGGATAGTGGATGAAAGCAGAAGGGGTTAAACAGACAGATGGTCAGAATGAGGTCCATGGTCAGGCAACAAAAGATCAACATAGAGAACTTTAGGCACAGAGGAAACAAACCACACAAACTGAATGTACATCTGGCAGGAACAGCTCAGCTAAGTAGCATGGTAATCACCTGGGATAACGAACACTTGGAGATAGCCGTTGCCTCCCAGTCTCAGATTGGATAGTAAAGCTGTCAATCAACACTGACAGCTCAGCACGCCCTTCTACCAGATTGGATGACTGAGCTGTCAGTAACTGCATTCCAGACACACTGAGGGGTGGAACCATGACAATCACAATCCTAATCCAGGGCTCCTATAATATTATTAGCTAAAGCGAGTGTCTCATATCATAAATGGCTACATAAAATTGGGAGCTGCCATCAGTGCCATCATAAATTGCCAGATACATTCACATAGTGTCATGACTTAGCTGTTTGATGACCTGGGACCAGGGGCTCCTTCCCCGTCCCTAACACTAGGGGGCACCGTAGCTTGTCCTATTCCCCAGGATACTTCTGAAGGTGAAGATGCCATGGCCTCCACCCTTGCCTTACCTCCTGAATCAGCCCTCCTTCTGTTCTCTTCCTCCACCCAGGGAAGAGGGGTGCTGCCGTGCACCGCAGTACACTAACCCAACAAACAAGGAAACACGAATAAGGGTAACTGAAAACACCAGGCATACAAATATTCACTCACATATAACAGAGGAATGCATTGGGGAGTGGAGGATGGGGAAAAACAAAGTAAGAAGAGAGAAGGGAATTAACACACTTACAAACCCACGCAACAGTCACTGATACCTCCTCCAAACTCCTCATATAAACATCTCTCCTCCAAGCCATGCAGCATAAGCTAGCTCTGACATGGGTTTCAATCAGGACCCAGATTATAAAGCTGATGGAAGTGGCTAACTGAGCTCAACTAAAAGCTCAAACTCTCAGAGCTCCCAACATGGCCGATTGTCCCCTGTTCTGCCAAAAAAAATTAACACCATTTAAAAAGAAGCTGAAGTGCTTCTTTTCAGCAAAGGAATAGGAGCAATCAGACACTGAGGTCTTCTGGCTTCTCTCCGTTGCGGTAACCCAGTGACACATAGGTTCAAAAAATTGTCAGCAATCTTCAGTGTCTCTATAGCATCATCAACAATATTCAGTCTCCCTATGTAAAATTGTCATTCACATCCAAGCTTCCCCTAAAATTCCTATCAGACAGCAATTTAGACCTTAAAATCCTAAACCTCCAGTTATAATGTATCCGTCATGCACATTGTTGCATTTTATAATAGATACTCCATTTATGAAAGTATGCAAATTCATGCAACATGGATACAAAGCAGCAACAACTGTACAGAGGAGGGGGACAGGGGGTCTGAGATCGGGGAATCGTGACGAAATGTTCTGAAAGGGCAATCATGGTTAATGCATTAGAGAGAGCATCCTTAAGAGGCTGGCAGCACAAAGAGCTATGGCCGGAATTATTGTTTTGCTTTGTTAGAATTCTCTATGAAGTTATTAGCTCAGGGCCTGGCCACAGAAGAAAGCATTTGTTCCAGGCTTCCCTGCTTCACAGGCACCGGAGCCGCTTCATTTATCACTTGTGTACAGTGCTGCTGGGATTCCACTTGTGCTTTCACTAGGACTGTTAACATTACTTATTCAGCTGTACTATTCATCAAATCTCGTGGAAGCCGCACATCTGAAAATGGTCATGAACTTTGAAGTTTGGTTAGAAATACTTTTTACATTTGAATATTTCCACTTTACGGGTTCTTTTCCCGTAAATGCCCAGCTAGCACTGGGAACCAATGACTTCCTAAAATTTTATAGTACAACCTTCTTCACAGACTGCACATGTTCTCAAAATAACTACTGACGGGGGAGCGTGTGATTGAGACAAACCCTTTAAGGGGAATCTGTCAGCAGGATATCACCTCCAAACTATTTATATGCACACATCGCTCTTTCAAAGACAAGTCCAGTAATACCTTTACATGGCCAGTCTGTTCCTCCGTTAATAAGAAAACTGATATGCAAATGGGACTGAAGAGCTATGGTAGATCTGAAGCCTCTGTCACTCCAGCTCTATTCCTTGACTATCCCTATTCCCCGATTAACCATGTATCTGCAGGTTCGTAGCATGTGGGGACACAATGGGTTTCTTTTAAAGAGTAAGGCTTCTTTCACACTTCAGTTTTTTGGCGTCAGTCACTTCCGACATAATGACGGATCGACGGATCCGTCACAATAGTTGAAAAAACGGATGTAACGGATCCGTTTTTTTGACGGATCCGTTACTCGGGGGTTGTATATACTTTTTGGAGCATGCGCAATTGAAAAAAATTGAAAAAACGGATTGGGGAGACGGATCCGCCGAAATGACGGTCGCGACGGATCCGTCGCCCATAGGTGGCCATTCTATGAAATGACGGACGCGACGGATCCGTCGCGATCCGCCATTTCAACGCAGACAAAAAACGTTGCAATGACCGTCAATGTCTAGATGACGTCCGCCAAATTTTGACGGATCCGTCGCATGACGGATGGAACGGACGACCATCCGTCACAATCCGTTGCTAATGCAAGTCTATGGGGAAAAAACGGATCCGTCAAAAAAAAAACGGATCCGTTTTTTGAGGAAAATGGCGGATTTAGACTGACGCCAAACAACTGAAGTGTGAAAGAGGCCTTAGCTTTGTTTTAATTTTTATTTCATAAATCAATAGCACGCTTTAAAAAAGGCAACATTGTGATATAGGTTATCAGACAAATCTGCCTCTTACTCTCCCTGGACTGATCTTTCATTCTCAATTCATGTGTAAAATCTGTTTTCAGCGAGGACAGAGTTTCCCATTACTGAGAGAGGGGATAGCAGTTGGTGCTCATATGATTCTATGGAGAGGGGAGGAGAAGATGAGGAAGAAGGAGCTGGAGACAGACACAGACTTCCTGCTGTAGGTTTTCCTAAAATGACATTTCTCCATAAAACTTTAGGATCACCAACTGGCATCTCCAATCGTAGTAATGCGAATGTCTATATACACTGTAGACAGATTTTACCGATGAGTTGAGAATTTTGAGAATGAAAGATCAGTTCAGGAGGAGAAAGATGCAGGTTTCTCTGATAAGATATATTGCACAGTTTTTTCATTTTCAAGTGATTAATGATAAAAATATTAAAACGATGGCAATCTTTGACTCTGTTAAGTCAGAAATGCTTGATAAGTTAATTAAAAATAGGTTAATTAAAAGGTTATGGAACAATGAGCCAAGGCATTGGGCCTGCAACATCATGAAACAAAACTTCTTGGCTTCTCAGTAGACAATTTGTTTCCACTAGTTAATCATAAATGCTGGATACACGGAAATCGGAATGTGGCTGGTAGGTTTTCCAAGAAGAGTTTCTGATGTAAACGCTGAGAGGCTGTGATTCTCGGAGAACGACAAAAGGATGTGATCAGTAAAGAAATGCAGGGTCAGTTTGATTTTAAAGCCGTGTTCTTCAACGCTTGAAAGAAGGCTTACACCCAGAAATGTTACGGGAGAGAAGAAATTAAATACTGTGGCAATACTGCAGAGGTAGGCCGGGCAGAGAAGTTACCAAAAATGATTTTCTCAATCTGTGTACTAGTAGTAAATGATGACTTGATCTGATTTTTAAAGGGACTCTGTCAGTAGGATCTGGATCCAGATTCTCAGTGAGATCTATGTCCGGAACATAGATCTTACCAGCTCATTAACATAAAAGAATAACATGGATTTCGCTGGAATAAGACATCGGATCATATATATCATTTTATTCACTTCCTATGACCTACATGACCATACAGATGGCTTTAGAGAGTTGATCCTGCTGACACATTTCCTTTAAAAAGGTTGTGTAAGCTGCAAAGCGAGACACAGCCATTGAACGAGGGTGCTTCTGAAAAGAAAGCAGACGTGTTTTTCTTATGTCATAAAATTGCTTTAGTCTGGAGAAATTTGTAATATCTAATGGGATTTTGTTGAAACACAGTATTTTGCCTCTTTACTTAAAGAGAATCTGTCAGCAGGATTTTGCTATGCAATCTAAGGATAGCATGAGGTAGGGGTTAAAACACTGAACTTAAGGAGGTGTCATATGTCTGGCTACTTAGACTGAAGGATTAATTACCAGGTGATTAACATTGCTGTGAGTATCAGTCACACGGCCATTCATCTGACTCCGCCTCTTCTTGTGATAAGCAGCTCAGTGTTAATAGCCATTGTATATAGAGAACCCGGTGGGGGCGGGGGCAGCTTTCTCAGCTCTGCTGCATTGCTAAATCTAAAAGCTTTGCTTGTGTTAGAATGGCTGCACCTACTAATCTAAGTGATACATCATTGGATTCAGAGTATCTTTGCCTACATCAGTCTGCTCTCAGATGAGGTTGCAAATATCTCTTGAAAGATTCCCTTTAAAAGAGGATCTGTCTTTAGGTCAAAAGTTTCCAGTTTTGCTTTTATTTTATGGGCCTTTTTATTTCATGCAAATTTTTATGATCTTTACCAGAGGGTGTGGCTCATAGGATAGTAAAGCAGAGCAGCCTAAAAACACATTCCCTGAGAATTCTGTGAAAAATGCTTCCTTGGAAAAGAACCTACAAAGGACCATATCTCTGGAACCCTATGGCAAAATGTAAAAAATAAAAAAAGGAACACTCAGCAGAGCAGCAGGAATAAAATATCACTTGCTAACTGGTAATCTTTAACCATTTAATGACCAAAGGTATTTTTGGATTTGCATTTTCATTCTTTGCTCCCCTTCTTCCCAGAGCCATAACTTTTTTATTTTTTCGTCAAAATTGCCATGTGTGGTCTTGTTTTTTGTGGGACGAGTTGTACTTTTGAACGAAACCATGGGTTTTAACATATCGTGTACTGACAAATTAGAAAAAAATTCCAAGTGCGGTAAATTGCAAAAAAGTGCAATTCCTCAGTTTTTTTTTGTTTGTTTTTTACTATGTTCACTAAATGCTAAAACTGACCTACCATTATGATTCTCCAGGTCATTGTGAGTTCACAGACACCAAACATGTGTACATTCTTTTTTATTTAAGTGGTGAAAAAAAATTCAAAAATTTGTTAAAAAAAACAAAAATTGCGCCATTTTCAGATACCCTTAGCGTCTTCATTTTTCCTGATCTTGGTGAGGGCTTATTTTTTGCGAGTCAAACTGATGTTTTTAATGATACCATTTTGGTGCAGATACATTCTTTTGATCGGCTGTTATTGCATTTTAATTCTGGCGTCTTGACTTTTTTATCGTTACGCCGTTTAGCGATCAGGTTAATACTTTTTTTATATTGACAGATAGGGTGATTCTGAACGCATTGATACCAAATATGTGTAGGTTTGATTTTTTTATTGTTTTATTTTGAATTGAGCGAAAAGGGGGTGATTTGAACTTTTATATATTCTTTTTCTTTATATATATTTTTTTACTTTTGGCATGCTTCAAAAGTCTTCATGGGAGACTAGAAGCTGCCATAATCCGATCAGCTCTGCTACATACAGGCAATGATCAGATCGCCTGCATGTAGCGGAATTGCTGACTTGCTGTGAGCGCCGACCAACGGGCAGTGCTCATAGCAATCAGGCAGTAACAACCATAGAGGACTTCTGGAGACCTCTGGTAGTCATGCCAACCCATTGGTGACCTGAAATCAAGAGACGGGGTCTCCGATGGGTAGGATTTCTGGCACGCTTGCCGGAACGGCAAGTTAAATGCCGCTGTCAGAGATTGACAGTGGCATTTAACTAGTTAACAGCTGCAGGTGGATTGCAATTCCACCTACGGCTGTTAGAGGCACATGACAGCTGTTCAAAACAGCTGACATGTGCAGGAAAAGATGTGGGCTCAGCGCTGGAGCCCACATCAAAAGGAGGGAGTCCAACATCAGCGTACTATTACGCCCTATGTCAGAAAGGGATTAAAGGGGTTTTTCAGGTTCTAGGTTGAAATGCTTATTATTTGATAGCTGCAAAACCAATGCACTTTCAAGATCCTCAATCTCCATGTGATGCCAATACCAGAAGAATCTCCAACTTCCACTGGTGCTCCATTCTTGCACTGATGCTTTCTCCTGTTGTTTAAAGCACCAGTATTTTTTTATTGCAGCACTATGGTGATGTTAATATGTTCCCTGCCCTTAGTTTCATACCTACCAGCCACTGTCTTCATCTTTTATCCCGATCACTCCAGTTGGCCTCCAGCAGTTTGTGACCTGCTGGATCATTCCAGTATTTACTTGGTGACCTGGAAGTCACAAATCAGTGTAAATCTATAAGGGCTAGAACGTGGCCAGATCGAGGGTCTTATAGACTCAAACTGAGAGCTTGTGACCTCTGACTTCAGGTCAGTCAAAAGTTGTGGTCAAAAGATGGTGCTGTAGGACTGTTGCAGTGCTGAGAAGAGCTGAAGATGGCTGGTGGTAAGTATGTAGCGCCCCCCACTGCCGCAGGGCCGAGGGGTACCCGGTACCGGACCTCTGAGTCTCTGTTCTGGGGTTGTCACAGTGGCTAGACCCGGTCCGTGACCCTGCTGAGGGGCGCACAATGATAGATGTGGATGGTGGTGGTGGTGGTGGTAGTGGTGCGGTGCAGTAAATAACGAGGACACCAGGTTGCAGTCTCTTTACCTCTTTACTGAAGGCTTCTGGATCCTCAGTCCGGAATATGGTTAACCGGGCTGCGCAAGTCCGGCCGGTCCGATGGCACCTCCAGAGTTCCCTTTGCAGGTGGAAATCTGTGCCTTCCTTCTAGCACTTGTGTGTTGTGGTCCTCCCCTGCTGTGCTTACGGGATAGTCCCCACAACTGTTGTGTCTGTTTCTCGTGTTCCCTCACAACAACTCGATTCTGATGTTCTTCTGAATCTCGTCCCCCAGATCTTATGGTAGGACGCACCCGTATGACGGGAAGGCTCGGAGCTCTTCCGGGACCCTAGAGTCGCCCCTCTCCACAAGTTGCCCCCTATGTCTGCGTAGGTGATGTAGGTGAGACAGCCAGCCTATAGCTCTCTGTCCTGCCGTTGGTTTGAAGTAATGCTTAGAGCTCTGTACTTCCTCGGCGTTCCGGCCACCGGTTAGTTACGCCTCAGTAGGATGTTGCCTCGATCTAACAGCACGACTCCTACTGGTATTTCTCCCTGTTGCGTTGATCTCGTTTCTCACTCAGCACAATAAATCTCGCTTCTTGTCCTTTCTTAGGGCACCGCCGCTATGAAGTGCAGGCGCGGTCCCGTAGCTTTCTTTCTGTTTGCCAGGCCTCTGTCAGGATCCCACCCCTGACAGGGACCCTACCGAATCTTCTCCTACAACACCCTCTGCCACAAGGTGTTGCCTGGTTCCAACCCAGTCAGCGTTCTCCCTAACTTCCTGCCTAACCCCCAGTTTTACCAGACTGTGAGGAGTGGCCTAATGAATAGTACCCTTAGCTCCCCCTGGAGGCCAGACTGTGAAATGTATTGGTGTCTGTGATACCTGGTCAGATGAACTCCTTCAGTGCCATCAGATGTACCATAGCCCCCCTTAGCGGCGGAGCCACAGTACTGCAATGACCAGGACTCTGGGGCGCTGCATTCCCCCCGGTTAAATCCAGTACTCCTGGACTGGGAAGAAAACAACAATACATATCAGCAAAAAGACATACAATTCTGAAAATGCAAGTACAAGTCAACTTTTTAACAGAGCTATCCTTTATGGGAGGTGAGGACACTTGAACGTTACAAACATGGTTAAATACTTTTAAATAACTTGACTATAAATAACTTTTCTTAACCAACCGGGTATTCTACTAAGTGCAAAATTTTGAACAATAATCCAACTTTGCCTTTAAGGACGTACTCGCTAAATCCACTAAAGACCTTCTTATATCACATATAAGGCTGATTAACTTTTATGCATTCTCCTTCTTTAAATCTGCAGGACCGCCTGTCCTAACTGCTCCAGACCTACTGCCTCTCCTTTCTGTTACAGGACTGCCCCTTTCAGCCCGGGCCTACTGTCCTTCCACTACTATACACAGTATAGAACATATCATTTTTCTTTCAGTTTAAGATCACTGAGCCATCTCTATATGGCTCCTAGGAGGACTCACTACTAAACCCCTACGGGTTCACTTCCTGTCCTCATTCCTCTATTATCATTATTGAACATTTCTTACAATCAACTAATTGGTTACATTTAACTTTCACATATCAACATCATCAATACTTTCTTTTCAAGACATTATTGCCATTCAACCATCTTAAGGCAACACTGTTCATAAGTGCAGGATGTGAACATCCCCTTTAAGAGGGGACCAAGTCTCTATGAGGTAGTGCAACTTTTCAAGCTGCAAGTCCGTATGCAGCAAGGACTCCAGTGCAGGTTCCAAGAACCGTATCTTCGCAAAGAGTCCGTCTTTTATGTAAAACCAGTAGAGAGCACCTTTAAGAAGGTGCAAACTATATACAAGGAGTTTGTATCATGCATTGTTCATGATTCAGCAGTTCTGGATAACTTGTGCAAAAAGTAGAAAGCAAACAAAAATAAGAAACAATAGGGATCCCGGGTCAACAAAGGGATCCCTTTAAGAGTTAACCCTAGACGGGTTTTAGCAGCAAAATAACAGAGGAACAGTTAACTATGTACATTCATTAAAGCATTTTTGCTTACTCTGATGGTGGCTGTGCAGGGGGTGGTCTTTGGTCCCCGGCCAATGCAGCACCTGTGCTGGTAGTTGGTCTCTCAGGTGCCGTCAGATCAGCCGGTGTCTGGATTTGAAGGCTAACCCTGCTTGCAAGCTCGGCGGCTGCTACAAGGCGGACGGTAGTGATAGTGATGAGACCTGTCAAATCTGGATCAATCGGGGTCACGGCAACAGGTGACGCTCCCTCAGGCTCACACCGGTGGACGTTCCGAGCGCACCATCCTTGTGCATTCCGGCGGCGAGTGTAGGTCACCTGATCCCCCCTTTGCAATGGGTCATCATCTCGACTGCAGCAGGGAGTTTTTACGTTGTAGCTAGTAATGAAGACGTCAGTTGGTAGTCCCGGTTCCTGTATGGAGCCCCAACCCCTCTTCGGGTGGAAGGCTAGCACAGTCCCCCGCTTTACCACGTTGTTCCTGTTGTGCGCAGGCTTCCTGCGTTGCGTCTTCGGCATATCAGATTGTTCTGTTCCATCTCAGTTTTTCCAGTGTTGGATCAGACATTGTCTATACTGTTCCCAAGTGAGCACAGCAAGGGTGAGGCTCTCCCCCGGAGCTCCATACGGCTCGTTCCAGGGGGTGTCCCACCGGAGGATCACCCCGTCCGGGCCTACATCTATGGGTTCCCCCATCTTGGTCGGTAGTGGAGGTACCAGCTTCCCCATCGCGTCGGGGGTGAGGACTACCCGCTCCACTGAGAGGAAATGGTTATTGTTGCTGGGGTGAGGAGCGGTCACAGGAGCGGGATCGGTCAGGGGAGCCGGATCGGTCGGGAGAGCAGACTCGGCCGGGGGAGTAGGGGTGCCGTCCATACCTGCGCCTGATGTGATTCCACCGATGTCGATCTGTTCCGTTGACGAGGACACTGGAATCGGCTGCAGCCCGGACCGTGGCTCTTCCAGAGTGGTATCTTGATAAGGCTCCGCCCTCCATGGCTCCGTGGCTGGGATAGGTAGGCTCGGCTCCTCCACTGGCGGCTCCAAGGAGTTCAGGTCCTTCACCGGCGGTGGATGCGAGTCCGCCTCTGATGGGTGAGGGCAAGCCGGGATCACCTCGCCGTTGCTCGGGCACTTGCTGCTCATCGTCGCTGTCTGGCATTCGGCGGCAACGCATGCACCTGGCTCCGCCATTTCTCCGAGGTCGGGCTCCTTCTTCACCTCGTTCCCGCCGTTGCAAATCAGGGGGCGGTTCTCCTCTGCTGCTGGGTAGGTCGTCCTCTCGCAGCAGGAGTCGGAGGGGGCGGTCGCTACTTCTGGCGCCGCTTTGGTAGTCTCCTCCCATGGCATGCCCTTCTTCTTCCTCTGCTCTCCCTGTGGCGCTGCAATGGCGGCGACTTTTGGCGGGAACTTTTGGCGGTAAATGGCAACACAGTCTTTGCAATAAAGTACAGTCCAAGCGCAGTAAATCACAGTTCCAAGGCACACATGACCCGATTCTTCAGGCTTAAGTAGATCCTGTTCGTGACGCCAAGTTGTAGCGCCCCCACTGCCGCAGGGCCGAGGGGTACCCGGTACCGGGCCTCTGAGTCTCTGTTCTGGGGTTGTCACGGTGGCTAGACCCGGTCCGTGACCCTGCTGAGGGGCGCACAATGATAGATGTGGATGGTGGTGGTGGTGGTAGTGGTGCGGTGCAGTAAATAACGAGGACACCAGGTTGCAGTCTCTTTACCTCTTTACTGAAGGCTTCTGGATCCTCAGTCCGGAATACGGTTAACCGGGCTGTGCAAGTCCGGCCAGTCCGATGGCACCTCCAGAGTTCCCTTTGAAGGTGGAAATCTGTGCCTTCCTTCTAGCGCTTGTGTGTTGTGGTCCTCCCCTGCTGTGCTTACGGGATAGTCCCCACAACTGTTGTGTCTGTTTCTCATGTTCCCTCACAACAACTCGATTCTGATGTTCTTCTGAATCTCGTCCCCCAGATCTTATGGTAGGACGCACCCGTATGACGGGAAGGCTCGGAGCTCTTCCAGGACCCTAGAGTCGCCCCTCTCCACAAGTTGCCCCCTATGTCTGCGTAGGTGATGTAGGTGAGACAACCAGCCTATAGCTCTCTGTCCTGCCGTTGGTTTGAAGTAATGCTTAGAGCTCTGTACTTCCTCGGCGTTCCGGCCACCGGTTAGTTACGCCTCAGTAGGATGTTGCCTCGATCTAACAGCACGACTCCTACTGGTATTTCTCCCTGTTGCGTTGATCTCGTTTCTCACTCAGCACAATAAATCTCGCTTCTTGTCCTTTCTTAGGGCACCGCCGCTATGAAGTGCAGGCGCGGTCCCGTAGCTTTCTTTCTGTTTGCCAGGCCTCTGTCAGGATCCCACCCCTGACAGGGACCCTACCGAATCTTCTCCTACAACACCCTCTGCCACAAGGTGTTGCCTGGTTCCAACCCAGTCAGCGTTCTCCCTAACTTCCTGCCTAACCCCCAGTTTTACCAGACTGTGAGGAATGGCCTAATGAATAGTACCCTTAGCTCCCCCTGGAGGCCAGACTGTGAAATGTATTGGTGTCTGTGATACCTGGTCAGATGAACGCCTTCAGTGCCATCAGATGTACCATAGCCTCCCTTAGCGGCGGAGCCACAGTACTGCAATGACCAGGACTCTGGGGCGCTGCATTCCCCCCGGTTAAATCCAGTACTCCTGGACTGGGAAGAAAACAACAATACATATCAGCAAAAAGACATACAATTTTGAAAATGCAAGTACAAGTCAACTTTTTAACAGAGCTATCCTTTGGGAGGTGAGGACACTTGAACGTTACAAACATGGTTAAATACTTTTAAATAACTTGACTATAAATAACTTTTCTTAACCAACCGGGTATTCTACTAAGTGCAAAATTTTGAACAATAATCCAACTTTACCTTTAAGGACGTACTCGCTAAATCCACTAAAGACCTGCTTATATCACATATAAACTGAAGAAGAAAGATGGGCCTTATAAATGGGAGTCACCACTCTGTCAATAATGCAGTAAAAAATGTACAGCTTTATTAAACATGTATGCAGGAGACAGACAACTCTAAAAACATTTAAAACACCAGAGGGATATACAATATCCCCATACCAACAGATGGCCCGTAATAGGGCAGACAGACCGCACCCCCCTAACAGAGTATAATACACACGCCTACTTGGCTGACAAGAGCCTGAATGGTACAAAATATATAAACAATGTATACAGCCTGGCCAGTCCCATACAGTGATCCTGGCAAGCACCCTATGGAAAAAGTACCGCAATTAACACAGATGGTATAATAATGTACAGAGCATAATACAACCCATACAAGTGGTGAAAAATATATAATAATAATGCAGTGCAAATAAAGAGCAAATAAAGAAATAAGTATACTGACCAAAGTTCACCTAAAATGAAGCCAACCATCTAAAGTCAATCAAATACCAATGAGAAGGAATGGCTACCATGTCCCATAGGTGCCGCTATAAGGCAGGGTCAGGCTGGGTAAACCTAAATCAAAGAGGCATGTGTACCCTGAAAGGGAAGGAGGTGCGGACAGCAGGCACCCAACGCGTGTCGCCACACGGAGGTGGCATCGTCAGGGGTAGTGCCAGCTCGTCCTACCTCCTGCTTAAATACCAAATGTTAAATACCTTACCGGCAGCAGCTGTGCAGCTATGGGAAGCGCTGCATGGAGTGTGTGTGATGGCGTCTGCAAGTGCCGGGCCCGGCGTGTAAGCACTGCGCATGCGCCGGCTTCCAGGGGCGGAAGTGTACACTCCGCTCCACGTTGCCAAGGCGACATGCTCACAGCAGAAAGGGCGCTTGCGCAAAGTGTCTTACTGCTGTGAGGTGAGTGGGGACAGGTCGTAGCCATGAATTCCCATAAGGGGCGCGACCCAGGAGCCTATCAATACAGAGTGTTATTTTCAATCGCTACAAAGAACGTACATATAGATATGAGCAGCGAAGATACTGGGCTTGAACAAGCAACAGAACACTCAGGGATAAAGAACATACCATATGTACTCATGAAATAAAAGTACTGTTTTCAAGAAGTGGTAATTACAAGGACCATACAAAAATGAAAAGAAAAAATAAAAAATTAAAAAACGAAAGAAAAAAAAAAAAAAAAAAAGGAAAAACTAATAAAAAGTGGAAAATAATAATAAATGAAGAATGTGAATACATATACCAATACAGCTCATAAATGATATAACCTCATAATATGGAGAATACCATTTCCACAGACATAGGAGGATGGTAATTTCAAAAATATAAGACAATCCCGGACAAAAAATAGAATAAAAATTACTCATAATTAGTGTTGAGCGATACCGTCCGATACTTGAAAGTATCGGTATCGGAAAGTATCGGCCGATACCGGCAAAGTATCGGATCCAATCCGATACCGATACCCGATACCAATACAAGTCAATGGGACTCAGGTATCGGACGGTATTCCTGATGGTTCCCAGGGTCTGAAGGAGAGGAAACTCTCCTTCAGGCCCTGGGAACCATATTAATGTGTAAAAGAAAGAATTAAAATAAAAAATATCGCTATACTCACCTGTCCGACGCAGCCGGGACCTCAGCGAGGGAACCGGCAGCGTTGTTTGTTTAAAATTCGCGCTTTTACTTGGTTATGTGAGGTCCCGGCTTGTGATTGGTCAGGGCGGCCATGTTGCCGGGACGCGGACCAATCACAGCAAGCCGTGACGAAATTACGTCACGGCTTGCTGTGATTGGTCCGCGTCCCGGCAACATGGCCGCCGTTAACCAATCACAAGCCGTGACGTCACGGGAGGCTGGACATGCGCGTATTTTGAAAAGCGCGCGTGTCCAGCCTCCAGTGACGTCCCGGCTTGTGATTGGTTAATGGCGGCCATGTTGCCGGGACGTCACTGGAGGCTGGACACGCGCGCTTTTCAAAATACGCGCATGTCCAGCCTCCCGTGACGTCACGGCTTGTGATTGGTTAATGGCGGCCATGTTGCCGGGACGCGGACCAATCACAGCAAGCCGTGACGTAATTTCGTCACGGCTTGCTGTGATTGGTCCGCGTCCCGGCAACATGGCCGCCCTGACCAATCACAAGCCGTGACGTCACGGGAGGCTGGACACGCGCGCTTTTCAAAATACGCGCATGTCCAGCCTCCCGTGACGTCACGGCTTGTGATTGGTTAATGGCGGCCATGTTGCCGGGACGTCACTGGAGGCTGGACACGCGCGCTTTTCAAAATACGCGCATGTCCAGCCTCCCGTGACGTCACGGCTTGTGATTGGTTAATGGCGGCCATGTTGCCGGGACGCGGACCAATCACAGCAAGCCGTGACGTAATTTCGTCACGGCTTGCTGTGATTGGTCCGCGTCCCGGCAACATGGCCGCCCTGACCAATCACAAGCCGGGACTTCACGTAACCAAGTAAAAGCGCAAAATTTAAACAAACAACGCTGCCGGTTCCCTCGCTGAGGTCCCGGCTGCGTCGGACAGGTGAGTATAGCGATATTTTTTATTTTAATTCTCTTTTTTACACATTATTACATTAATGTTGTTGCGATACCCGATACCCGATACCACAAAAGTATCGGATCTCGGTATCGGAAATTCCGATACAGCAAGTATCGGCCGATACCCGATACTTGCAGTATCGGAATGCTCAACACTACTCATAATGTAAAAAGTAGTATATAAACAAACATGAAAAAGTGATAGTTTCCAAAGTACAAAAAAACAAAAACAAAACACACACATAGCCATTAGCCAACAAATACATAGAGTACAGAAAGATACCAGATAGTAATGTAGTTCATTGTTTATAAAAACCGGTGAATAATAAATCTTCATTAATGCCCATGGGGATGACACAATTCAGATCAAAAATCCACTTAGATTCTCGCTTTAATAGTTCCAAGGTAATATTTCCTCCCCTAATGTTCATGTGTACTGCTTCAAGTCCAAGCACCTTCGTACCAGCCCATTGCGCATTATGTTCAGCCAGAAAATGCGCAGCCACAGAGGTGAGGGTTTTTCCCTTTGACTTATCCTTTTTTGCCGTAGTAATGGTGGAAAAATGTTGCTGTATACGTCTCCTAAGTTCCTGTGTAGTCTGGCCCACATACACCTTCGGACAAGGACACACCAATGCATAGACCAAATTCCGGGACCTGCAATTGAAGTAGGCCTTGATGGGAGTCTGTGGAAACAAAGAGGGCACCGTGATTCTTTGATTGCCACTAGTAAATGGACAAATGCTACAGTTTCCACAGGGAAAAGTACCAATCAATCTGCCTCCTCTGCGAATTTTTGTAACAGGACGCTGGAAATGGCTGTGGCTCAAACAGTCTCTGAAACTTCTAGCCCTTCTCGCTATTAAATTGGGGTGTGGGGCAATGTGGGGAAGCAATTTAGATTCACTTTGTAAAATGCCCCAATACTTTGATAAAATACCCCGCAAATCTTGCCACTGATTATTGAACATTGTGATAATTCCAAGTGGCTTCTCCACAATTTTAGCCTGACTTTGTAAGAGATCCCCCCTATTGCTGTGATTGGCTGCAGAAAATGCACGAGAAATAACCCGTTTGGGGTAGCCTCTTTCTCGAAAGCGTGCCGTAAGATCGCGGGAATGTGTCGTGAAGTCCTGATGGTCACTACAATTTCTCCTAATTCTGTAAAATTGGCCCTTTGGAATACCTGTTTTAAGATGCAGCGGATGGAAGCTAGCAAAATGTAACAGGCTATTTGTAGCCGTGGGTTTCCGATACAGAGTTGTGGAGACTTTAGGTCCCTTCACTTGCAATCTCAGGTCCAAAAATTCAATGTCCGTCTGGGAATAATGTGAGGTCAGACGTATGTTCCAGGGATTATCATTCAGTATGCCCACGAATTCTTTGCAATGATCAAGGGTGCCTGTCCAGATAAACACAACATCATCAATATAGCGAAACCACTTAATGACATGTTTAGAGAAGTAGTCCAGACAAAACACCCCTGTGACCTCCCACCACCCTAAAAAAAGATTGGCGTACGCGGGGGCACAACGTGCCCCCATAGCGGTGCCCCTTACCTGTCTGTAGTAGACCCGGTCAAAGATGAAATAATTCTGATCCAGAACAAACAGCAGCAGATCAAGAATGAACGAGTCATGTCCTCTGTCCCCAGTGGTGTTAGAATCCAGAAAAAAGGACACAGCACGTATACCCAATTCGTGCCCAATGCACGTATAAAGAGACTCCACATCAAGAGTGACAAGCCATGCCCCTGCTGGAATCTCCAAATCCTGGAGTTGTACAATGAGTGATGTGGAGTCCTTGACGTAGGACTGAAGAGACACAACTAAGGGCTGAAGAAAAAAATCAATATAAATACACGGCCGCTCAAGTAACCCACCAATCCCAGAGACTATCGGCCTCCCCGGAGGGGCCTGTAAAGATTTGTGCACCTTCGGAAGCATGTAGAAGGTGGGAGTCCTGGGATGCTGGTTAGTGAGAAAATCTTGTTCTCGTTTATTGATAATATTCCGTGAATAAGCAGCCTCCAATAGGCGTTTTAGTTTGCCCTGGAAAACACAAGTGGGATCAGAGGGAAGTACTTGATAGCACTCTTTGTCCCCCAATTGACGAAAGGCTTCTTGTGTATAGAGGTCAACCGGCCAGATCACCAAGTTGCCCCCCTTATCCGCCTCGCGGATTACAAAATCCCTATTGGAGCCCAATCTTGCCAAAATGGTCTGGTCTTTTTGACTGATATTTCTCCCTCTAATGGGGTCAAGTTTAAGATCATGTACCTCTCTGCATACCGCATTGAAGAAGCTCTGTACCGCCGGGCACAACGTAAATGGAGGTGTGGCTTGCGAGGGAAGTCTTCCGGTGAATTTTCTTCTGGGCTGGCACTCTTCTCCCTCTTCCAGTAGGTCCAAAAGATCTCTCAGAACCAATCTATCAGCCAAGGGCAGCTCATCTAAGGTGGAAGGACGATGATAAAGCAATTTAAACGTTAACTGCCTACAGAACAGGTAGACATCTTTGATGAATGTAAACTTTTCAAGCCCACTGGTTGGGCAAAACGAGAGGCCCTTTTCCAATAGCTCAGTCTCACGTTCTGATAAAGCATAATTAGATAAATTAATGATTTGTAGCTTACCAGTGGTTGATGATGGCTCTAGTATTGACGTCTCCTGTTCTGCCGTGTCTCCCGTGAATACCGGGGCGACCAAACTTTGCGATTCCGAGTGCGCCTCTTTTGGGCCGTGTCTCCTCCTGCGGCCCCTCCTCCTGCGCCTTCGATGTCGCTTGTTTCGGAGGATAAAAAACCATCACTGGAAGGTATGTCCGAAGTAGTAACTGTGCCAGTCTCGGCCTGATCCAACCTATTTCCAGGCCTCCTATTCCCCTTATGTGACCACTTGAAGGCCTGACCATTTTTGAAGTCCATCTGGTCTCTCCTGAATTTTTGTCTCTTTTTACTAGTAATTTCTTTTTCAAAAGCGTCGAGTGTCATCTTAAGCTGGCCCTGAAATGGTTCCACCAAAGTTTTGTGGTCAAATCTACCTAATTTACACTCACACGTCTGGAGTTTGTCTTTCAAAGAACTCAAAACTCCCTGGTCATGTTCAATCAACATGTCCAAGATAATAAATGAACATTTAGAAAGACCCGATTCCCAAGTCTTTTGAAACCCAGCATCTACCTCCCAGGCCGGGAAAATTTGTACTCTAAGACCCCTGGGGATGATGCCTACTCGCTTATACTCTTCCAGGGTTTTTAGGTTCCACCAAGTTTTGGCATATGCTTTGTGCAAATTAGTTAATTCTCTGGTCACCTGATGAAACCCATCCATTCCAGATCCACCGTCAGAAACACCCAAATTATCATCATGAAATAAATTCTTGGCCTGGCTACTCCATGCAGCCTCCCTAGCTGCCAAATCCATATTGGTAATAACAGTCTACAAACTATATATAAAATACTGAGTAATCAATACCCAAGTTAGAACATAAGACCATGTGCCAACACCCCGAAAATGCGGATAACTAACCGCATACCAGCACTGTAAACCAAACTAAGAAAAATGGGGGCACCACAGTCAATGGGACTCAAACCAAGGCCTGAAAAAATGTCACATATAAACTGAAGAAGAAAGATGGGCCTTATAAATGGGAGTCACCACTCTGTCAATAATGCAGTAAAAAATGTACAGCTTTATTAAACATGTATGCAGGAGACAGACAACACTAAAAACATTTAAAACACCAGAGGGATATACAATATCCCCATACCAACAGATGGCCCGTAATAGGGCAGACAGACCGCACCCCCCTAACAGAGTATAATACACACGCCTACTTGGCTGACAAGAGCCTGAATGGTACAAAATATATAAACAATGTATACAGCCTGGCCAGTCCCATACAGTGATCCTGGCAAGCACCCTATGGAAAAAGTACCGCAATTAACACAGATGGTATAATAATGTACAGAGCATAATACAACCCATACAAGTGGTGAAAAATATATAATAATAATGCAGTGCAAATAAAGAGCAAATAAAGAAATAAGTATACTGACCAAAGTTCACCTAAAATGAAGCCAACCATCTAAAGTCAATCAAATACCAATGAGAAGGAATGGCTACCATGTCCCATAGGTGCCGCTATAAGGCAGGGTCAGGCTGGGTAAACCTAAATCAAAGAGGCATGTGTACCCTGAAAGGGAAGGAGGTGCGGACAGCAGGCACCCAACGCGTGTCGCCACACGGAGGTGGCATCGTCAGGGGTAGTGCCAGCTCGTCCTACCTCCTGCTTAAATACCAAATGTTAAATACCTTACCGGCAGCAGCTGTGCAGCTATGGGAAGCGCTGCATGGAGTGTGTGTGATGGCGTCTGCAAGTGCCGGGCCCGGCGTGTAAGCACTGCGCATGCGCCGGCTTCCAGGGGCGGAAGTGTACACTCCGCTCCACGTTGCCAAGGCGACATGCTCACAGCAGAAAGGGCGCTTGCGCAAAGTGTCTTACTGCTGTGAGGTGAGTGGGGACAGGTCGTAGCCATGAATTCCCATAAGGGGCGCGACCCAGGAGCCTATCAATACAGAGTGTTATTTTCAATCGCTACAAAGAACGTACATATAGATATGAGCAGCGAAGATACTGGGCTTGAACAAGCAACAGAACACTCAGGGATAAAGAACATACCATATGTACTCATGAAATAAAAGTACTGTTTTCAAGAAGTGGTAATTACAAGGACCATACAAAAATGAAAAGAAAAAAAAAAAAATTAAAAAACGAAAGAAAAAAAAAAAAAAAAAAAGGAAAAACTAATAAAAAGTGGAAAATAATAATAAATGAAGAATGTGAATACATATACCAATACAGCTCATAAATGATATAACCTCATAATATGGAGAATACCATTTCCACAGACATAGGAGGATGGTAATTTCAAAAATATAAGACAATCCCGGACAAAAAATAGAATAAAAATTACTCATAATTAGTGTTGAGCGATACCGTCCGATACTTGAAAGTATCGGTATCGGAAAGTATCGGCCGATACCGGCAAAGTATCGGATCCAATCCGATACCGATACCCGATACCAATACAAGTCAATGGGACTCAGGTATCGGACGGTATTCCTGATGGTTCCCAGGGTCTGAAGGAGAGGAAACTCTCCTTCAGGCCCTGGGAACCATATTAATGTGTAAAAGAAAGAATTAAAATAAAAAATATCGCTATACTCACCTGTCCGACGCAGCCGGGACCTCAGCGAGGGAACCGGCAGCGTTGTTTGTTTAAAATTCGCGCTTTTACTTGGTTACGTGAGGTCCCGGCTTGTGATTGGTCAGGGCGGCCATGTTGCCGGGACGCGGATCAATCACAGCAAGCCGTGACGAAATTACGTCACGGCTTGCTGTGATTGGTCCGCGTCCCGGCAACATGGCCGCCGTTAACCAATCACAAGCCGTGACGTCACGGGAGGCTGGACATGCGCGTATTTTGAAAAGCGCGCGTGTCCAGCCTCCAGTGACGTCCCGGCTTGTGATTGGTTAATGGCGGCCATGTTGCCGGGACGTCACTGGAGGCTGGACACGCGCGCTTTTCAAAATACGCGCATGTCCAGCCTCCCGTGACGTCACGGCTTGTGATTGGTTAATGGCGGCCATGTTGCCGGGACGCGGACCAATCACAGCAAGCCGTGACGTAATTTCGTCACGGCTTGCTGTGATTGGTCCGCGTCCCGGCAACATGGCCGCCCTGACCAATCACAAGCCGTGACGTCACGGGAGGCTGGACACGCGCGCTTTTCAAAATACGCGCATGTCCAGCCTCCCGTGACGTCACGGCTTGTGATTGGTTAATGGCGGCCATGTTGCCGGGACGTCACTGGAGGCTGGACACGCGCGCTTTTCAAAATACGCGCATGTCCAGCCTCCCGTGACGTCACGGCTTGTGATTGGTTAATGGCGGCCATGTTGCCGGGACGCGGACCAATCACAGCAAGCCGTGACGTAATTTCGTCACGGCTTGCTGTGATTGGTCCGCGTCCCGGCAACATGGCCGCCCTGACCAATCACAAGCCGGGACTTCACGTAACCAAGTAAAAGCGCAAAATTTAAACAAACAACGCTGCCGGTTCCCTCGCTGAGGTCCCGGCTGCGTCGGACAGGTGAGTATAGCGATATTTTTTATTTTAATTCTCTTTTTTACACATTATTACATTAATGTTGTTGCGATACCCGATACCCGATACCACAAAAGTATCGGATCTCGGTATCGGAAATTCCGATACAGCAAGTATCGGCCGATACCCGATACTTGCAGTATCGGAATGCTCAACACTACTCATAATGTAAAAAGTAGTATATAAACAAACATGAAAAAGTGATAGTTTCCAAAGTACAAAAAAACAAAAACAAAACACACACATAGCCATTAGCCAACAAATACATAGAGTACAGAAAGATACCAGATAGTAATGTAGTTCATTGTTTATAAAAACCGGTGAATAATAAATCTTCATTAATGCCCATGGGGATGACACAATTCAGATCAAAAATCCACTTAGATTCTCGCTTTAATAGTTCCAAGGTAATATTTCCTCCCCTAATGTTCATGTGTACTGCTTCAAGTCCAAGCACCTTCGTACCAGCCCATTGCGCATTATGTTCAGCCAGAAAATGCGCAGCCACAGAGGTGAGGGTTTTTCCCTTTGACTTATCCTTTTTTGCCATAGTAATGGTGGAAAAATGTTGCTGTATACGTCTCCTAAGTTCCTGTGTAGTCTGGCCCACATACACCTTCGGACAAGGACACACCAATGCATAGACCAAATTCCGGGACCTGCAATTGAAGTAGGCCTTGATGGGAGTCTGTGGAAACAAAGAGGGCACCGTGATTCTTTGATTGCCACTAGTAAATGGACAAATGCTACAGTTTCCACAGGGAAAAGTACCAATCAATCTGCCTCCTCTGCGAATTTTTGTAACAGGACGCTGGAAATGGCTGTGGCTCAAACAGTCTCTGAAACTTCTAGCCCTTCTCGCTATTAAATTGGGGTGTGGGGCAATGTGGGGAAGCAATTTAGATTCACTTTGTAAAATGCCCCAATACTTTGATAAAATACCCCGCAAATCTTGCCACTGATTATTGAACATTGTGATAATTCCAAGTGGCTTCTCCACAATTTTAGCCTGACTTTGTAAGAGATCCCCCCTATTGCTGTGATTGGCTGCAGAAAATGCACGAGAAATAACCCGTTTGGGGTAGCCTCTTTCTCGAAAGCGTGCCGTAAGATCGCGGGAATGTGTCATGAAGTCCTGATGGTCACTACAATTTCTCCTAATTCTGTAAAATTGGCCCTTTGGAATACCTGTTTTAAGATGCAGCGGATGGAAGCTAGCAAAATGTAACAGGCTATTTGTAGCCGTGGGTTTCCGATACAGAGTTGTGGAGACTTTAGGTCCCTTCACTTGCAATCTCAGGTCCAAAAATTCAATGTCCGTCTGGGAATAATGTGAGGTCAGACGTATGTTCCAGGGATTATCATTCAGTATGCCCACGAATTCTTTGCAATGATCAAGGGTGCCTGTCCAGATAAACACAACATCATCAATATAGCGAAACCACTTAATGACATGTTTAGAGAAGTAGTCCAGACAAAACACCCCTGTGACCTCCCACCACCCTAAAAAAAGATTGGCGTACGCGGGGGCACAACGTGCCCCCATAGCGGTGCCCCTTACCTGTCTGTAGTAGACCCGGTCAAAGATGAAATAATTCTGATCCAGAACAAACAGCAGCAGATCAAGAATGAACGAGTCATGTCCTCTGTCCCCAGTGGTGTTAGAATCCAGAAAAAAGGACACAGCACGTATACCCAATTCGTGCCCAATGCACGTATAAAGAGACTCCACATCAAGAGTGACAAGCCATGCCCCTGCTGGAATCTCCAAATCCTGGAGTTGTACAATGAGTGATGTGGAGTCCTTGACGTAGGACTGAAGAGACACAACTAAGGGCTGAAGAAAAAAATCAATATAAATACACGGCCGCTCAAGTAACCCACCAATCCCAGAGACTATCGGCCTCCCCGGAGGGGCCTGTAAAGATTTGTGCACCTTCGGAAGCATGTAGAAGGTGGGAGTCCTGGGATGCTGGTTAGTGAGAAAATCTTGTTCTCGTTTATTGATAATATTCCGTGAATAAGCAGCCTCCAATAGGCGTTTTAGTTTGCCCTGGAAAACACAAGTGGGATCAGAGGGAAGTACTTGATAGCACTCTTTGTCCCCCAATTGACGAAAGGCTTCTTGTGTATAGAGGTCAACCGGCCAGATCACCAAGTTGCCCCCCTTATCCGCCTCGCGGATTACAAAATCCCTATTGGAGCCCAATCTTGCCAAAATGGTCTGGTCTTTTTGACTGATATTTCTCCCTCTAATGGGGTCAAGTTTAAGATCATGTACCTCTCTGCATACCGCATTGAAGAAGCTCTGTACCGCCGGGCACAACGTAAATGGAGGTGTGGCTTGCGAGGGAAGTCTTCCGGTGAATTTTCTTCTGGGCTGGCACTCTTCTCCCTCTTCCAGTAGGTCCAAAAGATCTCTCAGAACCAATCTATCAGCCAAGGGCAGCTCATCTAAGGTGGAAGGACGATGATAAAGCAATTTAAACGTTAACTGCCTACAGAACAGGTAGACATCTTTGATGAATGTAAACTTTTCAAGCCCACTGGTTGGGCAAAACGAGAGGCCCTTTTCCAATAGCTCAGTCTCACGTTCTGATAAAGCATAATTAGATAAATTAATGATTTGTAGCTTACCAGTGGTTGATGATGGCTCTAGTATTGACGTCTCCTGTTCTGCCGTGTCTCCCGTGAATACCGGGGCGACCAAACTTTGCGATTCCGAGTGCGCCTCTTTTGGGCCGTGTCTCCTCCTGCGGCCCCTCCTCCTGCGCCTTCGATGTCGCTTGTTTCGGAGGATAAAAAACCATCACTGGAAGGTATGTCCGAAGTAGTAACTGTGCCAGTCTCGGCCTGATCCAACCTATTTCCAGGCCTCCTATTCCCCTTATGTGACCACTTGAAGGCCTGACCATTTTTGAAGTCCATCTGGTCTCTCCTGAATTTTTGTCTCTTTTTACTAGTAATTTCTTTTTCAAAAGCGTCGAGTGTCATCTTAAGCTGGCCCTGAAATGGTTCCACCAAAGTTTTGTGGTCAAATCTACCTAATTTACACTCACACGTCTGGAGTTTGTCTTTCAAAGAACTCAAAACTCCCTGGTCATGTTCAATCAACATGTCCAAGATAATAAATGAACATTTAGAAAGACCCGATTCCCAAGTCTTTTGAAACCCAGCATCTACCTCCCAGGCCGGGAAAATTTGTACTCTAAGACCCCTGGGGATGATGCCTACTCGCTTATACTCTTCCAGGGTTTTTAGGTTCCACCAAGTTTTGGCATATGCTTTGTGCAAATTAGTTAATTCTCTGGTCACCTGATGAAACCCATCCATTCCAGATCCACCGTCAGAAACACCCAAATTATCATCATGAAATAAATTCTTGGCCTGGCTACTCCATGCAGCCTCCCTAGCTGCCAAATCCATATTGGTAATAACAGTCTACAAACTATATATAAAATACTGAGTAATCAATACCCAAGTTAGAACATAAGACCATGTGCCAACACCCCGAAAATGCGGATAACTAACCGCATACCAGCACTGTAAACCAAACTAAGAAAAATGGGGGCACCACAGTCAATGGGACTCAAACCAAGGCCTGAAAAAATGTCACATATAAACTGAAGAAGAAAGATGGGCCTTATAAATGGGAGTCACCACTCTGTCAATAATGCAGTAAAAAATGTACAGCTTTATTAAACATGTATGCAGGAGACAGACAACACTAAAAACATTTAAAACACCAGAGGGATATACAATATCCCCATACCAACAGATGGCCCGTAATAGGGCAGACAGACCGCACCCCCCTAACAGAGTATAATACACACGCCTACTTGGCTGACAAGAGCCTGAATGGTACAAAATATATAAACAATGTATACAGCCTGGCCAGTCCCATACAGTGATCCTGGCAAGCACCCTATGGAAAAAGTACCGCAATTAACACAGATGGTATAATAATGTACAGAGCATAATACAACCCATACAAGTGGTGAAAAATATATAATAATAATGCAGTGCAAATAAAGAGCAAATAAAGAAATAAGTATACTGACCAAAGTTCACCTAAAATGAAGCCAACCATCTAAAGTCAATCAAATACCAATGAGAAGGAATGGCTACCATGTCCCATAGGTGCCGCTATAAGGCAGGGTCAGGCTGGGTAAACCTAAATCAAAGAGGCATGTGTACCCTGAAAGGGAAGGAGGTGCGGACAGCAGGCACCCAACGCGTGTCGCCACACGGAGGTGGCATCGTCAGGGGTAGTGCCAGCTCGTCCTACCTCCTGCTTAAATACCAAATGTTAAATACCTTACCGGCAGCAGCTGTGCAGCTATGGGAAGCGCTGCATGGAGTGTGTGTGATGGCGTCTGCAAGTGCCGGGCCCGGCGTGTAAGCACTGCGCATGCGCCGGCTTCCAGGGGCGGAAGTGTACACTCCGCTCCACGTTGCCAAGGCGACATGCTCACAGCAGAAAGGGCGCTTGCGCAAAGTGTCTTACTGCTGTGAGGTGAGTGGGGACAGGTCGTAGCCATGAATTCCCATAAGGGGCGCGACCCAGGAGCCTATCAATACAGAGTGTTATTTTCAATCGCTACAAAGAACGTACATATAGATATGAGCAGCGAAGATACTGGGCTTGAACAAGCAACAGAACACTCAGGGATAAAGAACATACCATATGTACTCATGAAATAAAAGTACTGTTTTCAAGAAGTGGTAATTACAAGGACCATACAAAAATGAAAAGAAAAAATAAAAAATTAAAAAACGAAAGAAAAAAAAAAAAAAAAAAAGGAAAAACTAATAAAAAGTGGAAAATAATAATAAATGAAGAATGTGAATACATATACCAATACAGCTCATAAATGATATAACCTCATAATATGGAGAATACCATTTCCACAGACATAGGAGGATGGTAATTTCAAAAATATAAGACAATCCCGGACAAAAAATAGAATAAAAATTACTCATAATTAGTGTTGAGCGATACCGTCCGATACTTGAAAGTATCGGTATCGGAAAGTATCGGCCGATACCGGCAAAGTATCGGATCCAATCCGATACCGATACCCGATACCAATACAAGTCAATGGGACTCAGGTATCGGACGGTATTCCTGATGGTTCCCAGGGTCTGAAGGAGAGGAAACTCTCCTTCAGGCCCTGGGAACCATATTAATGTGTAAAAGAAAGAATTAAAATAAAAAATATCGCTATACTCACCTGTCCGACGCAGCCGGGACCTCAGCGAGGGAACCGGCAGCGTTGTTTGTTTAAAATTCGCGCTTTTACTTGGTTACGTGAGGTCCCGGCTTGTGATTGGTCAGGGCGGCCATGTTGCCGGGACGCGGACCAATCACAGCAAGCCGTGACGAAATTACGTCACGGCTTGCTGTGATTGGTCCGCGTCCCGGCAACATGGCCGCCGTTAACCAATCACAAGCCGTGACGTCACGGGAGGCTGGACATGCGCGTATTTTGAAAAGCGCGCGTGTCCAGCCTCCAGTGACGTCCCGGCTTGTGATTGGTTAATGGCGGCCATGTTGCCGGGACGTCACTGGAGGCTGGACACGCGCGCTTTTCAAAATACGCGCATGTCCAGCCTCCCGTGACGTCACGGCTTGTGATTGGTTAATGGCGGCCATGTTGCCGGGACGCGGACCAATCACAGCAAGCCGTGACGTAATTTCGTCACGGCTTGCTGTGATTGGTCCGCGTCCCGGCAACATGGCCGCCCTGACCAATCACAAGCCGTGACGTCACGGGAGGCTGGACACGCGCGCTTTTCAAAATACGCGCATGTCCAGCCTCCCGTGACGTCACGGCTTGTGATTGGTTAATGGCGGCCATGTTGCCGGGACGTCACTGGAGGCTGGACACGCGCGCTTTTCAAAATACGCGCATGTCCAGCCTCCCGTGACGTCACGGCTTGTGATTGGTTAATGGCGGCCATGTTGCCGGGACGCGGACCAATCACAGCAAGCCGTGACGTAATTTCGTCACGGCTTGCTGTGATTGGTCCGCGTCCCGGCAACATGGCCGCCCTGACCAATCACAAGCCGGGACTTCACGTAACCAAGTAAAAGCGCAAAATTTAAACAAACAACGCTGCCGGTTCCCTCGCTGAGGTCCCGGCTGCGTCGGACAGGTGAGTATAGCGATATTTTTTATTTTAATTCTCTTTTTTACACATTATTACATTAATGTTGTTGCGATACCCGATACCCGATACCACAAAAGTATCGGATCTCGGTATCGGAAATTCCGATACAGCAAGTATCGGCCGATACCCGATACTTGCAGTATCGGAATGCTCAACACTACTCATAATGTAAAAAGTAGTATATAAACAAACATGAAAAAGTGATAGTTTCCAAAGTACAAAAAACAAAAACAAAACACACACATAGCCATTAGCCAACAAATACATAGAGTACAGAAAGATACCAGATAGTAATGTAGTTCATTGTTTATAAAAACCGGTGAATAATAAATCTTCATTAATGCCCATGGGGATGACACAATTCAGATCAAAAATCCACTTAGATTCTCGCTTTAATAGTTCCAAGGTAATATTTCCTCCCCTAATGTTCATGTGTACTGCTTCAAGTCCAAGCACCTTCGTACCAGCCCATTGCGCATTATGTTCAGCCAGAAAATGCGCAGCCACAGAGGTGAGGGTTTTTCCCTTTGACTTATCCTTTTTTGCCGTAGTAATGGTGGAAAAATGTTGCTGTATACGTCTCCTAAGTTCCTGTGTAGTCTGGCCCACATACACCTTCGGACAAGGACACACCAATGCATAGACCAAATTCCGGGACCTGCAATTGAAGTAGGCCTTGATGGGAGTCTGTGGAAACAAAGAGGGCACCGTGATTCTTTGATTGCCACTAGTAAATGGACAAATGCTACAGTTTCCACAGGGAAAAGTACCAATCAATCTGCCTCCTCTGCGAATTTTTGTAACAGGACGCTGGAAATGGCTGTGGCTCAAACAGTCTCTGAAACTTCTAGCCCTTCTCGCTATTAAATTGGGGTGTGGGGCAATGTGGGGAAGCAATTTAGATTCACTTTGTAAAATGCCCCAATACTTTGATAAAATACCCCGCAAATCTTGCCACTGATTATTGAACATTGTGATAATTCCAAGTGGCTTCTCCACAATTTTAGCCTGACTTTGTAAGAGATCCCCCCTATTGCTGTGATTGGCTGCAGAAAATGCACGAGAAATAACCCGTTTGGGGTAGCCTCTTTCTCGAAAGCGTGCCGTAAGATCGCGGGAATGTGTCATGAAGTCCTGATGGTCACTACAATTTCTCCTAATTCTGTAAAATTGGCCCTTTGGAATACCTGTTTTAAGATGCAGCGGATGGAAGCTAGCAAAATGTAACAGGCTATTTGTAGCCGTGGGTTTCCGATACAGAGTTGTGGAGACTTTAGGTCCCTTCACTTGCAATCTCAGGTCCAAAAATTCAATGTCCGTCTGGGAATAATGTGAGGTCAGACGTATGTTCCAGGGATTATCATTCAGTATGCCCACGAATTCTTTGCAATGATCAAGGGTGCCTGTCCAGATAAACACAACATCATCAATATAGCGAAACCACTTAATGACATGTTTAGAGAAGTAGTCCAGACAAAACACCCCTGTGACCTCCCACCACCCTAAAAAAAGATTGGCGTACGCGGGGGCACAACGTGCCCCCATAGCGGTGCCCCTTACCTGTCTGTAGTAGACCCGGTCAAAGATGAAATAATTCTGATCCAGAACAAACAGCAGCAGATCAAGAATGAACGAGTCATGTCCTCTGTCCCCAGTGGTGTTAGAATCCAGAAAAAAGGACACAGCACGTATACCCAATTCGTGCCCAATGCACGTATAAAGAGACTCCACATCAAGAGTGACAAGCCATGCCCCTGCTGGAATCTCCAAATCCTGGAGTTGTACAATGAGTGATGTGGAGTCCTTGACGTAGGACTGAAGAGACACAACTAAGGGCTGAAGAAAAAAATCAATATAAATACACGGCCGCTCAAGTAACCCACCAATCCCAGAGACTATCGGCCTCCCCGGAGGGGCCTGTAAAGATTTGTGCACCTTCGGAAGCATGTAGAAGGTGGGAGTCCTGGGATGCTGGTTAGTGAGAAAATCTTGTTCTCGTTTATTGATAATATTCCGTGAATAAGCAGCCTCCAATAGGCGTTTTAGTTTGCCCTGGAAAACACAAGTGGGATCAGAGGGAAGTACTTGATAGCACTCTTTGTCCCCCAATTGACGAAAGGCTTCTTGTGTATAGAGGTCAACCGGCCAGATCACCAAGTTGCCCCCCTTATCCGCCTCGCGGATTACAAAATCCCTATTGGAGCCCAATCTTGCCAAAATGGTCTGGTCTTTTTGACTGATATTTCTCCCTCTAATGGGGTCAAGTTTAAGATCATGTACCTCTCTGCATACCGCATTGAAGAAGCTCTGTACCGCCGGGCACAACGTAAATGGAGGTGTGGCTTGCGAGGGAAGTCTTCCGGTGAATTTTCTTCTGGGCTGGCACTCTTCTCCCTCTTCCAGTAGGTCCAAAAGATCTCTCAGAACCAATCTATCAGCCAAGGGCAGCTCATCTAAGGTGGAAGGACGATGATAAAGCAATTTAAACGTTAACTGCCTACAGAACAGGTAGACATCTTTGATGAATGTAAACTTTTCAAGCCCACTGGTTGGGCAAAACGAGAGGCCCTTTTCCAATAGCTCAGTCTCACGTTCTGATAAAGCATAATTAGATAAATTAATGATTTGTAGCTTACCAGTGGTTGATGATGGCTCTAGTATTGACGTCTCCTGTTCTGCCGTGTCTCCCGTGAATACCGGGGCGACCAAACTTTGCGATTCCGAGTGCGCCTCTTTTGGGCCGTGTCTCCTCCTGCGGCCCCTCCTCCTGCGCCTTCGATGTCGCTTGTTTCGGAGGATAAAAAACCATCACTGGAAGGTATGTCCGAAGTAGTAACTGTGCCAGTCTCGGCCTGATCCAACCTATTTCCAGGCCTCCTATTCCCCTTATGTGACCACTTGAAGGCCTGACCATTTTTGAAGTCCATCTGGTCTCTCCTGAATTTTTGTCTCTTTTTACTAGTAATTTCTTTTTCAAAAGCGTCGAGTGTCATCTTAAGCTGGCCCTGAAATGGTTCCACCAAAGTTTTGTGGTCAAATCTACCTAATTTACACTCACACGTCTGGAGTTTGTCTTTCAAAGAACTCAAAACTCCCTGGTCATGTTCAATCAACATGTCCAAGATAATAAATGAACATTTAGAAAGACCCGATTCCCAAGTCTTTTGAAACCCAGCATCTACCTCCCAGGCCGGGAAAATTTGTACTCTAAGACCCCTGGGGATGATGCCTACTCGCTTATACTCTTCCAGGGTTTTTAGGTTCCACCAAGTTTTGGCATATGCTTTGTGCAAATTAGTTAATTCTCTGGTCACCTGATGAAACCCATCCATTCCAGATCCACCGTCAGAAACACCCAAATTATCATCATGAAATAAATTCTTGGCCTGGCTACTCCATGCAGCCTCCCTAGCTGCCAAATCCATATTGGTAATAACAGTCTACAAACTATATATAAAATACTGAGTAATCAATACCCAAGTTAGAACATAAGACCATGTGCCAACACCCCGAAAATGCGGATAACTAACCGCATACCAGCACTGTAAACCAAACTAAGAAAAATGGGGGCACCACAGTCAATGGGACTCAAACCAAGGCCTGAAAAAATGTCACATATAAACTGAAGAAGAAAGATGGGCCTTATAAATGGGAGTCACCACTCTGTCAATAATGCAGTAAAAAATGTACAGCTTTATTAAACATGTATGCAGGAGACAGACAACACTAAAAACATTTAAAACACCAGAGGGATATACAATATCCCCATACCAACAGATGGCCCGTAATAGGGCAGACAGACCGCACCCCCCTAACAGAGTATAATACACACGCCTACTTGGCTGACAAGAGCCTGAATGGTACAAAATATATAAACAATGTATACAGCCTGGCCAGTCCCATACAGTGATCCTGGCAAGCACCCTATGGAAAAAGTACCGCAATTAACACAGATGGTATAATAATGTACAGAGCATAATACAACCCATACAAGTGGTGAAAAATATATAATAATAATGCAGTGCAAATAAAGAGCAAATAAAGAAATAAGTATACTGACCAAAGTTCACCTAAAATGAAGCCAACCATCTAAAGTCAATCAAATACCAATGAGAAGGAATGGCTACCATGTCCCATAGGTGCCGCTATAAGGCAGGGTCAGGCTGGGTAAACCTAAATCAAAGAGGCATGTGTACCCTGAAAGGGAAGGAGGTGCGGACAGCAGGCACCCAACGCGTGTCGCCACACGGAGGTGGCTTCGTCAGGGGTAGTGCCAGCTCGTCCTACCTCCTGCTTAAATACCAAATGTTAAATACCTTACCGGCAGCAGCTGTGCAGCTATGGGAAGCGCTGCATGGAGTGTGTGTGATGGCGTCTGCAAGTGCCGGGCCCGGCGTGTAAGCACTGCGCATGCGCCGGCTTCCAGGGGCGGAAGTGTACACTCCGCTCCACGTTGCCAAGGCGACATGCTCACAGCAGAAAGGGCGCTTGCGCAAAGTGTCTTACTGCTGTGAGGTGAGTGGGGACAGGTCGTAGCCATGAATTCCCATAAGGGGCGCGACCCAGGAGCCTATCAATACAGAGTGTTATTTTCAATCGCTACAAAGAACGTACATATAGATATGAGCAGCAAAGATACTGGGCTTGAACAAGCAACAGAACACTCAGGGATAAAGAACATACCATATGTACTCATGAAATAAAAGTACTGTTTTCAAGAAGTGGTAATTACAAGGACCATACAAAAATGAAAAGAAAAAATAAAAAATTAAAAAATGAAAGAAAAAGCGGCACCTATGGGATATGGTAGCCATTCCTTCTCATTGGTATTTGATTGACTTTAGATGGTTGGCTTCATTTTAGGTGAACTTTGGTCAGTATACTTATTTCTTTATTTGCTCTTTATTTGCACTGCATTATTATTATATATTTTTCACCACTTGTATGGGTTGTATTATGCTCTGTACATTATTATACCATCTGTGTTAATTGCGGTACTTTTTCCATAGGGTGCTTGCCAGGATCACTGTATGGGACTGGCCAGGCTGTATACATTGTTTATATATTTTGTACCATTCAGGCTCTTGTCAGCCAAGTAGGCGTGTGTATTATACTCTGTTAGGGGGGTGCGGTCTGTCTGCCCTATTACGGGCCATCTGTTGGTATGGGGATATTGTATATCCCTCTGGTGTTTTAAATGTTTTTAGTGTTGTCTGTCTCCTGCATACATGTTTAATAAAGCTGTACATTTTTTACTGCATTATTGACAGAGTGGTGACTCCCATTTATAAGGCCCATCTTTCTTCTTCAGTTTATATGTGACATTTTTTCAGGCCTTGGTTTGAGTCCCATTGACTGTGGTGCCCCCATTTTTCTTAGTTTGGTTTACAGTGCTGGTATGCGGTTAGTTATCCGCATTTTCGGGGTGTTGGCACATGGTCTTATGTTCTAACTTGGGTATTGATTACTCAGTATTTTATATATAGTTTGTAGACTGTTATTACCAATATGGATTTGGCAGCTAGGGAGGCTGCATGGAGTAGCCAGGCCAAGAATTTATTTCATGATGATAATTTGGGTGTTTCTGACGGTGGATCTGGAATGGATGGGTTTCATCAGATGACCAGAGAATTAACTAATTTGCACAAAGCATATGCCAAAACTTGGTGGAACCTAAAAACCCTGGAAGAGTATAAGCGAGTAGGCATCATCCCCAGGGGTCTTAGAGTACAAATTTTCCTGGCCTGGGAGGTAGATGCTGGGTTTCAAAAGACTTGGGAATCGGGTCTTTCTAAATGTTCATTTATTATCTTGGACATGTTGATTGAACATGACCAGGGAGTTTTGAGTTCTTTGAAAGACAAACTCCAGACGTGTGAGGGTAAATTAGGTAGATTTGACCACAAAACTTTGGTGGAACCATTTCAGGGCCAGCTTAAGATGACACTCGACGCTTTTGAAAAAGAAATTACTAGTAAAAAGAGACAAAATTTCAGGAGAGACCAGATGGACTTCAAAAATGGTCAGGCCTTCAAGTGGTCACATAAGGGGAATAGGAGGCCTGGAAATAGGTTGGATCAGGCCGAGACTGGCACAGTTACTACTTCGGACATACCTTCCAGTGATGGTTTTTATCCTCCGAAACAAGCGACATCGAAGGCGCAGGAGGAGGGGCCGCAGGAGGAGACACGGCCCAAAAGAGGCGCACTCGGAATCGCAAAGTTTGGTCGCCCCGGTATTCACGGGAGACACGGCAGAACAGGAGACGTCAATACTAGAGCCATCATCAACCACTGGTAAGCTACAAATCATTAATTTATCTAATTATGCTTTATCAGAACGTGAGACTGAGCTATTGGAAAAGGGCCTCTCGTTTTGCCCAACCAGTGGGCTTGAAAAGTTTACATTCATCAAAGATGTCTACCTGTTCTGTAGGCAGTTAACGTTTAAATTGCTTTATCATCGTCCTTCCACCTGAGATGAGCTGCCCTTGGCTGATAGATTGGTTCTGAGAGATCTTTTGGACCTACTGGAAGAGGGAGAAGAGTGCCAGCCCAGAAGAAAATTCACCGGAAGACTTCCCTCGCAAGCCACACCTCCATTTACGTTGTGCCCGGCGGTACAGAGCTTCTTCAATGCGGTATGCAGAGAGGTACATGATCTTAAACTTGACCCCATTAGAGGGAGAAATATCAGTCAAAAAGACCAGACCATTTTGGCAAGATTGGGCTCCAATAGGGATTTTGTAATCCGCGAGGCGGATAAGGGGGGCAACTTGGTGATCTGGCCGGTTGACCTCTATACACAAGAAGCCTTTCGTCAATTGGGGGACAAAGAGTGCTATCAAGTACTTCCCTCTGATCCCACTTGTGTTTTCCAGGGCAAACTAAAACGCCTATTGGAGGCTGCTTATTCACGGAATATTATCAATAAACGAGAACAAGATTTTCTCACTAACCAGCATCCCAGGACTCCCACCTTCTACATGCTTCCGAAGGTGCACAAATCTTTACAGGCCCCTCCGGGGAGGCCGATAGTCTCTGGGATTGGTGGGTTACTTGAGCGGCCGTGTATTTATATTGATTTTTTTCTTCAGCCCTTAGTTGTGTCTCTTCAGTCCTACGTCAAGGACTCCACATCACTCATTGTACAACTCCAGGATTTGGAGATTCCAGCAGGGGCATGGCTTGTCACTCTTGATGTGGAGTCTCTTTATACGTGCATTGGGCACGAATTGGGTATACGTGCTGTGTCCTTTTTTCTGGATTCTAACACCACTGGGGACAGAGGACATGACTCGTTCATTCTTGATCTGCTGCTGTTTGTTCTGGATCAGAATTATTTCATCTTTGACCGGGTCTACTACAGACAGGTAAGGGGCACCGCTATGGGGGCACGTTGTGCCCCCGCGTACGCCAATCTTTTTTTAGGGTGGTGGGAGGTCACAGGGGTGTTTTGTCTGGACTACTTCTCTAAACATGTCATTAAGTGGTTTCGCTATATTGATGATGTTGTGTTTATCTGGACAGGCACCCTTGATCATTGCAAAGAATTCGTGGGCATACTGAATGATAATCCCTGGAACATACGTCTGACCTCACATTATTCCCAGACTGACATTGAATTTTTGGACCTGAGATTGCAAGTGAAGGGACCTAAAGTCTCCACAACTCTGTATCGGAAACCCACGGCTACAAATAGCCTGTTACATTTTGCTAGCTTCCATCCGCTGCATCTTAAAACAGGTATTCCAAAGGGCCAATTTTACAGAATTAGGAGAAATTGTAGTGACCATCAGGACTTCACGACACATTCCCGCGATCTTACGGCACGCTTTCGAGAAAGAGGCTACCCCAAACGGGTTATTTCTCGTGCATTTTCTGCAGCCAATCACAGCAATAGGGGGGATCTCTTACAAAGTCAGGCTAAAATTGTGGAGAAGCCACTTGGAATTATCACAATGTTCAATAATCAGTGGCAAGATTTGCGGGGTATTTTATCAAAGTATTGGGGCATTTTACAAAGTGAATCTAAATTGCTTCCCCACATTGCCCCACACCCCAATTTAATAGCGAGAAGGGCTAGAAGTTTCAGAGACTGTTTGAGCCACAGCCATTTCCAGCGTCCTGTTACAAAATTTCGCAGAGGAGGCAGATTGATTGGTACTTTTCCCTGTGGAAACTGTAGCATTTGTCCATTTACTAGTGGCAATCAAAGAATCACGGTGCCCTCTTTGTTTCCACAGACTCCCATCAAGGCCTACTTCAATTGCAGGTCCCGGAATTTGGTCTATGCATTGGTGTGTCCTTGTCCGAAGGTGTATGTGGGCCAGACTACACAGGAACTTAGGAGACGTATACAGCAACATTTTTCCACCATTACTACGGCAAAAAAGGATAAGTCAAAGGGAAAAACCCTCACCTCTGTGGCTGCGCATTTTCTGGCTGAACATAATGCGCAATGGGCTGGTACGAAGGTGCTTGGACTTGAAGCAGTACACATGAACATTAGGGGAGGAAATATTACCTTGGAACTATTAAAGCGAGAATCTAAGTGGATTTTTGATCTGAATTGTGTCATCCCCATGGGCATTAATGAAGATTTATTATTCACCGGTTTTTATAAACAATGAACTACATTACTATCTGGTATCTTTCTGTACTCTATGTATTTGTTGGCTAATGGCTATGTGTGTGTTTTGTTTTTGTTTTTTTGTACTTTGGAAACTATCACTTTTTCATGTTTGTTTATATACTACTTTTTACATTATGAGTAATTTTTATTCTATTTTTTGTCCGGGATTGTCTTATATTTTTGAAATTACCATCCTCCTATGTCTGTGGAAATGGTATTCTCCATATTATGAGGTTATATCATTTATGAGCTGTATTGGTATATGTATTCACATTCTTCATTTATTATTATTTTCCACTTTTTATTAGTTTTTCCTTTTTTTTTTTTCTTTTTTTTTTTCTTTCATTTTTTAATTTTTTTTTTTCTTTTCATTTTTGTATGGTCCTTGTAATTACCACTTCTTGAAAACAGTACTTTTATTTCATGAGTACATATGGTATGTTCTTTATCCCTGAGTGTTCTGTTGCTTGTTCAAGCCCAGTATCTTCGCTGCTCATATCTATATGTACGTTCTTTGTAGCGATTGAAAATAACACTCTGTATTGATAGGCTCCTGGGTCGCGCCCCTTATGGGAATTCATGGCTACGACCTGTCCCCACTCACCTCACAGCAGTAAGACACTTTGCGCAAGCGCCCTTTGTGCTGTGAGCATGTCGCCTTGGCAACGTGGAGCGGAGTGTACACTTCCGCCCCTGGAAGCCGGCGCATGCGCAGTGCTTACACGCCGGGCCCGGCACTTGCAGACGCCATCACACACACTCCATGCAGCGCTTCCCATAGCTGCACAGCTGCTGCCGGTAAGGTATTTAACATTTGGTATTTAAGCAGGAGGTAGGACGAGCTGGCACTACCCCTGACGAAGCCACCTCCGTGTGGCGACACGCGTTGGGTGCCTGCTGTCCGCACCTCCTTCCCTTTCAGGGTACACATGCCTCTTTGATTTAGGTTTACCCAGCCTGACCCTGCCTTATAGCGGCACCTATGGGACATGGTAGCCATTCCTTCTCATTGGTATTTGATTGACTTTAGATGGTTGGCTTCATTTTAGGTGAACTTTGGTCAGTATACTTATTTCTTTATTTGCTCTTTATTTGCACTGCATTATTATTATATATTTTTCACCACTTGTATGGGTTGTATTATGCTCTGTACATTATTATACCATCTGTGTTAATTGCGGTACTTTTTCCATAGGGTGCTTGCCAGGATCACTGTATGGGACTGGCCAGGCTGTATACATTGTTTATATATTTTGTACCATTCAGGCTCTTGTCAGCCAAGTAGGCGTGTGTATTATACTCTGTTAGGGGGGTGCGGTCTGTCTGCCCTATTACGGGCCATCTGTTGGTATGGGGATATTGTATATCCCTCTGGTGTTTTAAATGTTTTTAGTGTTGTCTGTCTCCTGCATACATGTTTAATAAAGCTGTACATTTTTTACTGCATTATTGACAGAGTGGTGACTCCCATTTATAAGGCCCATCTTTCTTCTTCAGTTTATATGTGACATTTTTTCAGGCCTTGGTTTGAGTCCCATTGACTGTGGTGCCCCCATTTTTCTTAGTTTGACCTTCTTATATCACATATAAGGCTGATTAACTTTTATGCATTCTCCTTCTTTAACCCCTTCCTGACATCCGACGTACTATCCCGTCGAGGTGGGGTGGGCCCGTATGACCGCCGACGGGATAGTACGTCATAGCCGATCGGCCGCGCTCACGGGGGGAGCGCGGCCGATCGCGGCCGGGTGTCGGCTGCATATCGCAGCTGACATCCGGCACTATGTGCCAGGAGCGGTCACGGACCGCCCCCGGCACATTAACCCCCGGCACACCGCGATCAAACATGATCGCGATGTGCCGGCGATGCAGGGAAGCATCGCGCAGGGAGAGGGCTCCCTGCGGGCTTCCCTGAGCCCCCCGCAGCAACGCGATGTGATCGCGTTGCTGCGAGGGTCTTACCTCCCTCCCTGCCTGCTCCAGACCCGGATCCAAGATGGCCGCGGATCCGGGTCCTGCAGGGAGGGAGGTGGCTTCACAGAAGCCTGCTCAGTGCTCAGAGCAGGCACTGTGAAGCAGCCTGCACTTCTCGCAGATCGGTGATCTGTCAGAGTGCTATGCAAACTGACAGATCACCGATCTGTATTGTCCCCCCCTGGGGCAAAGTAAAAAAGTAAAAAAAAAAATTTCCAAATGTGTAAAAAAAAATAAAAAAAAATATTCCAAAATAATGAAAAAAAAAAAAAAAATATTATTCCCATAAATACATTTCTTTATCTAAATAAAAAAAAAAAAACAATAAAAGTACACATATTTAGTATCGCCACGTCCGTAACGACCCAACCTATAAAACTGCCCCACTAGTTAACCCCTTCAGTAAACACCGTAAGAAAAAAAAAAAAAAACGAGGCAAAAAACAACGCTTTATTACCATACCGCCAAACAAAAAGTGGAATAACACGCGATCAAAAAGACTGATATAAATATCCATGGTACCGCTGAAAACGTCATCTTGTCCCGCAAAAAACAAGCCGCCATACAGCATCATCAGCAAAAAAATAAAAAAGTTATAGTCCTGAGAATAAAGCGATACCAAAATAATTATTTTTTCTATAAAATAGTTTTTATCGTATAAAAGCGCCAAAACATAAAAAAAATGATATAAATGAGATATCACTGTAATCATACTGACCCGACGAATAAAACTGCTTTATCAATTTTACCAAACGCGGAACGGTATAAACGCCTCTCCCAAAAGAAATTCATGAATAGCAGGTTTTTGGTCATTCTGCCTCACAAAAATCGGAATAAAAAGCGATCAAAAATGGTCACGTGTCCGAAAATGTTACCAATAAAAACGTCAACTCGTCCCGCAAAAAACAAGACCTCACATGACTCTGTGGAGCAAATGTGGAAAAATTATAGGTCTCAAAAGGTGGAGACGCAAAAACTTTTTTGCTATAAAAAGCGTCGCTGGTTTCACACTTCCGTTTTTGTCTGCAGCGTTTTTTGCACAAAAAAACACATGCGTTTTTCCCCTATATTTAACATTGAAAATGCATGCGGTTTTTTTGTACGCGTTTAGTCGCGTTTTCAAACGCATGCGGTTTTTTTCTGCATGCGTTCATTTTCAGAAATACAACCTGCAGTATTTTCTTGCGTTTTTAAGCACATGCGTTTGTTTGCGTTAAAAACGCATGCATTTTTATCGGAAAAAAACAGAAAACACACTGAAAAGCCACCCACCACCATCAAGGTGATAAAGGGATCCAAACCCTAACCCTAACTCTACCCCTAACCTCACCCCTAACCGTTTAATGAACATTTTCTGACAGTCATAGTGCCACGTATTTCAGTGCCACGTATTTCAGTGCCACGTATTTCAGTGCCACGTATTTCAGTGCCATGTATTTCAGTGCCACGTGTTTCAGTGCCACGTATTTCAGTGCCACGTATCACGTATTTCAGTGCCACATATTTTAGTACCACGTATTTCAGTTGCACGTATTTCAGTGCCACGTATTTCAGTGCCACGTATTTCAGTGCCACGTATAACGTATTTCAGTGCCACGTGTTTCAGTGCCACGTATTTAAGTGCCACGTATCACATATTTCAGTGCCACGTATTTAAGTGCCACGTATTTCAGTGCCACGTATTTCAGTGCCACGTATTTCAGTGCCACGTATTTAAGTGCCACGTATCACATATTTCAGTGCCACGTATTTAAGTGCCACGTATTTCAGTGCCACGTATTTCAGTGCCACGTATTTCAGTGCCACGTATTTAAGTGCCACGTATCACATATTTCAGTGCCACGTATTTCAGTGCCACGTATTTCAGTGCCACGTATTTCAGTGCCACGTGTTTCAGTGCCACGTATTTAAGTGCCACGTATCACGTATTTCAGTGCCACGTATTTCAGTGCCACGTATTTCAGTGCCACGTATTTCAGTGCCACGTATTTCAGTGCCACGTATTTCAGTCACGTTTAGGGTTAGGGTTAGGGGTAGGGTTAGGGTTAGGGCTAGGGTTGGAGGTAAAGTTAGGGTTGGGGCTAAAGTTAGGGTTGGGGCTAAAGTTAGGGTTAGGGTTTGGATTACATTTACGTTTGGATTAGGGTTGGGATTAGAATTATGGGTGTGTCAGGGCTAGGGGTGTGGTTAGGGTTACCGTTGGGATTAGGGTTAGGGGTGTGTTTGGGTTAGGGTTTCAGGTAGAATTGGGGGGTTTCCACTGTCCAGGCACATCAGGGGCTCTCCAAGCGCGACATGGCGTCCAATCTCAATTCCAGCCAATTCTGCGTTGAAAAAGTAAAACAGTGCTCCTTCCCTTCCGAGCTCTCCCGTGCGCCCAAAAAGGGGTTTACCCCAACATATGTGTTATCAGCGTACTCGGGACAAATTGATCAACAACTTCTGGGGTCCAAGTTCTCTTGTTATCCTTAGGAAAATAAAAATTTGGGGGGCTAAAAATCATTTTTGTGGGAAAAAAAAAGATGTTTTATTTTCACGGCTCTGCATTATAAACTGTAGTGAAACACTTGGGGGTTCAAAGTTCTCACAACACATCTAGATAAGTTCCTTGGGAGGTCTAGTTTCCAATATGGGGTCACTTGTGGGGGGTTTGTACTGTTTGGGTACATCAGGGGCTCTGCAAATGCAACGTGACGCCTGCAGACCAATCCATTTAAGGCTGCATTCCAAATGGCGCTCCTTCCCTTCCGAGCTCTGTCATGCGCCCAAACAGTGGTTCCCCCCAACATATGGGGTATCAGCGTACTCAGGACAAATTGGACAACAACTTTTGGGGTCTAATTTATCCTGTTACCCTTGTGAAAATACAAAACTGGGGGCTAAAAAATCATTTTTGTGAAAAAAAAAAAGAATTTTTATTTTCACGGCTTTGCGCTATAAACTTTAGTGAAACACTTGGGGGTTCAAAGTTCTCAAAACACATCTAGATAAGTTCCTTGGGAGGTCTAGTTTCCAATATGGGGTCACTTGTGGGGGGTTTGTACTGTTTGGGTACATCAGGGGCTCTGCAAATGCAACGTGACGGCTGCTGACCAATCCATTTAAGTCTGCATTCCAAATGGCGCTCCTTCCCTTCCGAGCTCTGTCATGCGCCCAAACAGTGGTTCCCCCCCACATATGGGGTATCAGCGTACTCAGGACAAATTGGACAACAACTTTTGGGGTCTAATTTATCCTGTTACCCTTGTGAAAATACAAAACTGGGGGCTAAAAAATCATTTTTGTGAAAAAAAAAAAAAAGAATTTTTATTTTCACGGCTTTGCGCTATAAACTTTAGTGAAACACTTGGGGGTTCAAAGTTCTCAAAACACATCTAGATAAGTTCCTTGGGAGGTCTAGTTTCCAATATGGGGTCACTTGTGGGGGGTTTGTACTGTTTGGGTACATCAGGGGCTCTGCAAATGCAACGTGACGGCTGCTGACCAATCCATTTAAGTCTGCATTCCAAATGGCGCTCCTTCCCTTCCGAGCTCTGTCATGCGCCCAAACAGTGGTTCCCCCCCACATATGGGGTATCAGCGTACTCAGGACAAATTGGAAAACAAATTTTGGGGTCCAATTTATTCTGTTACCCTTGTAAAAATACAAAGCTGGGGGCTAAAAAATCATTTTTGAGAAAAAAAAAAAAAAATTATTTTCACGGCTCTGCGTTATAATCTGTAGTGAAACACTTGGGGGTTCAAAGCTCTCAAAACACATCTAGATAAGTTCCTTAGGGGGTCTACTTTCCAAAATGGTGTCACTTGTAGGGAGTTTCAATGTTTAGGCACATCAGGGGCTCTCCAAACGCAACATGGCGTCCCATCTCAATTCCAGTCAATTTTGCATTGAAAAGTCAAATGGCGCTCCTTCCCTTCCAAGCTCTGCCATGCGCCCAAACAATGGTTTACACCCACATATGGGGTATCAGCGTACTCAGGACAAATTGCACAACATTTTTTGGGGTCCAATTTCTTCTCTTACCCTTGGGAAAATAAAAAATTGGGGGCAAAAAGATCATTTTTGTGAAAAAATATGATTTTTTATTTTTACGGCTCTGCATTATAAACTTCTGTGAAGCACTTGGTGGGTCAAAGTGCTCACCACACATCTAGATAAGTTCCTTAGGGGGTCTACTTTCCAAAATGGTGTCACTTGTAGGGAGTTTAAATGTTTAGGCACATCAGGGGCTCTCCAAACGCAACATGGCGTCCCATCTCAATTCCAGTCAATTTTGCATTGAAAAGTCAAATGGCGCTCCTTCCCTTCCAAGCTCTGCCATGCGCCCAAACAATGGTTTACACCCACATATGGGGTATCAGCGTACTCAGGACAAATTGCACAACATTTTTTGGGGTCCAATTTCTTCTCTTACCCTTGGGAAAATAAAAAATTGGGGGCAAAAAGATCATTTTTGTGAAAAAATATGATTTTTTATTTTTACGGCTCTGCATTATAAACTTCTGTGAAGCACTTGGTGGGTCAAAGTGCTCACCACACATCTAGATAAGTTCCTTAGGGGGTCTACTTTCCAAAATGGTGTCACTTGTAGGGAGTTTCAATGTTTAGGCACATCAGGGGCTCTCCAAACGCAACATGGCGTCCCATCTCAATTCCAGTCAATTTTGCATTGAAAAGTCAAATGGCGCTCCTTCCCTTCCAAGCTCTGCCATGCGCCCAAACAATGGTTTACACCCACATATGGGGTATCAGCGTACTCAGGACAAATTGCACAACATTTTTTGGGGTCCAATTTCTTCTCTTACCCTTGGGAAAATAAAAAATTGGGGGCAAAAAGATCATTTTTGTGAAAAAATATGATTTTTTATTTTTACGGCTCTGCATTATAAACTTCTGTGAAGCACTTGGTGGGTCAAAGTGCTCACCACACATCTAGATAAGTTCCTTAGGGGGTCTACTTTCCAAAATGGTGTCACTTGTAGGGAGTTTCAATGTTTAGGCACATCAGGGGCTCTCCAAACGCAACATGGCGTCCCATCTCAATTCCAGTCAATTTTGCATTGAAAAGTCAAATGGCGCTCCTTCCCTTCCAAGCTCTGCCATGCGCCTAAACAATGGTTTACACCCACATATGGGGTATCATCGTACTCAGGACAAATTGTACAACAACTTTGGGGGTCCATTTTCTCCTGTTACCCTTGGTAAAATAAAACAAATTGGAGCTGAAATAAATTTTGTGTGAAAAAAAGTTAAATGTTCATTTTTATTTAAACATTCCAAAAATTCCTGTGAAACACCTGAAGGGTTAATAAACTTCTTGAATGTGGTTTTGAGCACCTTGAGGGGTGCAGTTTTTAGAATGGTGTCACACTTGAGTATTTTCTATCATATAGACCCCTCAAAATGACTTCAAATGAGATGTGGTCCCTAAAAAAAAATGGTGTTGTAAAAATGAGAAATTGCTGGTCAACTTTTAACCCTTATAACTCCGTCACAAAAAAAAATTTTGGTTCCAAAATTGTACTGATGTAAAGTAGACATGTGGGAAATGTTACTTATTAAGTATTTTGCATGACATATGTCTGTGATTTAAGGGCACAAAAATTCAAATTTGGAAAATTGCAAAATTTTCAAAATTTTCGCCAAATTTCCATTTTTTTCACAAATAAACGCAAGTTATATCGAATAAATTTTACCTTTAACATGAAGTACAATATGTCACGAGAAAACAATGTCAGAATCGCCAAGATCCGTCAAAGCGTTCCAGAGTTATAGCCTCATAAAGGGACAGTGGTCAGAATTGTAAAAATTGGCCCGGTCATTAACGTGCAAACCACCCTTGGGGGTGAAGGGGTTAAATCTGCAGGACCGCCTGTCCTAACTGCTCCAGACCTACTGCCTCTCCTTTCTGTTACAGGACTGCCCCTTTCAGCCCGGGCCTACTGTCATTCCACTACTATACACAGTATAGAACATATCATTTTTCTTTCAGTTTAAGATCACTGAGCCATCTCTATATGGCTCCTAGGAGGACTCACTACTAAACCCCTACAGGTTCACTTCCTGTCCTCATTCCTCTATTATCATTATTGAACATTTCTTACAATCAACTAATTGGTTACATTTAACTTTCACATATCAACATCATCAATACTTTCTTTTCAAGACATTATTGCCATTCAACCATCTTAAGGCAACACTGTTCATAAGTGCAGGATGTGAACATCCCCTTTAAGAGGGGACCAAGTCTCTATGAGGTAGTGCAACTTTTCAAGCTGCAAGTCCGTATGCAGCAAGGACTCCAGTGCAGGTTCCAAGAACCGTATCTTCGCAAAGAGTCCGTCTTTTATGTAAAACCAGTAGAGAGCACCTTTAAGAAGGTGCAAACTATATACAAGGAGTTTGTATCATGCATTGTTCATGATTCAGCAGTTCTGGATAACTTGTGCAAAAAGTAGAAAGCAAACAAAAATAAGAAACAATAGGGATCCCGGGTCAACAAAGGGATCCCTTTAAGAGTTAACCCTAGACGGGTTTTAGCAGCAAAATAACAGAGGAACAGTTAACTATGTACATTCATTAAAGCATTTTTGCTTACTCTGATGGTGGCTGTGCAGGGGGTGGTCTTTGGTCCCCGGCCGATGCAGCACCTGTGCTGGTAGTTGGTCTCTCAGGTGCCGTCAGATCAGCCGGTGTCTGGATTTGAAGGCTAACCCTGCTTGCAAGCTCGGCGGCTGCTACAAGGCGGACGGTAGTGATAGTGACGAGACCTGTCAAATCTGGATCAATCGGGGTCACGGCAACAGGTGACGCTCCCTCAGGCTCACACCGGTGGACGTTCCGAGCGCACCATCCTTGTGCATTCCGGCGGCGAGTGTAGGTCACCTGATCCCCCCTTTGCAATGGGTCATCGTCTCGACTGCAGCAGGGAGTTTTTACGTTGTAGCTAGTAACGAAGACGTCAGTTGGTAGTCCCGGTTCCTGTATGGAGCCCCAACCCCTCTTTGGGTGGAAGGCTAGCACAGTCCCCCGCTTTACCACATAGTTCCTGTTGTGCGCAGGCTTCCTGCGTTGCGTCTTCGGCATATCAGATTGTTCTGTTCCATCTCGGTTTTTCCAGTGTTGGATCAGACATTGTCTATACTGTTCCCAAGTGAGCACAGCAAGGGTGAGGCTCTCCCCCGGAGCTCCATACGGCTCGTTCCAGGGGGTGTCCCATCGGAGGATCACCCCGTCCGGGCCTACATCTATGGGTTCCCCCATCTTGGTCGGTAGTGGAGGTACCAGCTTCCCCATCGCGTCGGGGGTGAGGACTACCCGCTCCACTGAGAGGAAATGGTTATTGTTGCTGGGGTGAGGAGCGGTCACAGGAGCGGGATCGGTCAGGGGAGCCGGATCGGTCGGGAGAGCAGACTCGGCCGGGGGAGTAGGGGTGCCGTCCATACCTGCGCCTGATGTGATTCCACCGATGTCGATCTGTTCCGTTGACGAGGACACTGGAATCGGCTGCAGCCCGGACCGTGGCTCTTCCAGAGTGGTATCTTAATAAGGCTCCGCCCTCCATGGCTCCGTGGCTGGGATAGGTAGGCTCGGCTCCTCCACTGGCGGCTCCAAGGAGTTCAGGTCCTTCACCGGCGGTGGATGCGAGTCCGCCTCTGATGGGTGAGGGCAAGCCGGGATCACCTCGCCGTTGCTCGGGCACTTGCTGCTCATCGTCGCTGTCTGGCATTCGGCGGCAACGCATGCACCTGGCTCCACCATTTCTCCGAGGTCGGGCTCCTTCTTCACCTCGTTCCCGCCGTTGCAAATCAGGGGGCGGTTCTCCTCTGCTGCTGGGTAGGTCGTCCTCTCGCAGCAGGAGTCGGAGGGGGCGGTCGCTACTTCTGGCGCCGCTTTGGTAGTCTCCTCCCATGGCACGCCCTTCTTCTTCCTCTGCGCTCCCTGTGGCGCGGCAATGGCGGCGACTTTTGGCGGGAACTTTTGGCGGTAAATGGCAACACAGTCTTTGCAATAAAGTACAGTCCAAGCGCAGTAAATCACAGTTCCAAGGCACACATGACCCGATTCTTCAGGCTTAAGTAGATCCTGTTCGTGACGCCAAGTTGTAGCGCCCCCACTGCCGCAGGGCCGAGGGGTACCCGGTACCGGGCCTCTGAGTCTCTGTTCTGGGGTTGTCACGGTGGCTAGACCCGGTCCGTGACCCTGCTGAGGGGCGCACAATGATAGATGTGGATGGTGGTGGTGGTGGTAGTGGTGCGGTGCAGTAAATAACGAGGACACCAGGTTGCAGTCTCTTTACCTCTTTACTGAAGGCTTCTGGATCCTCAGTCCGGAATACGGTTAACCGGGCTGCGCAAGTCCGGCCGGTCCGATGGCACCTCCAGAGTTCCCTTTGCAGGTGGAAATCTGTGCCTTCCTTCTAGCGCTTGTGTGTTGTGGTCCTCCCCTGCTGTGCTTAAGGGATAGTCCCCACAACTGTTGTGTCTGTTTCTCATGTTCCCTCACAACAACTCGATTCTGATGTTCTTCTGAATCTCGTCCCCCAGATCTTATGGTAGGATGCACCCGTATGACGGGAAGGCTCGGAGCTCTTCCGGGACCCTAGAGTCGCCCCTCTCCACAAGTTGCCCCCTATGTCTGCGTAGGTGATGTAGGTGAGACAGCCAGCCTATAGCTCTCTGTCCTGCCGTTGGTTTGAAGTAATGCTTAGAGCTCTGTACTTCCTCGGCGTTCCGGCCACCGGTTAGTTACGCCTCAGTAGGATGTTGCCTCGATCTAACAGCACGACTCCTACTGGTATTTCTCCCTGTTGCGTTGATCTCGTTTCTCACTCAGCACAATAAATCTCGCTTCTTGTCCTTTCTTAGGGCACCGCCGCTATGAAGTGCAGGCGCGGTCCCGTAGCTTTCTTTCTGTTTGCCAGGCCTCTGTCAGGATCCCACCCCTGACAGGGACCCTACCGAATCTTCTCCTACAACACCCTCTGCCACAAGGTGTTGCCTGGTTCCAACCCAGTCAGCGTTCTCCCTAACTTCCTGCCTAACCCCCAGTTTTACCAGACTGTGAGGAATGGCCTAATGAATAGTACCCTTAGCTCCCCCTGGAGGCCAGACTGTGAAATGTATTGGTGTCTGTGATACCTGGTCAGATGAACTCCTTCAGTGCCATCAGACGTACCATAGCCCCCCTTAGCGGCGGAGCCACAGTACTGCAACGACCAGGACTCTGGGGCGCTGCAAGTACAGTATAATATTAGGTGTAGGAACCATATGTTAGTGGGACCACTTCAGCCCTGCAAAAAAAAAAAGAAACTTCTGGAGGGGTATTTTAATGTCTATAGCATCATTGGTGGCATAATGTAAATGGTTGGTGCCAGATTAGCCGAAGAATACACTGAGTATCCTCCACGACTGCTCAGTCTCTTCTCACCCCAACACCTGTGAGCCTAAAGTCTTTTTCCATTCTACTGTGCTTGGACCAGGTTCTTCCATCTAATCAGTGACCTACCAAGATAGCACTGGGAGGAGGGCAGGTGTACTGGGCGGATCTGGTCCTGGCTGAGATGCTGGTAATACGCTAGTTCGGAGATATTGTCTAGACGCACAGTGGAGTGCCGTACACCGGAGGTGCAGCATTCAAACAAAAGGGAGACAGAATTGTGAACTTGTAGGATACAGAATAATATAAATCATCTTTCTGTGGCTTTTTAGTGGCAGATGGTGACAGACTTTCTTCAAAAAATGTAAACGTTTTGGAACACTACTTTTCTATGTAATCCTATAAAAAAATAATAGCAAGACTGTATCAAATATTTAGTGTGTTAGGATACTGTTCCATCTGATCAATGTATGTCAATGGCATTACCCAACGCTCTATCATTCATATATAAGGTACTGTACTTTCTTTTTAGTAAAATCTCCCCTGCTTGTTTCTAAATCACTATGTACATCAGAAAATTGTTTTCCCAGTCGGTATCTTGACACTTTAAGATGTAGGTCTTCTCGCAGTGATGAGCGTACTCGGGACCATTTCAAATAAATGCATTATTTATCACACTATGAATATTTTAATAAGAGCAAAATGTTACAGTGTCTCTGTTTGTCTTTCCTCTTCTTGTTGCTATGTTACCAGTTTATATTTTCGTAAATTTTACTTAAAAAGATAAGACTTGGTCTGTATGTTTAAACCAATGTAACAAAAAAATAAATCTAAATCCATCTCAACACTGATCTAGTCCAGACAGACAGGACCACAGGCCACTAGCACACCAGAGAATATGTAACTGTACCATTGTAAGAGGTGTGGACAATGACGGTCACGTTCCTATACCTTAAGACACCAATCGCGTTATGTGAGTAAGTGTTTTGTGCCGTTTACATGTATTGTGATATATGTATAGAGTATGACAAGTATTGATAGTATAATCCATAGTGTATAACAGTGTTATAGGTAATGTTGGTAATGTATAATGTAGGATGTGTTAATGTAAGGTATTATAATGCATAGTGATGCAATGCACGATAGAGATAAGTGCTGTAATGTTTGCATAGAATGTAGGTGAATGCTTACCTCTGCCCAGCAACAGACTGCAGGATCAGAAAGAGAATTAATGTTGGAACTAGCCCACGAGGGAGTGCTTAGTCACGTTGTTTCCTGGTTAGAGTTAGATAGGAGTTGCTTTCTGCGGCGTCACAGGGGCTATAAAGGGGCGTTCCCGCCGACCGCCATCTTACTGCTGCTGATCTGAGCGTAGGGAGAGGATGCTGTCGCTTCGCCAGAAGCAGGGATAGCGTTAGGCAGGGTAAATTGACCCCAAAACCGCTTGTGCTGTAGCGATTTCCACTGTCCAACACCACCTTTTCTTTGCAGGGACAGTGGAGGCTAGATTTCTCTTCATCAGCTCTGTAGGTTATAAGGCTCCCTGATAGCTGCGTTGCTGTGTGTACGCCGCTGTGCAAACCAACTGCTTTTTTCAAAGCACAAATCCTGTTGCTCCTTCTGTTCTGCACAGCTAACTTGTTTGTTTGTCCACACTTTTGACTTTTGTGTGCAGTACTCCTTTTTATTGCTGCCTGCCACACTTTTCTGAGATTACTGTAGGGAGATAGTAATTGTAGTACTTTTTTTTTTTTTTTGTTATATCTCTTCAAGCCACTTTCTGCCACAGAAAACCTACTGTATAACAATGTGCCTGATTTATTCCTAATTCTCCCATAAAACAAAAAAAAAATTGGGAGATTAAGATTGGCAAATCTGCATTAGTGCCAGTCCTGTGTGTGGCTTCTGTCTTTTTTTTCTGCCACAGAAAACCTACTGTATAACAGTGTGCCTGATTTTTTCCTAATTCTCCCATAAACAAAAAAAATTTGGGAGATTAAGACTGTCAAATCTGCATTAGTGCCAGTCCTGTGTGTGGCATCTGTCTTTTTTTTCTGCCACAGAAAACCTACTGTATAACAGTGGGCCTGATTTCTTCCTAATTCTCCCATAAAACAAAAAAAAGTGGGAGATTAAGATTGGCAAATCTGCATTAGTGCCAGTCCTGTGTGTGGCTTCTGTCTTTTTTTTTCTGCCACAGAAAACCTACTGTATAACTGTGGGCCTGATTTTTTCCTAATTCTCCCATAAAAAAAAAAAAAAAATTGGGAGATTAAGACTGGCAAATCTGCATTAGTGCCAGTCCTGTGTGTGGCATCTGTCTCTTTTTCCTGCCACAGAAAACCTACTGTATAACAGTGTGCCTGATTTCTTCCTAATTCTCCCCTAAAAAAAAAAAAATTGGGAGATTAAGATTGGCAAATCTGCATTAGAGCCAGTCCTGTGTGTGGCATCTGTTTTTTTTTTCTGCCACAGAAAACCTACTGTATAACAGTGTGCCTGATTTCTTCCTAATTCTCCCATAAAACAAAAAAAAGTGGGAGATTAAGATTGGCAAATCTGCATTAGTGCCAGTCCTGTGTGTGGCTTCTGTCTTTTTTTTCTGCCACAGAAAACCTACTGTATAACTGTGGGCCTGATTTTTTCCTAATTCTCACATAAAAAAAAAAAAAATTGGGAGATTAAGACTGGCAAATCTGCATTAGTGCCAGTCCTGTATGTGGCATCTGTCTCTTTTTTCTGCCACAGAAAACCTACTGTATAACAGTGTGCCTGATTTCTTCCTAATTCTCCCCTAAAAAAAAAAAATTGGGAGATTAAGACTGGCAAATCTGCATTAGTGCCAGTCCTGTGTGTGACATCTGTTTTTTTTTTCTGCCACAGAAAACCTACTGTATAACAGTGTGCCTGATTTCTTCCTAATTCTCCCATAAAACAAAAAAAAAAGTGGGAGATTAAGATTGGCAAATCTGCATTAGTGCCAGTCCTGTATGTGGCATCTGTCTCTTTTTTCTGCCACAGAAAACCTACTGTATAACAGTGTGCCTGATTTCTTCCTAATTCTCCCATAAAACAAAAAAAAGTGGGAGATTAAGATTGGCAAATCTGCATTAGTGCCAGTCCTGTGTGTGGCTTCTGTCTTTTTTTTCTGCCACAGAAAACCTACTGTATAACTGTGGGCCTGATTTTTTCCTAATTCTCACATAAAAAAAAAAAAATTGGGAGATTAAGACTGGCAAATCTGCATTAGTGCCAGTCCTGTATGTGGCATCTGTCTCTTTTTTCTGCCACAGAAAACCTACTGTATAACAGTGTGCCTGATTTCTTCCTAATTCTCCCCTAAAAAAAAAAAAATTGGGAGATTAAGACTGGCAAATCTGCATTAGTGCCAGTCCTGTGTGTGACATCTGTTTTTTTTTTCTGCCACAGAAAACCTACTGTATAACAGTGTGCCTGATTTCTTCCTAATTCTCCCATAAAACAAAAAAAAAAGTGGGAGATTAAGATTGGCAAATCTGCATTAGTGCCAGTCCTGTGTGTGGCTTCTGTCTTTTTTTTCTGCCACAGAAAACCTACTGTATAACAGTGTGCCTGATTTCTTCCTAATTCTCCCCTAAAAAAAAAAAATTGGGAGATTAAGATTGGCAAATCTGCATTAGTGCCAGTCCTGTGTGTGACATCTGTTTTTTTTTTCTGCCACAGAAAACCTACTGTATAACAGTGTGCCTGATTTCTTCCTAATTCTCCCATAAAACAAAACAAAAAGTGGGAGATTAAGATTGGCAAATCTGCATTAGTGCCAGTCCTGTGTGTGGCTTCTGTCTTTTTTTTCTGCCACAGAAAACCTACTGTATAACTGTGGGCCTGATTTTTTCCTAATTCTCCCATAAAAAATAAATAAATTGGAGATTAAGACTGGCAAATCTGCATTAGTGCCAGTCCTGTGTGTGGCATCTGTCTTTTTTTTCTGCCACAGAAAACCTACTGTATAACAGTGGGCCTGATTTCTTCCTAATTCTCCCATAAAACAAAAAAAAAATTGGGAGATTAAGATTGGCAAATCTGCATTAGTGCCAGTCCTGTGTGTGGCTTCTGTCTTTTTTTTCTGCCACAGAAAACCTACTGTATAACTGTGGGCCTGATTTTTTCCTAATTCTCCCATAAAAAAAAATAATTTGGAGATTAAGACTGGCAAATCTGCATTAGTGCCAGTCCTGTGTGTGGCATCTGTCTTTTTTTTCTGCCACAGAAAACCTACTGTATAACAGTGGGCCTGATTTCTTCCTAATTCTCCCATAAAACAAAAACAAAATTGGGAGATTAAGATTGGCAAATCTGCATTAGTGCCAGTCCTGTGTGTGGCTTCTGTCTTTTTTTTCTGCCACAGAAAACCTACTGTATAACTGTGGGCCTGATTTTTTCCTAATTCTCCCATAAAACAAAAAACAATTGGGAGATTAAGACTGGCAAATCTGCATTAGTGCCAGTCCTGTGTGTGGCATCTTTTTTTTTCTGCCACAGAAAACCTACTGTATAACAGTGTGCCTGATTTCTTCCTAATTCTCCCATAAAAAAAAAAAAAAAAAATGGGAGATTAAGACTGGCAAATCTGCATTAGTGCCAGTCCTGTGTGTGGCTTCTGTCTTTTTTTTCTGCCACAGAAAACCTACAGTATAACAGTGTGCCTGATTAAATCACATGTGTCCCATATCCCCAAAAAAAATTAAAAGAAAGGGAGAATAATCTTGCCAACTCTGTGCATCTGTGCAAGTGCTGTCTGTGGTATCTGTCAGTCATTTTGTGCCACAGGAACTATACTGTGATATAGTGGGCCTGATTAAATCCCTTGTCTCCCATATAAAGTAAAAGAGGGACATTTCTATTGCCAGTGTGTGCATCTGCGTTAGTCCTATTAGTGTCATATCTGCCAGCCTCTGTCTGCCAATCAAACAGTGTAGTGTAATACAGTGGGCCTGATTTTTCCCTGCATTCTCCCACACATAAAAAAGGGAAATTTAAATTCACAACAAGTTCACGTACACCTTCTACCTGGTTTTACAGGACCACCTAACGGTTCTTAGTTAGGTTAAATTTTTCCAATAATGAGGAAGTCTGGTGGAAGAGGTCGTGGCCGTGGGCGTTCATTGCCAGCTGGTAATGATGGTAGTGATGGTGGTCGTGGAGCATCAGGTGGTCGTGGCCGTGGGAAAAGCAATATAGCCCCTAAGTCTCAAGTTGTTGAGCCAGCGTCATCGTCTGGCTACACAAGGCCTCGAAGGCTCCCTTTTCTGGGAGTAGGAAAACCGCTTTTGAAGCCGGAGCAGCAGGAACAAGTATTGGCTTTCCTTGCTGACTCTGCCTCTAGCTCTTTCGCCTCCTCCTCCTTGGAAAGTGCCAAATGTCAGAGCAGTGCGTCATCAGTGGATGCTCCCGCTCAGGAACAAGTCGCTTCCTTGTGTTCTTCACCCAGAACAACAGTGAAGGATGCGTCAGGCGACACAACTGGTTACTCCATGGAGCTCTTTACACATACCGTGCCTGGGTTAGAAAGGGAAATTGTTAACAGGCCATGCCCATTACAAGATGAATCGGACATGGAGTGCACAGATGCACAGCCACAGCCAGATTATTATGCTGTTCCTTTGACTCAGATCAGAACATTGCCCTCGCAGTGTACTGATCCAGAATCTGACCCCGATGAGACTATGGAGACCCGTCACGAACGCTATAGCACCGGCTTACACGGTGACCCAGAGGAAGGTGCACAGAACATAGAAGAGGAGGTCATAGATGACCCAGTTGTTGACCCCGATTGGCAGCCATTGGGGGAACAGGGTGCAGGCGGCAGTAGCTCTGAAGCTGAGGAGGAGGAGCCGCAACAGGCATCAACATCGCAACAGGTTCCATCTGGCAGGCCCATATCTGGCCAAAAACGTGTGGCAAAACCAAAACCAGTTGTAGGACAGCGTGGCCATCAGGTTAAAGTAGCTCAGTGTGCAATGCCTGAAAAGGTATCCGATAGGAAGAGTGCAGTCTGGAATTTTTTTAAACAAGATCCCAATGATCAGCACAAAGTCATCTGTAAGAAATGCTCAAGGACCTTCAGCAGAGGTCAGAATGTTAAAAATTTAAATAGAAGTTGCATGCATAGACATTTAACCACCATGCACTTGCAAGCCTGGACAAACTACCAAACGTCCCTTAACGTTGTAGCACCCTCTCACAATGAAGCTAGTCAGCAACGCGACATCCCTTCCCTCACTGTAAGCCCAGCGTTTACCACACTACCTGCAGGTAATGTGGCGGTTTCGTTGCAAGGCCAAAGCAATCAGGGAATCACCAGGTTCGTGGTCGGAAAAACTGTATGTAGGGCACCATCAAGAATACCATCACCAACCCTCTCTCACTCACCCATGTCCACCGGCACCCCCGCTAGTTCCACCGTATGCAGCTCTCCAGTCCAGCTCACCCTACATGAGACTCTCGTTAGGAAAAGGAAGTACTCATCCTCGCATCCGCGTACACAGGGTTTGAACGCCCACATTGCTAGACTAATCTCGTTAGAGATGATGCCCTACCGGTTAGTTGAAACCGAAGCTTTCAAAGCCCTGATGGACTACGCTGTACCACGCTACGAGCTACCCAGTCAACACTTCTTTTCGAGAAAAGCCATCCCAGCCCTCCACCAGCATGTAAAAGACCGCATTGTACATGCGCTCAGGCAATCTGTGAGTAGAAAGGTGCACCTGACAACAGATGCATGGACCAGTAGGCATGGCCAGGGGCGTTACATGTGCATCACGGCACACTGGGTTAATGTGGTGGATGCAGGGTCCACAGGGGACAGTAATATTGGGACAGTTCTGCCTAGCCCACGGTGTAGGAAACAGTTGGCTGTAGGCGTTCGTCCCCCCTCCTCCTCCTCGTCCTCCAGCAGAAGCGAGAGCTCGTCCACAGACCACAGTCGCACGACCACTCCATCCGCAGCTGCCACTGTTGCACATGAGGTGTCCAATTATGGAACAGCTTGTGGCAAGCGTCAGCAGGCTGTATTGGCAATGAAGTGTTTGGGCGACAACAGACACACCGCGGAAGTTCTGTCCGAGTTCTTGCAGCAAGAAACTCAGTCATGGCTGGGCACTGTACATCTTGAGGCAGGCAAGGTAGTGAGTGACAACGGAAGGAATTTTATGGCTGCCATAGCCCTTTCACAACTGAAACACATTCCTTGCCTGGCTCACACCTTAAACCTGGTGGTGCAGTGTTTCCTGAAAAGTTATCCGGGGTTACCCGACCTGCTGCTGAAAGTGCGCAGACTTTGCTCTCACATCCGCCGTTCGCCCGTACACTCCATCCGTATGCAGAACCATCAGCGGTCTTTGAACCTTCCCCAGCGTCGCCTAATCATCGACGTTGCAACAAGGTGGAACTCCACACTGCACATGCTTCATAGACTGTGCGAACAGAGGCATGCTGTTATGTATTTGTGGGAGGATACACATACATGGGCAGGCAGTTGGATGGCAGACATGGAGTTGTCATCTGTGCAGTGGTCGAAGCTCCAAGACCTGTGTCAAGTCCTTCAGTGTTTTGAAGAATGCACATGGCTGGTTAGTGCAGACAACGCCGTAATAAGCATGAGCATCCCCCTAATGCGTCTGCTGATGCAAAGTTTGACGCACATAAAGGAGCAGGCGTCTGCAGCCGAGAACGAGGGAAGCCTTCATGACAGTCAGCCATTGTCTGCTCAGGGAAGTCTACAGGACGAGGTGGTGGCCGAAGAGGAGGAGGAGGAGGAGGATGAGGGGGAAGAGTATTTTTTGGATGAGGAAGCTTCTCAGGGGGCAATAGAAAGTGCTGGCGGTGCAAGGCCGGGTTCAGGGTTTTTGAGGGAGACAAGTGACATTGATTTGCCCAAAATTGCTCCTCAACCCAGCATATGCACTGACTTGACAACTGGAACATTGGCCCACATGGCGGATTATGCCTTGTATCCTCAAAAGGGACCCACGCATTATAAAAATGATGACCGATGACGATTACTGGTTGGCCTGCCTCCTTGATCCTCGCTATAAAGGCAAATTGCAAAATATCATGCCACATGAGAACCTGGAACAAATATTGGCAACCAAACAAGCTACTCTTGTAGACCGTTTGATTCAGGCATTCCCAGCACACAGCACCGGTGATGGTTCTCACACGAGATGCAGGGGGCAACAGGGCAGAGGTGTTAGAGGTGCACAAATCAGAAGTGGCGTTGGACAGAGGGGTTTTCTGACCAGGTTGTGGAGTGATTTCGCAATGACCGCAGACACGACAGGTACTGCAGCATCAATTCAAAGTGACAGGAGACAGCATTTGTCCAGTATGGTTACTAACTATTTTTCCTCCATTACCGATGTTCTCCCTCAACCGTCATTCCCCTTTGATTACTGGGCATCCAAAATAGACACCTGGCCTGAATTGGCCGAATATGCATTGCAGGAGCTTGCTTGCCCAGCAACTAGTGTGCTATCAGAAAGAGTATTCAGTGCTGCTGGTTCAATACTGACCGAAAAAAGGACTCGTCTGGCTACCCAAAATGTTGATGATCTAACCTTCATTAAAATGAACCACTCATGGATTTCAAATTATTTTGCCCCACCTTTCCCGGCTGACACCTAGCTTTCCTGTAAAAAGGTCTTGCTTTGGGACTGGTATTACTGACTGTTCCAATCTCTTAATTTGCTGCTGCTGTTTGTCCAGCATACGACATGTTTACACCTCCCTAAATGGCCTAACTCCCCCCACGGGGCCGTGGTCTCGCCACTTGGCGCAAGCAGCCGTCTGAGTGCCGTTTGTCTGAAGAGGTGGGTGTGCCCACTTTTGGTCGACGGGACTCGCACTGGGTCCCTCATAGTACAATGAAGTGTCTCTGGCGGTGGTGGCGCGCACCCAACGTCAGACACACCGTTGTAACATGAGGGGCCCTGGGCTTGTACCACCATCCAGGAGAGAGTTTCCCCCACCCAGGTCAAACTGTGCTCTACCACTTTCAAAATTATCTCTCGCTGCTCCACCACTGTTAAGTCTATGCGCTGAAATCCTTCAATGGCTGGCACAGACAATAACAATTTGTTGACATGTATGATGCTAGTTTAAATAGTCAGGGCAGGGCCCTGTCCTACATTTACACCAGTAAATACTTTGCGCAAAATTACAATGTCTGAAAGTCAGCATAGGAGCACACCCCTGTACCTAAGTATACCACCCTTTTTTGGGGGGGGGTTTGGTTTTTTTTGGGAGACATTAACATCTATTTTGTTTTTGGGAGTACTTACTGTGTCAGACACTCCTTCCAATTGTCCTCCACTGACCACACCACACCAATGCTGCCTGTGTACCCCTGCCACATCATGGAAGCTGCATAGAGCCTATTTTATTATTTTAGGCCTAGGAAGTCTGTCTGCGGTCCCTCCTTCCAATTGTCCTCCACTGACCACACCAATGCTGCCTGTGTGCCCCTGTTGCCAAATTTAAGCTGCATAGAGCCTATTTTATTATTTTAGGCCTAGGAAGTCTGTCTGCGGTCCCTCCTTCCAATTGTCCTCCACTGACCACCCCAATGCTGCCTGTGCACCCCTGTTGCCAAATTTAAGCTGCATAGAGCCTATTTTATTATTTTAGGCCTAGGAAGTCTGTCTGCGGTCCCTCCTTCCAATTGTCCTCCACTGACCACACCAATGCTGCCTGTGTACCCCTGTAACCAATTTAAAACTGCATAGAGCCAACTTTTTTAGTTAACACATACTACCTTTGTCTGTCTGCGCCACTAAATCACGCTGTCCTCCACTGAAAAAGCTGAGCTTCAACCTTCAGGCTCTCATTAGGTAGTTGTTTATATAAGACAGCAGTTGCCCTACTACTTTGGTTGGGGCCTAGTAACGGTGTCTGCCACTCCTGGGTGTTCTCCTCCTTGGTGTTCTCCAGGTTTCCTTGTCTGAGCTTCAACCTTCAGGCTCTCATTAAGTATTTTTAAATGTAACACTTTTGTTGCCCTACTACTTGGGTTGGGGCCTAGTAACGGTGTCTGCCGCTGCTTGGTGTTCTCCTCCACTGAACAAAGCAGTGCCGCCTGTTTCCTACTGTTAGCAATTTAGAACTGCATTTAGCCTAGTTACTTATTTGGCCCTACTCACTGTGTTAGCCTCTCATTACAGTTGTCCTCCACTGAACAAAGCAATGCCGCCTGGTTAGTCCTGTTACCAATTTTGAACTGCATTTAGGCCACTTTATTATTTGGGCCTAGATCTGTGTTTCCTCCTCATCCTGGCCATTGCCCAGCCACTGCTAGATTAGCCAGCTGGTACATTGACCCAGACCACTACATTCCCCTTGCACTCTACACAGCCTGAATCTGACCCTGATGAAAGTCTCGTTCCTCTTCCCGCATGCTATACCACCTTACACGGGGACAAAGAGGAAGGTGCAGGTGAAAGTGCAGGTTCCTTCATCAGGTGGGGGGGCCAACTCGTTGGCGACGTCACTGGCACAGGGCCCCTCATAGTACGTAAAAGTGTCGCTGCCGGTGGGAGGCGCCCCCGCCGTGCAAACACACCGCCATACTGTGAGGGGCCCTGTGCCAGTGCCAATGCGAAGGAGTGGGACCCCCTGCTTGCTCAGGATCACAGCACTTGCAACGTTGCAATACTTACCTCTAACTGCTCCACCGCTGTGACGTAGTCCACATTTCCTGGGCCCACTAAAAACTTGAACCAGCCCTACCCCCCACAACTTTAGCCAAATGACCTCCCAATTTTCAATGGCTACCTATTATTGTAAGGTAAATTAAGATTGACAAGCTTAAGTAACAAGAATGGATGTTTTTGGCATTAAAATGGGCACTGTAGGTGTTTTCCTGGCCTCCACTCACTGCCGACTATGCTTCTGCAGCGCCCCAGAGTCCTGGTCGTTGCAGTACTGGAGCTCCGCCGCTAAGGGGGGCTATGGTACATCTGATGGCACTGAAGGAGTTCATCTGACCAGGTATCACAGACACCAATACATTTCACAGTCTGGCCTCCAGGGGGAGCTAAGGGTACTATTCATTAGGCCACTCCTCACAATCTGGTAAAACTGGGGGTTAGGCAGGAAGTTAGACAGAAAGCTGACTGGGTTGGAACCAGGCAACACCTTGTGGCAGAGGGTGTTGTAGGGGAAGATTCAGAGGGGTCCCTGTCAGGGGTGGGATCCTGACAGAGGCCTAGCAACCAGAGAGAACGTTACGGGACCGCACCTGCACGATATAGCGGCGGTACCCCAAGAAAGGATAAGAAGCGAGGTTTATTGTGCTGAGTGAGAAACGAGATCAACGCAACAAGGAGAATACCAGTAGGAGTCGTGCTGTAAGACGAGGCAACATCCTATTGAGGCGCATAACCGGTGGCCGGAACGCCGAGGAAGTATAGAGCTCCAAGCCAAACTTCAAACCTACGGCAGGACAGTCAGTTACAGGCGGGCTGTCTCACCCAGACCCAGGAAGACACAGGGGGGTAACAACAGGAGTGGGGCGACGCTGGAGTCCCGGAAGAGCTCCGAGCCTCCCCGTCATATGGGTGCGTCCTAACCGTAAGATCAGGGGGACGTAGAGGGAGAACATCAGAATCGAGTTGTGAGGGAACACGAGAAACAGACACAACAGTTGTGGGTACTATCCCGTAAGCACAGCAGGGGAGGACCACAACACACAAGCGCAGGAAGGTAGGCACAGATTTCCACCTGCAAAGGGAACTCTGGAGGTGCCATCGGACCGGCCGGACTTGCGCAGCCCGGTTAACCGTATTCCGGATTGAGGACTCAGAAGCCTTCAGTAAAGAGGTAAAGAGACTGCAACCTGGTGTCCTCGTTATTAACCGCGACCGGCACTACACCGCACCATAACATCAGCACCATACCACCACCTTTCACTGTGCGCCCCTCAGCAGGGTCACGGACCGGGTCTAGCCACCGTGACAACCCCAGAGCAGAGACTCAGAGGCCCGGTACCGGGTACCCCTCCGCCCTGCGGCAGTAGGGGCGCTACAACTTGGCGTCACGAACAGGATCTACTTAAGCCTGAAGAATCGGGTCATGTGTGCCTTGGAACTGTGATTTATTATTCTTGGATTGTGACTTATGGCAAAGACTGTGCTGAGCCACTTGCTGCCAAAATCCGCCGCCATTACAGCGCTGAGGAGAGCGCAGGAGAAGAAGAGAGGCGTGGAGTAGGCGTGGACCAGCTGGAGAGCGCGAAAGACAATGGCCGCCCAGTCTAAATATTTCTGCACCGTGAGGACGTGTCCGTCAGCAGCCGAGATCCGCCTCCTAATCCTCAATGGAGGGCGGAGACAAAAAAACGAAACCGCCCACAAAGGAGAGAGCGGGAAAAGGATCAGGAAGCGACCCACGTGGAGGACGCCATGGCCAGCAGCTCAGGACCCGAACGCGGGGTAGAAGCAGAAGACTCCCCCAACTACCCGGACGAGCACCGCAGCCAATCCTCCACGGACAGCGCTGATTTCTTGCAGGCTGAGATGGGAGACTTGATCCACCAGCTCCTTCAGCTGAACGTGAAGGCCCAGGCTCCGCACCAGGTGGCGCCGGAAGGAAGATCTCTGGCATCGGATCTTGTACCACTAACGGAGTTGCTGCTGAGGCCCTCACCGACACCGCCAGCGGAACCCGCCGCAGAGGAAGAGCCTGCATTGACCGGTGAGTTCGCCGACCCCGTCCCGCTGGCAGAGGGTTTGTTAGTGGGCCCCGTTGCAGCACCCCCTCTCCCTGGGACCCATAGACGCCAGCGCCTGTTACCATGGGAGGAGAAGACGGGTATGGAGCACCTCCTGAAGGCCCCGATTCTGCCCACTACCCTGCTGTGTGAAGCCCATGCAGAGCGCACAGTATGCCGCTGGGTGAACCCAGGATCCAACCTCATGGGGTTCCCCGGGGTGAAGACACAGGAAGGGGAGATGGTGCAGGCCCTGAGCTGGGAGGAATACCAGGCCCAGCTAGAACAGCAGTGGAAGGAGAAGGAGGAGGTGTACCAGGCCAGGCTGGAGGCCCACCATCAAAAAGACCTGGCGGTCAAGGACCGGGCCCGCAAGGACCCCGCCGCTCACCAGGCCCCGCGCAGGCAGGGCACCATCACCACCTTCAAGCTCCGCGGAGGCTGGGGCTTCATTAAAGAGCCGGGCCTGTACGCGGAGGTGTTTGTCAACCGAAGGGACGTGGAGTCGCATCTCCGAGAGGGCCACCCAGACCGGGATCTCTACCCGGGGGATGAAGTCTCGTACACTAGGCACTTTGGGGAAAAGGGGTGGTTTGCCCTGAATGTCCGCAAGAGGCAGAACCCTGTGATACCCCCGATTAAGGTGCCAGTGAAGCTGACCCCTGTAGCAAAGGTGCCCCCTTGTGGTCAGCCCATGGTCATTACCAGGACCACCGAGGTCACCCCAAAGTGCACCATGGTCAAGACCACGACATGCAGCATTGTCACCTCCACCACCCTTGTGGCCAAGGAGGCACCTCTTCAGGTGGGTGGTGCCCGTGCTGCTCCAGAACTGAAGACAGTGGGTACGCAGACCCCCAGATGGGACAACACGTCCCCTTATGCAGTATCAGGCGGTGCGCAATACCCTAGGGGGTTGCCTCTGCCGGTGCTGCCTCCTGAGTGGTTCAAGTAACTACACCCCCTACAGCTACAAGATGAGTAAGCAAAAATGCTTTAATGATTGTACATAGTTAATTGTTTTCACCGTTTTGCTGCTAAAACCCATCCAGGGTTATTCTTAAAGGGATCCCTTTGTTGACCCGGGATCCCTATTGCTTTTTGTTTGTTTTCTACTTTTGCACAGTTATCAAAAGACTGCCGAATCATGGACGGTGTATGATTCAAAAACTAATATTGTAAATAGTTTGCACCTTCTTAAGGGTGCTCTCTACTGGTTTTATACAAGAAAAGGACTCTTTGCGAAGATACTGTTTTTTGAAGACATTACCGGAGTCCTTATTGCGAACAGACTTGCAGCTTGAGAAGTTGCACTACCTCATAGAGACTTGGTCCCCTCATAAAGGGGATGTTCATTGATAGTACTTAGAGAATGATGATGCTCTAAAAGGAAAAGTAATAATGCTGATATGTGAAAGTTAAATGTAGCTAACTAGTTGATTGTAAGAAATGTTTAATGATGTTGATAGAAGAACGAGGACAGGAAGTGAACCCGTACGGGGTTAGTTAGTGAGTCCTCCTAGGAGCCATACAGAAATGGCTCAGTGATCTTGAACTGAAAGAAAAATGATATGTTCTATACTGTGTATAGTAGTGGAAGGACAGTAGGCCCGGGCGGAAAGGGGCGGTCCTGTGCAGAAAGGAGAGGCAGTAGGTCTGGAGCAGTTAGGACAGGCAGTCCCGCAGACGTAAAGAAGGAGAATGCATAAAAGTTGATTAGCCTCATAATGTGATTATAAGAAAGTCTTTAGTGGATTTAGCGAGTACGTCCTTAAAGGCAATGTTAAATTATTGTTCAAAGATTTTGCACTTAGTAGAATACCCGGTTGGGTAAGAAAAGTTATTCATAGTAAGTTAGTTAAAGTATTTAACTATGTTTGTAACGTTCAAGTGTCCTCACCTCCCATAAAGGGAAGCTCTGTTAAAAAGTTTACTTGTACTTGCATTTTAAAAATTGTATGTCTTTTTGCTGACATGTATTGTTGTTTTCTGCCCAGTCCAGGAGTACTGGATTTAACCGGGGGGGAGTGCAGCGCCCCAGAGTCCTGGTCGTTGCAGTACTGGAGCTCCGCCGCTAAGGGGGGCTATGGTACATCTGATGGCACTGAAGGAGTTCATCTGACCAGGTATCACAGACACCAATACATTTCACAGTCTGGCCTCCAGGGGGAGCTAAGGGTACTATTCATTAGGCCACTCCTCACAATCTGGTAAAACTGGGGGTTAGGCAGGAAGTTAGACAGAAAGCTGACTGGGTTGGAACCAGGCAACACCTTGTGGCAGAGGGTGTTGTAGGGGAAGATTCAGAGGGGTCCCTGTCAGGGGTGGGATCCTGACAGAGGCCTAGCAACCAGAGAGAACATTACGGGACCGCGCCTGCATGATATAGCGGCGGTACCCCAAGAAAGGATAAGAAGCGAGGTTTATTGTGCTGAGTGAGAAACGAGATCAACGCAACAAGGAGAATACCAGTAGGAGTCGTGCTGTAAGACGAGGCAACATCCTATTGAGGCGCATAACCGGTGGCCGGAACGCCGAGGAAGTATAGAGCTCCAAGCCAAACTTCAAACCTACGGCAGGACAGTCAGTTACAGGCGGGCTGTCTCACCCAGACCCAGGAAGACACAGGGGGGTAACAACAGGAGTGGGGCGACGCTGGAGTCCCGGAAGAGCTCCGAGCCTCCCCGTCATACGGGTGCGTCCTAACCGTAAGATCAGGGGGACGTAGAGGGTACCCCTCGGCCCTGCGGCAGTGGGGGCGCTACACTTCCCCATTGACTTGCATTGGGTTTCGTGTTTCGGCCGAACAACGACCCCGACTTTTCAAGAAGATCGGCCGATTTCACTCGACTCGACTTTTGACAAAGTCGGGTTTCGCAAAACCCGACTCGACCCCAAAAAAGTAAAAGTCGCTCAACCCTACTGCAGAGGTGTGATCTACAGCATAAAGGGACATACGGACAGGTATAGTGATGATCACCAAGACTTTTGGGAGAATACTCTGTATACTGAGGAGAAAAAAGTTGAACTTTTTGAAAGGTGTATGTCTCATTACAATTGGCGTAAAAATAACACATCATTTCAGAAAAGGAACATCATACCAACAGAAAAATATGGTGGAGGTAGTATGATGGGCTGGGGCTGTTTTGCTGCTTCAGGTCCTGGAAGACTTGCTGTGGTAAATGGAAAAATGAATTCAGCTGTATACCAAAAAACCCTGAAGTAGAATGTTCGTATCCTCAAGCTGAAGCGCACTTGGGTTATTGCAGCAGGACAATCATCCATAACACACAAGCAAGTTCACCTCTGAATGGCTCAGGAAAAACAAAAATAAGCCTTTGGTGTGGCCTAGTCAAAGACCTGACCTTAAACCAACTGAGATGCCGTGGCATGACCTTAAAAAGGTGGTTCATGCTCGTAAACCCTCCAATGTGACTGAATTACAACAATTCTGCAAAGATGAATAGGCCAAAATTCCTCCATAGCATTGAAAAAAACTCATTGCTGGTTACCATAAATGCTTGACTTCAGTTGTTGCTAGTGCTACTAAGGATGGCCCAACCAGTTATTAAGTTTAGGGGACAATCACATTTTCATACAGGGCCCTGTAGGTCTGGATGTCTTTTCCCTTAATAATAAAGACCTTCATTTGAAAATAAAGAAAAATAAAAGGAAAAAATAAATACAAAATTATAAAAAGCAAGAAAAAATAAATAAACAAAAAAATGGGACTGCCAGTCCGAATTGCTGTTTTTAACCCTGCTAAAAATATTATATCCAACATATATAAACAATATCTATGGAAAAGAGGAACACAATTTGGAATGTTTTTTAGAAAAAAAATAAAAACTAAAAAATGTGAAAAATAGACACATTTCCTATTTTTCTTTACAATTGCCTGATATCGGCAAAAATAAAAGGGAATATAAAAGTGAGATTAAAATGAAGCCTCGTGTATCGCAAAAAAAGATTTGAATAACTGAATGAGAACTTTTTTAGAGTCATTAGAGGCGCACATTGGATAAAATCCAAAAATGTGCTTGATCAGGAGTGAGGCAAAATGGTCCGTTGGTGAACAGGTTAATAATGATACAGGGGGCAATGGGCTATCTTAACGCATGATGCATTGGCCCACCATTTTTTTCAGGTTGCACAACGAGGCATTTCAGTCATAATGCTTTTTTATGTTCCTAAGAATATGGCAAATAGTTATGGCCTATTTAGCTTTACCAACCCATTACCAATTATGCAAGTCACGTTGTTTAACCCCTTCATGACCGGAGCTTTTTGCGTTTTTGTTTTTCGCTCCCCTCCTTCCCAGATTCATAACTTCTTTTATTCTTCCATCAGTGTGGCCATGTGAGGGCTCATTTTTTGTGGGACGAGTTGTACTTTTGAACGACACCATTAGTTTTACCATGTCGTGTACTCGAAAACGGGAAAATAATTCCAAGTGCGGTGAAATTGCAATAAAAGTGCAACTACACACTTGTTTTTTGTTTGGCTTTTTTGCTAGGTTCACTAAATGCTAAAAGTGACCTGCCATTATGATTCTCCAGGTCATTACGAGTTCATAGACACCAAATATGTCTAGGTTTTTTTTATCTAAGTGGTGAAAACAAATTCCAAAGTTTGCTAAAAAAAAAAAATGTGCAATTTTCCGAGACCTGTAGCGTGTCCATTTTTTGTGATCTGGGGTTGGGTGAGGACTTATTTTTTGCGTGCCAAGCTGACGTTTGTGTGCATATATGATCTTTTGATCGCCCGTTGTTGCATTTTAATGCAATGTCATGGCGACAAAAAAAATGTAATTCTGGCGTTTTGAGTTTTTTTCTCGCTATGCCGTTTAGCTATCAGGTCAATCCTTTTTTGATTGATAGATCGGGTGATTCTGAATGTGGCGATACCAAATTTGTCTATGTTTGATTGTTTTATTTTGAATGGGGCGAAATGGGGCTGATTTAAACTTTTATTTATTTTTTTTTTCATATTTTTAATCAAATTTTGGCATGTCTCAATAGCCCTTCATCGGAGGCTAGAAGCTGCCATAACTTGATCGGCTCTGCTACATAGAGGCAATGCTCAGATCGCTCCTATGTAGCTGAATTACAGCATTGCTATGAGCTCCTACCACAGGGTGGCGCTCATAGCAATCCGGCATCAACAACCATAGAAGTCTCAAGGAGTCCACTGGTTGTCATGCCGACGCACCGCTGACACTGATCACGTGACTGGGTCAGTGGTGATGGCCGGAAGCACGATTTAAATGCCGCTGTCAGAGTTTGATGGCGGCATTTAACTAGTTAATAGGCGCGGGCGGATTGTGATTCCACCCACGCCTATTGCGAGCATATGTCAGCTGTTGAAAACAGCTGACATGTCGCTGCTTTGAGGTGGGCTCACCGCCAGAGCCCACCTCAACGAGGGGCTTCTGACATCGTACGTACTATCCCGTCCAACGTCAGAAAGGGGTTAATGGCCTGCTGAGACCGGCCGACCATGCTTTTGTGCCCATGTTTGTTCAGTTCATATAGCAGATTATGCTATCGGCAGTACTTTCCTGCTTACAAAGGTTGCTGAGCTGCAGAAAATCATGATTTTTAAACTTTCTTAAAGCCAGAACAGTGTAAAGAGTGTGTAGTCGGTTGTCACAGGGTTACCGAAATGGAGCGGAGTCAGAAGACCGCAGCGTCTGGTTGCTCCTACTACCCTAAGAAGAAGCACTTCTCCAGTGTATTAAACGTGTTTGTTTCTTCCAGCAGAACAGGGGTTAATCGGCAATATTGGAAAGCTAATACATTCAGCTGTCCTCGGTTAGCCACTCCTTTCCCTGTAGAACGTAAGCCCATAAGGGCAGGGTCCTCTTCCCTCTGTATCAGTCTGTCACTGTTATTTTGTTTACTGTAAGTGATATTTGTGTTTTGAATGTAACCCCTTCTCATGTACAGCACCATGGAATTAATGGTGCTATATAAATAATGTTATATGTGAGTGTATATTTTTTGTGTGTGGAGTTTTCATTTTACCCTTGTCTTTGTCACCCTGTCTGTTGGGTTGGTGTATTGCAGTGCACAGTAGCTTCTCTCTTCCCTGGGTGGGGAAATGAGACAGAAGGAGGGCTGTTATACAAGATAAGGCAAGGGCGGAGGCCCCGGCATCTTCGCCACCTGAAGCATCCCATGGAACAGGGCAAGCTAAGGCGCCCCCTAGTGTTAGGGCCAGAAAAGCTGCTCCTTGGTCCCAAGTCACTCTTCAGTCGAATCGTGACATTAACTCTGACCGCAATCAATTTTTCTGATCCATGATGGATCCTATTGTGGCTCTGACAGGGCAGTTGCAGCAGCTCAGTCTAGAGGTGGCGAATTTACACATGATGGTTCTACAGCACCCCATTACATCTGGTGTGGGGATATTGCTCTCCAGGCAAACCTTTGTGGAGCCCAAGGTCACGTTACCAGACAGGTTCTCTGGAGGGTGTGACATATTTGTTGTGCTCCGTGAGGCCTGCAAACTTTTTTTCAGGTTGCGTCCAGTATCCTCAGGTACAGAAGAGAAATGGATGGGGATTGTAATTTCGCTCCTCCAGGGGGACCCACAAGCATGGGCATTTTCACTCCAGTCTGACTCACAGTCACTTCTGATGGTAGAGGGATTTTTTCAGGCTCTGGGGCTGGTGTATGATGACCCTGATCACGTCACCCTGGCTGAGTTCTCTCTGTGCCAAATCCAGCAAGGAGACCCCAATGGCAGAGAAATATTGCTCTGAATTTCGGAGGTGGGCCACGAACACTAGGTGGAATGACCCGGCCCTCTGTAGTCAGTTCTGTGAGGGCATCTCAGAGAGAGTAAGAGATGCTTTTGCTCTCTATGAGACTCCTGACTCATTTGAGGCAGCCATGTCTTTGGCGATCCGGGTTGATCGCCGTCTTCACCAGAGACATAGGGAGTCACCTATGGGGGTGGGAAGTCCATGGTTGAGAGTGGTCCGTACTAAGCTTACTGTGGAACCCATGCAGGTGGGTGTGGCGTCTCAACTTGGCAAATTGACGGTTGTCCATCGTAGGGGAGGTGTGTGTTTCTGTTGTGGCGAAAAGGGTCATTTTGTGAGCACATGTCCTTCTCGACTTCAATTTAAGCAACCGCTGGAAAACTAGTGAGCCCGGGTTACAGGAAGGTTTGCAACCCAGGTATACTTGTTAGATCGGTGGGTAAGACTCTTTTTTTTTTTACTGGCTACATTACACGTGGGTGGAAATAAGGTGGATGGTTCAGCCTTCCTAGACCCACATACAATGTCCAGACCTATACCAATTATCGCTATAGACTCCACTCCTCTAAAACAAGGGTACTTTACACAGGTGGTCCATGATTTATGGCTACAGGTGGGGGCCATACACATTGAAGTGTTAAACTGTTACGTGCTTGAGGGCTTGCCCTCACCTGTGGTACTGGGACTTCCTTGGCTTGCTCTGCATAATTCGATGTTCGATAAGCAGACACAGAAGGTGAATTAAGATCACAAAAGGAAATGTGCTAATAAAGACTAATAAATTTAAATACATACTGTAAAAATAATTTCTTTATTCAAATAATTAATAATAAATAAATACTAATATCAGCTGAATAGAGTAATGGCGCACGTTTTTTAAAAAGGTATATGATATTAAGTCTTCTTATATTTTCAACCCAGAAATCCAAGGTAGATGATAGGGTAAGACTAATCACTAGAGTTGAGCGACTTTAACTTTTTTAGGATCGAGTTGGGTTTCGCAAAACCCGACTTTGTCAAAAGTCGAGTCGAGTCAAATCGTCCGATTATCGCGCAAAGTCGGGGATCGACCGAAACACGAAACCCAATGTAAGTCAATGGGGGAGCAAAATATCTCTCTCTCTCTCTCGTCCCTGCGTTGTGTTGGACTGTGGAAATCGCTACATCCCAATAGGTAATATGGCGGTTTTACCCCCTGTGACGCCGCAGAAAGAAATCCGAAACCTATGTCATCACGCTGCCAACACTCCTTCATTGGCTGAAAAAATGGCGGGGAAAGCGTCATATGAAACGCGACTTTGGCAAGAAGATCGCCGACCACATGGCCGATCCCACAGTGGGATCAGGTCGGGTTTCATGAAACCCGACTTTGCTGAAAGTCGGCGATTTTTGAAAATGTCCGATCCGTTTCGCTAAACCCTACTAATCACCCAATATAACTCGCAGTGGCAGCTTATGCTGGATATGGTGTCTAAACATTGGCCAATTTTAACCAATGATCAGATTTTAAAGCAGTATCTTCCAGCAAAACCAGGTATTACGGCCCGACGAGCACCTAATTTGCAGGAACATTTGGTTAAAAGGGAAAGAAGAGTACAACTTATCAGTCTGTCGGCTTCTTGATTGCAGCATCTCTGTTTCCAATGGTGGCACCGACAAGAGCGTCACGTGATGTCTCAGGATTGTCTTGGTTAGGTGGAGATCCGGTCCCTTGATGCAGATGGAGAGTCTTTGATACATTAAGCGGGTTCCCGTACCCGTGGTTTCCTCATACTGGTCTCAGTTCGTTATACAGTATCATCAGAGCGTAGCTCTGCTCAGCAGCACAGGCGGGGAAAGGATCGAAATATCCTGGCTCAGTCACTGGTACAAGGCTAGGCCGCATGCATGCAGCAGTCACAGGTCCCACGTGTGAGTAACCTCCCGGGGAACGTAGGGAGAGTCGCTGTCTGATGTCCACGAGCAGTGGACACAATTACAGGGATTGTGCAAGGTGGGCCTATGCTTACAGGATGCCCCGTTACAAAGGCCTGTACCTCACCCTGCTGTGCTCTATGTCTTCCCGCCAGAACTCCTGATTTTCTACCGCGTGCAGTCCTTTTTATCCCTGACCTGTCCACCTGCTGACCAGTGCAAAGGTCTGTCCGGGCCAGAAAGCTCACCCCTGTGCAACAATGGTGAGTACCATCAGTTCCAGAACCAGCGCAAGAGAGATACCCCCGAACCGGTTCATCTTCTTACAATGCCACTACATTCTTTGCATCTGATAACAAAGCATTTAACCCCTCTCTGACATCTGACATACTATTCCCTCCATGTGCCCTGGGGCTGTCTGCCCATGGACGGGATATTACGTCTTAGAGATTGGCTGCGCACCCCGGTGGTGTGAGGCCGATCGCGGCCGGGTGTCAGCTGATTCTCACAGTTGACACTCGGCACTAAGTGCTAGGAGTGGTCACAGACTGCTCCCGGCACTTTAACCCCTGAAATGCTGTGATCGAACATGATCGCAGCATTCCGGAGCCGGCACAGGGGCTGACAGCCCCTCTGTCTTTGGATCGGAGATCCCACAGCGTGACGCGGGGTCCCGATTTCTGCCATGGAGACCCGATGTCATCATGACGACATCTGGGTCTCCAGAGCTGAGAAACTTCCTGTCAGGCGCAGTGCATGTCAGGAAGTCTCTCAGGTTAGTGTACAGAAACTGCATCGCTGACAGCCTCTATGGCATGCAGTTGTTCAGCATGCTATAGAGCGATCAGCATGCAAAAAATTATTGTCCCATAGTGGGACACAGTGTAAAAGTTAGCATTAATAAAAAAAAAATAATAATTGTAAGAATATTTAAAAAATAATTAAAATAAAAAAAAATCATTATTTATTCCATCAATAAATAAATATTTGAATGAAAAAAAAAAATCTAAACAATAAAAGTACACATATTTGGTATTCCCACGTCCGTAATGACCCGCCCTATCAAACTGTCACACTAGTTAACCCCTTTAGTGAACACCATAAAAAAAGGCAAAAAACAATGCTCTATCATCATACCACCGAACAAAAAGTGGAATAACACGCGATCAAAAAGACGGATATAAATAAACGTCGTACAGCTGAAAATGTCATCTTGTCCCGCAAAAAACGAGCCACCATACAGCTCCATCACCAGAAAAATAAAAAAGTTATAGTCCTCAGAATAAAGCGATGCAAAAATAATTATTTTTTATATAAAATAGTTTTTATTGTATAAAAGCGCCAAAACATAAAACAATGATATAAATGAGGTATCGCTGTAATCCTACTAACCTACTAAGAATAAAACCACTTTATCAATTTTACCACACACGGAACAGTATAATCGCCCCCCCACCAAAAAAATGAATTCATTAATTGCTGTTTTTTGTTTATTCTGCCTCCCAAAAATCGGAATAAAAAGGGATCAAAAAATGTCATGTGCCTGAAAATGATACCACTTATGGGGGGTTCTGCCGTTTTGGCTCATGGGCTCTCCTTTTGAGTCATGGCACCTGCAAACCATAACAGTAAAATCTGGCTCTCATCTTCTGAGCTTTGCCTTGTGCCCAAACAGTGGCTTACCCCCACATATTGGGTATCAGCATACTCAGGACAAATTGCACAATAACTGTTGGGGTCCAATTTCTTCTACCCTGGGGAAAATTAAAAAAATGGGGGCGAAAAGATCATTTTTGTGGAAAAAATATGATTTTTTTATTTTTACGGCTCTACGTTATAGTGAAGCAATTGGGGGTTCAAATGCTCACAACACATCTAGATAAGTTCCTTTGGGGTCCACTTCCAAAAATGGTGTCAAAAATGGGATTCCATTGTTTAGGCACATCAGGGGCTCTGCAAACGCAACGTGACACCCGCAGACCATTCCATCAAAGTCTGCATTCCAAAACGTCACTACTTCCCTTCTGAGCCCTGACGTGTGCCCATGCAGTATTTTTCTCCCACATATGGGATATCGGTGTGCCCAGCACAAATTGGACAACAACATTTGGGGTCCAATTTCTCCTGTTACCCTTGGAAAAATAAAAAATTGGGGACTAAAAATCATGTTTGTGGAAAAAATATGATTTTTTTATTTTCATGCCCGGGTGTTATAAACTTTAGTGAAACACCTGGGGATTCAAAGTTCTCACCACACATCTAGATAAGTTCCTTGGGGGTCTAGTTTCCAAATTGGGGTCACTTGTGGGTGTTTTCCACTGTTTAGGCACTTCAGCTGCTCTCCAGATGCGACATGGCGGCCGATCTCAATTCAAGCCAACTGTAACAACTCTGCTGGCATCACTGCATGGCCTCCCATCCCCCACCTGCCTTACCACCAACTTACTCACTACTCTGGGCCAGGCTGTGAGCTCTGTCTCCTGCCTACTCTCTGTATACTTCCTGGCTATGTGCATAGGGGGGCGGCACCGGCACTCCCTGGCTCTTATTGAGTCAGTGTGCACCTTCCTAAGATGTCTTCAGCCAATTGTCAAGAGGCTTCAGGTACTTAAGGCATCCCCACCCATGGGAGGATGCTTGAGCAACTTTTTCCCTCAGTCGGTGTCTTGCTGCTGAGGTGCCAGGTCTTGTCTTGTTTCCGCCTTCTCTGGGGGCTGCATTCCCAGACCTGTTATTGTGCGCTTTGTGTCCTATGTTTCCGCCTCCCTGAGGGCTGCATACTCAGGCCTGTGTCCTTGTCCAGAATCTGTTCTCGTGTCCGTCCTAGCCTGTACGGTGGCCTATTCCTGTACCTTATCCTGTTCCTGTACTTAGCCTTGTCTGAACTCAGTCTTAACCTCTGTCTGTTTGTCTGCCAGTTGAGCCCATTGCCTGCACCTGTCCAAGCGTTCCGTCCCCCAGTGGGATCAGCAGCCACAGCCAGACACCACCCTGGAGTGGTACCTGGCAGCTACCTGCCACACAAGCCTGACCTCACATCAGAGGCTCCAGAGAACACTAAGGTAGCTGCTTAGTCATGCCCCTTTCAGGGTAGTCTGGTTTGTGGCACAGTGGGGTCGCACCCTGCACGCTCACGCCAACCTGTCAGTGTGGGAGTGTAACAACAATTTTCAAAGTCAAACGGCGCTGCCTCCCTTCCGAGCTCTGCCATGCACCCAAACAGTGGTTTACCCCCACATATGGGGTATCAGCGTAATCAGGACAAATTGCACAACAACTTTTGGGTCCAATTTCTCCTGTTACCCTTGGTAAAATAAAAAAAATGGATCTGAAATTTTTTGTGAAAAAAAGTTAAATGTTAACTTTTTTTAACTTTCCAAAAAATCCTGTGAAGCACCTGAAGGGTTAAAAAAATAGTGTTCTAAAAATGAGAAATCGCTGGTCAACTTTTAGCCCTTTTAACTTACTAACAAAAAAAATTGGTTCCAAAACTGTGCTGATGTAAAGTAAAACATGTGGGAAATGTTACTTATCAAGTATTTTGTGAGACATACAGTATCTCTGTGATTTAAAGGGAACCTGTCACCTCCACAGGGCGTTTTTAAGTAAAAGAGCCACCTTCAGCAGCACTAAGGCTGCATTCTGTGAAGGTGGATCTTATGCTTAGTATCCCTAAGAACGGTGAAATAATCACTTTTATAGATTTCGTGTTATACCTCTATTGAGTCAGGGAGGTATGATTTCTCCCTGACTCAAGTACCTCGCAGCAGTCCATCATCCCACCAGGGGTCGCCTCCTCTCTGTCTTGTGCCGTCACCGGCACTCTGCAATTATTTCTCGGACATGCGCCGTGCGCGCTGCCCTGGAACTTACATCAAGTGATGTAAGTAGATCGCGCCTGGCACAGCGGAGTCCCCAGATCCCACGCCCTGCAGTGTGTTATGATGTATTTGCAGCGCCCCAGAGTCCTGGTCGTTGCAGTACTGTGGCTCCGCCGCTAAGGGGGGCTATGGTACGTCTGATGGCACTGAAGGAGTTCATCTGACCAGGTATCACATACACCAATACATTTCACAGTCGGGCCTCCAGGGGGAGCTAAGGGTGCTATTTATTAGGCCACTCCTCACCGTGTGGGTAAACTGGGGGTCAGGCAGGAAGTTAGACAGAAAGCTGACTGGGTTGGAACCAGGCAACACCTTGTGGCAGGGGGTGTTGTGGGGGAAGATTCGGTAGGGTCCCTGTCAGGTTTGGGACCCTGACAGAGGCCTGGCAACAAGAAAGAACGTCACGGGACCGTGCCTGCTCAGCATAGCGGCGGTGCCCTAAGAAAGGATCAGAAGTGAGATATATTGTGCTGAGTGAGAAACGAGATCAAAGCAAGGAGGAGAATACCAGTAGGAGTCGTGCTGTAAGACCGAGGCAACATCCTACTGAGGCGCACAACCCGGAAGAGCTCCGAGCCTACCCGTCATACGGGTGCGTCCCAACCATAACACCGGGAGGGACGGAGGATTAGCAGAACATCATCTAATCGAGTTGTTGTGAGGGAACACGAGAAACAGACACAACAGTTGTGGGGACTATCCCGTAAGCACAGCAGGGGAGGACCACAACACATAGCGCAAGCAGGAAGGCACAGATTTCCACCTGTAAAGGGAACTCTGGAGGTGCCATCGGACCGACCGGACTTGCGCAGCCTGGTGAACCGTATTCCGGACTGAGGACCCAGAGACCTTCAGTAAAGAGGTAAAGAGACTGCAACCTGGTGTCCTCGTTATTTACTGCACCGCACCACCACCACCATCCACTAACTATCATTCACTGTACGCCCCTCAGCAGGGTCACGGACCGGGCCTAGCCACCGTGACAACCCGGCCCTGCGGCGGTGGGGGCGCTACAACTTGGCGTCACGAACAGGATCTACTTAAGCCTGAAGAATCAGGTCATGTGTGCCTTGGAACTGTGATTTATTGTGCTTGGACTGTACTTTATTGCAAAGACTGTGCTGTGCCACTTGCCGCCAAAATCCGCCGCCATTACAGCACTGAGGAGAGCGCAGGAGAAGAAGAGGGGCGTGGAGTGGGCGTAGACGAGCTGGAGAGCGCGAAAGACAATGGCCGCCCAGTCTAAATATTTCTGCACCGTGAGGACGTGTCCGTCAGCAGCAGAGATCTGCCTCCTGATTCTCAATGGTGGGCGGAAACAGAGAAAGCGAAACCGCCCACGAAGGAGAGAGCGGGAAAAGAACCAGGAAGCGACTCACGTGGAGGACGCCATGGCCAGCAGCTCGGAACCCGAATGTGGGGTGGAAGCAGAAGGCTCCCCCAACTACCCGGACGAGTACCGCAGCCAATTCTCCACGGACAGTGCTGATCTTCTGCAGGCTGAGATGGGAGACTTGATCCACCAGCTCCTTCAGCTGAACGCGAAGGCCCAGGCTCTGCACCAGGTAGCGCCGGAAGGAAGTCCTCTGACATCGGATCCTGTACCACTGCCGGAGTTGTTGCTGAGGCCCTCGCCGACACCGCCAGCGGAACCCGCCGCGGAGGAAGAGCCTGCACTGGCTGGTGAGTCCGTCGACCCTGCCCCGCCAACAGAGGACCTGCTGATAGGCCCCGTCGCGGCGCCCCCTCTCTCTGGGACCCATAGACGCCAACGCCTGGTACCATGGGAGGAGGCAACGGGCATGGAACTCCGCCTGAAGGCCCCGATCGCAGCAACCACCCTGTTGTGTGAGATCCGTGCGGAGCGCACGGTATGCCGCTGGGTGAACCCAGGATCTGACCTCATGGGGTTCCCTGGGGTGAAGACACGGGAAGGGGAGATGTGCAGGCCCTGAGCTGGGAGGAATACCAGGCCCAGCTGGAGCAGCAGTGGAAGGGGGAGAAAAAGGCGTACCAGGCCGGGCTGGAGGCCTACCATCAGAAAGACCTGGCGGTCAAGGACCGGGCCCGCAAGGACCCCACCACTCACCAGGCCCCGCGCAGGCAGGGCATCATCACCACCTTCCAGCTCCGCGGAGGTTGGGGCTTCATTAAAGAGCCGGGCCTGTATGCGGAGGTGTTTGTAAACCGAAGGGATGTTGAGTCACATCTCAGAGAGGGCCACCCAGATCGGGATCTCTACCCGGGGAATGAAGTCTCATACACCAGGCACTTTGGGGAAAAGGGGTGGTTTGCCCTGAATGTCCGCAAGAGGCCGGGCCTTGTGATGTCCCCGGTTAAGATGCCAGTGAAGCTAACCCCTGTAGCAAAGGTGCCCCCTTGTGGTCAGCCCATGGTCATTGCCAGGACCACAGAGGACACCCCCATGTGCACTATGGTCAAGACCACGACATGCAGCATAGTCACCTCCACCACCCTTGTGGCCAAGGAGGCACCTCTCCCGGTGGGTGGTGCCCGTGCTGCTCCAGAATTGAAGACTGTGGGTACACAGACCCCCAGATGGGACGACAGACCCCCTTATGCAGTACCGGGCGGCTCGCAATACCCAAGGGGGTTGCCTCCGCCGGTGCTGCCTCCTGAGTGGTTCGAGTAAGCAAGAATGCATTAATGATTGTAAATAGTTCATTGTTTTTCTGCTACGTTGCTGCTAAACCCATCCAGGGTTAACTCTTAAAGGGATCCCTTTGTTGACCCGGGATCCCTATTGCTTTTTGGTTTGTTTTCTAATTTTTGCACAAGTTCTCAAAAAACTGCTGGAATCATGAACAGTGCATGATACAAACTTCTTGTATATAGTTTGCACCTTCTTGAAGGTGCTCCCTACTGGTTTCATATAGAAGACGGACTCTTTGTGAAGATACGATTCTTGGAACTTGTACTGGAGTCCTTGCTGCATACGGACTTGCAGCTTGAAAAGTTGCACTACCTCATAGAGACTTGGTCCCCTCTTAAAGGGGATGTGCATCGATAGCACTTAAGGAATGATGATGCTTTGAAAGAAGAAGTAATAATGTTGATATGTGAAAGTTAAATGTAACCAATTAGTTAATTGTAAGAAATGTTCAATAATGTTAATAGAAGGATGAGGACAGGAAGTGAACCCGTAGGGGTTAGTGGTGAGTCCTCTTAGGAGCCATATAGAGATGGCTCAGTGATCTCAAACTGCAAGAAAAACATGTTCTATACTGTGTATAGTAGTGGAAGGACAGTAGGCTCGGGCGGAAAGGAGCAGTCCTGTAATAGAAAGGAGAGGCAGTAGGTCTGGAGCCGTTAGGACAGGCGGTCCTGCAGATGTAAAGTAGGAGAATGTAGCACAGTTGCTCAAGCCTTATAATGTGTTATAAGAAGGTCTTTAGTGGATTTAGAGTGTACATCCTTAAAGGCAATGTTGAATTAATGTTTAAAAATTTTGCACTTAGTAGAATACCCAGTTGGGTAAGAAAAGTTATTTAAAAGTATTTAACCATGTTTGTAACGTTCAAGTGTCCTCACCTCCCATAAAGGGAAGCTCTGTTCAAATCTGCTTATTGTTATTGCACTCACAAAAATTGTATGTCTTTTTGCTGACATGTATTGTTGTTTTCTTCCCAGTCCCGGAGTACTGGATTTAACCGGGGGGGAGTGCAGCGCCCCAGAGTCCTGGTCGTTGCAGTACTGTGGCTCCGCCGCTAAGGGGGGCTATGGTACATCTGATGGCACTGAAGGAGTTCATCTGACCAGGTATCACATACACCAAATATTTCACAGTCGGGCCTCCAGGGGGAGCTAAGGGTGCTATTTATTAGGCCACTCCTCACCATGTGGGTAAACTGGGGGTCAGGCAGGAAGTTAGACAGAAAGCTGACTGGGTTGGAACCAGGCAACACCTTGTGGCAGGGGGTGTTGTGGGGGAAGATTCGGTAGGGTCCCTGTCAGGTTTGGGACCCTGACAGAGGCCTGGCAACAAGAAAGAACGTCACGGGACCGTGCCTGCTCAGCATAGCGGCGGTGCCCTAAGAAAGGATCAGAAGCGAGATATATTGTGCTGAGTGAGAAACGAGATCAAAGCAAGGAGGAGAATACCAGTAGGAGTCGTGCTGTAAGACCGAGGCAACATCCTACTGAGGCGCACAACCGGCGGCCGGAACGCCGAGAGAGTATTACTATATTCAGCTTCAGGCAATACTTCAAACCAACGGCAGGACAGTCAGTCATAGGCGGGCTGTCTCACCTAAATCACCTATGCAGACTTGGGGGGCAACCTGTGGAGAGGGGCGATTCTAGGGTCCCGGAAGAGCTCCGAGCCTACCCGTCATACGGGTGCGTCCCAACCATAACACCGGGAGGGACGGAGGATTAGCAGAACATCATCTAATCGAGTTGTTGTGAGGGAACACGAGAAACAGACACAACAGTTGTGGGGACTATCCCGTAAGCACAGCAGGGGAGGACCACAACACATAGCGCAAGCAGGAAGGCACAGATTTCCACCTGTAAAGGGAACTCTGGAGGTGCCATCGGACCGACCGGACTTGCTCAGCCTGGTGAACCGTATTCCAGACTGAGGACCCAGAGACCTTCAGTAAAGAGGTAAAGAAACTGCAACCTGGTGTCCTCGTTATTTACTGCACCGCACCACCACCACCATCCACTAACTATCATTCACTGTACGCCCCTCAGCAGGGTCACGGACCGGGCCTAGCCACCGTGACAACCCCAGAGCAGAGACTCAGAGGCCCAGTACCGGGTACCTCTCGGCCCTGCGGCGGTGGGGGTGCTACATATTCACACTCCGAGGCTGGGAATCTGGCGCCTGCGCAGTGGAGCGGCTCACCTTGCTCCATTGAAGATAGTGCTGATGTCTCGCGAGATTTGTGAAGTCTCACGACAACTCAACTTGGCATCACAAACAGGATACGTGCCCTGGCATCACCAGGTACTGTGTGCCATAGACTGCATTGAATTTGTATGTGAGCCACCATTGCCGCGCCGCATGGAGCGCGAGGGGAAGAAGGAGGCGTACATTCATGGGTGGAGCTGGGAAAAGATCGAAAATAGGAAGCGGGCGCTGTGCATAGGGAGCCGCAAGTGAGGACACCGGAAGGAGGACCATGAGGAGCACCTTACCGATAAACCGCTGCAGACTCTGGTTACGAGATGTCAGCCCAGCTTGAGCTTAGCATGAGGGAAGGGACATGTCCCATGGTGGTCACAGCCCCAGGCCCCATGATGCAACCAGGCCCCGCGATGCCCGCAGCTCCTGCAAACTGGCTGGACCCTTTTGCAGTAGCAAGCTCCTATAATGCTGCTATTCATACCCTATATACCTGGAGCGGCCTGGCTGCCACAATATTCTGGGGAGTCCCATACGCTGAGTGACTTTAAAGAAAGGCTGTGCAGTAGTGTTGAGCATTCCGATACCGCAAGTATCGGGTATCGGCCGATATTTGCTGTATCGGAATTCCGATACCGAGATCCGATACTTTTGTTGTATCGGGAATCACGGCTTCTGATTGGTAGCGTGCCGCCCATGTGACCGCGACGCGACCAATCACACAAGCCGTGACGTAATTTTCAGGTCCTGAATGCCTAATTCTAGGCATTCAGGACCTGAAAATTACATCACGGCTTGTGTGATTGGTCACGTCGCGGTCACATGGGCGGCACGCGACCAATCAGAAGCCGTGACGTCACGGAAGGCAGTAAACGCGCGCATTTTAAGCAAAGAAGGCTGCCGGTTCCCTCGGTAAAGTGCAGGCTGCGTCGGAGAGGTGAGTATATCAATATTTTTTATTTTAATTCTTTATTTTACACATTAATATGGATCCCAGGGCCTGAAGGAGAGTTTCCTCTCCTTCAGACCCTGGGAACCATCAGGGATACCGTCCGATACTTGAGTCCCATTGACTTATATTGGTATCGGGTATCGGTATCGGATTAGATCCGATACTTTGCCGGTATCGGCCGATACTTTCCGATACCGATACTTTCAAGTATCGGACGGTATCGCTCAACACTACTGTGCAGCCTATTTGTAGAATATGCCCTGACAGAACATCAAAAGGTCAGCAGTATAACTGGTCAATTAATTGGTGCAGCACAAAGAGAAGTGAAATCCTGGCCGGATATGGAAAAGGAACTGTTAAGCAGATATTTGCGAAGCTTAAAACAACTTTTAATACCCGCACTGCTGCAGAAATCAAAATTAGGTTTATTGGGTGCAAACAAAGAGCACAGGATAGCATACGGGACTATGCGCTTAATCTCCAGGAGGCATTGCCGGCCATTAAGCAGGTTGACCCGAACAGCATGCAGGATGGGGACAAGCTATTAAAGGGGCAGTTCATTGAGGGACTCTTATCCAGTCCCCACAGGACACAGCTGCGCATCCTGGCATTGCAAAACTCTGACCTGGACTTTGCACATTTTAAAGACAGGGCCATCTGGGTGCTGCATGAACCACAGCCCAGCCGCACAGTGCCCCCTAGGCGCCCAGCAATCATGTACCACCAGGAGGTGGCATCCTTTACTCAGGCACCCATTGAGGCTGACGCACAGATCCTGGATGATGATCCCTCAACAGAACTGCGCCTCTAGGTCCAGGAACTGACTAAAAGCGTAGCTGCACTAGCCAGGACCATGCAGTCTTTGCAGGAACCCCCAAAGGAGAAAATCCAGATGGATTCCAGTCCAGAGGACATCCCCTGGCGACGACAGAAGAGGATTCCACCGATCAGAGGAAGACACAACGACCGCTATCATCAGGACGGACGACTCACCTCTAGCCGCTGCAACCAGGCAGGACACATCGCAAGGTTCTGTCAATTAAACGAGCAACCCCTGGGGCAGAGGGCCAACCCCCAAGAATAGGATGTCCAGGCCCACAAAGCTGGTGAGCCAAGTACGTCGGAGGACGACTGGTCCTCCCCATTGTGATCTACGGCATCCAGATGAACGCTTTACTGGACACCGGCTCTCAGGTGATGACTATGCCTTACATTCTCTGCAAACTGTATTGGGCTGACTCAGACATTACCCATGGCCCAGATAGTGATTTGACAATAGTAGCCAGTAATGGTCAACCTTTGCCACAGGTGGGGTTCAAGGAGGTAACCATTAAGGTGGGGTGGGTAGAATTAAAGGCCCAAGGACTCGTGATTGTTGATGTTGACCGACGAGAATGGAATCCCATGATGACCTTAGGTACTAATGTCATAGAAAACTGTCTTGCCGAGGCTATTGTTTTGTTACAACAGGTGGCCAAAACTGCTGCATCCAATGAGCAGCATGTCCTGCAAAAAGAATTCAGAGCCCTGATGCAGAGACAACAGGTAGAATTGTCTGGTGGAGAAGTTGGCCGTGTCACAGTGAGTGATCCGATCCCTATTACAATACCCCCCAGGAGTGAAATGTTAATCTGGTGTCGGGCAGCAATAGGCCTCAGAGGTAAAGACTACCAGGCCCTGGTAGAACCTGTGTATTCACACAGTAGACCCACCATCCTGACAGCCAGAGGGGTGGTTGGCGTCCGCACTCGAGCTCTCCCACAATCATATTACACAAGGGAAATATGTTTACTGCAGGCGTGTAAGTGACCTTCTACAGCTGTCAGTAACAGAGGGGGGTCCTGTTTTGGATAATAAACCAACATGACGTTCCAAATTAAAAGAAAATTAGTTTATTACAATAAGAGTTTGTTCACATAACCTTATAATATGGCCTAGAACTATCAGGTGTCTTATTAGGGCCCAATATTATACCATGGGGCAGAGCAGATCTGCAATTTTTTTCTCATACTAATTCGACATGAGAAAAAAAAAAATCACAGCAACTGGCCACCTCCTGATGGTCACCATCAAGAATGTTTGTGTAGTGACCAGATTAAGTCCATCATCATTCTTCACCTTGGTTCTGCTGGACGTGGCTCTTCTTTAGTACATGATGTTCACGAAGGAGTCACAAAAGCATTTTTTTCCAAAGCAGATATTCTATTTATTGTTCAAATTGTTTTTATTGAAAATGTTCTAATTATTATACAAAATGGAGTTAAACAACATGAAGGAAAAGAAAAGGAAAAATATGGGGAGATAAGGGAAAATAAAGGAAAACGGGAGACGGAACTATCGCAAAGCAATAACAGTTCCCAATATCAACATGGGTTTACTAAAAACCGTTCCTAAAGCCTATACATACAAGGCCAAAATCCACATGCAACACAATAAATGTGGAGGAAGTCAGAACAAAAGATTCAGTGCCGAAAATAGACAAAACTCAAAATAGAAAGCAAGCACCACCATGAATCAGAATAAAAATATACAACTTTATTGAAGTAAGTGCATAAAAGTACATGGGATATGACAGGGGTTTAGCCAAAACAAGGGTGGAATCACACAGGGGGACCAGGCACCAGCAGGCATATATAAATATAAAGGATTAGTTAGAGTTGCTCCATAGTGTGCCAATAGCCAGCATGAATATAAAATTCAAAGTACAAGTGCACACCTTTAGAACAAACAAACATCAGAGGGGCTGTGTGCCACATCCGAAAATAATATAAGGAGTACAAACCCAATCAAAGAATCATAACTACCTGCTGATGTCTGGAGCCGGAAGAAGGCTTTAGCGCCGAAACGTGCGTTGGGGACGGTGGTCGCACGGGGCTCCAGACATCAGCAGGTAGTTATGATTCTTTGATTGGGTTTGTACTCCTTATATTATTTTCGGATGTGGCACACAGCCCCTCTGATGTTTGTTTGTTCTAAAGGTGTGCACTTGTACTTTGGATTTTAGATTCATGCTGTCTATTGACACACTATGGAGCAACTCTAACTAATCCTTTATATTTATATATGCCTGCTGGTGCCTGGTCCCCCTGTGTGATTCCACCCTTGTTTTGGCTAAACCCTGTCATATCCCATGTACTTTTATTCACTTACTTCAATAAAGTTGTATATTTTTATTCTGATTCATGGTGGTGCTTGCTTTCTATTTTGAGTTAAGTTTAAGAACCGTTCCTGTCAGACTAATCTGATCAATTTCTATGAAGAGGTAAGTTCCGGTCTGGACCAAAGGAACCCAGTGGACGTAGTGTATATGGACTTTTCAAAAGCTTTTGGTACGGTGCCACACAAAAGGTTGATACATAAAATGAGAATAACGGGGATAGGGGAAAATATGTGTAAGTGGGTTAAGAGCTGGCTTAGGGATAGGAAACAAAGGTTGGTTATTAATGGAGCACACTCAGACTGGGTAGCGGTTAGCAGTGGGGTACCACAGGGGTCAGTATTGGGCTCTCTTCTTTATAACATATTTATTAATGACCTTGTAGGGGGCATACGGAGTAGAATTTCAATATCTGCAGATCACACTAAACTCTGCAGGGTAATCAATACAGAGGAGGACAATTTTATATTACAGGATGATTTATGTAAACTAGAAGCTTGGGCTGATAAATGGCAAATGAGCTTTAATGGGGATAGATGTAAGGTCATGCACTTGGGTAGAAGTAATAAGATGTATAACTATGTGCTTAATTCTAAAACTCTGGGCAAAACCGTCAATGAAAAAGACCTGAGAGTATGGGTGGATGACAAACTCACATTTAGTGGCCAGTGTCAGGCAGCTGCTACAAAGGCAAATAAAATAATGGGATGCATTAAAAGAGGCATAGAAGCTCATGAGGAGAACATAATTTTACCTCTATACAAGTCACTAGTTTGACCACACTTAGATTACTGTGTACAGTTCTGGTCTCCGGTGCATAAGAAAGACATCGCTGAACTAGAGCGGGTGCAGAGAAGAGCGACCAAGGTTAATAGAGGACTGGGGGGTTTGCAATACCAAGATAGATTACACTTGGGGCTATTTAGTTTTGAAAAATGAAGGCTAAGAGGTAGGGTTGAGCGAAACGGGTCGGCCATTTTCAGAAGTCGCCGACTTTTGGCAAAGTCGGGTTTCATGAAACCCGACCCGACCCCTGTGTGGGGTCGGCCATGAGGTCGGCGATCTTCTGAATCTGGTATCGGAATTCCGATACCGAGTTTCGATATGTTTGCGATATCGGGAATCGGTATCAGAATCCATATTTAAGTGTTAAATAAAGAATCAAAATAAAAAATATTGATATACTCACCCTCGGACGCGCCCTGGTACTAACCGGCAGCCTTCCTTCCTAAGAATGAGCGCGTGAATGACCTGCGGTGACGTCGCGGCTTGTGATTGGTCGCGAGCGGTCACATGGGCGGTCACGCGACCAATCACAAGCCGCGACGTCATCTAAGGTCCTTCACGCGCTCATTCTTAGGAAGGAAGGCTGCCGGAAAGAAGCAGGGCGCATCCGAGGGTGAGTATATTCCTATTAGGTATATACTCACCCTCGGACACGCCCTGCTTCTTTCCGGCAGCCATCCTTCCTAAGAATGAGCGCGTGAAGGACCTTAGATGACGTCGCGGCTTGTGATTGGTCGCGTGACCGCCCATGTGACCGCTCGCGACCAATCGCAAGCCGCGACGTCACCGCAGGTCATTCACGCGCTCATTCTTAGGAAGTTGTTATAACTCCGGAGGAAAAAGAGCAAACAGGTGTAGAAAAAGAAAACACTTTATTAAATGCATGGACATGCAAAATACAAAAGAGTGCATTAAAAATAGCAGGGGAATGCCCAAAGGGGAACCACAGGACTCCAAAACAGAATGACCGGATGTTTAGACACACGGCACAGGTTCAGTTCACAACCTGGCATAAAGTGCATAGTGCATAGTATACTAGTAATACCGTGTCTAAATAGCATCACCACTATTTACCCCATAAGTAACCGCATAATGCTGAGAAAGTATGATGACGGATAACCCCTAAGGGTGGGATGCTTACCGGGCATAAAGTTGGCAGGAGTCCAGGGTCGGGTGTGCGTCTCCCGACGCGCGTTTCGCGGATAACAGACCCCGCTTTCTCAAGGGAATGACATAATGGCCCAGGCAGGACCTTAAGTTAGCCTCTGACCTGACATGTGACAACATGCCGGCCAATCACAGTTAGGATCAACGGCGCATGCGCACCGCAGTTACCAGGCACTCGGCCAGAGAAGCAGAGCGTCATCGTCGTCACATGGGAGAGGGGAGGAGGAGCAATCCCCTGACCCATGGAAGAAGATAAAGACGCGCCGCTGCACAGCCAAATGCCGGCACCGTAGCGCGCACGCGCACCCCCACTGCGCCACCACTGTATAGAATGTATGTACAAAAGAGATCTCAGATATAATACATATAAATACGGCGCCACTGCGCCACCAATGTAAAGCGTATGTGTACAAAAAAGAGATAACTAAAGGTACAAAACATAAATACAGTACATATAAATATGATAATATATTGAAGCATGATAATTCCAAGATGGTCCAGGATGTACAACATCACGTAATGTCCCATCCCTTAGACATATTCGGATGGTCCAAAAGCAATATTTGAAGAATAAGGGTGATATGAGGGTGAACATCTGTATCCAAAAGGTATCCTGCCTGGGATAACAAAAATAAATGGAAGATAAAAGGACAAGTTAAAACCAGTGGATTAAAAACAAACAAAAAACAAAAAACACACACCCAGACCCTGCCAGGGGGGAACAAGAAGGACAGGACTACTAATTTTTTTAATATTTTGAGAGATAAATATAACTATATATAAATCATAGCAACTCAGAGAAAGGAGGAAAAGGAGAGTGACTCATTTAGTCCTTTTGGGGTCATAGTGTCCAAGGTCACAATCCATTTGGCCTCTACCTGTGCGAGTAGTTTTTTGTAATTCCCCCCTCGAATCCCCAGATGAATCACATCAATGCCGCGTACCGACAGTGATGTGGGGTCACATCCATGAAATTGCCTAAAATGGCGCGGGATGGTCTTGAGGAGGGATAGATCAGTCACTGTCCTGGCCGCGCAAATGTCCCGCACGTGCTCACGCACACGTACTCTAAGTTCTCTAGATGTTAAACCGACGTAAATTTTTGAACAGCCACACGTGGCGTAATATATAACATTAGTAGTCCCGCACGAAATGCGGTGCCTAATATCAAACTCTCTTTGGCCATTAGATGATTTAAATGTAGTGCACCGCAGGACATTTGCGCATGCCAGGCAGTGACCGCAAGGTATAGATCCAACACAGGGCCCTCTGGACCCGAAAGGATTGGCTCTAAAGGGAACATAATGACTTTGTGCCAACAGGTCTTTTAAATTCTTCGATCTCCTGGCAGTCATAAAAGGACCCATCCCTAATGATGTTTGTAGGGCGGGTTCGGCCCCCAAAATGGACCAATATTTCTTTAGAATACGTCGCATCTCCTCCCATTCGTGGTTGCAAGTCGAAATATACCTAATTGGGCCATCAGCAGGGGTCCCTCTTTTTGTCCTTGAGGGCTGTAGTAGTTCATTGCGAATGGTCTCTCTAGCCCTCTTATAACCACGTTTGATGCATCTATTCGAGTAACCACGCGCGGAAAAGCGTGTTTTAAGATCAGCGCACTGGCTCTCGAATTTGGCATCAGCTGAGCAGATCCGTCTCATCCTCAGGAACTGGCCAACCGGGACGGCCCTAATCGTGGATGGGTTATGGGCAGAAGATGCATGAATAAGTGCATTAACCGATGTAGGTTTGCGATAAACATCCGTCTGAATGCGACCAGCATGGTCCACTTCAAAGGTGACATCCAAGAAATTAACTCTCTTGGTGTCGTAGGTATACGTTAGACGGATGTTTAAAGCATTTTGGTTTAATGTCCCCATGAATTCACCCAGCTGCTGCACCGTCCCGTCCCACAAAAAGAAAACATCGTCTATATAACGATGCCAGCACAGCACATGGGAGGCGGCCCGTGGGCCCCCGTCCCCAAATAAAGATCTCTCCCAGGAGCCCAGGAAAAGATTTGCGTACGAGGGCGCACAGGCCGCACCCATGGCTGTGCCGCGTGTCTGAAGGTAAAAATGGTCTTTGAAGACAAAGTAATTGTGAGACAGGACAAAGTGCAGCAGCTCGAGAATAAACTCACAGAAAGGGCCGCCCCGGCCGGACGCCCCGAGGAAGAGACGGACAGCCTCAATACCGTGTTGATGGTTAATACAAGTATACAGGCTTTCTACATCTGCTGTCACCAGCAACGTGTCATGATCCACAAGAATGCCATCAACCCTCGCCAGGGCGTCCGTGGTATCACGTATATAGGATGGAAGTGTTTCCACCAGGGGTTTTAAATAAAAATCTATAAACTGGCAGATCGGATCACATAAGCTGCCAATTCCCGATACTATGGGACGCCCGGGAGGGTCGACGGCATCCTTGTGGATCTTGGGTAGTAAGTAAAAAGTTGAAACTTTAGGAAACCTAACTGTTAAGCCCTCAAGGACTTGTTTGGTGATTAGACCTTCATCAAGGGCCCCAATCAGGATTTTTTGGAGATCCAGCGAAAACGTGGATGTGGGATTAAACGACAATCTACGGTAAGTATCTCTATCTCTCAATTGACGAAAGGCCTCCCGTTCATATTTGTCTTGAGGCCAGATGACTATGTTGCCCCCCTTGTCAGCCGCCTTAAAAACAATATTGGGTAATTTTTGGAGATCAGAAATAGCCGTCCTTTCGTCTCTAGTGAGGTTATCAAAGCGCCGTCTAGTAGACAGGCCCTTGAATTCCTCTGTTACCAATCTCGTAAAGACGTCAATAGCAGGACTGAGTGACAAGGGGGGGAATCTAGTCGATCTGGCCTTTGCAGAGGGTGGAAACCTACTTGTACTGGGACCCTCCTGCTCCTCCAGGAGGTCCTCTAAGTCATGAAGGGTCTCTCTCTCGATCTCAGACATCAGTTCACATGATTCTTTTTTGTGATGGAGTTTTCTGAGAAGCAATTTTCGAGAGAATAAATTGAGGTCCTTCATGGCTGTGAAAAAATTAAAGGAATTAGTGGGGGCAAAAGAAAATCCTTTACTCAGTACTTTTATTTGGGTCTCAGTTAAAGTGAACTGAGAAAGGTTCACTACCTGTAATCCTCCCTGCTGATTAGAATTCCCTCCAATTTGTTTTGATTTAGTAGTCTGTCTTGTGGTACGTTTAGTGGTAGATGCAGTAGGGCCACCTTGTGAGGGACCCCTCGACATTAGTTCGTCCTCACCAGACATATTGGATCTCCTGGAGTTTGATCGAGATCTAGAATAGGAGGAATTTCTCGACTGAGGCCTTGACCGGTTATACACATTTCGCCATTTATAGACGCGTTGAAGTCTCTTGTCCTCCACATCTCTTTGAAATTTCTTTGTTTTGAGCGACTGTACCTCTTGAACCCATTTTTGGGAGAGAGTGTCAATTTCCTCATTAAATTTTTTTAAGGCATCATTACTTAGCTCACGGTGAAGTATCACCTGAATGTCCTCAATCTCTTTTTCCAAAGATATTAGTGTTGCAGAATTCATATCTCGGAGAAGCTCAAGGAATCCTCTGGAACAAACATTCGCATGGTGCTCCCATCTGTTCTTAAATCCTTCGTCCAAAATAGGGAATGATGGGAAAACCTGCACTCTAAGCCCCCTTGGTATCAGGTCTTTTTGAATATACTTTTCTAGGAACGCATGGTTCCACTAGACTCGGATCCTTTTCCTATATAGATCCTTAAATTTGTTGATGTCATCCTGCACATTCTTATCAATCCCCCCGACATACCCCTCAGGGTCATCCTGCATCACATCATTAATTAAAGTGCGCCACGTATGGTCACGCGCGCGAAAATCCATCTCTGGTTTGAGGTCAACTGTGAGAAACACAGAAACAATTAATAAATAACACAACCTCAAGGGCATCATATCAATGCCGCACGTGTCACTCAAAAAAGATATGACAAGAGCCACAAAAGAGAACCCGCTCAATGGAAACTGTTATAACTCCGGAGGAAAAAGAGCAAACAGGTGTAGAAAAAGAAAACACTTTATTAAATGCATGGACATGCAAAATACAAAAGAGTGCATTAAAAATAGCAGGGGAATGCCCAAAGGGGAACCACAGGACTCCAAAACAGAATGACCGGATGTTTAGACACACGGCACAGGTTCAGTTCACAACCTGGCATAAAGTGCATAGTGCATAGTATACTAGTAATACCGTGTCTAAATAGCATCACCACTATTTACCCCATAAGTAACCGCATAATGCTGAGAAAGTATGATGACGGATAACCCCTAAGGGTGGGATGCTTACCGGGCATAAAGTTGGCAGGAGTCCAGGGTCGGGTGTGCGTCTCCCGACGCGCGTTTCGCGGGTAACAGACCCCGCTTTCTCAAGGGAATGACATAATGGCCCAGGCAGGACCTTAAGTTAGCCTCTGACCTGACATGTGACAACATGCCGGCCAATCACAGTTAGGATCAACGGCGCATGCGCACCGCAGTTACCAGGCACTCGGCCAGAGAAGCAGAGCGTCATCGTCGTCACATGGGAGAGGGGAGGAGGAGCAATCCCCTGACCCATGGAAGAAGATAAAGACGCGCCGCTGCACAGCCAAATGCCGGCACCGTAGCGCGCACGCGCACCCCCACTGCGCCACCACTGTATAGAATGTATGTACAAAAGAGATCTCAGATATAATACATATAAATACGGCGCCACTGCGCCACCAATGTAAAGCGTATGTGTACAAAAAAGAGATAACTAAAGGTACAAAACATAAATACAGTACATATAAATATGATAATATATTGAAGCATGATAATTCCAAGATGGTCCAGGATGTACAACATCACGTAATGTCCCATCCCTTAGACATATTCGGATGGTCCAAAAGCAATATTTGAAGAATAAGGGTGATATGAGGGTGAACATCTGTATCCAAAAGGTATCCTGCCTGGGATAACAAAAATAAATGGAAGATAAAAGGACAAGTTAAAACCAGTGGATTAAAAACAAACAAAAAACAAAAAACACACACCCAGACCCTGCCAGGGGGGAACAAGAAGGACAGGACTACTAATTTTTTTAATAATTATTCATTATTATTATTCAGGTCATTCACGCGCTCATTCTTAGGAAGGAAGGCTGCCGGTTAGTACCAGGGCGCGTCCGAGGGTGAGTATATCAATATTTTTTATTTTGATTCTTTATTTTACACATTAATATGGATCCCAGGGCCTAAAGGAGAGTTTCCTCTCCTTCAGACCCTGGGAACCATAGTATCCCATTGCACTGCATTGGGTTTCGTGTTTCGGCCGACCCCGACCCCGACTTTTTTATAGGATCAACCGATTTCACTCGACCCGACTTTTGAGAAAGTCGGGTTTCGTGAAACCCGATCCTATAAAAATAAAAGTCGCTCAACCCTACTAAGGGGTGATCTTATTTTAATGTATAAATATATGAGGGGACAGTACAAAGACCTTTCTGATGATCTTTTTAATCATAGACCTGAGACAGGGACAAGGGGTCATCCTCCACGTCTGGAAGAAAGAAGGTTTAAGCATAATAACAGACGCGGATTCTTTACTGTAAGAGCAGTGAGACTATGGAACTCTCTGCCGTATGATGTTGTAATGAGTGATTCATTACTTAAATTTAAGAGGGGACTGGATGCCTTACTTGAAAAGTGTAATGTTACAGGTTATATATACTAGATTCCTTGATAGGGTGTTGATCCAGAGAACTAGTCTGATTGCCGTATGTGGAGTTGGGAAGGTATTTTTTTCCCCATTGTGGAGCTTACTCTTTGCCACATGGGTTTTTTGCCTTCCTCTGGATCAACATGTTAGGGCATGTTAGGTTAGGCTATGGGTTGAACTAGATGGACTTAAAGTCTTCCTTCACCCTTAATAACTATGTTACAGTTATTTTATCTCTGATACATGTACCAAGAGATATTAAGGTCAAGGATAAGACAATGGAATTATCATTTCTTTCACACTATCTCACCACCGTGATAGTTTCATTGTCACATATTATGTAAGGCTACTTTCACACTTCCGTCGGTACGGGGCCATCGCAAACCGTTGGCCCGACGTACCGACGGACGTTGTGCTAAATTTAGCACAATGTGGGCAGCGGATGCAGTTTTACAACGCATCCGCTGCCCATTGTGATGAGCGAGGAGGAGGGGGCGGAGTTCCAGCCGCACATGCGCAGTCGGAAATGGCAGATCCGAAGGACAAAAAAAGTTAGATTGAAGGGTTTTTTGTCACGACGGACCGCTACAACACCACGCATCCGTCGCACGACAGATGCGACATGTGGCCATCCATCGCAATCCGTCGTCCATTAAAGTGTATGGCAAAAAACGGATCCTGCGGGCACATTTGTAGGATCTGTTTTTTTGCCATAACGATGGATTGCGACGGAGGCAAAAAGACGGACGTGTGAAAGAGGCCTAAGCTAGCAAACTATGTTCCTGATCAGGGCTGCCAAAAGGAATTTCAGGACCCCATAATGGCAACATTTTCGGGTTTCCTTGAGACCCCTTCCAGGCTTCACCCCAGTTCTGCCGCCACCGAAACCCTGCCTACACCCCTCAAACTTTCCACAGTCCCACAACCCACTCTTGGAAAAACTCTTCTGCCACATCCTCACCAATAACATAGTAACAGTTCTGTTTTGACCAACAGATTATTTAGCAAATAGATCAATGGCTGCACTCAACTGTACTAAAGCAAGGAAATGTGCGATACATGAAATGTGAATAGCATAATGGCTTGTGAAATCTATGAAAAAACACATGAGATGCTTAGCACAAGATTTGGCCAAAAAATGTGAGCCCATCCACCAAACATCAAGGTAATCTCAGATCGGATGGGTCCCTGACCTGACTGCCTAGTGTGAACACTTACCTCTGGCTAATAACATGGTAAAGCCTGCATTTATAGGAAGGTCAGAACCAACTGTGTTTGGATGTAATTAAAATCACAGCATGGTGAAGGGTGGGGCATTCAAGTCAGAAAAAAATAGTACATAGTAAATATAGGTAAACTGGCTGAACAGCAATCTGGTCTGAACTGGTGCATAACCAAAAATGACTTACATAGCAAATAGATCAATGGCTGCACTCAACTGTAATAAAGCAAGGAAATGTGCGATACATGAAATGTGAGTAGCATAATGGCTTGTGAAATCTATGAAAAAACACATGAGATGCTTAGCACAAGATTTGGCCAAAAAATGTGAGCCCATCCACCAAACATCAAGGTAATCTCAGATCGGATGGGTCCCTGACCTGACTGCCTAGTGTGAACACTTACCTCTGGCTAATAACATGGTAAAGCCTGCATTTATAGGAAGGTCAGAACCAACTGTGTTTGGATGTAATTAAAATCACAGCATGGTGAAGGGTGGGGCATTCAAGTCAGAAAAAAATAGTACATAGTAAATATAGGTAAACTGGCTGAACAGCAATCTGGTCTGAACTGGTGCATAACCAAAAATGACTTACATAGCAAATAGATCAATGGCTGCACTCAACTGTAATAAAGCAAGGAAATGTGCGATACATGAAATGTGAGTAATAATAATAATAATAATAATAATTTTATTTATATAGCGCCAACATATTCCGCAGCGCTTTACAACTTATAGAGGGGACTTATACAGACAACAGACATTACAGCATAACAGAAATCACAGTTCAAAACAGATACCAGGAGGAAAGAGGGCCCTGCTGCTCGCAAGCTTACAATCTATGAGGAAAAGGGGAGACACAAGAGGTGGATGGTAACAATTGCTTTAGTTATTTGGACCAGCCATAGTGTAAGGCTCGGGTGTTCATGTAAAGCTGCATGAACCAGTTAACTGCCTAAGTATGTAACAGTACAGACACAGAGGCTATTAACTGCATAAAGTGTATGAGAACATGATGGAGGAACGTGATTATGCTGTTGTTTTTTATTAATAGGCCACACAGGGATAATTAGGTTAATGCGTTGAGGCGGTAGGCCAATCTGAACAAATGAGTTTTTAGTGCACGCTTAAAACTGTGGGGATTGGGGATTAATTGTATTAACCTAGGTAGTGCATTCCAAAGAATCGGCGCCGCACGTGTAAAGTCTTGGAGACGGGAGTGGGAGGTTCTGATTATTGAGGATGCTAACCTGAGGTCATTAGCAGAGCGGAGGGCACGGGTAGGTTGGTAGACTGAGACCAGAGAGGAGATGTAGGGTGGTGCTGAGCCATGGAGTGCTTTGTGGATGAGGGTAGTAGTTTTGTACTGGATTCTGGATTGGATGGGTAGCCAGTGTAATGACTGGCACAAGGTAGAGGCATCGGTGTAACGGTTGGCGAGGAATATGATCCTGGCAGCAGCATTCAGGACAGATTGGAGCGGGGAGAGTCTGGTAAAAGGTAGGCCAATTAGTAGAGAGTTACAATAGTCCAGACGAGAATGAATAAGTGAGACAGTAAGAGTTTTTGCAGAGTCGAAAGTAAGAAAAGGGCGAATTCTGGAAATGTTTTTGAGATGCAGATAAGAAGAGCGAGCCAGTGATCGGATGTGGGGGGTGAATGAAAGCTCGGAATCAAGGATGACTCCAAGGCAGCGGGCATGTTGCTTTGGAGTAATGGTGGAACCGCACACAGAGATGGCAATGTCGGGCAAAGGTAGGTTTGTAGAGGGAGAGAACACGAGGAGTTCAGTTTTTGACAGGTTCAGTTTCAGATAGAGGGAGGACATGATGTTAGAGACAGCGGTAAGACAATCACTGGTGTTTTCTAAAAAGGTCGGCGTGATAACAGGAGAAGAGGTATATAATTGGGTGTCGTCAGCATAGAGATGGTACTGGAAACCAAATCTACTGATTGTTTGTCCAATAGGGGCAGTATACAAAGAGAAGAGGAGGGGGCCTAGGACTGATCCTTGAGGAACCCCAACAGTAAGGGGAAGGTGAGAGGAGGAGGAACCAGCAAAACAAACAGTGAAGGATCGGCCAGAGAGATAGGAGGAGAACCAAGAGAGAACGGTGTCCTTGAGGCCGATGGAGCGGAGCATAGTGAGGAGGAGCTGATGATCCACAGTGTCGAATGCTGCTGAGAGATCCAAGAGAATTAGCATGGAATAGTGACCATTAGATTTAGCTGTTAGTAGGTCATTAGAGACTTTAGTGAGGGCAGTTTCAGTAGAGTGTAAAGAGCGGAAACCAGATTGAAGAGGGTCGAGAAGAGAATTATCTGAGAGATAGCGGGTAAGACGGGAGTGGACCAGGCGTTCCAGGAGTTTAGAGATGAAGGGAAGATTAGAGACAGGTCTATAATTAGCGGCACAATTTTGATCGAGGGAGGGCTTTTTAAGTAGTGGATGTATGATGGCATGCTTAAATGAGGAGGGAAAAATACCGGAAGTGAGGGAAAGGTTGAATATTTTTGTTAGGTGAGAGGTGACAGCCGGGGAAAGGGACTGGAGGAGATGCGACGGAATGGGGTCGCTGGTGCAAGTGGTCGGGCGAGAAGATGCAAGGAGCCTGCTTACTTCTTCTTCTGTAACTGGTTCAAAGTCAGAGAGTGAACTAGATGCAGTGGGGGAGGGAGGACAGTGCTTGGTATGAAGAGATTGGGAAATGATTTCCTGTCGAATGTGGTCAATTTTTTCTTTGAAGTAATTGGCCAGATCGTCAGCGTGGAGATCTGTGGTTGGGGCCTGCTCTCTTGGGTTGAGTAGGGACCGGAAAGTGTCAAAGAGACGTTTAGGGTTATTGGACAGCGAGGTGAGTAGCATAATGGCTTGTGAAATCTATGAAAAAACACATGAGATGCTTAGCACAAGATTTGGCCAAAAAATGTGAGCCCATCCACCAAACATCAAGGTAATCTCAGATCGGATGGGTCCCCTGACCTGACTGCCTAGTGTGAACACTTACCTCTGGCTAATAACATGGTAAAGCCTGCATTTATAGGAAGGTCGGAACCAACTGTGTTTGGATGTAATTAAAATCACAGCATGGTGAAGGTCGGGGCGTTCAAGTCGGAAAAAAATAGTACATAGTAAATATAGGTAAACTGACTGAACAGCAATCTAGTCTGAACTGGTGCATAACCAAGTTCAGGGCTGCCAAAAGGAATTTCATGACCCCATAATGGCAACATTTTCAGGCTCCCTTGAGACCCCTTCCAAGCTTCACCCCAGTTCTGCCTCTACCCAAGCCCCGCCTACACCCCTTAAACTTTCCACAGTCCCACAAACCACTCTTGGAAAAACTCTTCTGCCCCATCCTCACCAATAACATAGTAACAGTTCCCATGGAACCATATCACATAACCATCAGCTTTTGTTTTGACCAACAGATTATTTAAGCCTGCCACCACGACAAGGTAGACTCTTTTGGCAGGGCCCTACTCTACTCTAACATATTAACCATTTCTTAAAATATTCAATAATCTTTTTAGGTATATTTTTATTTATTTTTCTTTAAGGGAATGTGTCTCATACATTTTTTTAAAGTAATTGAAATCAGATTGTGATAATCTTTTGTATAATCTCTATTTCTGATTGCAGATTATTGTATTCTGTTTCCTGTACATTTATGGAAGCTGCTATCTTGGCTGTTTGGGGATTTGGACATTGTACATATACATGTGTATATATATCATAAGACATTATAGGGGACTCTATTTCCTTGGGAGAGATTTCTATTCATGTTCTCATATTTAGTGACATGCAGATGTCATTGTGCAGGAAGGGGGAAGAGGTGAGCTGTGACACTACCTACTGAGAATGGTGGATTCTGTTATCTCTCATTGTACTCCTGCTTGTTATGATAATGAGGTGACTGCTAATAAGGGATCACTTCTGGACATGCCAGTCTATTAGAAAAGTCATTTATGTTTATTTATTATTTTATTATATAGGGGGTGACATACTTTAAAGTAAAACTGGCAAAACTTTAAACTATGATTAAAAGGATTTGCCATGTTCTGGTTATTGTTGATTCATGTGTTTGAGATGATAGGGCTCTTACTAACATGGCATTTCTTGAATTTCAGCACCAAATATGAATTATGGTAAATAGAAATATAGGCTATGCTGAATTTCTGCACTAAATGCCTTTTAATCATCTCATATACTTGTAGATTGTGAGTCCTCACGGGCAGGGTCCTCTCTCCTCCTGTACCTGTCGTATATGCGGAGCGCCCCCACACCGCCGCAGGGCCGAGGGGTACCCGGAGCCGGGCCTCTGGGATCTCAGTCCAGGGGTTGTCACGGTGGCTAGACCCGGTCCGTGGCCCTGTCTGTCAGTGGGGGACGTCCGTTGCAAATAGGTGCTGTTAACGGTGGTGTAGCGGTGCAGTTGTGGGGTGCAGGTCGCGGTAAATAACGAGGACACCAGGTTGCAGTCTCTTTACCTCTTTACTGAAGATGTGGGAGACCTCAGTCCGGAGCGCTGTTAACTGGGTTTTCAGAGACCGGCCGGTCCAACGACACATCAGGAGCTCTCTTTACAGGTGGGAATCAGTATCTACCTTCTAGCGCTGTGTGTTGTAGTTCTTCCCTGCTGAGCTCCCGGGATAGTCCTCACAACTGTTTCTTTCTGTCTCTACTGTTCCTTCTCCGTCCTCCAGCTGATATGGTAGGACGCACCCGTATGACGGGGTAGGCCTGGAGTTCTTCCGGGACCCTAGAGTCGCCCCTCTCCCACAGCTGCCTCCGTTGTCTGCTTAGGTGTTAAGTGAGACAGCCAACCTGTAGTTAGCTGCCCTGCCGTGGTTTGCAATGTACTTAAAGTCTCTTACTTGCTCGGCGTTCCGGCCACCGACTGTTTGCGCCTCAGAAGGATGTTGCCTCGGTCTAACAGCAAGACCCCTTCTGGTATTTCTCCTTTTCTGTATTCCCGTTGTTTACTGGTTAGTTCTGCTCTGAGGAGTCTGCCAGGATCCCATCCCTGACAGGTCCTCTCACTAGCTCTTCCCAGCTACTTCTCCCTGTCTTCCTGTCCAACCCCCAGTTTTACCAGAGTTGTGAGGAGTGGCCTACTAGATAGGACCACCCCCCCTGGTGGCCGGAGTGTGAAGTGTGGTGTGAGTGTACCTGATCAGAGAAACTCCCTAGTGCAATCAGACGCACCATAGCTCCCCGTAGTGGCGGAGCCACAGCACTGCAACAACCAGGACTCTGGGGTGCTGCACTCCCCCCCGGTTAAATCCAGTACTCCGGGACTGGGAAAACAAGAACAATAATACATGTTAACAGAAAACACACAAATTTTTGAAATAGCATAACAATTGAACATAACAGAGCTTCCCTTTACGGGAGGTGAGGATTCTTGAACGTTGCGAAAGTTTGGTCATGCACAGTTTATGACTCTCAGTTCAGTGGTTGAAACAGCGGGGACCCCGGGTAAACAAAGGGGCCCCCCTTGTGGAAGTTTTTGAGCAATTCACCGTCCATTACTCTAGTGTCCATTTAAAAACCTGTAACAAAAGGATATGCATACAAACATTTTCAATTACATAGCAGCCCTATCAATACCTCCAAGTTTTGTAGCGGAGGGGAGTTTGATTTTGAGTGCTGCGTGTGGACCTTCGCAGCGCAGGGGTTGCTATTGGTCTAACAGGGCCCGCTATGCTTGCTACCGCTGGTGTAGTGCGCTGTTTTCTAACTACACTTCTAGTGAGTCTGGGTAGCACTGGCAGGTTGGGGCTCTCAGAGCTGCTGCTATCAACAGTGGGTACGGCAGGCTCACTGATAACAGAGGGAGGATTTGCCGGTTCAACGGTTGGCATGGCTTCTTCAGGCAAGGCTTGTTGAGGTTGCGGGACCGGATGATCTGGTACCACCATTGTTTCTGGTGGGTCCGGCTGTGGAAACGTTAGAACAGGTACCGCGATGGCCTGATTTATCTGAGTCCAGGACTGGGGAAAGTCACCAAGGACAGTATGGAACATCTTCTCCTTTTCCACCGGCGGGGAGATTTCTGGGGCCGGGCCCCTCTCTTTCAACTTATCGGGGCAGACCTTAAGGTGATCCCTGGATACCGCTGTCGAGGTCTCCCCTCTGTCCTTGCTGATGAGACAGACCTTAGTGTTGTCGAAGTCGGATGGCAAGATGGTATACGGTTCCGCTTCCCATTGGTCATCAAGCTTGTGTAACCTCCTCTTTCGTTTAAGCACTTGCTCACCAGGTGACAGGGGAATCGCAGGAGCGTGTTGATTGTAGTCCCTTTCTTGTTTCTGCCTAGCCTGGGCGAGACTTCTCTCCACACACTCCTGTACTTCGCGGTATCTTCGCTGCCTTTCTGTATCCCAATCTGCCTCCGGCGAGGTATCTTCGGGTACTAGGACCCCCATGTCCAGATCAACGGGCAACCGACTAGACCTTCCTCGCATCAGGTACGCTGGAGTACAGTTGGTGGAACTTACTGGGATGTGGTTGTACATATCCACCAAGTCAGGCAACTTTGTCGGCCACAGGTTCCGTTCCTCCACAGGCAAGGTCTTCAATAAATCGATTACTACCTGGTTCATCTTCTCGCACATCCCGTTGGTTTGGGGGTGGTACGGTGTAGTTCTGATCTTCTTACACCCGTACAACTGGCAGAATTCTTGGAACACTTCCGCTTCGAATGCAGGCCCCTGATCGGTCAGTACTTTCTCTGGGTAGCCATGGGGTCTACAAAAGTGCTGCTGGAAGGCCCTGGCGGCAGTCCTAGCTGTTAGATCCTTGACAGGCACAACCACCAAAAACCTGGAGTAGTGGTCCACGATGGTAAGGGCGTAGATATAGCCCGACCGGCTAGGCGTCAGCTTCACATGATCCAGCGCTACCAGTTCGAGCGGCCGTTTGGTGATGATAGGCCGCAGGGGAGCCCGTTGACTGTCACGGTCCTTCCTTCGCAGACTACACGGACCACACTCTCGACACCACTTCTCAATGGTTCTCTTCATGCCAATCCAATAGAACCTCCCTCGGAGCAGCTTCTCCAGCTTCCTCCATCCGAAGTGTCCGGCTCCATCATGGTAGGCTCCCAGAACCATGGGCGCATCTCGCCTTGGCACCACTATCTGCCACACCAATTCATGAGTACGTGGGTCGATGCTCCTCCTGCACAACTTGCCATCATGGATAAACAGTTTGCTTCTCCCCTTCCACAGCTGTTGAGTTTCTTGTGGATCATCTGGGCCAGGGTGCAACCCAGCCTGCGTCAAGAGTTCCTTCACCTGACGGACCGCGGGGTCACTATCCTGGGTTTCTGCCCATCCGTGGTGGGGCAGGGGATTCAGCGTGGCATCCGGTTGGTTCTTGTGCCTGTTCTTCACATGGTGAGAGTTCTGAGTGGCTTTGGGGCGATGGAAGGCAGGCAGCTCCACCTCTTCAAGTGCCTCCGGGTCTTCTCCCACTTCTGGTAGATTGGGCATTCGGGACAGAGCATCGGCATTGGCATTCTGGTGTCCTGCCCGATATTTGATGGTGAAATCATAGTTGGACAGCCGGGCCATCCACCGCTGTTCCAAAGCCCCGAGTTTGGCAGTACCCAGATGCGTTAGCGGATTGTTGTCCGTGAAGACGGTGAATTTCGCGGAGGCCAGGTAGTGCTTAAACCTCTCTGTCACTGCCCAGACGAGGGCCAGGAATTCCAGCTTAAAGGAACTATAGTTGTCAGGGTTCCTTTCCGTGGGACGGAGTTTCCTGCTGGCGTAAGCGATCACCCTTTCTTTGCCGTTCTGAACCTGGGACAGCACGGCTCCTAATCCCACATTACTGGCATCTGTGTACAGCACAAACGGTTGATCGTATTCGGGGTAAGCCAGTATCTCTTCTCCCGTCAGTGCCGACTTCAAACAGGTGAAGGATTCCTCCAGCTCTTCGTTCCAATCAAAGGGGGTTTTCCTCCCCTTGGTCTTCTTTGGTTGGCCCACCAGCAGATTTTGCAAGGGTGCGGCCTTCTTGGTGAAATCCTTAATGAATCTCCGATAGTAACCTACCAACCCGAGGAACTGCCGGACTTCGTGGAGGTCACTAGGCTTTGGCCAGTCCTTGATCACTGTGACCTTGTCGGGGTCTGGGGCCACTCCTTCAGCGCTCACCACATGGCCCAGGTACTGCACTTTGGGTTTGAGCAGATGACACTTGGACGGTTTCACCTTTAAGCCGAATTTGGACAGGGCTTCGAACACCTCGGCCAGGTGCTTCAGATGGTCTTCGTAGGTCTTAGAGAAGACAATGACATCATCCAAATACAGCAGCACAGTTTCAAAGTTCATGTGTCCTAGGCAGCACTCCATCATCCTCTGGAACGTTCCTGGAGCATTGCACAGTCCGAAGGGCATGTAGTTGAACTCGCAGAGACCCATTGGTGTCGTGAAGGCCGTCTTCTCCTTGTCCGCCTCCGCTACAGGAACCTGCCAGTACCCACTGGTGAGATCTAAGGTAGAGAAGTAGTTAGCAGATTTTAAAGCAGCCAGAGATTCCTCTATCCTGGGCAGTGGGTATGCGTCCTTATGTGTAATGCGATTCAACTGCCTGTAATCAACACACATCCTCATTGTACCATCTTTCTTTTTAACGAGGACTAACGGAGCTGCCCAGGGGCTACAGCTGTCTCTCACCACCCCAGCCTCCTTCATTTCCCGCAACATGTCCTTGGCACACTGGTAATGAGCTGGGGGTACAGGGCGATATCTCTCTTTTATGGGTCGATGATCTCCCGTGGGGATGTGATGTTGGATCCCTTTCACCTGCCCAAAATCTGAGGGGTGTTTGCTGAATACCTGCTCGTACTCGTGTACCACCCTGTTAGCCCCCTGTATTTGATGAGACGGGGTGGAGTCAGTGCCCACATGCAGTTCCCGACACCAGTCTTTCGAGTGCTCTGCAGAACCTTTGTTCTCCGCCACGTTTGACGGGACCAAGGGTTCAGGTGTCTGTATTACACTATTATTGACAGTGAACAATTTGGCGAGCGTGGTATACTTGGTTAGGTGGACCTCTTCCTCCCCACAATTGAGGACACGTACGGGCACTCTCCCCTGTCGGACGACAACCACCCTCCGGGCTGTCAGAACAGTAGGCCTATTGTCTGAATATACAGGTTCCACCAAGGCCTGGTAGTCCTTACCCCTGAGGCCTATGGCTGCTCGACACCATATTAACATTTCACTCTTGGGAGGTATCGCGATGGGGTTTGAATCACTTACAGTGACACGACCAATCTCACCACCAGTCAGCTCTACCTGCTGTCTCTGCATCAGAGCTCTGATTTCCTTCTGCAGGGCACGTTGCTCACTGTGGCCAGCGTTTTCTGCCACCTGTTGCAACAAAACAATCACTTCTGCAAGACAATTTTCTATAACATTAGTACCAAGAGTCATCATGGGATTACATTCTCGACGATCAATATCTACAATCACAATCCCTTGGGCTTTCAATTCCACCCGCCCCACTTTGATGGTGACCTCCTTATACCCCACTTGTGGCAACGGCTGACCATTACTGGCGATTATGGTGAAATCATCGTCAGGGCCACGAGTAATATCAGCGTCCTCCCAATACCGTTTGTAGAGCACGTAAGGTATAGTCGTCACCTGAGAACCGGTGTCCAGCAAAGCATTCAAGGGGATTCCATCAATCACTACAGGGAGAACTGGTCGTCCTCCAATATACTTGGTTCTCCAATGCTGCGGGCCTGACCGTCCTACTCCTGGGGGTTGGCCCTTTGCCCCAGGGGTTACTCGTTTAAAGGACAGTACCTTGCAAGATGGCCCACCTGATGACAGCGGCGGCAGATGGGTCGTCCATCCTGGTGGAAGCGATCGTCGGGCCGGCTCCTGGTCGGCGGAGTCCTCCTCCGTCGCATCCAAGGGACATCCTCCGGGCTGGAAGCCAACTGGATCTTCTCTTTGGGGGCCTCCTGTAGGGACTGCACCGTCCGGGCCAGGGCAGCAACGCTCTTGGTTAGCTCTTGCATCTGGAGACGGAGTCCTGCAGGGGAGTCGTCCTCGAAGCTCTGGGCGTCGGCCTCCGCGGCAACTGGGGTATTCGATGCCACCTCCTGGTGGTAGGTGAGAGCGGGGCGCCTGGGTGGTACTGCGCGGCTGGGCTGTCGCTCCTGCAATGCCTGGATAGCTTTATCTTTAAACTGCGCAAAAGTCAAGTCTGGATTTTGCATGGCCAGGAAGTGCAATTGGCCCCGCTGGTGACTGCACAGGAGCCCCTCGATGAACCGCTCCTTCAGGATTTTATCCTCATCCTGCATGCTGCCGGGGTCACTCTGCTTAATGGCCCGCATCGCTTCCTGGAGATTAAGGGCATAGTCCCGTAAGCTATCCTGCGACCTCTGTTTGCATCCATAGAAAGTCAGTTTAATCTCTGTGGCAGTGCGAGTATCAAAGGTGGCTTTAAGCTTGGCAAAAATCTGTTGTGCAGTTCCTTTATCCTCAGCGGGCCAGGATTTCACTTCTCTCAGAGCCGCCCCAAAGAGTTGACCGGTTATCATATGGACCTTCTGGGGCTCGGTTAGGGGATAGAACTCGAGCAGGCTGCAGAGCCCTTCTTTAAAGTCAGTGAACGTATGCGCCTCCCCAGAGTATCGTGGGAGCCAGGCCGCTCCGGGCAGGTAGGGCATGGAGAAGGGCATTATGGCTTTCGCATTAGCGGCAGTGTCCGACTGGCTGATGGGGGCAGCGGGTTCTGCGGCAGCCAGTGGTGGTATTAGGGCCGCGGCTTCGCCCGCTGCGGGGACCGGAGCTGCCCCTGCGTCCGCGGCTGCGACCGCCACCTCCTCTCCTCCCGACTCGGACATGGCCGTCCCTTCCTCCCACTAACCTGCTGGAGGTCGGAGTTCCTCTTCCGGGATTGGCGTCTCACTGCGCTTTCCGTTCCGCGCTTCTTTTGGCCGATCCCGCCCACGTAGCTAAGGCTCCTCCCTCCGCGCGCGGCAATGGCGAATTTTGGCGGTAACTTTCCGCGGCAAGCAGTAGCACACAGTTCTCTCAATAAAGTACAGTTCAAGCACGACAAATCACAGTCTCTAGGCACACATGACCTGATTCTTCAGGCTTAAGTAGATCCTGTTCGTGACGCCAAGTTGCGGAGCGCCCCCACATCGCCGCAGGGCCGAGGGGTACCCGGAGCCGGGCCTCTGGGATCTCAGTCCAGGGGTTGTCACGGTGGCTAGACCCGGTCCGTGGCCCTGTCTGTCAGTGGGGGACGTCCGTTGCAAATAGGTGCTGTTAACGGTGGTGTAGCGGTGCAGTTGTGGGGTGCAGGTCGCGGTAAATAACGAGGACACCAGGTTGCAGTCTCTTTACCTCTTTACTGAAGATGTGGGAGACCTCAGTCCGGAGCGCTGTTAACTGGGTTTTCAGAGACCGGCCGGTCCAACGACACATCAGGAGCTCTCTTTACAGGTGGGAATCAGTATCTACCTTCTAGCGCTGTGTGTTGTAGTTCTTCCCTGCTGAGCTCCCGGGATAGTCCTCACAACTGTTTCTTTCTGTCTCTACTGTTCCTTCTCCGTCCTCCAGCTGATATGGTAGGACGCACCCGTATGACGGGGTAGGCCTGGAGTTCTTCCGGGACCCTAGAGTCGCCCCTCTCCCACAGCTGCCTCCGTTGTCTGCTTAGGTGTTAAGTGAGACAGCCAACCTGTAGTTAGCTGCCCTGCCGTGGTTTGCAATGTACTTAAAGTCTCTTACTTGCTCGGCGTTCCGGCCACCGACTGTTTGCGCCTCAGAAGGATGTTGCCTCGGTCTAACAGCAAGACCCCTTCTGGTATTTCTCCTTTTCTGTATTCCCGTTGTTTACTGGTTAGTTCTGCTCTGAGGAGTCTGCCAGGATCCCATCCCTGACAGGTCCTCTCACTAGCTCTTCCCAGCTACTTCTCCCTGTCTTCCTGTCCAACCCCCAGTTTTACCAGAGTTGTGAGGAGTGGCCTACTAGATAGGACCACCCCCCCTGGTGGCCGGAGTGTGAAGTGTGGTGTGAGTGTACCTGATCAGAGAAACTCCCTAGTGCAATCAGACGCACCATAGCTCCCCGTAGTGGCGGAGCCACAGCACTGCAACAACCAGGACTCTGGGGTGCTGCATATACCCCTCCTCATGTGTAAAGCGCCATGGAATAAATGGCGCTGTAATAAAAAAAATAATAATAATATACGCATTGGTTAATAATAACCAGAGAGTTGCCAGTGCCCAAAACATAAAAGCTTCGTAACACATTCCCACTAAATATTTTGCTAACTAAATCTATTTTCATAAGAGTCATTTAGTTAAATCCTTTGGTCAATTACATAATGTGCAAAATTACAGTGCCAATAAGAAAAGAGAAAAGAAACAAAGAAAACAGACAAAACAGATAAAATAAAGACAGTACATAAAACCAATCAACACAATGAAAATAAGGTCATTTTGTGAGATCAGAGAAACATAATATAAAAACAACAAAGAGTATTGTTCACAATGTAAGGAACTGAAACATGTCCGACCCCCTCTTTGCTTCTGCTCACCAGGCACCATACAATCGTAAGGGCAGTAATGCCCTGATGGCGGCCCTGTTCCTGCCTATCGTGAAATTATACTTGTTGACAACCTAGACTTCATGAAGCATGTAGATAGTCTGCATAGATCATGGGATATCAGACATCCATTCCTGGCTATCTATAGTTGACATTTCATCTAAGTACTCACTCAGTCTTTATTTAAGGGAAACTGTCATCCCCTGGGACATATATGACCTATTATATGGGCACACAGGTAATAGGTACTAGTCCTACCTGTATGCCTCATATTAAAGGTCTTGTTGTAGAGAATTGTTATATTCTGTCTTTATGTTAATGATTTCTTCCAGGCTCTGGGGCATTCGTTGCCTGGAAGAAATCCCTAGCGCTATTCCTCAATGCTCCTGAGCGTAAGCTATTTCACATGATTGAGCGCACTTGGGATCTGCCCCCAAGGCCCTGCCCATGCCCAATGTTTGGTCCGTAGACTGCGGCTAGGAGTTAGTCCCGCTTTTGTGTACAACATTTTTTGGCTTTTACAATTGTTAGAAAGCTTAACAAAAGACTTCTTTGTACACACAGTTGACAGTAAACCATTTGTCAACATTAGGAATAAGTTTACCTTGCTTCTGTGTCTCAAATATTTTGACCCTTATTTGTTGGCTTTTCCTTCCCCTGGAGAAAGCCACATATAACTGCCCGTGTGAAAACACTGAGAGAGGCAAATAAATACCTACAATATCCAAGAACTGTCCCTGAGATTTATTGATGGTCACTGTAAAAGCCAACATGACAGGAAACTGATGCCGTCGCATCTGGATTAGCAAGTTTTTATATTTGGAAATCAGGTCAATTCTTGGTATAAGAACTGTCTGACCCCTTTTTTTTTAATGTAAAGCAACGGCATGAATAACGTTTGCTTTTAAGCTTTTCACATAAAGCCTTGTACCATTACAAAGGCCATGCTTTCTGTTAAGATTAAGCAGGAGCATAATTATAGCTCTTGGTTTCAGCTTTAGTTCATGAGGAGGCATCCCAGTGGGATTTAAAGAGTTAAGAAACTCTACAGGGTAATCTGTGAGAATTACACCCTTCTCTTCCGCAATTGTGTCGACGGAGCGATATGTTGAGTGTTCACCTTGAACTTGACTAAGAATTTTGTCGTTCAAGGCCTGAACGTCATCATTCAATGGCGTAAGAATTGCTTTATTGGCAATTGCTTCTACCGTTGCATCGGTAATCTCAATTGAGCCAAAAATAGCTGTAAGTAAATCGCCCTCTTCAATAAAAGAATTTGGGATTTCAATTGTGTCTTCTGGTAGACCATATATATTTGACAACTCTCCATTGCCAAGTTTCAGTAACCATGAGTTGTACTCAACTTCTTCCTGAGACGTTCTCATATTCTGTTGTAGCTGGAACCATGAAAACTGATTCCAGGATTTTGAGTATTTAATGGTGGACTGTACAATTTGGGCACTTTTTCCACCTTCCACTATTGGTAGGGTTTGACGAAAGTCACCACCGTTTATGAAAACTTTTCCACCAAATGGTCTTTTTTTTCCACATATTTCTTCGAACAAATTATCCACAGCGTTCATATTAAACAGGGAGTCATTGTTACTTCGTCCTAAATAACGACAGATGACTCCCTAAGCTCCTTTGCTTGAAGTGAGGTTGGCTTAATTTTTGACACTGTGGTCTCATTTGTTGTAATTCCAAGGCCAAACTTGGAATGGTACGTACTACCCTTTTGTAGTAATGTAGCTGCCAATCCAGTGGAGGCTACTGAGCAAACAGACTTATTTTCTGCTTGTAGTGTCTTGTACAAGCCGTTGTACAAAAATGTCTTCCCACTGCCTCCTGGCCCATCCAGAAAAAAACAGTGTGAGCTAGTGTCGTCTGGCTGTGATGCAGCATTGATTTCAGTAATTTCTTTCCACTTTGGGTTACAGGTCATCGTAACAAAAAGATCTGGCTTTCCGAATTTTCGAACAATTGTCATGACGTCTTGGTAATTTTGTTGCATAGCTCTTGGGCTTCCAGTGAAAGTGGACAGTAAAATTACTGGTGTCCCAGCTTTTAGCCCTTAGTGTAATGCTGCATTATGGATGTGATCCATATCGCCGGCATAACTGTTGAAGCGTAATGCCTTTTGATTTTGTTTTATATATTCGATCCTGTCGGATTCAATTTTGACGTAATTGTCAATGATAAATTGTTGTGTTAACTTCCCAGCATTTAAAAGGGGATTGAACTCGTCACGAATGGCAAGCCTGTATGCATAGTACTGCAACAGGGTAATTTTTTCTTGTTGATCTTGATCCACTGGTATGGATGGTAGATGAATGTCACCAATTCCTTGATGTTGCACACTTAGGGCAATTGGAGTTGTCAAATATATTGTCCATCCATTGTCCCTATATGGGAATAGAAGTGGATATGTCATTGCATCACACTTTCTGTGAAGAAAGCTGATTTAAACAGTTTGGTTTTCACTTTTGAGGTGAACTCAGATGTCCCTATTAAATGGGGGTTCAACTATTGCATTTTGATAAATTATAGCTACTTCATTGCACCTTGGTGCATTGTAGCACCTCTTGTCATCATTGTAGTCATTTATAATTGACATTGTTATTTCGAGCGGATTGCGATTTTCTAATTCAGCAATCCTTTCTTCCTCTATTTCAAATTCCCTCATAATTGTGAAGGCGCTTGCAAGTGGGTTAATTGCTTTCATTTTCTCTCCAAGAGATGATAGTAGTGCTGGGAGGCACTTTTTATTTGCTTGACCTCTTGTACTTATTGCTTCTTCACTGTCCAAGATATAAATCTGGGCAAACTTGGGAGTACTACCCACAGCGGGATGCAATGGGGCAGTTCTGTGGTAAATTTGTCCATGAGTTCGAAAAAAGTATGGACCTTGCCCAGGAGGTGGCGTTACTTGTGCTCCCATTGATGCCAAAGCAAGCAAGCTATTGTATTGCCTTATATTAGCCATAAATTTATTGGAGTGCTGATGTTCTCCATTCATCAACTTGACTAATTGATCATCCATACGAATGGGACATAATTGGATGCACCCTTCTCTTGCAGCAGGAAGGGAATGTTATGTCCTGCGCCATTTGGTCTTTGAAATATTTAGATTGTCAGAACTGACATCAAAATGTTAGTTCACCAGCATAGTGCTCTACAATACGTGTCTCATCAATTTGATTGAGAAGTCCTCTGGCAGCAAATATAACTTGCCATCGTCGAGTGGCTCTTGCATTTTGGACACGTATTCTATCTTGTTCTCCTTTTACTGAAATATGTGTATCACTTTGTGCATTGCGTGTTGCTCTTTGTCGTGCAGCATTAGATGCTCTACGGGATTCAGTTAGTTCATTCGTTTCTCTTGCTCTTTGATCCATCTTTGCAATGTTGCCTCACACAGTTGCCTAAGTGTTGCCTCACAATGTTGGCTCACAGTGTTGCCTCACAATGTTGCCTCACAGTGTTGCCTCACAGGCTAACATTCAAAAAAGGCTTATGCCTTAACTCGCCACAAGGGAGAGCTCCTCTCCTTAGGTATCCATGGTTACGCCCACGCGTTATCTGCTAGTGGTAGTAACTATGGATACCTAAGTTACTGTTCAGATATGGATGACTCATTGTGCACAGACACACAGACACATACAAATTAGGTATATTAATAAAGACAGAATATAACATTTCCTTACAACAAGACCATTAATATGAGGCATACAGGTAGGGCTAGTACCTATTATATACAGTATAGGTAGGACTAGCTTAACATTTCTATTACATGTATACCCATATTAATAGGTCATATACGTCTCGGGAGGTGACAGATTCACTATAAAGCATAAACACACATATATTAATTCTGTCCAGACCTGCATCCCACCACAAAAAACACTCCAGAGTAATCCCTGGAGAATGCTATCATCCTCAGTGACACAGTGAGGGACTACGCATCCCCTTCTGCTCTAAGGCTATTTACTCATGTAAGAGTGCTGCTCAAACTGTTGGGTTGCAGCTGTGGGACCCTATATTCAGAGATGATGTCCTCCACCCAAGTCTCAAAAAGCTGAAAGGGTCTTCAGGAGAGGTGGGTAGTCGAGCTAGGCTATCAGACGGTCACCTCTGTAGCTGTAGTGTCATCTTTCCTATGGTTCCATTCAGGGGTGGACAGGGGCAGACATGGTATTGGTGCAACTGATGCTATTGCACATTGGCTAAGAGGTAAAGGGAACCCATTTCCACCTTCAAAGCAGATGAAATTGTGCGTTATGATGAGTTATTGAGATGATCATTAGCATAAAGACAGAATATAACATTTCTCCACAACAAAACCATTAATATGAGGCATACAGGTAGGACTAGCTTAACATTTCTATTTCCTGTATGCCCATATTAATAGGTCATATACGTTTAGGGGGATAAAAGAGTCCCTATAAAGCATAAACACACATATATTAATTCTTATCTATTTAATAGGATGATGACAGCTGTCCAGACCTGCATCCCACCACAACAAACACTCCGGAGTAATCCCTGGAGAATGCTATCATCCTCAGTGACACAGTTAGGGGCTATGCACCCCCTTGTGCTCTCAGGCTCTTTACTCATGTAAGAGTACTGCTCAAACTGTTGGGGTGCAGCTGTGGGACCCTATATTCAGAGATGATGTCCTCCACCCAAGTCTCAAAAAGCTGAAAGGGTCTTCAGGAGAGGTGTGTAGTCGAGCTAGGCTATCAGACGGTCACCTCTGTAGCTGTAGTGTCATCTTGCCTATGGTTCCATTCAGGGGTGGACAGGGGCAGACATGTTATTGGTGCAACTGATGCAATTGCACATTGGCTAAGAGGTAAAGGGAACCCATTTCCACCTTCAAAGCAGATGAAATTGTGCGTTATGATGTGAATTATGACGTGAATTGTGAGTTATTGGGCTGATCATTAGCATAAAGACAGAATATAACATTTCTCCACAACAAAACCATTAATATGAGGCATACAGGTAGGACTAGCTTAACATTTCTATTTCCTGTATGCCCATATTAATAGGTCATATACGTTTAGGGGGATAAAAGAGTCCCTATAAAGCATAAACACACATATATTAATTCTTATCTATCTAATAGGATGACAACAGCTGTCCAGACCTGCATCCCACCACAAGAAACACTCCGGAGTAATCCCTGGAGAATGCTATCCTCAGGGACACAGTGAGGGGCTACGCACCCCCTTCAGCTCTCAGGCTATTTACTCATGTAAGAGTGCTGCTCAAACTGTTGGGGTGCAGCTGTGGGAACCTATTTTCAGAGATGATGTCCTCCACCCAAGTCTCAAAAAGCTGAAAGGGTCTTCAGGAGAGGTGGGTAGTCGAGCTAGGCTATCAGACGGTCACCTCTGTAGCTGTAGTGTCATCTTTCCTATGGTTCCATTCAGGGGTGGACAGGGGCGGACATGTTATGGGTGCAACTTGTGCCACTGCACACAGGCCAAGAGGTAAGGGGATCCATTTCCACCTCCAAAGCAGATGAAATTGTGCATTATGATGAGTTATTGGGCTGCAAAGGGTCCATATATTGTTCATGCACAGTGTCCCTCTTCTGTCTGTGTCTTCCAGTGGCTCCAATGTATAATTAATTTCCTGCAATGAGAATCACATCACATTAATAATTTCCAGGCCATCAAGCTGAATACAATCAGTCCTACCACTACCACTATGGGCTTTTGAAAAGTTGAGAGTAAATTGTTTAACCCAACTCTGATAGACCCCATCCAGAAAAAGGGACTCAACCCCTCCTTGGATATATCTCTAGCTTTTTGCTGGAGCTCCTTTACTTTATCCACGTTTCTCTATTGAATCATGTGCATCTTCAATCTAGGAGCAGCATTCCTCACCTATAACAGCACAAGTGCCCCTTCAATTGCTAACAGGCAGTCAAGAGCCATTCTCTTCTGAAGGGCTACCATCCTCATTCATTGACATCACAAGTAGAAGCTAATGGGGGTGAAATCAACAACCAAAACATTTGGTGACATAAGAAGTAGTAGCTTATGGGGACAAAACTAACACCCAAAACATTCCATGAAATGACAAATAAGAGCTAATGTGGGCGGAGCCAACAACCATAACATTCCGCGACATCATATGACTAGTGTTGAGCGATACCTTCCGATATTTGAAAGTATCGGTATCGGATTGTATCGGCCGATATCCGAAAAATATCGGATATCGCCGATACCGATACCCGATACCAATACAAGTCAATGGGACACAAATATCGGAAGTGATCCTGGATGGTTCCCAGGGTCTGAAGGAGAGGAAACTCTCCTTCAGGCCCTGGGATCCATATTCATGTGTAAAATAAAGAATTACAATAAAAAATAGGGATATACTCACCCTCTGACGCGCCCTGGTTGTAACCGCTGCAACCGGCAGCCTCCGTTCCTAAGAATGAGCGAGTGAAGGACCTTCGATGACGTCGCGGCTTGTGATTGGTCGCGTGACCGCTCATGTGACCGCTCACGCGACCAATCACAAGACCACAACGTCATCGCAGGTCCTTCACTCGCTCATTCTTAGGAACGGAGGCTGCCGGTTGCAGCGGTTACAACCAGGGTGCGTCAGAGGGTGAGTATATCCCTATTTTTTATTTTTATTCTTTATTTTACACATGAATATGCATCCTGATCTCGATTCCCGATATCGCAAAAATATCGGAACTCGGTATCGGAATTCCGATACCGCAAATATCGGCCAATACCTGATACTTGCGGTATCGGAATGCTCAACACTACATATGACGCATCTAATGGGGGTGGAATCAACAATCCCATCACTCTAAGACATAACAAGGAGCAGCTAATGTGGACGGAGCCAACAACCACCACATTCCGTGACATCACAAGTAGCAGCTAATGGGTGCGGATCCAACAACCTCACTTCCATTGAAGAACATAGCCCAATAATATACTAGAGATCAAACAATAGGAATCCTACCAATGTGCGGGAATATTTGAATAGCTTTACTACATATGGAGTTAATATGTATATACACTCACTGGCCACTTTATTAGGTACACCTGTCCAACTTCTTGTTAACACTTAATTTCTAATCAGCCAATCACATGGCGGCAACTCAGTGCATTTAGGCATGTAGACATGGTCAAGACAATCTCCTGCAGTTCAAACCGAGCATCAGTATGGGGAAGAAAGGTGATTTGAGTGCCTTTGAACGTGGCATGGTTGTTGGTGCCAGAAGGGCTGGTCTGAGTATTTCAGAAACTGCTGATCTACTGGGATTTTCACGCACAACCATCTCTAGGGTTTACAGAGAATGGTCCGAAAAAGAAAAAAAATCCAGTGAGCGGCAGTTCTGTGGGCGGAAATGCCTTGTTGATGCCAGAGGTCAGAGGAGAATGGGCAGACTGGTTCGAGCTGATAGAAAGGCAACAGTGACTCAAATCGCCACCCGTTACAACCAAGGTAGGCCTAAGAGCATCTCTGAACGCACAGTGCGTCGAAGTTTGAGGCAGATGGGCTACAGCAGCAGAAGACCACACCGTGTACCACTCCTTTCAGCCAAGAACAGGAAACTGAGGCTACAATTTGCACAAGCTCATCGAAATTGGACAGTAGAAGATTGGAAAAACGTTGCTTGGTCTGATGAGTCTCGATTTCTGCTGCGACATTCGGATGGTAGGGTCAGAATTTGGCGTAAACAACATGAAAGCATGGATCCATCCTGCCTTGTATGGAGCATCTTTGGGATGTGCAGCCGACAAATCTGCGGCAACTGTGTGATGCCATCATGTCAATATGGACCAAAATCTCTGAGGAATGCTTCCAGCACCTTGTTGAATCTATGCCACGAAGAATTGAGGCAGTTCTGAAGGCAAAAGGGGTCCAACCCGTTACTAGCATGGTGTACCTAATAAAGTGGCCGGTGAGTGTACATCTGTGTTGTACAAGGATTTCCCAATATTGGTTGGATTTATATTTTTGATCTGGACTGTATATTGCTATATGTCTCAATAACATCCGACAAATACATAATTTTCTTCATGTTACATGTGTTCCCTTTACAGGATATAACTTTAGTCTCCCAGATTTTGATGATTCTATAACAATTTATGGCCTAAAAATCGAAAAGTCGTCATGTTCCAGTTATGGCTGAGGGGATTCTCTCCATTATAACTAATCTATGGACCTGATGAGCATGAAAGTCAGAAACCAATAAAATGTGATGGATAATCGGTAAATCATTGTCATTTCTGTACTTGAAGATAAATCCCGTCACATCCTATATATCTCTGTAGTATTGGAAGCAATGCTGTAAAATTTGGGCATCTCCTAATGTTTATATGCTTATATTATGTAGAATGAGGACTGCTTAATGAATAAAAAATAAATGAGAAATAGATGATAGAAGAGAATGAAGGACACAAGAAGAGACGACATAGAGCCGACTTACCTCTCTCTCCACCGTCTGCAACTGTCAAATAGAATGTTGGCTCTGCAGCTCCTTACACAATGTATGTGATGTCATAATGCAGGGGGGCGGAGCCAGAAACCACAACATTCCGTGACATCATCAGCAGGATTAGCAGTTGTTATTTAAAGAGACCAGAGCAGGCCATGCAACCAATTCATTGCCATATAAATGAAATGGACTGTAATTAATCATCTTGACATCTTAAAACTTTTATAAAATACCACAATGTCATTATTACCATACAATGTAATTCCGGAGTAGTTTCTACTGATTTGAACAGTGATAAATAAACAATAGTAACCTATATATCCCAGTATTACAGAAGATTAGATTATATGGATGGTTGGATGTAGAGGTGGACATGCTACAGTAGGATAGATGGCCAGTAAATAGAAGAGGACACTATAGCCAATGCTGCTATATAGCAGGGTTGAGCTATTAATTTTCCCAAGGGGCTACATGAGAGACCGTAACATATTAATTGCAATTATTATTTTATATTAATAATAATTGTACAACTTAATATTGAGCAGAATTAAGTATGCTGACACCCCCTACATACCATATGAGCCCCTATACAGCTCCCCTCTATACCTCTATATACTGTAAGAGCTCACACCTAGCTTCCTACATACAGTATGAGTCCTCACATAGCCCCTCTACATACATTGTAAGAATCCACATAGCCTCTCTATATAGAGTATGAGCCCCTACATAGCCTCTCTATAGTCAATATGAGCACTCACATAGCCCTTTGTATATAGTATGAGACCACACATAGCCCCTTATATACAGATATACAGTATGAGCCAGAGATGTACAGTATCTAGAAGTGCTTGCCACTGCTCGATACTCGATCAAGCATCGTGGTGCTTGGTTACACTCATTACTCGATCGAGTATCGCGGGTGCTCAAGCACCATTCCCAAGTAGTTTTGAATTAGAGGCATATAGGCAGAGTTTATTGCCTTACAGTCCTTCCATAGGTATACTGCTGCTGTAAGCTAAAAACAAAAGCCCTTTTCAAGGCTACATATTTTCTTTTCCCTATTAATACCAGAAAATTTGCAAGCATATATTATATACCTAATTTAAAAAAACACAAGGCGTGGGGTAAGGGACAGGAAAGTATTCGTGCTGCTGATGGTGCACGCAGCGGCTGAGGACGTGGGCCAGGTGAAACTATGCATACTGCGGGAACACAGCAAACACGATCATCCATGAGACGTAGCTTCCTGTTCCACTTTGAAGGGGGTTGCAGGGCAACACTCTTAACCCCTTCCCGACCTATGACGCATACGCTGCATCATGAAAGTCAGTGCCAATCCGACCTGTGACGCAGCGTATGCATCATGGCGGGATCGCGTTCCTGCAGATTGGGTGAAAGGGTTAACTGAAATTGCACCCGACCTGCATGTACAGGGGGACTTGTACTTTAGCCCAGGGGGGTGGCTTAGCCCCCACTTGGCTGTGATCGCCCTGGTGACCACTTTGTCACCACCCCCCAGATCTGATTGGAGCTAGCGTCCAGGTGACGCTAGCTCTCCATTCAGATGTGGAGGGGCGGAGAAAACCATGGCTGCCTCGCTGTTCAGCTTCATGCCTTCCGTGGAAGCTGAACAGTGAGGTGCCTGCATACTGCCCTGCCACATACCACAATCGCCGCCGCTGCTGCAGTCACCGCCGCCGTTGCAGTTACCAGCTGCCGCTGCCGTCACCACCGCTGCCACCCACGCCAGGTACTCCCCTCTGCTTCTCTTCCCCCCTTGCCTTGTGATTCCATGCCCCCCTACCTTCGCTCCCTCCCTCCTGCCCCCCGGTGATCACCCCCTCTCCCCTGCCCCGGAGATCACCCCCCCTGCTGCTGCCGTCTCCATTTCCTCCTTCTGCTGCTTTACACCTGACAGCCCCCGCCTCAGTGATCCCCCTGATCGCCCCCTGATCTTCCCCCCTGATCTTCCCCACTGATCGCCCCCTGATCTTCCCCACTGATCGCCCCCCTGATCTTCCCCACTGATCCCCCCTTGATCTTCCCCACTGATCGCCCCCCTGATCTTCCCCACCGATCGCCCCCCTGATCTTCCCCACTGATCGCCCCCCTGATCTCCCCCCTGATCTTCCCCACTGATCGCCCCCCTGATCTTCCCCACTGATCTCCCCCCTGATCTTCCCCACTGATCGCCCCCCCGATGTTCCCCCCTGATCGCCCCCCTGATCTTCCCCACCGACTGCCCCCCTGATCTTCCCCACTGATCGCCCCCCTGATCTCCCCCCTGATCTTCCCCACTGATCACCCCCCTGATCTTCCCCACTGATCTCCCCCCTGATCTTCCCCACTGATCTCCCCCCTGATCTTCCCCACTGATTGCCCCCCTGATCTTCCCCACTGATCGCCCCCCTGATCACCCCCCTGCTCCCCTGATCTCCCCCCTGCCCTGTGGATCGCCCCCTGCCCCGCTGATGTCCCCGCTGATGTCCCCGCTGCTGTCCTCCCCTGCCCCGCTGCTGTCCTCCCCTGTCCCACTGCTGTCCCCTCTGCCCCACTAATGTCGCCCCTGCCCTGTGGATCACCCCCTGCTCTGCTGATGTCCTCCCCTGCCCCGCTGAGGTCCTCCCCTGCCCCGCTGATGTCCCCTCTGCCCAGCTGATGTCCCCCCTGCCCCACTGATCTCCCCCCTGCCCCACTGATCTCCCTCTTTCCCCCGCTGATCTCCCCCCTTCCCTGTGGATCTCCCCTTGCTCCGCTGATCACCTCCAGCCCCAGTTTTTCTATTAGGGTTGGGACAAATATTAGGGTTAGGGTTGGTGCTAAAGCTAGAGTTGGGATTAGGGGTAGGGTTAAGATTAGGGTTGGGATTAGGGTTACGGTTAGGATTAGGGTTGGGATTAGGGGTAGGGTTAGGATTAGGGTTGGGATTAGTGGTAGGGTTAGGATTTGGGTTTGGATTAGGGGTAGGGTTAGAGGTGTGTTGGGGTTAGGGTTGGAGTTTGGAATTGGGAGGTTTCCACTGTTTAGGCACATCAGGGGCTCTCCAAACGCGACATGACGCCCGCAGACTATTCCATCAAAGTCTGCATTTCAAAACGTCACTACTTCCTTTCCGAGCCCGGACGTGTGCCTAAACAGTGGTTTATCCCCACATATGGGGTATCAGCGTACTCAGGACAAACTGGGCAACAACTTTTGGGGACCAATTTCTCATGTTACCCTTGTGAAAATAAAAAATTGCGGGCTAAAAATCATTTTTGAGGAAAACAAAAGATTTTTTTATTTTCACAGCTCTGCGTTATAAACTTCTGTGAAGCACTTGAGGGTTCAAAGTGCTCATCACACAATTAGAAAAGTTCATTGGGGGGTCTAGTTTCCAAAATGGGGTCACTTGTGGGGGATTTCTACTGTTTAGGTACATCAGGGGCTCTGCAAACGTAACATGATGCCCTCAGACCATTCCATCAAAGTCTGCATTCCAAAACGTCACTACTTCCCTTCTGAGCCCCGACGTGTGCCCAAACAGTGGTTTACCCCCACATGTGAGGTATTGGTGTACTCAAGAGAAATTGCCCAACACATTTTAGGATACATTTTATCCTGTTGCCCATGTGAAAATGAAAAAATTGAGGCTAAAAGACATTTTTTGTGAAAAAAAGTACTTTTTCATTTTTACGGATCAATTTGTGAAGCACCTGGGGATTCAAAGTGCTCACTATGCATCTAGATAAGCTCCTTGGGGGTCTAGTTTCCAAAATGGGGTCACTTGTGGGGGAGCTCCAATGTTTAGGCACACAGGGGCTCTCCAAACGCGACATGGTGTCCGCTAACGATTGGAGCTAATTTTTCATTCAAAAGTCAAATGGCACTCCTTCCCTTCCGAACCTTGCCGTGTGCCTAAACAGTGGTTTACCCCAACATGTGAGGTATCGGTGTACTCAGGAGAAATTGCCCAATAAAATTTATGATCAATTGTATCCTGTTGCCCATGTGGAAATGAACAAATTGAGGCTAAAATAAATTTTTTGTGAAAAAAAAAGTACTTTTTCATTTTTACGGATCAATTTGTGAAGCACCTGGGGGTTCAAACTGCTCACTATGCATCTAGATAAGCTCCTTTGGGGGTCTAGTTTCCAAAATGGGGTCACTTGTGGGGGAGCTCCAATGTTTAGGCACACAGGGGCTCTCCAAACACGACATGGTGTCCGCTAAAGATTGGAGCCAATTTTTCATTCAAAAAGTCAAATGGCGCTCCTTCCCTTACGAGCCCTGTCGTGCGCCCAAACAGTGGTTCCCCCCCACATATGGGGTATCAGCGTACTTAGGATAAATTGTACAATATCTTTTGGGGTCCAGTTTCTCCTTTTACCCTTGGGAAAATAAAAAAAAATTGTTGCTAAAATTTCATTTTTGTGACTAAAAAGTTAAATGTTCATTTTTTCCTTCCATGTTGCTTCTGCTGCTGTGAAGCACCTGAAGGGTTAATAAACTTCTTGAATGTGGTTTTGTGCACCTTGATGGGTGCAGTTCTCAGAATGGTGTCAATTTTGGGTATTTTCAGCCATACAGACCCCTTAAACTGACTTCAAATGTGAGGTGGTCCCTAAAAAAATGGTTTTGTAAATTTTCTTGTAAAAATGAGAAATTGCTGGTCAAATTTTAACCCTTATAACTTCCTAGCAAAAAAAAATTTTGTTTCCAAAAATTGTGCTGATGTAAAGAAGATATGTGGGAAATGTTATTTATTAACTATTTTGTGTCACATAATTCTCTGGTTTAACAGAATAAAAATTAAAAATTTGAAAATTACAAAAATTTCGAAATTTTTGCCAAATTTCCGATTTTTTCACAAATAAACGCATAAATTATTGACCTAAATTTACCACTATCATGAAGCCCAATATGTCACGAAAAAACAATCTCAGAATCGCAAGGATCCGTTGAAGCGTTCCTGAGTTATTACCTCATAAAGGGACACTGGTCAGAATTGCAAAAAACGGCCAGGTCATTAAGGCCAAAATAGGCTGGGTCATGAAGGGGTTAAAAATCATCTCACCCTACAAACAAGCATTTTGTTCTTTCTTTGGGCTTAGATGGGAAGATAATCCGCCTGTCTGAATTGTGTTGCGTACATTATATCTTCTCTCACGCGGCATTTATGCAACCAGGGCATTACTTTGGACACAATATACCACTAAATGACAGTAAGAATCTAAAATACAAAAATATAGGTATATATGAGTTACATTCATGTCATAAGTGCCGGAGTGATATTGCTGTGTGATAGGCACATTATGAATATAGCTCCACAAGTGTGTAAGGTCAGACTAAACACAACGCTCTATGTGATATTTCGTGAAATTGTCCAAATAAGCATTGTCATGGCAACTGTGATCAAATATGACACCATTGTGTAGAAAAACTATGAATATGAATTATTCATTGTAAAACATCAGTCATGCATGTGACAGAGCCTAAGATATCCCAGCACCGCGCACAATCCTCCTGTGAATACACAATTTACACCAAACCAAACATCATCAGCATATAGTAATTGTCAGAAATTGCTGCCACGGATAACCTAAACGCACAAATGATCCCATCTTACAGCCTTCGTAAAATCAAAGGTCGGTCTCTGCAATTAACACATCTATAGATAGGAAGTGCCAGATAGACAATCTCTGCAAATGAAGTGTGACATGTACTAAAATTATACTCTGTTCTCTATGGAAATGTACCATCCACATATGCACATATAAATTGTCATATTTAGGATCATTTCTATTTTTTCCACGCATTTAAACCGAATCTGGCACCAGATTTTTACAATGCACACTGCATACATTATTAATTAAGTCTCCTAGACCTGATGAGGCTGGCATGCTTACTTTGAGGGTATTTCCCCACATTACGGATTTCTGTGCAGATTTTTCCGCTCAGCTTTTGAAAAATCCGCACTGCGTTTTACCTGCGGATTACCGGTGGATTTACAGCGGATTTTCTGCAGTTTTGTGCCTATTTCACCTGCATTTTAACACCTGCAGATTGAGGAGCAGGTGTAAAACGCTGCTGAATCCGCACTAAGAATTGACATGCTGAGGAAAATAAACCGCAGCGTTTCCGCGCTGAATTTTCCGCAGCATGTACACTGCGGATTTGTTTTCCATAGGTTTACATGGTATTGTACAACGCATGAAAAACCACTGCCAGTCTGCAGCGGCAATTCCACTGCAGATCCGCAGGCAAATCCGCAACGTGTGCACATAGCCTGAAAGTTCCTATCAGAACGGCTGTCTATTCTTAATGTAAAAGTTAGAATTTTATGAGTCACACTAAAGCCAAAGCCAAATTTAACATCAGGCAGAAAGTATAAAAAAAAGGGTTATACAGCCATAAGAGCATTGATTTGTGTAGTCAGTGCACCAGCTTCATCAAATCTAAAAGGTCGGCCCCCCAAACACCGGGTGTTTGTCGCTCTGTCATGTGCATGACAGCGTGGCAAACACTACTTATGATCAGGGGTAAAATCATTATATCAAATGACAGCGTGAGCTCATGGAGCGCCCGCTAGGGCCGTCAGGTACTCGTTACCGAGTCAGCACAGTAAAAGGGGTGGTCTCAGCAGCAGAGACCCAATCCGTTGCCCTGGGCATCCAATAAAAGGGGTTAAGGTATAGTGGAAAATAAAGTCTAATGTTCATGATGCCACCTGTGGTAGTCGGCCAGGGATAGCCGATGCTGCTTAAAGGGATCCACTGGGGTCGGGGGTGATGCAGCTTAGATGGTTTTGCTCCCCACAGGTGGAGCGGAAGCCCCAGGGCTACCAGGACAATCTATGAGGGGTTGTAGGTGTTTAGGTGCAGGAAAGAATTGGAGGACACAAGGTTTGCAGTCTCTTTACCTTTTAATTGCCAGTGCAGCCCGGGGCACAGAATATAGGTGATCTTTGAAATCCAGGCAGCCTGGAAGCGGTTTGGAATCCCCTTAGCCAGGTGGGGTTGGAAGCCTTCCTTTCTGTGCTGAATTCTAGGTTCTTCATGCATTAGCTTTCCTCAAGTCCCTCTCTCAATCTGTCCCTCAGATGGAACATTACCCACATGGCAGGCAGCTTGAACCTTTTTATAGGTGTCCCTCTCTCGTGGTGACTCCAGGCTCTAATCTGCTACTGTGCCTTCGGGTGCAGTTGTGGCCAGGAGACCTGCAATCTCCTGCCCTCCGGTTTCAGCTGTGGGGTATACAGTCCTCACACAACCTCGGACCCCGGTGTCTGTATTCTTGCGCTCAATCCTGGGGGTGAGCTCAATCGCAGCTCCACTCTCTGTTTCTCTCTCCTCATGTGCTTCTTCTCCCTTCACTGTCTCACACAGACTACTCCCTAGCTCCTCCTCCAAACCAGAACTTATAGGGAAGCTACCCTGAAACTGGTTCTAGAGCTCCCCCTTCTGGCCTGGAGTCAGAAAAGTGTTGTATGTAAGTGTTACCTGTTAAGGGGATCCCTTCTTGCTTCGAGGCATGACATCACCCTCCCCGAGAGGCAGGCAATACCACTGTGACAACCGGATTCCTGGGGCATCACACTCACAACTGTTATCGGAGGTATAAAGTTCACTTCTGATCACTGGGGTCAACTGATGAGACTACTGCTCCCATCAGCCTACACCTGCTGCCGGTAAGAACAGATTACAGCAAGCACAGTGAGAAAAAGTAAAATAAATACATAAATAACTTTTAAAAAAAAAATGGCATGGGTTCCCCTGTATTTTTGATAACCAGCCAGGCAAAACTGATGGCTGGGGACTGCAACCTCCAGCTGTCAGTGTTAGCAAGGTTGGTTATCAAGAACAGAGGGATACCCATGCTGTTTTTTTTTTAACTATTTAAATAAATAATTTTAAAAAATGGCATGGAGCATGGGGTCTCTCCAATTTTTCACAACCAGCCTTGCAAAAGCAGACTGCTGATGGCTGGTATTCTCAGGCTGGTAATGGGCCATGGATATTCCCCCCCCCGGCCTAAAAATAGCAGCCTACAACTGCATCTATTAGATGCTCCAATTCTGGCGCTTTGCCCAAGTCTTCTCACTTTGTATTGTTTGGTGACATCAAGCCCACGGCTTAGTAATGGGGAGGCATATATAAGACACCTGTCCATTACACAAAAAAGCAAAAACATATCCCTCACCTGTCCGTCATTCTGTCCCATGCTGTAATTTATGTCTGGAGATTACTGGACGATGCCAAGATGCGATCTTCCAGGTTGAGAACCACTGATGAATGAGCTGCTGCGAGTGCAGCATCAGTGAACACTGGGAGGTTACCGCAGGTCACTGAAGCTGTGTTCCCAGCCGAGCCAATGAATTGCGGTGACCTCCCTCTGGTGAGAGGTGAGTTCACTGCAGTTCACCGGGAGAATTTCACTGCGGTGAGTTTGAACTGCAATGAACTTGCCTCTGCAGCGTGAGACTTTTTCTCACTGTGCTAGCAGTGATCTCACCGGAGGAAAGTCATCGCAGTTCATTACCCCGCCCACTGTTATTAGTGGCAGCAGGTGTTGGATGATGGGAGCAGTAGTCCCATCAGTTGACGTCAGTGACCGGAGGTAAACTTTTTACCTCAGATCACAGCTGCGGGTTCACGCTGTCATTTGACAGCGTGGGAACCGCGTCAGTCTAACCAGCGGTAATGATTTTACTGCCAAACAGAAGCAGTGTTTGCCACGCTGTCATACACATGACAGCGTGGCAAACACTGGATGTTCGGGCCCCCTTTCAAGTGAATGGGGTTTGGGAATGAGTATGGATCTGGTACCCGAACCCAAACTTTTTTTAACTGTTCAGCCGAACCTGCCAGACCCAAACATCCAGGGGGTCCGCCCAACTCTACCCTTGACCTAACGAAAGGGTACTGGCAAATCCGCATGTCCCAAGTGGCCAAAGAGAGGACGGAATTCACTCTACCTGATGGGTTTTTCTTATACACCAGGATGTCTTTTAGTCTGCAAGGAGCCCCAGCCACTTTCCATAGGGCCATGGACAGGATTCTAACTCTTCACAAGAAATACGCTTCAGCATACTTGGATGATATTGTGCTCTTCAGCCTGGATTGAGAAAATCATCTGCAGAAGATCCAAGTGGTACTGAATTCACTGAGGAAGGCAGGGTTTACCATAAACCCAAAGAAGTGCACCATGGGGAAGGAGGAGGCCAAATAACTAGGCTATATCATGGGTAGGGGCAAAATCCAACCACAGGAGAACAAGGTGGAGGCAATCTAGTCTCCAAGAGACAGGTTATGGAGTTTCTAGGAATTGTGGGACACTATCAGCGTTTCATCCTGAATTTTGCCATGAGAGCCACATACTGAATTGCAAGTAGTGACACTTCAGTTCATCGGTCTGGGCATGCCTGTGTAGCACTCCACAGTGCTCCCCTTGTGGTTACTTTGGCACTTGCGCAGTGGGACTCGGCTGGCTGGGTGTACATGTGCGTCGACGTCATACCGGATATTTACTGCATCTTACATGTGGGAGGATGATCTCACACGCCGTAGCACCCTCACAGGTGATTACTATTTCTTTATTGCTTATTGATATAAAAGGGGCAAGGTTTGGATAAGTCTCTTATATTTCCCCTGATGAAGACGCTCTAGCAGCGTCGATACGCGTGGGGCCTTGATCACCCTAAGGACTCTGGTAACCCTTTCATGTACTCTGCAGCTCAGCAACTTGCACAATCCAGTGTAACTACCGCTTGAGGGACTCTCCGGGGAGCTGTTTGTTTATCTTTCTCCCTTGTCTGGTTATCTCATTATAGCAGTATGGTTCAGGTTTTATCCTTGGTCTTCTGCTCCACACTGGTGTGTCACCTGATTATAGCAGGACCTAGGTGCATTATGTGGGATTTAACTAAGTGTTATCTATTATGATACCTTGTTTATTTATTCTTATATGCAGACTATGGGTTACCAGTACATACATGGGCTTATGGCATATAATTGAGGTTAGCTGGCAGCATAGATTGATTGCGTTTGTAATCTCCTTTGTGTGTGATTGTTTTGTATTTAACTGCATGTGTTGCTTTGCTCCTCTCTGTTGTTATATATATTGCCTCATTGGTTCATGTATACGTTTTGCCACCTGTATGTCCTTTTTGGGGGATCCAAGATGGTCCGCTTAGCCATTTGGCTTTTTAAATGTTTTTAATTGTGTGTCCTGTTCTTTGCTCCCTTTTTTTTTAAGTGCTATTTAAAATAATAACATTTATTATGGTTGGTTGATCCCACTAGTGTGCATATCTTTTCTTTTTTTTGTTTCGAGAGCCACACCTCTGACCTCCTTAGAAGTGCGGAGCGCCCCCACACCGCCGCAGGGCCGAGGGGTACCCGGAGCCGGGCCTCTGGGGTCTCAGTCCTGGGGTTGTCACGGTGGCTAGACCCGGTCCGTGGCCCTGTCTGTCAGTGGGGGACGTCCGTTGCAAATAGGTGCTGTTAACGGTGCAGGTCGCGGTAAATAACGAGGACACCAGGTTGCAGTCTCTTTACCTCTTTACTGAAGATGTGGGAGACCTCAGTCCAGAGCGCTGTTAACTGGGTTTTCAGAGACCGGCCGGTCCAACGACACATCAGGAGCTCTCTTTACAGGTGGGAATCAGTATCTACCTTCTAGCGCTGTGTGTTGTAGTTCTTCCCTGCTGAGCTCCCGGGATAGTCCTCACAACTGTTTCTTTCTGTCTCTACTGTTCCTTCTCCGTCCTCCAGTTGATATGGTAGGACGCACCCGTATGACGGGGTAGGCCTGGAGTTCTTCCGGGACCCTAGAGTCGCCCCTCTCCCACAGCTGCCTCCGTTGTCTGCTTAGGTGTTAAGTGAGACAGCCAACCTGTAGTTAGCTGCCCTGCCGTGGTTTGCAATGTACTTAAAGTCTCTTACTTGCTCGGCGTTCCGGCCACCGACTGTTTGCGCCTCAGAAGGATGTTGCCTCGGTCTAACAGCAAGACCCCTTCTGGTATTTCTCCTTTTCTGTATTCCCGTTGTTTACTGGTCAGTTCTGCTCTGAGGAGTCTGCCAGGATCCCATCCCTGACAGGTCCTCTCACTAGCTCTTCCCAGCTACTTCTCCCTGTCTTCCTGTCCAACCCCCAGTTTTACCAGAGTTGTGAGGAGTGGCCTAGTAGATAGAACCACCCCCCTGGTGGCCGGAGTGTGAAGTGTGGTGTGAGTGTACCTGATCAGAGAAACTCCCTAGTGCAATCAGACGCACCATAGCTCCCCGTAGTGGCGGAGCCACAGCACTGCAACAACCAGGACTCTGGGGTGCTGCAGAAGCACAAACACATCGATGGCCAAGTGGAGTTCCAAAGCGGAGACAACTTTCTAGGAGTTGAAGCTAGCCCTCTGTAAACAGCCATTCTTGGTTGAACCAGACTTCACGAATGAGTTTGTGGTCCAGACGGACACTTCAGAAGTTGGGTTATGCCATCATGGAAAAAGAATGCTTGGCCGTCATTGACACTTTGAAGATGCAATTAGATCTGTATCCTGGGGCACAGTGGTACTGTGGGAGAAAGAGATAGCAATATTTAAGTATAGTATGAAAGTACAACTAGACAAACTGTATCGGTATTAAACTAACAGATAATGAGGTTGTCCTCTCACCTTAGACATAAACAAAATAAAAATATAACCTGCTGTAAGTAAATGAGTAAAATCAATAGTGCATATAAATAACGTAGGGTACTTAGTAAAAAATGTTTTTGATCAAAAAAAGTGTAAAAGCCATTCCACCAATGTCAAGGTGTACCCAAATTTGGGATAGTCCTAACCTTTAGTATTAAATATTACCATGCATCATAGTGATGTCTGTATGAATAATAGGTCCTGAACATGGACACGCAGCAAAAGGGAAGCTGTTTAAATGTAATGTCCATCTCAAAGGAAGAGAGGCCACACCCTTACCTGCACTAAATGCAGAAACCTAAAACTGAGCCAAAAAAAATTAACTGGAGTATAAGTTGGTATGCATCCAAAATAGGAGCTAAAAAAAATTAACAGCTTCCCATTTTCTGTGTGTCCATGCTTGGGACCCGATCCTGCTTATTCACACAGATGTCATTATGGCGCATGATAAGGTTTTAACACTAGAGGTTAGGACCATCCCGCATTTGGGTACACCTTGATGCTGGTGGGATGGCTTTTACGCTTATGTTGATAAAAAATAATGTTTATTTTGCTTCTGTCTCAGGTATTTTCTCTCCTCTCACCTTGTCGTGTTGTGCATTGGATGGCCACAACTCCACTGCAGACCCAGCATGTGTGCATAATGAGCACTTCAATCCACCATTATCTGACAGATGGCCATCCAATCAGATCACTAATAATGATGATTATTAATAATGATAATCAGGCATTAGCAGGTTAAGGACTCACTGTGAGGTTTGCCGTGACATGGCAGTGGGCTTATTCATTCTGATCAAAATATTAAGTATGAACCTCATGTTCAGTTTTGTAAATTTATCTTAGCCCCCTTAACTCCTATTCAATACAATAGGAGCAGTTCTGCAGTAAATGGCAGTTGCCGCTACACACTAAATGGTACTGAAGTGTAGCTCTGTAAAAGGTTTACATCTGGCCATCACCAGGGATAAGAAGAGTTAATCAGTGGGGTTGCCAGTCGGTGAGACCCCCAATTATCTAATATTTATGACCTATGCGAAGTGTAGCCTATAGGATAGGTCATCAGGTTAATGTGACCTCATGTGAGAAACCTCATTTTCAGAATGTGATTTTCATAGAACTAGGTGTGTGTTTATTTTTTGCTTTACATCTCCAACACTGAAAAATGACAAGTTATGGACACGCTCTATGTGCACAATGATTTGCAACTTTTTGCTTATTTTCACTAGTTTTCAAAATTATCAAATCAGTCTGGAGAGGGTAAGGTGAACTTGCCATATGACAAGCCATATTCCATTATCTTTCACTTCCAATCTCGTATAAGAAAACGTCCGAGGCGATTGGTTTGTTTGCGTTAGCTGTAGTTTTGCAATTTTTTTCCACTAATGTTTCATCAAGCAAAAAAAATCTCATCGGAACTGAAAATGCTGTAATCCCAATAGTTCTGTAAAATTACACTTACATAAAGTGTGCCCTGTCCCTGAGAGCCACCATCGTCTGAAAAGATAGATCCAGAAATATACTACATGCACATTACTGCATTGTACGGCCCCAGGGCTAAGACACACTAAGGATACTCGGTGGAGAGAACCTGACAGATATTATCTTTGTAAGACCAAAGACGCCAAAGGAACAGGGAGATTAAAGTGAATTAATAGAACTACAGATTCAAGCCTTACCGCGCAGTGAAAATCCAGAAAATTAATTCTTTTGTCAATTGCGCATTCTAATTCAAATTAATCCTTCAAGATAAAGCCGCGGTTCTTACAGCAGTGCACTGTCCTTCCACTTTATACAGGCCCTTTATTGATCACAATAGAAATTATGAAAAATTAAATTCTACGTGTATTTGATCAATCCATGATTCTTCAAAGAAGATTAAAAAAGGTATTGTTCTGCGTTGTGAGCCATGAGAATATATAAGAACGGTATCATACACTCCAACAAGATTATGCAGAAAGGATTGCTATTCTACTATTATATTATCATCTCCTGTAAAAATTGCGCATTTAAAGTACGGTATATTTATGGAGAGCAATGGTACTATGTGTACAGAATACAAAAGAGTTTTACAAAACTGGGGACCCAGTCATGGGGCCACAAAGGTGGCTACTTCAGGCTATGATCATGACTCTTTACGGTAATGCACGGTAGCCGGATCCCTTCATACCAGGTAAAATAATAGCTCAGTGTTACATTGATTTGGTGGTGGTGGAGATAGTGGGACGACCATTTCACCAAAGTGTCCGAAGAGCTGTTTTTCAACACTACAACACCAGGCTGCATGTTACTTGTGTTACTGCGCAACCTGAGACATCATTTGCCAGCAATTGTAAAGGGAGCTGCCAGCAGCAGATCTTGATGAAATGCCAAAGTGATTTCATCTATAATAACTTCATTGCTACCAGCCAAGGCTGTAAAGGCAGAGATTTCTGCACATGGTGCTCATTTTCAATAATGAATAGATCAAGATGTTTCTAAAATGTTTGTCAGGACTCTGAACATTTTAATTACCTTTTGTGCATTACTGCCCTTTTCCAAGATGGCGTCTTTGGTCTCATGTGCACTGTGTCTTCCTGCTATATAACTGCACCCCAGCCTTTAGTCTGTGCTAGAATATTCTGCCTTCCATCCAGCTCCACCCTGGCGACTCCCTGGCTTTGCACCTGCACCTGCTCCTGTGAACCTGTGTGGAGATCCTGCTACTCAGCTCTGAGTTTCGGCTGCATACATCGGTTTCCAGTAATCCTCCATCTGGCTGCTTGTGTTTGTTTCCATCTGCATTTGCTGGACATGTAAACTGTTGCTGCTCTGCTTAAACCTGAGACTTTTACCCTGGCCTCCCTGGTTGTGCTAAGATATTATTTGAACTGCCTTATAAGCATATCTATCTGTGTTTGGACTACCAAGGACTTATTCGTGTCAAGTATCCTCAATAATAATTGTGCTTCATAGACTTTCTGCATGATTGCATTTTCCTCTGAAGTTTCCTATAGACTGTTAAGCTGCGTTTATATTTACACCAAGTGTTGTGGACTTGAGTTTCTCTCTGCACCTGTTTGAATCACCGTGTGATAATATAGACTTTACCACTTATAAAACTGTGTCCTGTAGTTGTCTTGTTCCATGCAAACAGTCTCCTGAGTCATCCCTTCTAATCATTACAGGATACTCTAGCCTCAAAACAGGAGACTGCTGGAACAATGACTGCAGAAAGCAGACTAGAGCAGGTGTTCTCCATAATTAGATCACTGCAGAAAGATGTGGAAGGTCTGCAAAAGAAGTTTGGAAGCTTTGAACACAATCAACAAGTGTTTGGACAAACTTTGCAGGACTTAAGCACCCGTATGGCAGCCCAGGAAAACAAACTTGCTGGCATAGAGTCCCAGTATGGACGGGCTTTTCAGGACATAAGCACGCAAATGGCTGCACAAGCAACTTTTCCATCTGGGCAACCGCCACCAGCTAGCCCACCTAAGTTGCCCCATTCAGATTTAATGGTGATCGCGACAAAATTCGTGGCTTTGTGAATCAATGTATGCTATATTTTGATGTGCATGCTGACCGTTTTCCTAATGATAGATCCAAAGTATTGTGTCTAATAATGCTGCTGACCGCAAGAGCACTCGCCTGGGCGAATCCGATGATTGAGTCTCGTGACCCACGGTTAAATGATTTGGACGATTTTTTGGCCACTATGGCATTAATGTTTGATGATTCTAATCGCCGTGCAACCGCTGAATCTGCTTTATTGTCTTTACGCCAGGCTAAACGTTCTGTTATTGAGTATGCTACTGAATTCAGGAGATTAGCGGTAGATACTAATTGGGACAGTTATGCACAATTACCTATTTTTAAAAGGGGTCTGTCTAGCATTGTAAAGGATGAATTAGCTCGCTCTGAATCACCACAAGAGCTAGAAACATTTATACAGCATTGTGTGCGCATTGACATTCGCCTTACTGAGCGTAGGCAGGAGAAGTTTGCTGCATATAACCGTATTTCTAACTTTCCCTTCCTTCCAAAGAGCCTGCAGGTAAAACATCTCGAGAGGTAGAGGAGGTGCCCATGCAAATTGATTCTGTTCAGAGACGCAAGAGTAATGAGCACCGGGAGCATCGTGTTTCTACTGCGGCCAGTCTGACCACTTTCTAATCAACTGTCCCAAGTGTCCCAAGCGGCCTAACAGGGTGCTAGCAGCAGTAGGGGAGTATGACAACTATGATGATGAATCGGACATCTCTGAATGTAGCCTGCCTTTAAACCCTGTATTCCATTCACTTTCTATGACTTCACCAGCCAAGGAGATAAATGAAAAGAACTCTCACTGTTCTCTCCCAATTAAGATCCTGTGTACAGGACAGTGGAGTTCCAGTGCAGCCATGATTGACTCTGGTGCAGGTGGCAATTTTATGGATATCGCATTTGCCAAGGAACATGGTATTGAAATTCAGCAAAGAGCCTCTCCAATTACCATGGAAACAGTGGATGGGTCACCTTTAATCTCCGGGCCTGTGTATCAGGAGACCGCACCCCTTGAGATTTTGTTGGAGCCTAATCATCAAGAGCAACTCTCTTTCTTGTTACTTTCTTCTACTCATTTTCCTGTGATTTTAGGCATCCATTGGCTGCGTTCTCAGAATCCAACTATCAACTGGGAGACTAAGGAGATTATCTTTCCAACAAGGAGCAACTCAGCATTAACTGAAGCTGTCCCCAAGTCCACAGCTACGGAACCACCGGTACAGGTATTTACTTTACCTTTAGCATATAAAGAGTTCTCTGACATCTGTGACAAGAAGAATGCAGATCAGCTTCCTCCACACAGGCATTATAACTGTCCCATTGAGTTGCTTCCTGGGGCAGCTATTCCTTTTGGTAACGTATATCCTTTGGCGGCACCTGAACTTCAAGCCTTAACCCCTTCATGACCTTTGGATTTTTCGTTTTTCCGTGTTCGTTTTTCGCTCCCTTCCTTCCCAGAGCCATAACTTTTTTATTTTTCCGTCAATTTGGCGATGTGAGGGCTTATTTTTTGCGGGACGAGTTGTAATTTTGATCGACATCATTGGTTTTAGCATGTCGTGTACTAGAAAACGGGAAAAAATTCCAAGTGCGGTGAAATTGCAAAAAAAGTGCAGTCCAACACTTGTTTTTTGTTTGGCTTTTTCGCTAGGTTCACTAAAACTGACCTGCCATTATGATTCTCCAGGTCAGTACGAGTTCATAGACACCTAACATGACTAGGTTATTTTTTACCTAAGTGGTGAAACAAAATTCCAAACTTTGCTAAAAAAAAAAAAATTGCGCCATTTTCCGATACTCGTAGCGTCTCCATTTTTCATGATCTGGGGTCGGTTGAGGGCTTATTTTTTGCGTGCCTAGCTGACGTTTTTAATGATAGAATTCTGGTGCAGATAAGTTCTTTTGATCGCCCGTTATTGCATTTTAATGCAATGTCGCGGCAACCAGAAAAACGTAATTCTGGCGTTTCAAATTTTTTTCTCGCTACGCCATTTAGCGATCAGGTTAATGCTTTTTTTATTGATAGATCGGGCAATTCTGAATGCGGCGATACCAAATATGTGTAGGTTTGATTTTTTTATTGATTTATTTTGATTGGGGCGAAAGGGGGGTGATTTAAACTTTTATGTTTTTTTATTTTTTTCACATTTTTTTTTACTTTTTTTTAAAACTTTTGTCAGGCTTCAATAGCCTCCATGGGAGGCTAGAAGCAGGCACAGCGCGATCGCCTCTGCTACATAGCAGCGATCTGCTGTTCGCTGCTATGTAGCAGAAAATCAGGTGTGCTGTGAGCGCCGACCACAGGGTGGCGCTCACAGCTGCCGGGGATCAGTAACTATAGAGGTCTCAAGGACCTCTATGGTTACAATGGAGAAGCATCGCTGACCTCCGATCATGTGACAGGGTCGGCGATGCCATCATTTCCGGCCGCCCGGCCGGATGCGGTAGTTAAATGCCGCTGTCTGCGTTTGACAGCGGCATTTAACTAGTTAATAGGTGCGGGCAGATCGCGATTCTGCCCTCGCCTATTATGGGCACATGTCAGCTGTTCAAAACAGCTGACATGTCCCGGCTTTGATGCGGGCTCACCACCGGAGCCCGCATCAAAGCGGGGCTTCTGACCTCGGATGTACTATCCCGTCCAAGGTCAGAAAGGGGTTAAAGGAGTATATTGATGAAAATCTGGCCAAAGGCTTAATACGTCCTTCTTCCTCACCAGCAAGGGCACCTATATTTTTTGTAAAGAAGAAGGATGGGTCCCTGAGACCCTTTTTGGACTATCGAGAGCTCAATAAGGTAACCGTACGGAATCGTTACCCTTTGCCTCTGATTCCCGAATTACTGGAAAGAGTCCGCCATGCTAAGGTGTTCTCTAAACTGGATCTTCGTGGGGCTTATAATTTGGTGCATATTCATCCAGGGGATGAGTGGAAGACAGCATTCCGATGCCGGTATGGACACTTTGAATATCTCGTGATGCCCTTCGGGCTTTGTAATGCCCCTGCAACGTTTCAACACCTTGCTAATGATATTTTCAGAGATTTGTTGGACCAGTTTGTGGTGATCTATTTGGACGATATTCTAATCTTTTCTGACTCTCTACAGGAACATGAAGAACATGTCAAAGCTGTTTTAAGACATCTGAAAGAGAACCATCTGTATATCAAGCCGGAGAAATGCGACTTCCATCGTTCTGAGATACAGTTCTTGGGTTATATCATCTCTCCCCAGGGGCTGAACATGGAATCTGGTGAGATTCAGGCTATCCTTGACTGGCCGGTACTCAAGAACGTTAAGGAGGTCCAACGTTTTATTGGTTTTGCAAATTTCTACAGACGTTTTATTCGAAATTTTTCTGATATTGTCCGTCCCATTACTTCCTTGACAAGGAAGGAAAAGCCCTTTAAGTGGTCATCACAGGTTCAAGAAGCTTTTGATCAGCTTAAGATCTGTTTCACCTCAGCACCGCTGTTGATACACCCAGATCAAACACTTTCTTTCATTGTGGAGGTGAACGCTTCTGATAATGCTTTGGGGGCTATTCTCTCCCAAAGAACTGGAGAAAAGGGTCTGCTACATCCTTGTGCTTTCTTTTCCCGTAGACTAACCTCAGCAGAGAAGAATTACGATGTGGGAGACAAGGAATTGCTGGCTATTATTGCGGCGTTCAAGGAATGGAGGCATCATCTGCAAGGAGCTGCACAACAGATCGTAGTGCTTACTGACCATCGCAATTTAGAGTTCCTCAGATCCGCTAGATGTCTTTCTCCTCGTCAGGCTCATTGGAATTTATTTTTAAATCAATTTAATTTTGTTATCTCGTACCGTCCAGGTTCTCGTAATGGGAATACTGATGCTTTCTCCCGAATACATGCTGCGGATTCCATACCTGGAGCCCCGTCCAAGACATTCTATCTGATGCCAATTTCATCGGAGTTATCCACGATCAGGACTTGTGGAAGAAGTGCAGGGAGGCTTATGACGGTGATGTATTTCTGGCCAACCCACCTGTTGATATTAATCTTGTCTTTAAGGGTGGCATGTGGTTCAGAGATCGACGTATCTACGTCCCTGAGGCCGGCCGGCTGCAGATCCTCAAGTTGGTACATGACTCCAAGTTGGCTGGTCACAGGGGGGTACAGAAGACACAAGAGTTCCTAAGCCTATTTTTCTGGTGGCCAACTTGCCTGAAGGATACTAAGGACTATGTTCTCTCTTGCGAGGTATGTGCTCGTTACAATACTCCTCGTGTGGCACCTACGGGTCTCCTGCAACCATTACCTGTTCCGTCCCGACCTTGGGGGTCTATATCAATGGACTTTATTGTGGAGCTGCCTACATCGGGGGGCATGAATACGATCATGGTAGTAGTTGATCGCCTGACTAAAGCCGCTCATTTTGTTCCATGCACCGGCCTCCCCTCAGCTAAGGATACAGTGAACTTGGTTATTCAGGATGAGATCATCGCTGACCGTGGAGTACAGTTCACTTCAAGATTCTGGAAGGGGTTTTGCTCTGCACTTAATATTAATGTCTGTCTCTTTTCCGCTTACCATCCCCAGACAAATGGTCAGACTGAGCGTACCAACCAGACATTGGAACAATATCTAAGATGCTATGTTAGCCATCTCCAAGATGATTGGTTGGAATTACTGCCGTTAGCCAAATTTTCATACAACAATTCTCAGAGCGCCTCCACTAAGTTCACTCCTTTCTTTGCCAATCTGGGTTATCATCCATGTATCTTACCTAGGTCTCTGATTAATTCTCCAGTTCCAGCAGTCGAGGAAAGGCTGACTGAGATGAGGCAAAATCTGGAGGTTCTGAAGGAATCCCTGACCACGGCTCAAGAACGTTATAAGAGATCGGCTGATAGATTCCGTAAACCAGCACCCATGTTCAAGGTAGGAGATTCCGTGTGGTTATCAACTAAGAATCTGAAGTTAAATGTTCCTTCACAAAAACTTGGACAGAAATTAATTTGCCCTTTCAAGATCTACGGTATTGTGAGCTCCGTGGCCTGCCGTCTGAAGCTGCCTACGACTATGAAGGTACACCCAGTTTTTCATGTATCTTTACTAAAGCCTGTATCTCCTAATACCTTCCAGGGATGTGTTGTGCCACCTCCGCAGCCTGTGGTGATTGATGGGCAAGAACAATTTGTGGTGGAGGAAATTATTGACTCCAGGATTCGCAGGAATCGGCTCCAATATCTTATAAGATGGCAGGGATATCCCCCTGAGGAAGACTCTTGGGAACCTGGGGAAAACATCAATGCCCAACAGAAGATCTCTCGTTTTCATCAAAGATTCCCTGAGAAACCAGGTCCAGGATCATCCTGAGACCGCTTCTAAGGAGGGAGTAATGTCAGGACTCTGAACATTTTGATTACCTTTTGTGCATTACTGCCCTTTTCCAAGATGGCATCTTTGGTCTCATGTGCACTGTGTCTTCCTGCTATATAACTCCACCCCAGCCTTTAGTCTGTGCTAGAGTATTCTGCCTTGCATCCAGCTCCACCCTGGCGACTCCCTGGCTTTGCACCTGCACCTGCTCCTGTGATTCCTGTGTGGAGATCCTGCTACTCAGCTCTGAGTTTCTGCTGCATACATCGGTTTCCAGTAATCCTCCATCTGGCTGCCTGTGTTTGTTTCCATCTGCATTTGCTGGACATGTAAGCTGTTGCTGCTCTGCTTAAACCTGAGACTTGTACCCAGGCCACCCTGGTTGTGATTGGTTCCAATGGTGTGGAGAGAGCCAAAAAATCATCATGATGACTGTTATTTATGGTAAACACAGGTACAGGCACATCTTCACAATGAGGGACAGGCCTTCTTGCAGATTCCATGTTACTCCCATTTTCATTTCTTATGCTTATTGAATCCTTGCACTTGCACTGCACAGAAATAACAGTCATCATGATGATTTTTTGGCTCTCTCCACACCATTGGAACACCAAATTTGAAGCTTTTTCTTTGTCCTTTGCTCCATTTTCGTAATAATTCGATACATGCTTTGCACACTATGTGTGGTGCCCAAAACTTGTCTTGGTCCCCAAGCATAACCCCAAAATAGGCAAAATACACTTTTTTTACGAAGTCTGTTATGTTTCTTCTATGTTTTGGCAGTGTGTATTCACCACAAATGTAACAGAATGAGTCTGGATCGTTAAGACAACTTCTTCTTGATGAGTTCATGCTTTTCACTGGAAAACAGACAACAACATAAAGTTAGTGCAAAAATCAAGCTATGAACAAACTTTTAGAACACTAATTAACACAAAACTATATTGAGAACTGCTCAGTTCAAGTACTAATCCAAAGAAATTAATGAGATGATGCGTCGCATTTACCAACAAGTGCTATAAATAAGATACCAAAAATGTCAAAAACTTGAGCCAATCTGGCAAAACTGATGACATATTCAGAATCAGCACCCCAAAAATACCCCAAATTCATTAAAATATTTTGGACACCAGAAAAAAATTTTTTTTTTGTTGACCTGTGTAATCATTACAATGTTGTTTTAATTTCTTCATCATCATCTACATGTTTCGAAGTATATAACACCACTTCAGGAATAACCACATGCAAAAACTGTTTCCATATGTTTACTTCTGAAGAAGTGTGATATACTTTGAAATGCGTCAAATAAAAAACGCATTAGTAGCATAGTAGCATAGTTATTAAGGTTGAAGGAAGACTTTAAGTCCATCTAGTTCAACCCATAGCCTAACCTAACATGCACTAACATGTTGACCAAGAGGAAGGCAAAAAAAGCCCCATGTGGCAAATAGTTAGCTCCACTTCGGGGAAAAAAAATTCCTTCCCGACTCCACATACTGCAATCAGACTAGTTCCCTGGATTAACGCCCGATCAAGGAATCTAGTACATATAACCTGTAACATTATACTTTTCCAGAAAGGCATCCAATCCCCTCTTAAATTTAAGTAATGAATCACTCATTACAACATCATGCGGCAGAGAGTTCCATAGTCTCACTGCTCTTACAGTAAAGAACCCGCGTCTGTTATTATGCTTAAACCTTCTTTCCTCCAGACGTAGAGGATGCCCCCTTGTCCCTGTCTCAGGTCTATGATTAAAATGATCATCAGAAAGGTCTTTGTACTGTCCCCTCATATATTTATACATTAAGATAAGATCACCCCTTAGTCTTCATTTTTCCAAACTAAATAGCCCTATAACCTATCTTGGTATTGCAGACCCCCCAGTCCTCTAATAACCTTGGTCGCTCTTCTCTGCACCTGCTCCAGTTCAGCTTTCTTATACACCGGAGACCAGAACTGTGCACAGTATTCTAAGTGTGGTAGAACTAGTGACTTTTATAGAGGTAAAATTATGTTCTCCTCATGAGCATCTATGCCTCTTTTAATGCATCCCATTATTTTATTTGCCTTTGTAGCAGCTGCCTGACACTGGCCACTGAATATGAGTTTGTCATCTACCCATACTCCCAGGTCTTTTTCATTGACGGTTTTGCCCAAAGTTTTAGAATTAAGCACATAGTTATTCATCTTATTACTTCTACCCAAGTGCATGACCTTACATCTATCCCCATTAAAGCTCATTTGCCATTTATCAGCCCAAGCTTCTAGTTTACATAAATCATCCTGTAATATAAAATTGTCCTCCTCTGTATTGATTACCCTGCAGAGTTTAGTGTCATCTGCAAATATTGAAATTCTGCTCTGAATGCCCCCTACAAGGTCATTAATAAATATGTTGAAAAGAAGAGGGCCCAATACTGACCCCTGTGGTACCCCACTGCTAACCGCGATCCAGTCCGAGTGTGCTCCATTAATAACCACCCTTTGTTTCCTATCCCTGAGCCAACTCTTAACCCACTTACACATATTTTCCCCTATTCCCATTATTCTCATTTTATGCATCAACCTTTTGTGTGGCACCGTATCAAAAGCTTTGGAAAAGTCCATATACACTACGTCCACTGCGTTCAGTCCGGAACTTACCTCTTCATAGAAATTGATCAGATTAGTCTGACAGGACCGGTCCCTAGTAAACCCGTGCTGATACTGGGTCATGAGGTTATTCCTCTTCAGATAATCCAGCATAGCATCCCTTAGAATGCCCTCCAGGATTTTACCCACAGTAGAGGTTAAGCTTACTGGCCTATAATTACCGAGTTCAGTTTTTGTCCCATTTTTGAATATTGGCACCACATTTGCTATACGCCAGTCCTGTGGTACAGACCCTGTTATTATGGACTCTTTAAAGATTAAAAATAATGGTCTATCAATGACTACTTAATTCCTGCAGTACTCGGGGGTGTATCCCATCCAGGTACGGAGATTTGTCAATTTTAGTGATTTTTAGACGCCGCCTTATTTCCTGCTGGGTTAAGCAGGTAACATTTAATGGAGAATTTTTATCACTAGTCATTTTGTCTGCCACGGGATTTTCTTGTGTAAATACTGATGAAAAAAAGTCATTTAGCATATTGGCTTTTTCCTCATCCTCATCCACCATTTCACCCAGACTATTTTTAAGGGGGCCAACACTATCATTTTTTAGTTTCTTGCTATTAACATAGTTAAAGAATATTTTGGGATTATTTTTACTCTCTCTGGCAATGAGTCTCTCTGTCTCAATTTTTGCTGCCTTGATTTGCTTTTTACAGAATTTATTTAATTTTCTGTATTTATTTAATGCCTCATCATCACTACCTACTTCCTTTAATTCTCTAAATGCTTTCTTTTTGTCCCTTATTGCGCCCCTTACAGCTCTATTTAGCCATATTGGTTTCCTCCTATTTCTAGTATGTTTGTTCCCATACGGTATATACTGTGCACAGGTCCTATCCAGGATGCTAATAAACGTCTCCCATTTTCTTTGTGTATTTTTATGTCTCAGGATATCGTCCCAGTTAATTGCACCAAGATCTTCTCTCATCTGTTGGAAATTTGCCCTCCTGAAGTTTAGTGTCCTTGTAACCCCTCTACTACACATCTTATTAAATGATACATGAAAACTTATTATTTTGTGATCACTATTCCCCAAGTGACCCCCAACCCTTATATTTGATATGCGGTCTGGCCTGTTGGTTAATATTAGGTCTAGCAGTGCCCCCCTCCTTGTTGGGTCCTGAACCAATTGTGAAAGGTAATTGTCTCTCATATTTGTCAAAAACCGATTACCTTTGCTGGAACTGCAGGTTTCTGTTCCCCAATCTATTTCAGGGTAGTTGAAGTCCCCCATAATAATGAATTCTCCTTGGGTCGCAGCTTTATCTATTTGCTTTACGAAGAAATTCTCCATTGCTTCCATTATTTTTGGAGATTTATAACAAACCCCTATCAGTAATTTATTACATTATCAGTGTTTCCTGGTACTGGATCTCTTCCATCTTCAGTAGCGCAGATAAAACTCCACAAACATCTTCCTCCTAATTTTGCAGTACAGTCTGATGAGCCGTGGATTTACAACAAGTTGATTAACCTTTCAATGCACACAACTTAACTACATCAGGTTAGCATATCCTGCTTCAATATCAAATAAGTAATTTGGATAAGACCCTATTTACATTTTTTTTTACCTCTCCAGCTCTTTCAGCATAGAGCAGTCTCAGTTCTTGAGCCGGCTGTATATTCCTCATACGCTACCTGTGACGAAAATGTACATCACAGGTCATTAAGGGTTTAAAGGGGTTTTCCATTTATCATTTTTAAAAGTTTATGAGCTTGGTCATGTTAAAAATAATGAACTCAGCATTGCTTACTTTCCCCTGCTCCAGCACTGCCTCTCCGATGCTGCTCCCATTCTTTGATGACAGGCTGCAGGCATGACTATTGCTAACATGCCAATTACTGGGTTCAGTGGCTCATGCCATCTGTCATGTTGCTGTAATGCAGGTAGGTACAGGCTTCACTAGATGGCAGTAGAGAGGAAGCAGGTCTGCGCCTAAACAGAGCTAACCTGCAGCGCAACAGTGAGGCTACCACATGTGACAGCAGAATAGTCAAAACAAGCCGGGTCAAATTGTAGACTGTAGCGCAGTACCAAAGGAATAAGCAAACTCATGGTCAGATACAAACCAGGGGGTCTGTAACGGTCAGGAGCGGATAAACCAAAAGACAAAGGACAGAAACAGGTCAGGATACACACCAAGTCAAACCAGGGAGTCTGCACACTAAAGGGAAACACTGAGTCAAGACGGGTGCAGGGGAAAACAGAGACACAGGTTCAGACAGCAAATGCAGCAGGACAAATCGGAGCAATCAGAGTCAGCTGCAGCAGCACTAGGCAGAAACTATAACTGACATGATCTGCAGGACACAGCGGGGCTAAATAGCAAACCTGAGACCAGACAGAGGCTGAGAAAAGTTAACTCCTGACATGATCAGGCAGGGAAAAGGGAACACAGTACTCAAAACCCGGTCTGGATCATGACACCATCTACTGTACATCGATATAGTCACTGAGCCCAGTGATTGGCTGCAGAAGTCAGCAACACTATAATTGTGATGACAACTTTTGTGACTCTCAACAAAGACTTCGAGCAGCGGCAGAAAGACTGCACTGGAGCCAATTGATTTTGAGCCAATTATTAGCTATTGATTGACATTTTCAACCATCTGGATGTTTTCCTATAGCCATATACACACAGCGGAGCTGATACAGCAATATATGCAGCTTCTGCAGCTTTGTACTACAGTATAACCATACAGACACATTATAATATACAGATTCTCCAATAAAAGTAATTTTACTGAAAAGAAAATACCCCTGTAAAATAAAGGCCCAATGTATCTATGAGAGCAATATTATGGCTTTATACAAAAAGGAGCACTAGAGCAGCTTTTGGGATAAGGTCTAGCTTCAGACACTTCTCTGAAAATGTAAAGGAAGATAAAAGAAAGTACAATCAGCTCTTATGAAATGGGAACCTTCTTTTGAGTTTGTATAGATACTCGATTCAAGGATGTGGATAAGAAAATCATTAAACATGAACGTGTGAACTTTTTTTCTTCAGCAATTCAAGTGCATTGACTTAAATGTCACATGAGATATGAAGTGTAATGGAATCAAATACCATTGACGTGCTCTGTCCTAACTCGGCCATAGGTTCATTTTTCTTATTTAGCGAGTGTGGGAGAACATGCTGTGACTGTCGTGTGGTTGGTGTTTAAAAATTGGATCGAAAACCAGGACCCGTGTGAAGTGATAGGAAATGTATAATAACGTTCATTTCACAGTCGGATGCAGACAGAAGAGGACCCTTGTTCAAGATCAATATAGGGCCCCATGCAGCTTCAGTTCCACCTGCTTTGATGGTGGTAGACGCTGTCTTACCTCTTGGCCTCTGTGCGACCGCGCAGGTTACACCAATGATATGTCTGCCCCTGATCCATGTATTTTACATGGAGCGACAGTCAATAAACTTGCATCCGACAGGCCCAGTTAAGGTATAAGGAGGAATCGCTCAGTAGAAATGACAAATAAACAAATAGTTGCCTTTGCTGTGTAATCAGATGCATTTTGCTCATCCATCACCCAATTCACTTAGAATTTAGACTGGATAGCTAGAGTGTTAGATCCTTTATAACGGAAAATGTGATGTCCCCAAATGCTATTAACCTGCAGATGTGGGGTTAACCTGCAGGTTAAGTGTTCTAAAGATGTACTGAAAGCCTGGCTACAGGGAAGAAATGAACTGCATTCCTCCCAGCAGCCGCCGGCTTTCAGTCATGGGGTGCAGCAGTGAGTGGCAGCTGTAAGCACACCGTGGCACATTGACTGATGCACTGATACGCTGCAGAGTGGGCTGTCAATTAATCCCTTTATCCCCAACCTTCATGACCGGGTCAAATTTTACAGTTCTGACCAGTGTCACTTTATGAGGTAAGCGCATCAATGGATCCGACTGATTCTGAGAATGATTTTTGTGACATATTATACGTCATGATAGTGGTAAAATTTATTTGATAGGACTTGTGTTTTTTCTGAAAGAAAATGTAAATTTTGCAATTTTCACTTTTTTTATTTTTATGCACTTAAATCAGAGAGTTATGTCACACAAAGTGTATATATCTGTATGAAGAGAAGAGAGGTGAGTATTAGATTCATGCCGTGTCTAACTGCCTTGGCACTTTAAACATTAATATGTTTACAGATTTTTGACAACACATTTTAATCTGTGAGGGCCTAAAAATATCTGTGTATAATTCAAACGACTGTATGTATATAATGAATATAAAAAGTTTGCACACCCTTATTAAAATGCCAGGTTTTGTAATGTAAAAAATCATACCATAGAAATCATTTGAGAACTTTTTCCTCCTTTATGGTCACCTTTAATCTTTATATATCAATTGTGCAACAAAATAAAATCATTTTAAGCCAGGGAAAAAAATAACAAAATTAAAATAATGTGAATGCAAAAATAAGAACACTTTCTTGTAATTGACAATGTGGCTGTGTTCCAAACTAGCCAATCACATTTAAAGTCATGTAAAATGGTAGAGAGTACATTGCTGCTATCATTTACAGTGATTCTGATTAACCCCATGTACCAAAGCCTTTTTTTCACAAGGAGAAATATCCAAGATATATCAAGCCTGACAAAAGTATGTGGGGAAACCTGTTATGGTCTGATGAGACTAATGTTGAACTTTTTGGCCACAATTCCAAAAAGTATGTCTGGTGCAAAGTCAACAGTAGGTATCACTAAAAGAACACCATAACCACAGGGAAGCATGGCAGAAGCAGCATTATGCTTTGGAACTGTTTTTCAAATTATTAATATTTCCAAATATCAGTCAATTTTGCAACAAAACCATTAGACTCCTGCTAAAAAGTTGAAGATGAAGGGGAATTTAAACTTCCAGCATGAAAACGAAGTATAACTCCAAATCAGTTCAAGAATGGCTTTGCCAGAAGAAGAAGAACGTTTTGGAATGGCCCAGCCAGAGCTCAGACTTGTGGATGACCTGAAAGGGCGCACTACACTGGAGATGCCCTCGCAATCTGACAGATTTGGAACTACTACAAGGAAGAGTGGAGAAAGATTGCCATGTCTATATACGTCATGCTGTTAGACTCCTACCCCAGAAGAGTGAATGTGGTCATAAATTCAAGGACTACTCAAAGACTACCATAACAAGGTATTAGTTTAAAGATGTGCAGATTTATGGAACCACAATATTTTAGTTCTTTAGTTTTCTTTTTCCACCTGAAAAGATTTCAGTTTATTGCTCAATTGAATTGTACAGATTATGGGTGATATTAACGGTGGAAAATGTTCTGAAATGAATCTTCTTGTAGGAATTTTTTTAAATGTCAAAACCCTGACATTTTAACAGGGGAATGTCGACTTTTTGTATCCACTGTACATATACTTTAAGAATTTTCTGCAATTTTAATTTCACTGTCTTCAAGATGTCAACCCTCAAAACTCCACCAAATCCAGTTGCTATAATGTGATGGGTTTGGTTCAATCACTGTCGTGCTGTGGGAGTCCATATTTTCAGTGTCACCACAGCAGTGGTTAAAATACACATTACGCTTATATATTAAATCCAAAGCTAGAAAGATGCGTAGGAAGATGTCTTATCATTTTGATGTTCATGGGAGGTTGGGAATATGAAGAGAAAATCTAATTACTTTACTAAATCCTACTTTATAGATTGCATAAGCTCATTTTGTATCAGCAGAACAGTTTGCCGTCTTCCCTCCATATACCTGAGATTTTGGAATCAGATCTATGTGCAAATGTGCTACTTTACGAGGTGAAAGATCGAAAGTTCTGTTATATGTGTCGTTTAGGCTGGTTTCACATTTGCGGACGAGAGCTTTGCGGAGGACTGCACAGTTCCTCCATTAAGCCAAGCCCTCTGCCGAGCCTCTTCCTTCAGCTCCGCCTACGTCGGCATGCGTCCAGTGTACCCTATCTTTAACATTGGGTACCGAGGCCATGCGGGTGTATGCGGATGCCTCCTCGTGCATCGTTTTCACGCTGAGCCGACCGCAAAAAAATGTAACATGTATTCGATGCAGGTCGGCACAGCGTGAAAACGACGCATTTGGAGGCATCCGCATATATCCGCATGGACAGGGTACCTGGAACGCCCACCAGGGCCGTGGGGTACTCGGTACAGAGTCCGGTACTTAAAGGGGAATGTCACGTGGCGGCGACCCGGTCCGTGGCCCTGGGCGCCCATGTTAAAGGAAAAGTCTTTAAAGGGGCTTGGTGAATAAAGTTTATGTTCGTGACGCCACCTGTGGTATTCGGTCAGTGGGGTCCGACGCTGCTTAAAGGGGTCCCCTGTGGTGATGGTATGGCAGCTAAGATGGTATAACTTCCCACAGGTGAAGTTGTCTCCCCAGGGCTCCCGGTGTGTGGAGGACACAGGTTTGCTGTCTCTTTCACTGGTTTACTGAAAACTTCAGGCAGCCACAGTCCAGGGCACCAGATCACAGGTACAGGCAGGGTCCGGCTGGCTTGGAAGCAATTTCAGAGTCCCCTTTACCAGGCGGAGTTGAAAGCCTTTCCAACTAGCGTTGTAGTGTAGTCCCTTGCTGCCTGTGGCTTCTGTCAAGGTCCTCACTGTTCTCTCTGTCCTCCATAAAGGTGAGACACTAACCCGTATGACAGGTGGCTCAAGCCTTTTTACAGGGTCTCTATCACGACCCGGGCTCTATGCGCCACTGTCTCCTGGGTATTAAGGCGGACAGGTTGTGTGTAGTCCAGCTGTCCTGACGGTTTCTGCTGTGCCTCCTGGAGTCCAACACAACCTTGGTTTTCCGGCTACCGGAATCTGCGCTCTGCAGAGAGGTAGCCCAATCGCATCTGTCCTCCCCAGTTGTCACTCTCCTGTGCTTCGCTCTCCTGCACGCTCACTACAAGCTGTTCTTATTTTGGTGTTATCTCTGTCCAGGAGCTGCAGCACCCTCGTGGCTGCATGGCCCCTCACTTTCCTCTCTCCTCTGTGTCTCTCACAGGAACTCACTGTGCCCTGTCCCTTTGACAGACTGACCAATTTTCCCTCCAGACCAGAATATATATATAGGGGAGGCACCCACAAGCTGGATCAGAGCTCCCCCTTCTGGCCTGGAGTGTGCTTGTGTTTACCTGATAAAGGAGATCTTCACTTGCTTCCAAGCGTGACATCCCTCTCCCCGTGAGGAAAGCAATGCCACTGTAACAACCAGGACCCTGGGGTGTTACATACAAAATGTTAAAGATAGGGTACGCAGGACACATGCCGATGTAGGCGGAGCTGAAGAAAGAGGTGCAGCAGTGGGCGAGGTTTAACAGAGGAACTACGCAGTCTTCCGCAAAGCCCTCGTCCGCAAATGTGAAACCAGCCAAATAGTGATGAGCGAATGTGATCAGGTAAGGTGTTCAAATCAAAAGTTCTGTCCACATTCTGTTTATACTGTGTACTCCTACATACAATTATCTATCAGTCAGGGAGAGATGAGCAAATCGATCCTGAAGAAATGTAAATTGTTCTGAATTTCCCCCAAAATTGTGATTTTTGCAATTCGGTACTTGATCAACAGATATTCAGCTGGAGAATAGCTTTTTTCAGGGGAGGAAAAAAGTAAAAAAAATAAAATAACTATATCAGACCCTCATCTGACTCCAGATACCACCTTCACCACTGCTGCAGCTCCATGGTCCTCCGCTCATGTCTTCAGTGCTGTGGTCCAATCAAGTGGGAAAGGGGGAGGAGAGGCACATGTGGAACGGGAATTATTTTTTATGAGGTTTTTTTTGTTTTTTTACTTTTTTACCTTTTTCCCACCCCCCATCTACTAGTCTTTGGGGTCTACAGTATAGTGCATAATAACAGTATTCAGAGCACTTTCGATTTAGACTAAGTTTATTTGGCCCAAGTGTGAAATACAAAAGAGATAAACACTAAATGCTAACGTATGTCTTGTCCTGCTGAAATAACAGTATCATAGATCTACGTCAGTTAAATATGAAATGATGACTAGAATGTGGGGAGTCAAAAATTATTTGCAGTGCAGATTTGAAAACAAATTTAGTATCGATGAGTCTGTGTAATACGTAACGCTCAGAGCTGCCTAATGTCTTACACTTTTGAGGTCATTTAAATTCTGCTTCATCCTTGATGAGATAGCAATGCACAACATGACCTGCAGAGGGCAGCATTACACAACACATCAAAGTGAGACAACTATAAAATTCATGTTGTTGCAATGTAATTAAGAGTATTAGTCATTTCTGCTGACAACACACTTCAGTCTTCTAAGAGCTTAATAAAAGGTTAGTGTTTAGCACTGTGTCTGGATTTACAGATTATCATACATTATTATTATTATTATTATCATTTAGAGTTGCAAAATCCTTCTTAGCTCTAAACATTGTGTAATGTATGTATAATTTGCTTTAACCATAACATATGATTCTCAAGAACTTGAACATTGAAGGGGCGCACTGTGCACTGAGAGGAATCTTTGGTGCCAGTAACAGGAACGGCGGTCACGTGACCACAAGCTTGCGGTTTGCATTCATGCGGTCACCGATCAACTAGACGTGCACGGCCTTGCTCAATGCAAGTGTATTGAACTAGACCGGACACGTCTAGTCAGAATGTGGCCAGAACCATGAAAATCACATACTGAACACTTCTTTTTGCCATGACTATTTTTCAAAGCTTACAACACATTTCCAGCACCCTCTTTACCCTCTTTACCTTTTCCCAATGAACACTATCTCTCCGTCCTGCTGCTACTCCTAATTCTGTGCCTCTGACTGCCCCTTTTGTCTTATCACTGTGCCCGTTGTGCGATCCCAATACTTCAAAAATTGTGTCATTATTATAATTACATCCCCCTCCAAATAAAAGTACTACACAGACAATACTCCTGACAAAGGTGCCAGAGAGATAGTGACCCTGAAAAAGAATGGTGCCAGAAAGTAACAAAGCCCCAAACACTAACAGAAATCCCCTCAGTTCCCCCAAACAGTAATAGTGCCTCCTTTCTCGCCCCACGCAGTAATAATGCCCTATGTGTGACAATGATAATACCCTTTGTGTCCCCTCCGGACAGTAAGGTCAGGGCCATACTTCTCTGATTTATCACAGATTTATGCCGCAAACCTGCAGCAAAAAACTGCATGAAAATGAAAGCAAGGTGCGGATTTTAAATCGGAGGCATGCTCATTAGGCCACGTGGACATGTTCAGTATTTGGTGAGTTTTTTACCTCAGTATTTGTAATCCAAAACCAGGAGTAAAACAATCAGAGGAAAGTCTAATAGAAACACGTCACCACTTCTGTATTTATCACCCACTCCTGGTTTTGACTTACAAATACTGAGGTAAAAAACTGACCAAACACTCAATGTGTGACCATGGCCTTATTGTGCGGATTTTCATTGCACATTTCACCCTATCCACTGCTTAGTAATGGAGTAGGGTGAGATCCACAACGAAATCCACAAGTAACAGGCAGATTCCTTGTGGATTTCTCACAGATTTAGAAACAAACACGCAGCGGAAATTTTCAGCAATGTGTGAACATGGTCTAATAATCCAAAGTAATGATGCCCCAATGTGCACCCTAGAAAGTAATAAGGAAGCGTTTTTTACCCTAAAACAACAATAATGCCCCCGATTGTGTGCCAGTATTGTAAAGTAAAAAGCTGCAAAATTTTGGAGCAACTCGAGGCTTTAGGGAGTGGAGTAAGAAGTAACTGATTACTCAAAATGTACACTTTGATAAAATGGCCTTATCGTCCGTATTCTAATCACAAGACCCCGACCTGCAGTAATCTGTATGCAGTGAGCGCCCTCTGGTGGTGGTGCAGGCGTCTCTATGAGAGTATCATGGCTAGCACGGAAACAATTCAGTTCTGATCACCTTCCACCACTGCCCCCAGAGCAGCCACCTTCTCGGCTTCTACGGTAGACTTATATCATCCATTTTTAATACCAAAAACTTATATTATAGTATTTATTATTAAAGTTTCAAGTGATACAAAATTACTGCAGAGGATGATGGCAATAAATGGAAACTTACATATTCTCCACTAGGGGGAGCAGCAAAGCAAGTGTGCACGGAAAGTAAAGCTGCATAATGGAACTGGGTACAAATATCAATATTAATAAACCTTAATTTATTCATTATAAGATTAACTTTAATTGAATATACATTTTAAGCAGCAAAAGTCCTGTCTAGTATCATAAGATGGAGTAGCTGTATGAAGGGGCAGTAAGTAGAGCAGAACAGGTCTTCAACCCAGTGCTCACATGATGGTTAATGTTTATATTCCTAGTGAGGGTCATAAAGAATTCTTATCTGGACTATCTCTAAGAATCTAAATCACCAGATGCAGCACGTTATTATAGCAGACATTTGTATGTAGCTCATGATAATGTACTAAACACGGCACAACATTCTTCCTGCCTCTTAGATATTGGTAAAGAATTCAACATGCAGAATTCCGAGAATATACAGTAGGTATCCTGTCAAGAATTAAAGGTGATCCTGTTTACTCAAAAGTTCAGGAAATTCTACTGTAATATATAGTGAGTATTCTTCTTAATATATAATCCAACTACACAGCTGCTCATGGTCAATAAAGCATTTGTCTTGGACCCACAGGAATAGATCTGAATGTCATATTAATCCCATATCATGATTGAATTCCTTATTATTATCATTGCTCAAATGCTGAAGGTCAAGGGGTTAATTATAAAATGTCTGCTAATTGCAATAGCCACTAGGGGGAGCACCCTGCATATGGGTTACAGAGCAGATAGTTCAGTGGCAGTTGTATAAATCCATTTGTATTGAGCTCCCCCTTGTGGCAGGTATCGGCAGCCATTATTCTTTCATACACCATATGAAGATAAATCAGGGGGTTAGACTTAATTGAAATTATATTCAAAGATGGACATAATATTAATGTTTCCTCCATAGTGTCATCTTTTCTCCAATATGAAGAGGAAATGTCAATCAAGCCAATGCACTAGCTGGAACTTCTGCGTTCGTTGCACTTGCCTCCTTCTTAAAATACAGATTCAAAGTTGTTTGTCTCAGCATTGAAACATTCATTTAAGACCAGGAAGGTGCGCACTACGACAGAAGTATTGGGACCCCTACAAATTGCACCTACAGGAGCTTTTATGACACCCCATTCTAAATCCATAGACGTTAATATGGAGGTGGTCCACCTTTGCAGCTATCAAAGCTTTCACACCTCTATGAACGTTCACATGCACCCATAGACTTGTTTGGGTGCGCGTGATCCGATCATAGTATGCACCCGCAGCATGCTGCTATTGGTTTCTCTTCACTAATTGAATGAGAAAATAATCGCAGATCTGCCCTTCCCCATAGTATAATACTGGGTCGAGTGCTATCCGATAAAACATCACATAGCAGTCCTCCATTATTTATTTATTATGCTTTGCTTATATAGCGCTATCTTATTACACAGCACTTTACAGACATCATCTTCGCTGTCCCCATTGGGGCTCACAATCTAGATTCCCTATCAGTATGTCTTTGGAGTGTGGGAGGAAACCGGAGAACCCAGAGTAAATCCATGAAAACATGGGGAGAACATACAAACTCCTTGATGTTGTCCTTGGCGGGATTTGAACCAACGACCCCAACTCTGCAAGGCTGCAGTGCTAACCACTGAGCCATCATCCATGTTATACAGTCATATGCATGAGCACTTAGGCTGCATTCACCAGTTACTGCAATGTTGCAATTTTTATGGCTAGCTGGTACACTCAGACACTGACAAGTCTGACAGACAGCACAGCATATAAATACGACGGGATGGAAAAAGGAGAGGAAGGCCCAAACGGTAGAGAGCGTGGGATGGGACACATCCGGGCACCAACTTGTGCCATCCCTAAGCTTCCCTAATGCCCTATGTGGGTTCTTCCCCCCATCATTATCACATGCCTAGTCTCTGACTGTCACCTCTATGTACCCCAGCTAGTGCACTGGCTGGCAAAGATGTTAGCTTTGCCACAGCAGATGGTAACACACTGAGTAGAAAATTACACAGTTTAGGCTCTGCCGCTAAGCTCCACAGCAGCAGAGCAAACAGCACCAGGATAGCAAAACTCCCACAGCAGCAACACCATCAACACAGGAGAGCTCCACCCACCTAGCAGGTCTGCATAGAACAAAAACTTTATAACTGCCAATCAGCTGATGGGTCATGTAACTATTTAAAGGGAGATGGGATTGCTCACACACCAAAATCAGCTGACTAGCCTAAAGTATAACTTCCAGCAAGATTAACTCTTGCTGGACCAAAAAGAAAAAAACAACATTTAAATTTCAGCAGACCCGGAGCTTCCACGAATTCCTTATTGATTTGTGACACTAGCACTGTAAAGCTGCAGTGTTATTACAGAGATTTTGTAAAATCATGGCAAAACAATATGTTTTTGCCTTGAATTCCCTTTAACAACTCACACACATAGAGTGTGGACTCCTAGAGGGGACAGATTCACCTTTCTAAGTGGCAGTAATGCTGTAAACTTCATAGCATCTAGTTACATTAAAGATGTTGTCCACTACTTGGACAACTTCTTCTCATACCCCTTGCTTGGCCCCATAAAATAATAAAGCTTATACTCAGCTCCCATGCTGCAGTGTCGGCATTCGGTGTTGCGGGGCTCCTGTGCTGTTTTTGTGACTCCTGACGCCGGCGCCCAATCAGCACTGGTTTCACTGTCCCCGCCTCCTGTCAAATTGAGCAGGAAGAGGAACTGAGAGATCAGCTGCAACCCGGACTTCATCTTCATGTTCGATTTTTCCAAAGGCGGTGACAGTGACAGTGTAATGGCTGCAATCGGGTTTGCACATCCACCTCCTATATAGTTGACCGAGCAGATCTGTGCTCCACAATTGAAGACTTTCAGATGCCACTGCCACTAATAACGACTGGTCGACTGTGGTGCCTGGTATTGCAACCCCACCGATCACATGTTGACGACCTATCCTAATAACATGCTATCAATGGAAAAGTCCTGGACAAGTCCTTCAAATGTAGTATTGTAAAATTGTAACTGGATTAATTGTCTCACTGTCTTTGTTCATACATTGGGTATAAGCCAAGAGTATATAAGATTAAGCTGAGGACATAAATCATGGAATAGGAATAATCGGCACATTTTACACAGATAATTCCACATAAAGCTGCTTACTATGTGTTTCCCTTTGATGTCAGTACTGAGGTGTTCTAACAGATAGTTACCAGCAACGCTCTCCATAAACAGCTGCCACGAGAGCCCCGAAATGTTTATTAAATTCCAAATACTTTCTCGTGGCCTCTGGTATGCTCGAAGTTCAGAATTTCTCTCCTTAATCTGTCTTTTACCTTTAACAAGAACACTATGCTCTGTCAGATTTTATCAACATATTTAAAACAACATCGTAAATTTAGCAGCTAAAATGGAGCACAAATGATAAAACTGAGGAGTAACTGGAATCTTATTTTAGGACCGCCGATAAAATTCCGTCATAGTGACTTTGGCGTATTTAAAGTTTGTAGCATTTAAAAAAAATAAAATAAAATACTTTTACATTACATTTACATTACCATTTACATTACCAATTTGTCAACAGGCTTCTCATTGGAACCTAAATAACTACATACAAAATGTACAGTATGTTTTAAATGTTATACAAAAAAGGGACAGAAAGACTAGTAAATAAAATACATTAACCCCTATGTGTCTGACCCCTGGTGTGTTTGCGTACTGCTTGCCTGTTTTGCCTTGTTGTGCTTTGACCCGGTCCGTTTTCTGGTATTGCGCTTAGTCTTCTGATTCAGTATTATCGTCCCATCTGGTTCTGACCTTCCAGCTTTACTTCCCCGACTCTACACCTGTCTGTCCCACTTGTAGTTCACTGTTATCTCCGGCATTCTGACCTCGGCTTTGTGTTTGACTTCGCCCACCGTCTCATCCTGCGGTATCTCTCCGACTTCCTGGTTTGACCTCGGCTTGTTCATTATGCTCCGGCCTCGCTGGTCTCCTCCGTCACCCGGCGGTAGTCTTCTGCCACTTCCTCGGGAGTCACATGTTGCAGGTCCTGAGCTCGGCTCACCGCGGCTCTTCTCGCCCCTTCTGAGACTCAGATGTCCTATACTCGACCCTCTGCTTAAGACCCACTGCAGGGATCGTGACATTTTTTTGCGGGACGAGTTGTACTTTTGAACAACACTATTGGCTTTACCATATAGTGTACACAAAAACGGGGAAAAAAATGCCAAATATTGTGGAATTGCAAAAAAAAGTGCAATTCCACAATTTTTCTTTTACTATGTTCACCAAATGCTAAAATTGACTTTCCATTATGAGTTTCCAGGTCATTATGGGTTCGTAGATGCCAAACATGTAAAAATTCCTTTTTATTTAAGTGGTGAAAAAAAATCCAAAGCTAATAAAAAAAAACATGCATCATTTTCCGAGACCCGTAGCGTCTCCATTTTTCGTGATCTAAAAACACGGTCCATAAACAGCTTACAACACAGCAAAAGGATCTGATGGTTAAAAGCCAACACTCAGGAAAGGGTACAAAAACATTTCACTGTAAAGCCGGTCATTATTAAATGGCTTAAATTTTGCATAACAGTAAAATTACCTAGAGCTTGACGTCTCATCCAAAACTTATGAAAAGACAAGAAGAAAATTGATCCTGGAGACTGCCAAGAGGCATACAGCAACATTAAAGTAGCTGCATGAATTTCTGACATCTACTAGTTTGTACTGCATGTGACAACAATCTCCCATTATCTTCATATGTCTGACCTGTGACAAGATGGAAGCCTTTTTTTTTACAATGAAAAACATCATAGTCCAGTTATGCTCTTTCCAAAATCTATGTCAAGTTTGCCAAAAGCATTTTGGAAGATATGTTATGCTTTCATGAGACCAAGGTTGAACTTTTTGGCCATAATTCCGAAAAGTATGTTTGGCACAAAGTCATCACTGAGTATCACCAAAAGAACACAATGCCCACAGTGAAGCATGGTGAAGACAACATTATGGTGCAGTCTGTTTTTCAGCAACTTGAACTGGGGCTTTAGTTGAGGCAGAGGGACATATGGAAAGTTCCAAATATCAGCCAATTTTGCATCAGAACTTTCAGGCCTCTGCTAAAATGTTAAAGATCAAGAGAAAATTCACCTTTCAGCATAACTTTGATCCCAAGCATACCACCAAATCAACAAAATAATGGGTTCACAAAACGAAGGTCAACATTTTGGAATGGCCCAGCCAGAGCCCAGACCTGAATCGAATTCAAAATCTTTGGGTGACCTGGAGATTCAGTGACATGTAAAAGTGTGGACACCCCTGGTCAAAATTACTGTCATTGTGAAAAGTTGAATATGAAATGATCTCGAAAAGGGCTAAAGTTAAAGATGACACATTTCCTTTGTATTTTAGGCAAAACAATATTTTCAACTAATACAGTTTAAAAATTACAAAAAGGAAAATGGACCAATGCAAAAGTTTGGACTTGATGCACTCAAGAGTCGGCTAACTCTTTATCAAGGTCTTTTACAGTCAAGCGGGGGACCTGATTTGCCTATGAGCACCTGTCACTGAAATGGTCTTCCAGACGTTAGCTTGATCTCCACTGTTCCTGTTAACTGCCATTTTATAAATATATTTCGAACTGAAAAAAGGGCAACTTGGGAATGCTTTGCTGTCTTCTTATAGCTTTCTCCTCTTTTGTGGGCCTCCACCATTTTTATTTTCAGAGTTCTAGGCAGCTGCTTAGAAGAACTCATGGCTGCTGTTTTTGTCCTAATGTTAGAGGAGGCTGGGTTTTTATAAAGCTGGGAAATTTGCATGAGCAAGCCATAACCCTAACAGGCTAATTAAGGTCTGAAACCTTGGTCATAGTTATCTGAATACACAAATCTCCAAGGGTGCCCAAACTTTTGCATCTGCCCATTTTCCTTTTTGTAATTTTCAAAATGTAAAAAATGACTTTTTTTGCATAAAATACAAAGGAAGTGTGTCATCGTTAGCTTAATCCCTTTTAGAGATCATTTAGTCTTCAACTTGCTTTACTGTTCACAATAACAGTAATTTTGACCAAGGGTGTAAAACGTTTTACATGCCACTGTGAAATGACACATACGCTTTAAAGACATAGTAAAGAAGAAAAGCACGGTCCCAATAAATTAAAGAAGTACTCCCATCGTGCTTATACAGATTGGTTACTCAACCCGAGCCAGCCCCACCCTATTGACTGAAACCGGAACGCTGCCAGGGGGAAATAAAGTTAATTTTCTTCTGGCAGCATTCACCTAAGTGCAGGCGACGGGCAGGTTAATAACGCTAATAACTTGCAGATTACCTCCATATTTGCAGGGTAATAGCATTTTTTTCAGGTGACAGGTTCCCCTTAGATGCGATGACCATGCATTTTGTTCAGTAATGGAGCCTGGCGTGGTGAGCGGGCATATAGACCATGGGGGTTGATTTCACTAATCATAGTTTTCTTTGAAACAATTGCACCTGCTGATTCCAGGTCTCACTAGTTTTACGGATCATGAGAGGTTTCTTGTGCGGCTCTTTGGTACTAGACTTTTTTTATAGTCCATCAGCTGAACTAGCTGACATTATTTTTCACGAAGTGGCAGGATTGCTTTCTAATTACTAATAGAGACACCCGGAGACACCCGCAGCAGCACCGGAGACACCCGCAACAGCACCGGAGACACCCGCAGCAGCACCAGACACCCGCAGCAGCACCAGACACCTGCAGCGGCGCACCGCACAGCAGAACACCTGCAGCAATGCTCCACTCTTGCCTCCTCCAGCAGAGACCCTGGGATCCTGCTTCACCGCAGTCACCACCCCCGGTAAGCAATAAGACACATGGATTATAAGAAGCACTACCATTTTACTAAAAAAAGGGTTTTTTTCCTATTTTTCTCCTCAAAATTTGGGGTGCATCTTATAATCCACAAAATATGGTAATTTAGGTACATCTGTGGTTTGATTTCTTTGCCTGTGTGGATTGGATGGGTTGTTACTGGCATCTGGTGAGAATTTCATACCAATAGCACCTTTAGAAATATATTTACTTAGAAAATTGGCGACGAGTTCAATGCTAATTTCAGTAGATATTTGATTGCAAGGGGGGCTCATAGGTATCCTCTTGCATTTCCATATTATTTTCTTCAAGCTCTCTCCCATCAGTACATCCTCTTCTCTACACCGCAGAACCCACACCTCTGCATCCATGTTTTAACCTTCCTGAAATAAAGGTTTTTTTTTACCAGACCACGGAATGCCATCTCTTTATCTCTCTATTAGGATTCTTCTCTACACTATATCTACTGTAGGACTGGTACCATGTACCATACTATTCTAATCCAGCATATGAGATATCATGCTTTACCTAAGGGCTCCTTTTCACTCGTGAGACATACCGCCGAGTCTCGCAGGTTAAAACCCTCCTCTGGCGCCGGCACTCCAGAGCGGAGCGTGCGGCTGCATAGCAACACATGGAGCTGCACACTCCGCTCCCAAGTGCCGGTGCCAGAGGAGGGTTTTAACCTGCGAGACACGGACGTGTGTCTCTCAAGTGAAAAGGAGCCCTAAATCTTACATTACTTTACTCATAATAATTTTAAGATGCAATTCACATTTAAAGAAAATATCTCATGCAGACTTGGACTGGCACATTGGGGAACAGGTGAATCCTCTAGTGCAGAGGTCCCCAACCGCCGGTCCGCGGACCAGGACCGGGCCGTTGAGGTTTTGCAGCCGGTCCGCGGCGCCGCTGACAGCGGCTAAACACGCCGGTTGTGCGGCTTGTCACACTCCAGCGCCGCAGCGTTCGTCATTCCCCCTTTGGTGGGCGGCCGTGGAGTTCGGGCGGAAGTCTCCTCCCCCTCATCCGCCACTCCCTCCTCCCATCTCCCGCTGTGCGGGCGGGCAGGGCGGGCGGGCAGGGTGGGCGGCTTCCACAGCCGCAGCTCCTCCCATTCCGTGACGTCACCATATATTTCCGGAGTCACCATGGGTGAGTCATATCCGGCCTGTGCGTGTGTGCGGGAACAGCGGGCTGGGCCCCTCTGAATGAAGGTATTACCGGCGGCTGTGCAGGGTCCATGTGTGGGGAGCTGGGGTATATGTAGCAGTGCTGAATATTTTTTTGTTGATAGGATTTCATGAAGTGGCCATGAAACTTAATAAATAACAAACTCAGCTCTGCTACATCAGTAAAAAACCAATTGATTAATCATTAATCAATTGGTTTTTTACTGATGTAGCAGAGCTGAGTTTGTTATTTACCGTTTGTTACTCATGTGCTCTCAAGAGAAGTTATGGGTCCACACTGCACTGATAAAAGTACCACAAAGCTTTAGCATGAGGCCAGATGTAGCAGAGAGGAATGTGTCACTTGTAGATTTCATACACAGAGTGATTCATTTGTCAGGTTTATGAAACACTGAACACAGATGTAGCAGAGCTGATGGTGTCACAGCAGAGTACATTCATTAATCATTAATGAATGTACTCTGCTGTGACACCATCAGCTCTGCTACATCCGTGTTCAGTGTTTCATAAACCCGACAAATGAATCACTCTGTGTATGAAATCTACAAGTGACACATTCCTCTCTGCTCCATAACCCCACCCCCATATGACCAAAGCCCCGCCCCTGCCCCACCCCCACCGGGCCATGGAAAACTGGTTTTGCTTAAAGCCGGTCCCTGGTGCAAAAAAGGTTGGGGACCTCTGCTCTAGTGGGCCCCTGTATAAAAGTAGACACCACACCGATATGAGCATTAATTTGCACAATACACTTGATTCACAATGTACAAAGTATCTAATCATTCATTAATGGCCCATTAATATGACCGAGCCCTATCAATCACACAGGGATGAACAAACCAGGGGAGATGTTCAACCTGCACACCACAGGTTTCTGTACAGACTAGGCAAATACCTAACTTGACCGTGATTTGTCTCTGCCTGACCGACGGGGTTAGCACCCTAAAATTACACAATGGCACCCCCACTCGCCATCTGCTAACCCAGAGTGTCCTTAACTGTACCCTCAACTATACACCCAAAACAACAACAACAGAACGTAGTGCACACAGAAAGATGGTGAGGTACAGGGCTTAGGAGGTGTTCACAAAGTCAGACATGAAGGACAGAAGAAAAAGAAAGGAACCCAAAAAGACCCCAAATGTAACAAAATGGGAAGAGTTCTGGGAAGGGGAACACGCAAACAAACAGTAGGAGAATCAATAGAGAAAACCTCAGCAAGATAATCCTTAACTGGGGAGCTGGGACTCCAAACATCCATTAAACTTGGAATATAGCCAGCAATTACTGCATGTGCCCAAAGAGTATAAATAGTCCTTCCCAAGAGGTGACAGGACAAACCAAACGAGGAAGTGAAAACACTTGAACAGAAGCAAAGTAACAAAGCAAAGCAAAATAAAGGTGAGTATTATCAGCAGTTGGCCAGAGACAACACAGGCTGTGGTCCAACAAAGAGGGAAACAGACCACACAGCAAGAGGTCACGGGATCAAGCCCCAGAGTCAAGCCATGACGCCTCTTAATAAATTTGTAGAATCTGACTCCAAGCGCACCCCCTTATCAAGAATTGTGGGAAACACCACTCTTGATGAGTCGGAGCCACTATATATACAGTTAAAGGAATTTTACCATCTACTATCTAGAAAGTGTATACCATATCCGCTGGATAATTAGAAATTAAATAAATGTAGCAATGTTCTTTGTGGAGATAATATTTCCATCTTATTGTATAACAGAGAAGGATTAGAGTCAAATCTATAAATAAACAGTGCATTCCTGATAAATGTATAATCTGGCAACTTGACGTATCCCCCAGTGTATCTACATTAGTGTAGTCTGACAGTTTGACATCTCGGCATTAATACTTCAGTCATTTTAATGTGACGTCTATTGTTTGTCTTTACACTGAACATTATTCCTATGTATTCTTCTTAATAAGCACAGACACAGGCCGCAGCTTGTCTGCCAATACTGTGTGCAGCGATCAGCCGAGGTGCTGTGTTTCTCTGATTTCACTAATTATAGTAGTAGTTATACATTTATACACACAGAAAGAATGTGATGGCGGTGCTATACTGGTGGCAATCTGTTACGTGAAAAAAATAGTGTTTTGTTTATTTTCCATGTAACCATGCACATGAGAAAACCCACTCCCTGTTATAGAGATCACTTTACAGTGTCAGCTTTCATTGTAGGACAGTTCAGCATCCATTTTATTATCATTGGGGGTTGAATTACAAAACATCGCTATTATAAAACTGGATCACTGTAAAGAAAATTAGGAAATAACAGCACAGCTCCTCCTCCCTCTCCGTGCACAGTGCACATTAAAGCCGAGGCCAAAAATGTTGAAAATTTGGCTTTCAAAATTTGCTGCTTCAGTTTTTTTAGGTATTTTAGTCAAATGTTTCTATGGTTACTGAAGTACAATTATAAGTATTATATAAGTTTAACTTTTATTGAAAAATACAACAAGTTTATTCAAAACCTCATTATTTCCAGTATTGACCATTATTTTTATGACTTCTGCAATTCACCATGACATGCTGGATATCGGCATTTAGGCCAAATCCTGACTGATTCATCTCATTCTTGTGTAATCAGTGCTTTGAGTTTATCACAATTTCTGTGTCTTTGTCCAGCCGCTATTTAAAGATTGACCCCAGGTTCTCAATGGGATTGAAATTTGGGGAATTTCCTGGTCATGGCCCCAAAATTTCAATGTTCCATTCATAGTGCCTCTTAGTTATCACTTTTGCCTGCTGACATGGTGCTTAATCATGCTGGAAAAAGCATTGTTCATCGCCAAATTGTTCTTGGATCGTTGAGAGCAGTTGCTCTTGGAGAATGTTTAGATTCTATTCTTTATTCAGGTCAGTGTTCGTAGGCAGAACTGTGAGTGAGCCCCTTCCCCTGGATGAAAAGCAACCCCACACATGAATGGTCTCAAGATGCTTTACTGTTGGCATCACACAGGACACATGGTAACATTCACCTTTTCTTCTCCAGACAATCAGTCTTCCAAATGTCTCAGTCTGAAGGGGGCTCCATCAGAGAAAGTAACTTTACGGCAGTCCTCCAAAGTCCAATCTCAGTTCTTAATAAAGAATGTCATTCACTCCTTGATGTTTTTCTTGGAGAGAATTGGCTTCTTTACTGCCCTTGTTGCCGCCAGACCAGACTCCAAACTCTTTGCCTCAATGTGGTGCAGACGCCTGCTTGCTGCCATACCTCAACAAGCTCTGCACTGGTGGTGAACTGATCCGGTGGCTGAATTCTCTTTAGGAGACAGTCCTTTTGTACCCCAAAGCCACCTTCATAGCAAATCTTGATGCAATAAATGAATGATTTATGGACAATCTTATAAGCTGAGCCCTGTAGAGCCCTTTAGATGCATAGCAATGATAACTGCACATCTTAACTTGTAGGTCACCATGGTTAATGGAAGAAGACAATGATTTCAAGCACCTGTCCACTTTTAAAGCAACCAGTCTACTCTTATGTTTTGGTATGGCAGTCATACAAGTCAGCTGCCTTATCCTCATTAACACTTTCGCCTTAGCTAACAAGAAGATCATTGAAATGATATATATAGTAAGTTATTTCATGCCAAAATTCACACTATAGCCATTAACATATGAATTTAACAGCCCCCTAGAGGGCCCTAAAAGTCCCTTTGGCCTATAGAAAAAGACTGTTGCTATTAAAGATTTAAAATATTTGGGGGCCCCGTTGGAGCTTTCGCTTCAGGACCCATGAGTTTCAAGTTACGCCACTGCCCTCACCCAACTCCATCAACATACTGACTGCGGAATCCCACCACTTCTCTAAACATTGGTCAGCAGCTTTCAATCCTTTCAATGCACTGGTTGGGAATTACTGTATTTTCTTGTGAAATGTTGGACTTAATAGAAGTTGAGCCAACATGTGGCCTTTGATCTTGAAAGCTCTATTGGGCATAATGCAAAGCCTAAAAGTAAGTAGGATGCCAGGATAGGCCTCAGGCACATCATCATCATTACAAATACATAGCAATTATCTAAAAGTGTTCTATCGCACAAATTATATCCTTGTTATAAAAATAGTAGGGTTAGCTTTATTTTACTCACTTATATAGCACCATTAATTCCACAGCGAACATGATTGACACTGTCCCCATTGGGGCTCACAATCTAGATTCCCTATCAGTATGTCTTTGGAATGTGGGAGGAAACCCACACAAACAACATACAAACTCCTTGCAGATGTTGTCCTTGGTGGGATTTGAACCCAGGACCACTGTACTGCAAAGCTACAGTGCTAACAACTGAGCCACCATGCTGCCCAAATCTTAAGTAGTATTATTTTATGTGTTACTGCAAACATTTTTTATACATTAACGTATGTTGACCAACAGAAGGCGTTTGGAACCACAGGCTATAAAACCATCTGGGAACAAAATCTTCTCAACACCCTTTGATGAAGGAGACGACTCTGTTTCCGAAATGCCTAAGGGAAGTACGGCCCCTTGAGGTTCCTTTACACAAAGTTGTTTGGCGTCACACGCCATCTGCTCCCACACGTGATCCGGCAGGAGCTTCAGATGAGCCACAGTCGGGCCTCCCTGAATGCTCTCACAGCATCCTACCCCTGCAGTGTTCAGCCTATGCATAGCACCTAACATCGGACACAACAATGGACTACTGTGTCTCTTTCCAGTGGTTATTAATAACATTGCAGCTATATCACCTAAGTGCCATTTTTGTTCATGGTACCTACTGTACATTATTATTATTTGTTCCCTAAGGGTTGTTATACATCAGGCACATATGTTGTGTGGTTTTGTACACCAAACAGGTTGTTTCTTCTGTTTTATAGTTTTTACCCCACTACTGAAATTCATCTATACAACCTGGGGTGCTATGTTGCAATTTTCAATTCATTTTTGTAACCCTTGTTGGGCTCCTTTTAGTTGACTGTAATCACACAGTATATCTGAAAGTGGTACACTGGAATTGCAGTTACAATTGTACAGTTAACCATCACTTTTCTATAGCGCTTTTTTCCCTCAATTGTTTGTGTTTTCAGTGTCCTGCTGTCACGGTGTACTATCATCAGCATATATCTATCTAGCGAACTGATATTTTTGGTTCTCCTTTTGGTTGTATACTTATTTGCACCACTAGGGGTGTTTTATTGCAACTTACTGCTTTAATAGTGCTCTCAGTGTGAAAAATAAGATAATCTTATAATTATGATACCTTTTAATTGGTAAAAAAAATGCAATAAATTATGTTACAAAGCAAAATTTTGGGACTTCTTAGGTCCCTTCCTCAGGCAGGTATAGTTTTGCTAGGCATTATAAGGTATCAAAACTATAATATTATCTTGTTTTTCACACTGAGAGCATTAGTTTTTCAACTGGCTAAGGCTAGTTTCACATTTGCGTCTATGTGCGCAGCGTATCATCTGCAACAGCAAACGCATGCAAAAACGCATGCAAATGCATGCTAAAGCAGCATTTTTAATCCACATCAGCTTACGCATGACAGCAAAGAAACAGCGTGCATGCGTTTTTGCATGCGTTTGCACTTTTTATGCTCATGCGTTCGATAGGAAAATGCTTTTGCAGGGGAATTTTCTTGAAACAAGCCACGCCCAATGGATGTGTCTCATGGAAATTCTGCATGTAGACCCTTGTACAGATGAAATCCTCATCTTTTGCTGCTGTATCCAGCATCAAGATGGATCGTCGCATGGAGAGTTTCTATCGGAATCTGGGTGTGGATGTCAACTTGTTTCTTGCCTTTGCATTTGCTTGTGAGCAAGAAAGGAAAAGACAAAGACTGAGAAGATGTCATCGGTGCTTTTGGCAACACCTCATTGTAGAAGTCCGTGAAAGCCGTGGAGCCTACTACTCCTTATTCAGTGAGCTCCGTGAAATCTCAGAGAAATATTTTGAGTACACGAGGATGTCTCAAGAGAGCTTCAGGGATTTGCTGCTTCGTGTACAAGGAGCCATCAGCAGGCAGGACACCCAGCTCCGTAGAGCGATTCCTGCTGAGGAACGTCCACTGGTGACACTAAGGCATGTAATATTTCAAAAGAAACGCTTGTCATAAATATTATTGTTCTGCCATATACTTAATTCTTTTTCCTTTTTCTGTTCGGAAAAACACCTGTCATAAATATTATTGTTCTAAAAGCCATCTCCTTAATGTTTTTTTCCTTTCTCTTTTCAGCAGATTCCTGGCTACTGGAGAGAGCTTATCATCACTCCATTTCCAATTCTGGATTGGAATTTCAACACTTTCTGGGATTGTTGCAGACACCTGCCAGGCTTTGTGGGACGTTATGCGTGAGAAATTTATCCCCCTACCCACCCCTGAAATCAGGCAGGAAAATGCCGAAAAATACTGGCAAACTGGTAATTTCCCAAACTGTTTGGGAGCTGTGGACGGAAAATATATTAGAATTACCAAACCGGCTGGAACTGGATCCGAATACTTTAATTATAAAAAATACTTTTCTATAGCGCTCATGGCGATTGCAGCTGCAGACTGTAGATTTGTCGCCATGGACATTGGATCTTTTGGACGAGGTAATGACTCGCAGACATTTAAAAACTCGGACATGGGCAAACGCTTGTATGGGAACAATTTTAATTTCCCACTGTCACGACCTCTTCCCAACAGTAAAGGCCCGCCAATGCCTTTTGTTGTGGTTGGGGATGAGGCCTTTCAGATGTGTGCAAACCTCCTTAAACCATACTCCAGTCGGGACTTGAACCACACCAAAAGAATTTTTAACTACCGACTGACAAAGGGCATAAAGAACTGTTGAGTGTGCTTTTGGTTTGCTGGTATTGAAATGGCGCATTTTGGACACAGCCATTAATCTCAAAATTGATATAATCGATGAGGTTGTCAAAGCTTGTGTGGTGCTGCACAACTACATCATGGATAAAGATCGACCCAACGTAGAACTTGATGAACCTGTTTCTAACCGATTGCCAGATTACCATCATCACCCGGTGAAGACAACAAGGGAAGTTGACCAAATGAGGGATGCATTTTCTGCCTACTATGTCTCTGATATTGGACATGTGGCATGGCAAGATGAAATGGTTTAGTAAAATGTTCATGTAATGTTATGTACCTGGAATGCAAAAATGTACCTTTAATGTTTGCTGACAATAAAACACCTCTAGTGAAACAACACCTGTTCCAAGTGCCCTCTACATTACAATACTTAGTTTTATAAGGTGATCAGTGGGTCACAACTACAGTCTTTATTCTACTCCCTGTCTCATGCAGATTTGGTATAATCCATTCCTTGTCTCATGCAGATTGGGTTAGGTCACCCATGTTTTACACTACACCTCTTCTCTCTGTCAGTGCTATGGTAGGTGACATCAAATTAGCTCCATCGTCTCTTCAGTCTGCATAAATCTATAGTCCTAAAGATTATTGCAGACTGAAGAGACGATGGAGCTAATCCACCTCATATCCTTACTCACCTGCCCGTTTGTCAGAACTAGTGCACTCAGGATGCACAAAACCCATGTAGTAAACATGGCGGCAACACAGGTGCAAATGACTGATGACACGACCACTCATAGTCTGCCAATTCATGGAGGTGTGATTGCTCAGTGTCGTTCAGAGCAGTGGTCTCATCAGTGTTTTCCAACCATGTTTACTTCATGGGTTTGCTGCATCTAGTGCTGACACCTGGGCAGGTGAGCAGTGCTGACCCCTTTGTGCTGGATTAATTATGTTTTCTGGGTGGATTTTCAGTCCTTTGTGTTTTTGTCACCTCATAGCTCCATGACAGACATAAGAAGCAAAGCTGCAGTGTAAAGCAAAGAAAGAAAAAGAGGAGCAGATTGTGTCTGTCATGAGGTGAGGAGCTATGAGGTGGCAAAAACACAAAGCTTTACATTGCAGCTTTGCTTCTTGAGTGAATACTTCTATAGCGGCGACGGCGCAGTGGGTGTTGATGGCGACGTGTGTGTTGACGGTAACAGCTATGAAAGACACAAAGAACAAGCAGTGATAGGGGAAAAAAACACAAATTTATTTTACAACAAAAGACATTAACTTTTACGAAGGAATGAGGGAGATATGTTATGGACCTGGGGGGTGTGGAGCTGGGATGATTGGCTAGGTGTGGATGATGAAGGGGTTCCAGGGGAAGGGCCTACTAAATGTGTGGGGTCTGGAAGGGCAGGGATGGAAGTAGACACACTAGGAGTGGAAGCATGGAACGGGAGAGACACATTTGAAGGGAGAGAAAAACTGGACAACAGAGACACATTGGGAGGTGAGGGTGGAGCTAGTTGGACAGTTCTGATGCCATGACTCTTTTTGGATTTCTGTCACATCTTAGGCAGCTGCCTTCTTTTTTTGTTTCTCCTTGGAAGGGTTGGAATGGTGGGTTCAGCAGGGTGTGCAGGATCTGGACCCGGCCTGGTGGTGGCGGTGGACAGCCATGTAGGATCTGGACCCAGCCTGGTGGTGGGCAGCCGTGCAGGATCTGGACCCGGCCAGGTGGTGGTAGTGGACAGCCGTGCAGGATCTGGACCTGGCATGGTGGTGGAGGTGGACGGCCGTGCAGGAGCAGGACTCAGGATGGTGGCGGCGGTGGACTGGCGTTCAGCAGGACCCGGCATAGTAATGGCGGTATAGTGGTGTGCAGCAGGACTGGGCATGGTGGTGGCCGTACAGTGGTATGTAGCAGAACTCGGTAAAGAACTGAAGTGGGCCAGTAGTGGCACAGGCGGAAATGCCACCACTGATGGAAGTGCTGAGACTGCTGCATAGCCTGAGTGTAAGCAGCATTGCAGGCCTGCATCACATTAAGCTGGAGATCAGGTGTAAGGTGTTCCGATATGCCCTGCTGTATCGCATTAAAAAATGCTGTGCCAGTCTTTGAAGGTCAGCTTCCAGGTGGTCAAGGCGTTGGTTGACATCCTGGAAAAGTGTGTTTACATGGGCAAAACCACTTTCCAGTCTATCTCTGAGCGCCTTCAGCCCATTCTGGAAAACCGAGCTCAAGTGAGCAAACTGGGGCATGAGTGACCTGTCCAAGGCCTTCTGCCACTGGTGGGAAGACCCAAAAAAAACAGTGGCAGAGGACTGGGACAGGGGAACACCTGAAGGACAAGCTGCCTGTTCTCCAGCCTGTGAAGCCTGCCCACTTGCTGCATCACTTTTGGATGGCTGGGACTGTTCCGTGGCTGTTTGATGAGGGGCCGCTCTAGAGGACGATCCTGGATCGAGGGTGCTGCTACAGGTTCTGTGTGGAAAAGAAATGAAAAACATTACTACAAAAAAATTACAATTGTAAAAGTGCCAACATATCATGTGGACTAGAAAAAAATCACATTAGGGAATACAACACAATGGAATACAACACAAAAATACTTACGTTCGCTGAGCAAGGACAGGCCTCAGGAAAAACAGCCTCCTGTGGTACTTGAATTTCCTGATCCTTGCAGCAGCACCACTGCGAACTTGGTTCTCCTGTCTCAGGTCCTTATTGAAGTGATCCTTCATCGAACGCCAACGGGTTCTGACTTTGTTCACTGTGAAGGGGAAAAAAAGAAACTGTTAAACAATGCACTTTAGGCTGTGATCACACAACCATCTGTGATGGGAGAAAATCGCAGAAGTTTCTCGCATCACACACAGTTGTGTGTTCACGACCTTCAGGTTCACTGCCGCCACATTGCAATACTTATGAAAACCCTTTCGGACTTGTGGCGTGGCATTGTCCCAGTCATCCATCAGTGATTGGGCCACTTCATTCCACAGCCGCCTAATCACCACAGCGTCCGAGTGCTACTGATCCCGGATGTCCCACAATGGAACTCTCTCTTCCACCGTTATTTGGAGGTCATTGTCGATTAATTCTTCTTCATCCCGTTGTGGAACCTAGAAATTAAAGAAAGACATTAATGTTGTAAAAATAAAACACTTAAAACAAAAACAGTCAACAAGAACAAAGAACAGTCAAGAATAACTAAATATAGTCAAGAATAACTAGAAACAGTCCAGAATACTTACACACCGTCTTGCCACCGGAATTGGGACTGAGTCTGCTGCTCCTGCTCGTCTGCACTGAAATGGTTATGTAAAGAAAAAACATTATTTTGCCACATGTGTAAATAATGACAGTGAATACTTACCAATCAGTAGCAAATGTACTCACTTTAGTCTCCTGTCCACTCTGTGAGGTCTGCTCTGCACTGGAGGACATGGCTATAGCTGCAAGAGAGCCAGAAATTATTACAGACTGCAGGGAGAAAAACAGACAGGCAGACATATAGCTTGTATACTCACATTTTGATAAGTCAGAGGCTTCAAAAAAAGATGCTGCAATGGCTTGTATCGCTTCCAGAGCCCGGAGAGTACTGGACTTCCACTGCCCACACCCTCTTTTAAAAGTTTTGTTTGGGGGGTGGCTTAAAATCAGTTCCTGGACATGTTTACTCTTAAACACGCATGCGTACACAAATGCAATCGTACGTATGTCCTTGCGTTCCTATAGACTGTATTGCGTCATTTTGACGCACTCAGTCCGCAAGTGTCCGCATGCGTATGGTGACGGAAATTTGACGCCTCAAAAAATTGAAAGTGTAGCGTAAGCTGCGCCCCGACGCAAACCACGAAACAACGCATGCATACACAAACGCAGACAAAAGCATGCCCTGTGTACACCATGTTAAAGATATGTACGCTTGATGCATGCGGATATATGCGGATGAAACGCTGCATTCACAGAAGAGTAGTGATGAATGAACATGCTTGGATTAGGTGTTATTTAAGCATGCTCGCATGCTAGCAAACAGGCAATCCCAGATGTGTCGTAGCTGTCTAAGAGCTACGAGACACGCAGCCGCAGATACTCAACCATAAGTTTCGAGCACGGTGAAGACACTTGGATAGCACCTGAGCATGCTGGGATAATACCTTATCCGAGCACACTCACTCATCACTAGTGAAGAGCAGGGCTGGTTATAGGCAAATGAGGTCCTGGTCAAAAGTTTAAAATGGGGCCCCAAATGTTAACATATTGCACCATCACACAGAAACATTTTGGTTGTATTTACATGCGCTGATCTCAGAACACTAAACAAGTGTGATCGACAATAGTAAAGTCGTTTGATGTTTGTTTCCCAGCCTCTTTACACCGGCTGAGGAACAATGATGGAGATAGAACAATCACAAATAGATCAATCTGTCCCCATACAGTATCATGTTATCAGCAGCATATCTGCAGTTTTCTCCGGGTGATGTGCTGCTGAGAACAATGATTTTTGTTTCGGCATAACCAATGCAATCACTTGATGAATAGGCAGCATTTTGCTTGTTTAGTATAATGCACCCCATAGTCCTCAACATAGTATAATACACACGTCATAGTGCTCCATATAGTATAATGTGCAGAACAGTCCTCCATATAGTATAATGCTCAACACATAGTCCTCCATATAGTATAATCCCCTCCCCATAGTCCTCCTTATAGTATATATACTCCCGACAGTCCTCCATGTAGTATGATACACTCCACAAAGTCCTCCATATAGTATAATACACTCCCACTAGTCCTCCATATAGTATAATACACTCCCCATAGTCCTCTATATAGTATATATACACTCCCTGTAGTCCTCCATATAGTATACTGCATTCCACATAGTCCTCCATATAGTATAATACACTCCTCATAGTCCTCCATATAGTATAATGCACCCCCATAGTCCTCCATGTAGTATAATGCACTCCCATAGTATAATGCACCCCATAGTTCTTAATAGTATAATGCATTCCCCATAGTCCTTGATACAGTATAATGCCAGTCCCATATAGTACATATAATATAATGAACTGCCCATAGTCCTTGATACAGTATAATGCAGCCCCATATAGTATAATGCATTCTCCCATAGGATATAATACAGCCCCCATATAGTATAATGCAGCCCCTCATAAAATATAATGCAACCCCCCTCATGGAATATAATGTAGCCCCGCTCATAGAGTATAGTGCAGCCCCCCATAGAACATAAACCAGCCCCCATATAGTAAAATCCAGCGCTCCCTGTTATGATCCGGTGGTAGGATCACCAAACTAACCTGATAGGTAAACCTGAATAGTAGGACAAGCTCCGGGGATGTGGGAACTATCACGACCGCAATCCTGATCCTATCCATACACACTAAAGGCAGCCGTGGAGCGTTACCTAAAAACCTAGACGCCTCTTCACAGCCTGAGAAACTGGCTACCCCTAGAGAGAAAGCAAAGCCTCACTTGCCTCAGAGAAATAACCCCAAAGTTTAGACAGCCCCCCACAAATAATAACGGTGAGTTAAGGGGAAAATACAAACGTAGGAATGAAAAACAGGTTTAAGCAAATGAGGCCCGCTAACACTAAATAGACAGAAGAGAGCAAGGGATCTGTGCGGTCGGTACAAAAACTATCAAAAACTATCCACGCAGAAAGTACAAGAACCCCCACACCGACTCACGATGTGAGGGGCGCACTCTGCACCCCAGAGCTACCAGCAAGCGAAAAATCACATATAAGCAAGCTGGACTGAACACATCATATACTGAGAAACATTTTCAAGGAAACAATGAGCAAAAAAAACTAGCAAAACTTTGCTTCTCAGAAAGAAACAGGTCACCAGGGAAATCCAGGAGAGGTCAGAACCAGTACTGAATACAACGACAGCAGGCAACAAGTAAAGGTCCAGGTGGAGTTAAATAGGAACCAGCATAGCAGGAAATGAGGCAGCTGAGCCCAGCTCCAGACCCGCAGTATCGCTAAAGGCCACCAGAGGGAGCCCAGACGGAATTCACAACAGCTCCCATAGAATATAATGCAGCCCCTATATAGTATAATGCACCCTCCATCGAATATAATGCAGCCCCCTCATAGAATATAATGTAGCCCCCTAATAGAATATACTGTAGCCCCTATAGAATATAATTCAGCCCCTTCATAGCATATAATATAGCCCCCTAGAGAATATAATGTAGCCTCATATAATATAATGCAGCCCCCCTCATAAAATATAATGCAGCCCCCTCATAGAATATAATATAGCGCCCTATAAAATATAATGCAGCCCCCCATAGAGTATAATGCAGTCCCCAATAGAATATAATGCCACCCCCATATAGTATAATGCACCCTCCATCGAATATAATGCAGCCCCCAAATATAATATAATGCAGCCCCCTCAAAGAATATAATGTAGCCCCCCTATAGAATATAATGCAGCCCCCATAAAATATAATGTAGCCTCCTCATAGAATATAATATAACCCCCTATAGAATATAAGGTCGCCCCCATATAATATAATGCAGCCCCTCATAGAATATAATGTAGCCTCCTGTAAAATGTAATGCAGCAGTAAGTTATGTCATCGTGCACACGCTGTGTCAGAGACAGAGGGGAATGATGGGGGAAGGAGCTGGTACGGATCTGCAACACAGGACTAAGGTAGAAGGGGGAAAACTGACCCTGACCTATGACTAGGCTGAAACCTTACGATGGAGTGGGCGACCCATTCCTTGCGAATAGACCCACCGACGATCCTAGGTTAATCTCAAGCGAAGACCTATAGATAAGGGGAAGGGGTTCCCTAAAAGAACTAAGGACTGGGTACAAAAACGGGTCACCTCCTAATAAAAAACAAAGAAATCAATAGAAAACAGAAACTAAGGCTAGCAGAACCAGAGGTACCAGCACTGCCAAAATAACACACACAGAACAAAAAGCAAAGCACCAAGCTAGAGCTCAAGCAGATTGCAGCGCCCCAGAGTCCTGGTCGTTGCAGTACTGTGGCTCCGCCGCTAAGGGGAGCTATGGTACGTCTGATGGCACTGAAGGAGTTCATCTGACCAGGTATCACAGACACCAATACATTTCACAGTCGGGCCTCCAGGGGGAGCTAAGGGTGCTATTTATTAGGCCACTCCTCACCACTGTGGGTAAACTGGGGGTCAGGCAGGAAGTTAGTTCAGAAAGCTGACTGGGTTGGACCAGACAACACCTGGTGGCAGAGGGTGTTGTGAGGGAAGATTCGGTAGGGTCCCTGTCAGGTTTGGGACCCTGACAGAGGCCTGGCTACAAGAAGGAACGTCACGGGACCGTGCCTGCTCAGCATAGCGGCGGTGCCCTAAGAAAGGAATAGAAGCGAGATATATTGTGCTGAGTGAGAAACGAGATCAAAGCAAGAAGGAGAAATACCAGTAGGAGTCGTGCTGTAAGACCGAGGCAACATCCTACTGAGGCGCACAACCGGCGGCCGGAACGCCGAGGAAGTATTACTATATTCAGCTTCAGGCAATACTTCAAACCAACGGCAGGACAGTCAGTCAAAGGCGGGCTGTCTCACCTAAATCACCTATGCAGTCTTGGGGGGCAACTTGTGGAGAGGAGCGACTCTAGGGTCCCGGAAGAGCTCCGAGCCTACCCGTCATACGGGTGCCGTCCTAACCGTAACACCAGGGAGGGACGGAGGATTAGCAGAACATCATCTAATCGAGTTGTGAGGGAACTTAAGAAACGGACACAACAGTTGTGGGGACTTTCCGTAAGCACAGCAGGGAAGGACCGCAACACATAGCGCTAGCAGGTAGGCACAGATTTCCACCTGCAAGGAGAACTCTGGAGGTGCCATTGGACCGGCCGGACTTGCGCAGCCTGGTGAACCGTATTCCGGACTGAGGACTCAGAGATCTTCAGTAAAGAGGTAAAGAGACTGCAACCTGGTGTCCTCGTTATTTACTGCATCGCACCACCACCACCATCCGCAACCATCATTTGCTGCGCGCCCCTGAGCAGGGTCACGGACCGGGCCTAGCCACCGTGACAACCCCGGAGCAGAGACTCAGAGGTCCGGTACCGGGTACCCCTCGGCCCTGCGGCAGTGGGGGCGCTGCAAGATTAACACTGTTGTCCAGCAAGGACTGGGAGGCAGGTGCTGGTTAATAAAGAGTGAAACAAACACCTGACCCAAGACAAACCCAGCACCAGAGGAAAAAGACCAGCAGCCAGAACTCCACAAGAAAATGGCAGATAGTCATAAACTAAACAGATTCTAACAGGAGCGTCATCAGATACTCCCTCCTCCATTATTGCTTTCAACTCTATCAGCATCTATGATGCTGATACAGTTTAAGATAGTGCACGGGTGCGGCGGTCCCCCTTACTCACCGGACTCATAGCGGCCACGTTGTGTGCCGCTATTAGCAGCATGCCTCTGGCTGGGGGTCCCTGGAGAAGCGGGGGGCCCTAGGCAGCTGCCTAGTCTGCCTGCCCCTAATGCTGGCCATGGTGAAGAGCCCTGTGCAACCACAAAAGGAAAAAAACTCAGCCCCAGGGGTTGACCAGAGTGTTGGCAGGAAAAACAGTGCATAAAAATGTGCAATTTTGTGTGCCACCATGACTTGCTTTTTTCCCATTCATTTGATGGGGTGAAAAAAAACACTGAAAGAGTCGACATACAGCAGATGTGAAAAAACAATTTGATGGTTCAAATCTGCAAGTAAAAATTAAATGGCACAAGATTTCAGAAATCTCATTCACGTTACAGTTGCTGTAAAATGCTGGGATGTTTTTTTCGTGGACAAAAATGCAGCTTGTGAACAAGGCCTATGTTGAAAAATATGTATTTATCACAGAGAACATATAGCTAGCTAATTATGGTGGTAATAAGGATGCATGTTTCATATAAGGGGTAATCAGCTATCACCATGTTTAACATACCACACATTCTTACTTCACAACTTGTACTGAGTGATCTTTTTAGGCTGGGAAAAGAAGAAAAGGATTAGCACGAATTATTATTTCTGCATCTATGATTCAGTTTTATATTTTCTTTAATGTCGATTTATGAATATTTACTTAAAGTGGATAACAAGGGCTCTGTGCACAAGGCACGCCATAACTCACAAATATGCAGATAATGGCTTTTGCCAATCAGACGCCCTTACCTCATCACGAAGACAGGATTTAGTCTGACACGGAAGGCAGACAGATGTTATCAGATAATTCGATAGTTATAACACCTTGTGTTTGTATTAACAATATCTGTTAGAACCTGAATAGGCCAGACAGCACACATCCTAACAAAAGTTCATTTTCAACAGTAAGAAGTCCTTTTACTGAAACTGGGTTACATTTTCTTGGTAAATTTTCATTTTTTTTTTCTTATTTTCTTTTCTTATTCTTATCTTTAGTATTATTATTTAAAGGGAACCTGTCACCCCCAAAATCGATGATGAGGTAAGCCCACCGTCATCAGGGGCTTATCTACAGCATTCTGTAATGCTGTAGATAAGCCCCCGATGTTACCTGAAAGAGGAGAAAAAGAGGTTAGATTATACTCACCCAGGGGCGGTCCCTCTGCGGTCCGGTCTGATGGGCGTCTCAGGCCGCTCTGGCGCCTCCTATCTTTATTCCATGACATCCTCTTCTGGTCTTCACGCCGTGGCTCCGGCGCAGGCGTACTTTGTCTGCCCTGGATCCTGGATGAGCTGCGCTACCTGAGCCACTTGTGTGGGTTGTAGAGTCCATCTCATGCTACCACTAGTGTGAAAGCACAACCAACATTCAAAAGTGACCAAAATATCAGCCAGAAAGCATTGGTACTGAGACGTGGTCTGTGGTCCCCACCTGCAGAACCACTCATTTATTGAGTGTGTCTTGATAATTGCCAATAATTTCCATCTGTTGTCTATTTCATTTTCACAACAGCATTTGATTGTCAATCAGTGTTTCTTCCTAAGTGGACAGTTTGATTTCACAGAAGGTTGATATACTTGGAGTTATATTCTGTTGTTTAAGTGTTCCCTTTATTTTTTTGAGCAGTGTGTGTGTGTATATATATATATATATATATATATATATATATACAGTATATATATACATTTGAAACCAGAAACTTACATATACTATATAAAAAGACACATATGCATGTTTTTATCAATATCTGGCATGAAATCAGAATAACCCTCTTTTTTAGTTACTAATATTTGCCAAACGCTAGAATAATGAGAGAGAATGTTTTAAGGCATTTTTATTACTGCAAAGTCAAAAGTTTGCATACACTAAGATTACTATGCCTTAAAACAATTCTGGACTGCCCATATGATGATGTCATGTGTTTGGAAGCTTCTGATTTTTGATTGGTTTCTTTTTGCAACATCTGAGTTAACTAGAGACACACCTGTGGATGTATTTTAATGCACACTTGAAACACACTACTTCTTTGTGTAGTATCATGGGAAAGTCCCAAAAAAATCAACCAAGATATCGGGAACAGAATTGTGGACTTGCACAAGTCTAGCTCATCCTTAGGTACAATTTCAAGATACCTGAAGGTGCCTCCTTCATCTGTACTAACAATTATATGCAAGTCCAAACGAGATGGGAATGTCCAGACATCATACCGCTCAGGAAGGAGATGAGTTCTGTGTCCCAGAAATGAATATGCCAGAATTTCTCCGGGGTCTCAGCTACCAAGGATAGCTGAGACCCCAAAGAACATTATTTGGGTTGGTTTTTACCGACCCCAGTGTTGCGATCACCGCTATTAACGGAATAATATTAACCACAAGCAAAAGTACAATTTCCCATTTAATTTCTCTCTCCTATGATGTGATCGCGCATCAGAGGAGAGAGAAATGGGGTTTCCCGGTCACCCCGATACATCTAATGTCCCTGCAACCTCCCTCGAAGTCCCCCTGGAAAGTGCTGTTTGCGCTGTTCCCCGGCGCCGGGTGCTGAAGTGAAGACAGCTCACATCACCGTCCCTTTCTTGCACTGCGATAAGCGCTAGCAGGGGACAATGTTAAGAGTTGTATTCAATTGTTAACAGTGAGAGCAGGCGGTGGCTGATGGAAGCATTCATCAGCCAGCGACTGTGCTATAAATAAATAAAAAAAATTTAAATGACATGGGGTTGCCCTATATTTTTGATAACCAGCCAGGCAAAACTGACAGCTGCATGCTGCAACCCTCAGCTGTCCATTTCAAGGCTAGTTATCAAGAATAATGGGGTCCCCACACCGTATTTTTTAAATATTTAAATAACTAATAGAAAAAACAGTGTGGGGTCGCCCCCATTTTTGACAACCAGCCAAGCTAAAGCAGACAGCTGGGGGCTAGTATTGTCAGGCTGGTAAGGGGCCATGAATATTGGCCCACATAGCCTAAAAATAGAAACCAACCAAGCTGCATATCAAATGCTAAGAGAATGGGGCACCCATGGTGGCCCACCCTAAAACAGCTACACCTACTCCAAAAAACATGGCAAATAGGAGAAAAAGGAGTACCAGGAGATAATTTTTACTAAAAAACAGTATAAATCTTTATTAAATATCAAAAAGAATAAATAAACCACATTAAATAAAGTAACCCATACTCCACAGAGGTACAGACAGGAAGAGAGGTAATCACCTCAGCAGTGCAAGGTATCAGGCATTATATTATAGTCATGATGCAAAAACAAGACCACGGAAAAAGGATGCCCCCATATTAATTAAATAAACACACATCAAACAGGATAATACCTAAAAAGTGCAAGGGGACAAGCTTACCCAGGGATCCCACTGAGAAAGCTGCGTTCGTGCCAGCGAAACGTGTGTCAGGGCTGACATCCATCCTTGGGATGACCACCTCTCTATCTCACAGACCTGGGTATTATCCGGTGATGGATAAGAAATGGAGTGGCATCTATAAGACGCCAATCCATTACTAATCCTATCGTTATATATTGTAAATAAACACACACCCAGAATAAAGGCCTTTAATTGAAAGAATGACAAAGACTCCTTTAATGAATCTAAGCCCGGGTTCACACTTGCTTATGAGGGCTTTGCAGACGGCTGCGTACTTCCTCTGCGAAGCTCCGCCCAATTCTGCACTTCTGCCGTTTAGGTCCGCCTACTTCTGCATGTGTCCTGCGTACCTATCTTTAACATTGGGTACACAGGACATGCGAATGTATGCAGATGCGTCCGCATGTGGCGATTTGGGGTGTGCGGCGACCGCACAGAAACGCAAAATTTTGCATTTCAGTGCAGTCATCACACACCTCAAATCACCGCATGTGGACGCATCCGCATGCAACGCATGTTAAAGATAGGTACGCAGGACGCATGTAGAGTAGGCGTAGCGTAGACGGGGTTTCAGGGAGGAAGAAGGGAGGAAGTACGCTGCCATCCGCAGCCCTCCCGTATGCAAATGTGAACCTAGCCTAAATTAAAGCATACTCATGTCATCACCCAGTCCACAGAAGCCATGGTCTTTTGTAACAGAATTAAAATAATAAACTACAACATTCCTCACCTGTCCGCCAAGAAGATAATAATCTATTTGTCCAGCAGTGGGTCCAGATACATCCACATCTGACTGGCAGACTGCATTGTTGCATGATGTGACTTTACAGCCTGCCATCCAACAGAGACACTGAGCAGCGTGTGCTATCGCTGCTCAGTATCTTGCCGTGAACTCCTATGACCTGAGTGACGTCACTGCGAGGTTTCCATTACTAACCACTGGGCTTGATGTAACCTGGCAATACAAAGGTGAAAAACAAACCCCCAACTATCACCCCACTTACCACCGCCTTAAGGCAAGTGTAAAGAGTAAGGCTAAATGTCAGATTTGGTGCATCTTATTTATGCACCATTTCTGGGGCAGCTGAGAGCTGATGTTTTTAGTTTAGGAAAGGCCAATATGCATGGCCTCTTCCTAGGCTGTTAATATCAGCCCATAGCTGTCTGCCTAGCCTTTGCTAGTTATTAAATATAGGGGGACTCTACGTCATTTTTTGGGGGGTCACCCATTTTACTAACCAGGAAAGGCTAAGTATACTGCTTTAAGTTGATATTAATAGCCTGGGAACCTTTATGAATATTGTCTCTTTCACAGAATATTAACATCAGCCCTGTTTTATTACAGGAAACTATGGCTTCAGTGGAAAGTGTGATGATATGAGTATGGTTTAATTTAGATTCATTAAGGAGTCTATGTCATTCTTTCAATTAAAGGACTTTATTCTTGCTGTGTGTTTATTTAACATACAACTATAGGATTAATAATGGATAGGTGTCTTATAAATGCCTTTCCATTGCTAACTGGTGGGCTTGATGTCACAGGACAATACAAAGGTGACATCAACCCCACAAATATGAACCCCACTTGACACCGCCACAGGGCAAGTGAGAAGAGTCAAGCGCAGTGCCAGAATTGGCACATCTAACAGATGCGCCTTTTCTGGGGCAGCTGGGGCTGCTATTTTAAGTTGGGGGAAAATATCCATGGCCTCTTACCAGCCTGAGGATACCAGCCTCCAGCTGTATGCTTTAGCTTGGCTGGCTGTCAAAAATGGGGCGGAACCCACTAGTTTTTTTTTAAATGATCTATTTTTTTTTTTAAACGTAGGGACCCCTCTATTCTTGATAACCAGACTTGCTAACGCTGACAGCTGAGGGTTGCAGTCACAGCTGTCAGTTTTGCCTGGCTGGTTATCAAACATACAGGAGAACCCAAGTCAATTTTTTTTTATTATTTATTTATAGCGCAAGTGATGGGTCCATTGATGCTACTTTACCTGGTGTCTGCCCCTAATTTTAGCTGTTTTGGCAGCTTTTTGGCCCCCCTGAAGGTGTTGTCTATGCCTTTGGTTTTGTCTATCATTGAAGTCAATGTGGCTCAGGTATGTTTGTCTACCCTTTTGGCAAACGTGTCCAGTTCAGAGTTTTCTATAATTCTTTGTTGTTGTGGGGCTCTGTATCAGAAGGATGGAGCTCCAACCTCATTAAAGCTGTAAAGTAAAATGACTCATCACAGAATATTGCACCCCCTATCAGTATTTTATTATGTTTGGAAAGGTTAAATTGGTTCTTTGGATCAAGAAAATAGGGTCTGCTTTCTTTCCAAGAAAACCACAACTTTCATATACAGATAAATTATATATTATGCTTAGTTTTGGATTTTAGTAAAACATGACCTGTTACATTTTTTTTTCAGTCTGATAATCTACCCTTTCCATCAGGTACATCCCCTCTAATCCTGTATGCTGTTATGGGGCTTTGGAAAAATGTAAATGGAAAAAACGGAGCTATGACCCCACTTAAACTTTATTATCAATAACTGAGCGCAGGACGTTGGACTCAGTATTTTCATATTTACAAATGGCTTAAAGTAGTCATCAGGCATCAGAATATAGGATCTGCTATTTTTCCAAAAACAGCAGTACTCTTAAAAACAGCCCAATTATATATCGGGGTGAGTTTGAGATTATAGTGAAAGCCGACCCATCATATATTTCTCACCGAGAGTCTGGTAATCTACCTTTTCCATTAGGCACTTCCAACACTTAAGGTATTACCTTGTCAGAGCACTGGAAATAAAAACCCTGACACATTCCTGTGGTGTTCAGTCACCGGAGGCCATGAATTTTCGATCAATATTGACTAACACATTGTTGACGTGGTCAATTTAGATATTTCAAATGTGTCTCATTAAACATACCCCCCAAAATGACGGATGCCTGTCAAGGGCTTTCTCTTTGTTTCTCCGGCAGGCAGCGCATAACACATATTATATTTCAGACCAGCCTCGACACGCTTGCCAAGTTCATTTAAGGAGACTTAGTCATTAGCTGTGAAATTTTTCAGGTAGAAATAAAATTTTATGATGTTATTATAATTGTAAGAGAATAGAAAATGATTCTGAATTAGTTTATCAAATTAACTTAGACATCTAGGATTTGCAGCATATAAAAGCGTATAAAATGTACATATTTTACCAAATCTGAGAGCAACATATTGTAGGAAGCTGAGACCCCGATTCCAGTGATGTGTAACTTAGTGGGCTGCTAGCTGTCATTTTGATAAAAATCAATATTTTCTCTGTTAAAGATCTAGCAGTTCTCTAAGGCTATGTGCCCACGTTGCAGAATGTTCGCAGAATTTTCTTGATCAAAACCGGACTCCTTTCGCAGGAAATCCGCTCAAGTTTTTTTCACGTTTTTCTCACGTTTTTTTCACCTTTTTTTCCGTAGCATCCCAAGATAATAAAATAGCAGCAAAATTGCCAAAATTCCACAAAATTAATGAACACGCTGCGTTTTTTTCCGCGATGCATTTTTTTTGTGGAAAAAAATCGCAGCATGGGCACAAAAATTGCGGAATGCATTAAAATAATGGGATGCTTAATGTAAGCTTTTTTTAAGTGTTTCTGCAGCAGAAAAATGCAGCAAAAACGCTAAAAAAAACGCTGCAAATTCGCAACGTGGGCATAAAGTCTTAATGCTGAGCTCTGTATAACCCCGCCCACACCACTTATTGACAGCTTTCTGTCTACACTGACATACCATAGGGGTGGAGCCGCATATTCATCACTGTAATGAGCGGCACCACGTGACTGCTCATACAGGACAAGCTGCGACGCTGAGAGGAAGCATCGAGGGAGCTGGGTGAGTATTTTATTTCCAGCGAGCGGGCGGGCGCACAGGGGGTGGGTGGGGGGAAGTTACTGGGAACTTTATTTTAACCACAAAAAAACAAAAAAAAACAATGATTTTTCATTCCTTCTCTCCAGCGAACGCTGCTGGGGAGAAGGAATGAATGGCGGCTTCAGCACCACACGCTGGGGGGACAGCGCTTACTGTAGCGCTGTCTCCTGCACAGCACACGGACGGCACACGGACAGCATCCGTGTGCGGTACGTGTTTACACGGACCCATTGACTTTAATGGGTCCGTGTGATCCGTGCGCTCCCACGAACACTGACATGTCTCCGTGTTTTTCACACGGACACACGGTCCGTGAAAACACGCTGACATGTGCAGAGACACATTGATTTTAATGTGTCTACGTGAGTCAGTGTCTCCGGTACGTGAGAAAACTGTCACCACACGTACCGGAGGCACTGACGTGTGAAACAGGCCTGAGGTGAACTCAGGAGAAATTGCACAGCAAACTTTGGGGTCCATTTTTTTCCTTTTGCCCTTGTGAAAATACAAAATTTGTAGCTAAGGGCTGTCCCACACGTCCAGATAATTCCGGTACCGGAATAAATCGGTACCGGAGTTATCCGTGTCCGTGTGCCTGGGAACTCACGGAGGCCATACGTGCGGCACACGTGTGCCGCCCGTATGGCGAGTGGGTACCACACGGAGCGTGTGGTACCCACTCTGCATCATGCTGAAGCCGCGATTCATATGTTCCCTGCAGCAGCGTTTGCTGCAGAGAAAATATGAATAATAGTGTTTAATAAAGATCTATGTGTCCGCCGCCCTCCCACCCCCTGTGCGCCCCCCCGCTGGTCAGAAAATACTTACCCGGGTCCCCCGTCGGCTGTCACTCCTTCCTGGTCTGGCCGCGGCTTCTAGTGTATGCGGTCACGTGGGCCCGATCATTTACAGTCATGAATATGTGACTCCACCTCCCATAGGGGCGGAGCCGACTATTCATGATTGTAAATGATCGGCCCCACGTGACCGCATACAGTAAGGCGCGGCCAGACCAGGAAGGAGCGACAGCCGACGGGGGACCCGGGTAAGTATTTTCTGACCAGCGGGGGGGCGCACAGGGGGTGGGGGGGCGGCGGACACATAGATCTTTATTTTAAACACTATTATTCATATTTTCTCTGCAGCAAACGCTGCTGCAGGGAACATATGAATCGCGGCTTCAGCACCATGTGGGGGGGACAGCGCTTACTGTAGCGCTGTCTCCTGCACGCACACGGACCCCAGACGGAGAATGTCCGTGTGAGGTCCGTGTTTTACACAGACCCATTGACTCTATTGGGTCCGTGTAATACGTGCGCTCCCACGAACACTGACATGTCTCCGTGTTTGGCACACGGAGACACGGTCCGCAAAAAATCAATGACATCTGAACAGATGCATTGATTTTTATGGGTCTACGTGTGTCAGTGTCTCCGGTACGTGAGGAAACTGTCACCTCACGTACCGGAGCCACTGACGTGTGAAACCGGCCTAAAAAAGATTTTGTGGGAAAAATTAGATTTTTTTATTTTCACAGCTTAACTTCTGTGAAGCACCTGGGGGTTCATGGTGCTCAATACACATCTAGATAAGTTCCCAAAGGGGTCTAGTTTCCAAAATGGTGTCACTTGTGGGAGTTTCAACTGTTTAGGCACATCAGGGGCTCTCCAAACGGGACATGGTGTCCATTAATTATTCCATCAAAGTTTGCATTCAAAAGATCAAATGGCTCTCCTTCCCTTCCAAGCCCTGCTGTGCACCCAAACAGTAGTATTTCCCCACATATGGGGTATCGGCATGCTCAGGAGAAATTGCACAACAAATTGTAGGCAGCAATTTCTCCTATTACCCTAATGAAAATGCAAAATATGGAGCTAAAAAGTTTTTTTGCTGAAAAATTTGATTTTATTTTTCTTTCCACAGCTCTATGTTATAAACTTGTGTGAAGCACCTGTGGGTTCAAGGTGCTCAATACACATCTACATAAGTTCCTTAAGGGGTCTAGTTTCCAATATGGTGTCACTTGTGGGGGGTTTCCACTATTTAGGCACATCAGGGGCTCTCCAAACGTGACATGGTGTCCGTTAATTATTCCAGCATATTTTACATTCAAACAGTCAAATGACGCTCCTTCCCTTTCGAGCCCTGCCGTGCGCCCAAACAGCTGTTTTCTCCCACATATGGGATATCGGCGTGCTCAGGAGAAATTGTACAACAAATTCTCCATTCTACACTTATAACCATGTATAAGTATATAAGGGGACAATACAAATATCTCGCTGAGGATCTGTTTATACCAAGGAAGGTGACGGGCACAAGGGGGCATTCTTTGCGTCTGGAGGAGAGAAGGTTTTTCCACCAAAATAGAAGAGGATTCTTTACTGTTAGGGCAGTGAGAATCTGGAATTGCTTGCCTGAGGAGGTGGTGATGGCGAACTCAGTTGAGGGGTTCAAGAGAGGCCTGGATGTCTTCCTGGAGCAGAACAATATTGTATCATACAATTATTAGGTTCTGTAGAAGGACGTAGATCTGGGGATTTATTATGATGGAATATAGGCTGAACTGGATGGACAAATGTCTTTTTTCGGCCTTACTAACTATGTAACTATGTAACTATGTAACTATGTAAATTGTGTGGAGCAATTTCTCCTGTTACCCTTATGAAAATGCAAAATTTGGAGCTAAAAAAGATGTATCTGAAAGTTTTTTATTAAAACATTCTTTTTATTTTCACGGCTTAACGTTATAAATGTCTGTGAAGCACCTGGGGGTTCAAGGTGCTCAATGCAAATCAACATAAAATGGTGTCACTTATTGGGGGTTTCCAATGTTTAGGCACATCAAGGGCTCTCCAAACATGACATGGTGTCTGCTAATTATGCCAGCAAATTTTACATTCAAAAAGTGAAATGGCACTCCTTCCCTATTTGTACATTTTTTCTTGAGCAGGTCGATACCCCATATGTGGGGTAAAAGTACTGTTTGAGCGCATGGCAGGGCTTGGAAGGGATGGAGCATCGTCTTTTTGAACGCAATATTGGCTGGAGACATTAGCCCCTCATGTGCCTAAACAGTGGACATCCCCCACAAGTGACCCCATTTTGGAAACTAGACTCCTCAAGGAATTTATTTATATGTGTGATGAACACCTTGAGTCCCCAGGTGCTTCATAGAATTTTACAACGTTGACCTGTGAAAATGAAAACAAATTATTTTCCCCACAAAAGAATAGTAGGAGAAAATGGATCCCAAAATTTGTTGTGCAATTTCTCCTGAGTATGCCGATACCCCATATGTGGTCGAAAACTATTTTTCAGGCACAGTGCACAACTCAGAAGGGAAGAAGTGCCATATTGGAGTTTAGATTTTGCTGCAATGGCTTGAGAGTGCTATGTCACACTGGCAGAACTTCTCAGGTACCAGAACAGCAGATACCCTCCATACATAACCTAATTTTACAAACTACAGCCTCCAATGAATTAATCTAGGGGTGCAGTGATCACATTGACACCACATGTGCCTCACAGAATTTTATACCATTGGGCAGTGAAGAAATAATAATCATATTTTAACAACTAAAATGATGTTTTGGCCTCAAATTTTTTTTTTTTTTAAATGGTAATCGGAAAAAAGTGGAAAGAGTGTTGTAAAAAATTTGTACCAATACCCTACATGTAATCAAAAAATACTTTTCAGGCATACTGAAAAGCTCAGAAGGGAAGAACCACCATATTATAGTGCAGATTTTACTGTTATGGTTTGTGGGTGCCATGAACAGATCAGAACCAGAACAGCAGAACCCCCTGTAAGACACCATTTTACAAACTACACCTCTCAATGAACTCATCTAGGAGTGCTGTGATCAGATTGACACCATGGATGTGTCACAGAATTTTATACCATTGGTCAGTGAAGAAAAAAATTTTTACAATTTTACCACCAAAATTTTGTTTTAGCCCCAGATTGTACCTTTTCATTGTGGATCACATTCACACTGAAGGCATCAAAACTATGAATTAACACATGTGGAATTATATACTTAACAAAAAAGTGTGAAACAACTGAAAATATGTCTTATATTCTAGGTTCTTCAAGTAGCCACTTTTGGCTTTGATGACTGCTTTGCACACTCTTGGCATTCTCTTGATGAGCTTCAAGAGGTAGTCACCGGGAATGGTCTTCCAACAATCTTGAAGGAGTTCCCAGAGATGCTTAGCACTTGTTGGCCCTTTTGCCTGACACTTCATTTGAGTTAGATAGTGTAGTTAGGGAATTTTTAATTCAAGTATATTAGAAATTAATTTTGATTATGGCATTAGGGGTTTAGGAGAAAAATAATTTAGACTTCTGATCACCCCTCTAAATTAATTATTTAGGGATTCTTAAAAAAAGAAAAGGTTCAGTCTGTACAAATACATACGGTACATGTCAATTTCCTTCTTTGTTTACTGTACATTGATATATAGCATACGTAGGGGTTGCTCTAACACACCATCTGAGGGCCAGGTCCTTCATTTTATGGTCTCATTTTACATTTAATATGTGGCATTGTTTTCCAGTAGAAAGATTTTTTTTTAATTGCTTATTTCTGGCTTTAGTGCTTCCTTTAATTTCTCAGAGATGAGTTTCCCCTGAGCATCCAACTAACTTCTCAGCTCAGTGAGTTGGGAACTTTCCCATGGTGCTCCATAGCACGCTAGTTAAAACTGGTGTAGCCATCAGCTCTTGAATATCAAGGGCAATCTTTTTTTTTAATTAGAACAATCATGTTTTCAGTTTTTCCGTTTATACAAAGACATCTATGTGAAGCAGGACAGAGGTCCCTGTTGTTTCGTAAAATTGATATTTATGCACAGTCTGCATGTGTTTTACAAGTAGTGTGTTGTAGAGCGATATGCTCATTATGAGAAATTAAATGTAAAAAAAAATATAGTCCAGGATTAAAAAAATAGGAATGACTTAAAAAAAAACAGGGCCACTGTTGTCAGTGGGCTGTATCTGGTATTGCATGTAATCAAATTATCATGTCCTGCTTTTGCGCTGGTGAATTATTAGAACCTAAAGGAAAATCAGTAGTCACTCAATGGTTAAATTCAATGTAAATGTATTGAATACAAAGCATAGTAAACGGACAATAAAATTAAAAAAAAAACAAGTAGGGGAAAATAAAGGTTACAAAACGAATGCACTATGGTCTTCAGAAGGCCCCCATGATAAAGGGAGAAGCAGCATAGGTGCAAAATACTGGTGAAACAACAACATGCTGTTCATGGATGATGGTATGAAAAATGCACATGGATGACTCTTGTATAGGGCACCATTCACACAGTTACGTGTAGTGCACATTGTCTGACAGGCAACTAGTGTGACTGGTGCCTTATACAAGCCTTATCTGGGTGCATTTATGTTACTAGACAGCCCCATGAATAATCAGTATGTGAGTGGTTGTTTCATCAGTATATTGCCCCTGTGATACCTGTGCCTTTATCATGGGAGCCTGCTGCATCCTGTAATGCTTTAGTTTTGTGACCTGGTGTTTGTAAAATCATGTCCACAACACATCTGAGGCAAACTCGATGTGGAGCGCAACATAGGGCAACAAACTAAGGGGAGGGAAGTGGAGCTTAGGACACCCGGGACAGGTGCGTAACAATCTGAAATATACTGGTATTGGAGAACCATACTAAATTACATATAGGCTGTGATGTATACTGTATAAGTATATTCAAAGTAATAGCATGATGTGTCATGAGTTCATGTGTATATATCTACCAGTTATCAATCCATAATGGTATGTCTGTCTCAGTATCAGTGCAACAAGAGACATTCACTTTTAATGCTTACAATACCAAATATCTGTGCATATTTGTCTGTTTCCGAATCAGTGTAACAAGAAATGTTCAGTTATAAGTTTGACATAACCATGTATTATCAAAAACAATTGCTACTCATTTTGTATTGAAGTGGCATGCTGACCACTACCTGCGTTTCGCATATATAGCTTCCTCAGGGGCATGGTTTTCAATATTTCAAATACCTATCTAACCCAATCACATGATCGTGATTTTGCCTATTATAGTGCCGTTTGCGGTGCATGTGTATCTCGGTCCACGGCCTCAAAAATCCTCCTCCGTTAGTCAACCGCACATGCCCGGGATCAATTACATCATATCATACATCGGGCATGATATTACTTTGAATGTACTTAAATGTACAATCTAGCCCATATGTAACTTCATACGTGGTCACCCAATACCACTGTATTGCCGATGGTCATCTGCCTAACTACAGCCATGTTTTAACATACTTATGGACTTCTATTTCTCCACTATCTGATATTTTGCACTTGAGCTCAAAAACTTCTATTTACACATTAGAATCCCGTCATTCTGAGCAACTGAAAAGCTTCCGATACTTTGTAATACACCGGGATACAAGTTACACAAGGTTTTTATGGTATTTGAGAAAGCTTCACATTATATTTACCTAAAGTATTTAGCATTGCTTGACACTCGGGGAGAGCATTCAAGGCAAGAAAGTTGCTGGCTGTGGATACCACAAATAACATGATATCATCCTTGGCATTCTAGTGAGGCAGATTTTTTTAAAACAATGTATCTTTGAGCAAGTGTGTCCTTATAACACATCCTGAAAAAATACCAAAGAATAGTTGCATGATTTACCTTATCAATGGGAAAGAAAATCTTTCAACAAGATTTCACTCCCCAAATTACTTACATGTTCATGTAGCTCTTTCAAAGACAAGTTCAGCAATACTCTTACATAGCCAGTCCCTTCCTCCATTACTGAGAAATCAGTGTTTACATTTAAATGCAAATGAGGCTGAAGAACTATTTGTAGATATGACGCCTCTGTCACTCCAGCTCTATTCCACACCCAACATTGCCTTATTCAGCTTTACTGATGACTCATTTGCCTGAAGTCACACAGCATAAAGGCTGTCAGTCAACGAAGACAAGGAATCACTGGGTGAGGTTTGTACTGTTTTTGTAGAATGCAATATGTTTGACATTGGTGTCAAGTATGGCAGGGAGCTCCAGGGAAGGATGGTGAAGTCCTACAGTGCTGTTTACTACTTGAACTAATCTGGTGCTTGGGACAAAAAAAATTTCAACACTGTGCATGCTTTCAGAGTTTTTTATATAATTAAGGTGGTCAGCCGACAGGACTAAGTGAAGGTCCCGTAAACACATGATGACAGTCTAAAAAAACAATAATAAATATGATGAAAGTCAGGTTTTTACTGAAATTGTTTCAGAATTCTTGCATATTTAGCTTGATAAAGCTTCCTTAACCCCTTAACACGCCAAGGTTGTTTGCGCCTTCATGACCACGCCAAATTTTAAAATTCTGACCAGTGTCACTTTATGTGGTAATAATAACTCATGAATGCTTCAACGCATGACACTGATTCTGGGATTGTTTTTTCATGACACATTCTAGTTCATGATAGTGGTAACATTTATTCGATATGACTTGCTTTACGTTGTGAAAAAAAATGGAAATTTGACAAAAATTTTGAAAATACTGAAATTTTAAACATTGTTATGCCCTTAAATCAGAGAGTTATGTCACGCAAAATAGTTAATAAATAACATTTCCCACAAGTCTACTTTACAGCTGTACAATTTTTGAAACATTTTTTTTTGTTAGGATGTTATAAGGGTTAAAAGTTGACCAGCAATTTCAAATTTTTCAGCAAAAGTTACAAAACCATTTTTTTTACGGACCACATAACATTTGACGTGACTTTGAAGGGTCTATGTGATAGAAAATACCCAAAAGTGACACCGTTATAAAAAATGCACCCCTCAAGGTGCTCAAAAGAAGTTTATTAAACATCCAAGTGCGTCACAGGAATTTTTAGAATGTGGAAAAAATAAATGGACATTTAAAGGGAACCTGTCACCTGAATTTGGCGGGACCAGTTTTGGGTCATATGGGCGGGGTTTTCGGTGTTTGATTCACCCTTTCCTTACCCGCTGGCTGCATGCTGGCCGCAATATTGGATTGAAGTTCATACTCTGTCCTCCGGAGTACACGCCTGCGCAAGGCAATATTGACCCAAAACTGGTCCCGCCAAATTCAGGTGACAGGTTCCCTTTAACTGTTTTTCACAAAATATTAAATTTAGACCCAAATTTTTTTATTTTCACATAGCGTGACAATACTCCGTATGTGAGGAAAAAACACTGGGCACATGGCAGGGCTCAGTATGGAAGGAGCGCTATTTAAATTTTTGAATTCAAAATTTGCTGGAATAATTAGTGGACTCCATGTCTCGTTTGGAAAGCCACTGAAGTGCCTAAACAGTGGAAACCCCCTACAAGTGACACCATTTTGGAAACTAGACCCCTCAGGGAACTTATCTAGATGTGCGGTGAGCACTTTGAACCCACAGGTGCTTCACAGAAGTTTATAACATTGAGCAGTGAAAATTTAAAAAAATCACATTTTTCCCACAAAATGTTTGCTGAGTGAAAATTGCAAACTGCCGTTGTAGTGACCAATACATTGTAGTGACCAGTACATTGTAGTGACTAGTACTTTATGCCCAACTCATCCTTCTAGAGGCATGCACCCATAAATTAGGCGGGCTCTCATCGCTACAGAAATGCCAAACATGTGGATGCTAAATGTGGTTTAGGAACACTGTGGGGCTCAGAATTGAGAGAGGCATTTGGATTTGGAAGTGCAGAATTTTCTGAATTTCAATTGGGGGGTCGAGGAGTTCGTAACTTGGAAGCCCCCTATATTTCCATTGACATGTGATGGACCTGATTGGGGACTTTTTTTGTGGATTGAGTTGAAGCTTTTATTAGAATCATTTTACATAACATTTGGGATCACATTTATCCTGAGCTCTACGCTGAGCTCTTACTTTGGGCTTTCCATCTAAATCTCCAAGTGACATGATTAAGATGAAACCCACGAAGGATCCACTCATTATAATGAGGCACCAGAGTTACCTCTGTTCAGCGATATCCTTTTTTCAGAAATGCACAAAACTGTGGGGGACCGTGTTTTTATGCACACCTAAAAAGATGGACACCGCTGAATCATAGGCCAGACAGCATCCACAGTGTCTCCATCTGCCTCATTATAGGGAATCTTGCGTTGGGGGTTCCATCTGAATCACATATTCAATAGATTTAGATGGAAACACCGGTGTAAGCGCTTAGCACGGGATATATTGAGTCCAGCCTTACTGCGATATTTGGGAGGCTGCATGAATAATTCAACAGCAGGTGAAGAATTGGTTTTATTTATTTTTTTATACCATCATGTGAAATACAGTGCCTTGCGAAAGCATTCGGCCCCCTGGAACTTTTCAACCTTTTCCCACATATCATGCTTCAAACATAAAGATACCAAATGTACATTTTTGGTGAAGAATCAACAACAAGTGGAACACAATTGTGAAGTTGAACGAAATTTATTGGTTATTTTAAATTTTTGTGGAAATTCAAAAACTGAAAAGTGGGGTGTGCAATATTATTCGGCCCCGTTATTTTCAGTGCAGCAAACTCACTCCAGAAGTTCATTGTGGATCTCTGAATGATCCAATGTTGTCCTAAATGCCTAATGATTATAAATATAATCCACCTGTGTGTAATCAAGTCTCCGTATAAATGCACCTGCTCTGTGATAGTCTCAGAGTTCTGTTTGAAGCACAGAGAGCATCATGAAGACCAAGGAACACAACAGGCAGGTCTGTGATACTGTTGTGGAGAAGGTTAAAGCCTCGCCATCGCCAGTGCAGCCGCCTCACCACCGCCAGAGCTGCTGCACCTCTGACCTTCTGTCTCTTCCCCACTATCCCATAGAATGTAAGTCCGCAAGGACAGGGTCCTCTACCCTCTGTACCAGTCTGTCACTGTAAACTTGTTTACTGTAAACGATATTTATAACCCTGTATGTAACCCCTTTCTCATGTACAGCACCATGGAATTAATGGTGCTATATAAATAAATAATAATAATATCCAAACCAAAAAGCAAACACGTGACGTGTTGGTCATTGGCCCCTGTACATGTCCATCTTTCACAGACAGGTGACGTCACCGCTCAACCACACCCCCTACACACCACGCTACTACACGGCGGCGCCTTCGGCCAAGGCAAACCGCCGGCTATCACAGTCACTATCCAGGAGTCAGCTGGGGTGCAAAGGGAGGACACTCCCCTACTGTGGACCCAATTCAGCCAGCTGCAACAACAGCTTCCTCGGGCACACACCAACCAGTGCCGCTCCAACCAGTGCCGCTCCAACATTCCTGATTGTGCAGGCACGCGTGGTCGCAGACATTGTAAGGTGGGCACTGATATATGTTTATATGTTCACATGTGTTTTTAGCACGGCAGCCCTCTGTTTGCTTTTTGGTTTGGACATTTGTGTGCAGGCAGGTTTGCACATCCCACCTGCCAGGGCGCCAGCAGCTTACACAGTTTAGGGTAATAGGACAGCGCAAATGTAATTTTTGTTGTATTTAAATAATAATAATAATAATAATAATAATAATAATAAAGCCTGATTTGGATACAAAATGATTTCCAAAAGTTTAGGAGCACTGTGCAAGCGATCATATTGAAATGGAGAGTATCATACCACTGCAAATCTGCCAAGACCCGGCTGTCCCTCTAAACTTTCATCTCAAACAAGAAGAAGACTGATCAGAGATGCAACCAAGAGGCCCATGATCACTCTGGATGAACTGCAGAGATCTACAGCTGAGGTGGGACAGTCTGTCCATAAGACAACAATCAGTCATACACTGCACAAATCTGGCCTTTATGGAAGAGTGGCAAGAAGAAAGCCATTTCTCAAAGATATCTATAAAAAGTGTTGTTTAAAGTTTGCAACAAGCCACCTGGGAGACACCAAACATGTGGAAGAAGGTGCTCTGGTCAGATGAAACCAAAATCAAACTTTTTGGCAACAATGCCAAACGATATGTTTGGCGTAAAGGCAACACAGCTCATCACCCTGAACACACCATCCCCACTGTCAAACATGGTGATGGCAGCATCATGGTTTGGGCCTGCTTTTCTTCATCAGAGAAAGAGAAGATGGTTAAAATTGATGGGAAGATGGATGGAGCCAAATACAGGACCATTCTTGAAGAAAACCTGTTGGAGTCTGCAAAAGACCTGAGACTGGGACGGAGATTTGTCTTCCAACAAGACAATGATCCCAAACAAAGCAAAATCTACAATGGAATGGTTCACAAATAAATGTATTCAGGTGTTAGAATAGCCAAGTCAAAGTCCAGACCTCAATTCAATCGAGAATCTGTGGAAAGAGCTGAAAACTGCATCAAACCTCACTGAGCTCAAGTTGTTTGCCAAGGAAGAATGGGCAAGAATTTCAGTCTCTCGATGTACAAAAGTGATAGAGACATACCCCAAGCAACTTGCAGCTGTAATCGCAGCAAAAGGAGGCGCAACAAAGTATTAAGTTGAAGGGGCCAAACAATATTGCACGCCCCACTTTTCAGTTTTTGAATTTCCACAAAAATATAAAATAAGCAATAAATTTCATTCAACTTCACAATTGTATTCTACTTGTTGTTGATTCTTCACCAAAAATTTACATTTGGTATCTTTATGTATGAAGCTTGATATGTGGGGAAAGGTTGAAAAGTTCCAGGGGGCCGAATACTTTCGCAAGGCACTGTAAGTGATTAGGCGACTTTATTCTTCTGGTCAGTGCGATTACATCAATACCAGATTTATATCTGTTTTTCTTAAGTTTGGCTGTTGTCACACTAAGAGACACTTTTTTTTTTAGTTTTTGCATTGCCATATTTTGAGAGCTATAATTTTTCCATATTTCGACAATCATGTGTGGGCTTTTGTGATGAGCGAGTGTACTCGTTGCTCGGGTTTTTCTGAGCATGCTGTGGTGGTCTCTGAATATTTATGACTGCTCAGAGATTTAGTTTTCATCGCTGCAGCTGAATGATTTACAGCTACTAGCCAGCTTGATTACATGTGGGGATTCCCTAGCAACCAGTCAACACCCACATGTACTCAGCCTGGCTAATAGCTGTAAATCATTCAGCTGCCACGATGAAAACTAAATCTCCGAGCACTAACAAATACGCGGAGACCACCCGAGCGTGCTGGGGAAAACCCGAGCAACGAGTACACTCGCTCATCACTAGTGGGCTTGTCTTTTGTGAGGCGACTTGACATTTTTAATGGTATCATTTTCCGACACATGACATTTTTTGATCGCTTTCTATTCTGATTTTTGGGAGACAGAATGAACAAAATTCAGCAATTCAGGTATTGTTTCTTTAAGGGTTTTTTATGCCGTTCTGCATGTGTTAAAATTGATAAGGCAGATTTATTCTTCGGGTCAGTACAATTACAATTGTTTTTTTGAGGGACAAGATGATGATTTCAGTGGTAACATTTTTATTTACTTTCGTCTGTTAGCTTTGCTATGCTTTACAAACTGTCAGTGCTGCACTGACAGACAAACTTGCTACATCATGTTCTAAGCATGATGCAGCAAGTTTGCTAGCTCTGGTGACTCGGATTTCGTCATGGCGACTTTGGGTCACCATGGCAATGATAGGTCCCTCGCGATGACTTCTTGGGGGCACCCATCGGAGAGCAGAGGGGTTCCCTCTCTCTGTTTGCCAGCTAAATACTGCTATCGATATCCATCAAAGTATTTAGGGGGATAAAATGCCGGCAGCAGTGCAGGCACCGCTCCTACACTGAGTGCCTGGTGTCAGCTGCCAGAATCAGGTGACACCTGATGGCGATTGCGCGAGCACAGCGTCTGTGAGCGCAACATTGTCATGACGTATTCATACGTCCAAGTTCAGTAAGTACCAGGCGACCTGGCATATGAATTTGTCTGATGTTGTAAACGGGTTAAAGAGGAGCTTTCAACAAATTTTTCATGTTGAAATGAACACATGATACAATAGTGACTGCAGACTGGAATAAAACCTTTTTGTTTTGGGGATTTTTTTTGTTTTTAGTTTTGCCTCTTCATTATGGAGATATTAGCAATAGTGATGAGCGAGCGTGCTCTGATATGGTGCTAACCAGCGCATGCTTGAGTGCTAATAGATATTCTATTAGAACTCGAGCATGCTCGAATAACGCTCATCAGAGCACACGCGCTCATCACTAATTAGCAATCAAAGTATTTGTCAACTAATGAGTTAACCTTTTTAGCCCAAGTAGGTGTTATCAAAGTTTTCATTTGGAGTGTGTACTTCTCCCTGTATAATGCTGATCAATCATAAGTAGACAGCAACACTCAGACGAAAGAAGAACACGCCCCCACCATAACTTACACCAGGTTTAAAGGTGATAGGTTCCCTTTAAAACAGCGGTTTCTAACCTTTTTTGTCAGATGGTTTGTACCAGGCTAATGTAGCTCATACACTGGATATTTCAGATGGCAGAGATCTGAATGACTTGTCACTCACAGTTATTAGGTAAATATCATCATCTTAGCTGGCAATATCACAAGTTAAGATATTTATTGGCCAACTCTTAACAGATTGAGCTCTACTTTAAGACATGAGCAGACCTTCAACTAATGCAGTCACATGCCTCATTGTGCACCTGACAGACTAAAGAATTTCAGCTTGGCAGTTCCCCTGATATCAGCCCTTGGTTGGCATCTGTGACACCCTTTTGTGTTTATGATAGTGCTTTGACAGTTGGCAAAAATAATCTCAATTGCCTTTAACAGACATCCGAACACTTGAAAAATATACCATGTACTCGGATAAAGTTAAGGAGCAGACAATTACCATTACAGGACTTTAGAACTGGACTTTGCATCAGTACAATACCACCATCACTTGGTATTTTGCACTCTAATTAGGTTGATCCTTATTTTACAGTTTGCTTTCATAAATGTAACATTTTATTTGTGTTTCCAATACATGAGATTAGTGAATTTGTATTCGGTTTGTATGTATCCCTTAAGCTATCCCTGTTATGTGTCGCAGAAATTATCATTTCCTACATGCACAGGGGTCGTCTGTGGACCCCCGGCTGTCATGCCAACCCATTGACGCCCTGCGATCATGTGTCAGGAACGCCAATGGGCAAGGTTTTCAGTAAGCGCGAGTTAAATGCCGGTGTCATGTTAACAGCCGCCAATGGATCACGATTCCACCCATGACAGTTAGGGGCACATGACAGGTGAAAAGATACATGCTGAGTGCCAAAGCCCACATCAAAGAGAAGGAGGTGACCTATGACGTACCTATACGTCATAGTTCGTAAAGGGATTAAAATACGTCACAGTGGTGTTTCATCCCAGTGCTTCATGCTGTTTTACAAATCTGGCATGTTTTAAGACTTTCTAGTCTACAAGACCTATTCATGAAATAATTTCCCTCCAAAATCTGGCATAAAGCTGTCTGAGTTTACACAAAGATTTTGCTCAACTCATAGTTGCAACTTTTACGATTTTTACATCAGCTTTGCCTACATTCGAAATGGACATGACCAAGCACAAAAGTTACTACAGAAATGTACTTCAGTCCATGACTGGAGTAAATACTGTATTTTTCGCTTTATAAGATGCTCCGGATTATAAGACACACCCCAAATTTTGAGAAAAATAGGAAAAAAATGTTTTTTAATAAAATGGTGGTGCTTCTTATAATCCATGCGTCTTATTGCTTACCGGGGGTGGTGGCTGCAGTGAAGCGGGGTCACTGCTGGAGGAGGCAGGAGTGAGGTGATGCTGCAGGCCGAGGACTGGGATGAAGGGGTGTCTGTTATGACCCCAATGGCAGAGGGTCTCAGGAATAATGCTAAGTCTGTAAATACAGAAAACCAGCTCATAGGGCAGTGGTAACTGGGCTGACCATATAACTAATCCTAGCACCACAAATACCAGCAGCCGGGGAACGTTCCTACGTTGATCCTAGACGTCTCGCGCCAGCCGGAGAGCTAACTACCCCTAGAAGGGAAAAGAAAGACCTTTCTTGCCTCCAGAGGAAATACCCCAAAAGTTGGATAGAAGCCCCCCACAAATAATAACGGTGAGGTAAGAGGAAAAGACAAACATAAGAATGAGCTAGGTATTTAGCAAAGAGAGGCCCACTAGCTAATAGCAGAATATAGAAAGATAACTTATATGGTCAGCAAAAAATCCTATCAAAAATATCCACACTGGAAATTCAAGAACCCCCGAACCGTCTAACGGCCCGGGGGGAGAACACCAGCCCCCTAGAGCTTCCAGCAAGGTCAGGAATCACATTTAGTACAAGCTGGACAAAAATGATAGCAAACAAATAACCCAAAAAACAAAGAAGCAAGACTTAGCTTAATTTTGCACGAACCAGGACCAGCAAACAGGAGCAAACAGAATGTGTCTGATAACACCGATGCCAGGCACTGGACTAAGGTTCCAGGAGGTTTATATAGCAACACCCCTGAAGTAACGACCCAGCTGGGTGCAAACTGAGGGAAGGAAATCCCAGAGTCATATCAATAGTAACCACAAGAGGGAGCCAAAAAAGTCTAATTCACAACAGTACCCCCCCCTTAAGGAGGGGTCACCGAACCCTCACCAAGACCACCAGGGTGATCAGGATGAGCAGCGTGAAAGGCACGAACTAAATCGGCCGCATGCACATCAGAGGCAACCACCCAGGAATTATCCTCCTGACCATAACCCTTCCACTTGACCAAATACTGAAGCCTCCGCCTGGAGAGACGAGAATCCAAGATCTTCTCCACCACGTACTCCAACTCACCCTCAACCAACACCGGAGCAGGAGGCTCAGCAGAAGGAACCACAGGCACAACGTAGCGTCGTAACAAAGACCTATGGAACACGTTGTGAATGGCAAACGAAACCGGAAGATCCAAGCGAAAGGACACTGGATTAAGGATTTCCAATATCTTGTAAGGACCGATGAAGCGAGGCTTAAATTTAGGAGAGGAGACCTTCATAGGAACAAATCGAGAAGACAGCCACACCAAATCCCCAACAAGAAGTCGGGGACCCACACCGCGGCGGCGGTTGGCAAAACGCTGAGCCTTCTCCTGTGACAATTTTAAGTTGTCTACCACATGATTCCAGATCTGCTGCAACCTATCCACCACAGAATCTACCCCAGGACAGTCAGAAGGCTCCACATGTCCCGAGGAAAAACGAGGATGGAAACCAGAGTTGCAGAAAAATGGCGAAACCAAAGTAGCGGAACTAGCCCGATTATTTAGGGCAAACTCAGCCAACGGCAAGAAGGTCACCCAATCATCCTGATCTGCCGAAACAAAACACCTCAAGTAAGCCTCCAGAGTCTGATTAGTTCGCTCAGTTTGTCCATTAGTCTGAGGATGAAAGGCAGACGAGAACGACAAATCAATGCCCATCCTAGCACAAAAGGATCGCCAGAACCTGGAAACAAACTGGGATCCTCTGTCAGACACAATATTCTCAGGAATGCCGTGTAAACGAACCACATTCTGAAGGAACACAGGAACCAGATCGGAAGAGGAAGGCAGCTTAGGCAAAGGCACCAAATGGACCATTTTTGAAAAGCGATCACATACCACCCAGATGACAGACATACCCCGAGACACCGGGAGATCAGAAATGAAATCCATGGAAATATGTGTCCAAAGCCTCTTCGGGACAGGCAAGGGCAAGAGCAACCCGCTGGCACGGGAACAGCAAGGCTTAGCTCGAGCACAAGTCCCACAGGACTGCACAAATGACCGTACATCCCGTCACAAGGAAGGCCACCAAAATGACCTAGCCACCAGATCTCTGGTGCCAAAAATTCCCGGATGACCTGCCAACACCGAGGAATGAACCTCGGAAATGACTCTGCTGGTCCACTTATCAGGAACAAACAGTCTGTCAGGTGGACAAGAGTCAGGTCTACCAGCTTGAAATCTCTGCAACACACGTCGCAAATCATCAGAAATGGCTGACAAAATAACTCCTTCTTTAAGAATACCAACAGGTTCTGTGACTCCAGGAGAGTCAGGCACAAATCTCCTTGAAAGAGCATCAGCTTTCACATTCTTTGAACCTGGTAAATACGAGACCACAAAGTCAAAACGGGAGAAAAACAATGACCAGCGGGCCTGTCTAGGATTCAAGCGTTTAGCAGACTCGAGATACATCAAATTTTTGTGATCAGTCAAGACCACCACACGATGCTTAGCACCCTCGAGCCAATGACGCCACTCCTCAAATGCCCACTTCATGGCCAGTAATTCCCGATTGCTAACGTCATAATTCCGCTCAGCAGGCGAAAACTTCCTAGAGAAGAAAGCACAAGGTCTCATTACCGAGCAACCAGGGCCTCTCTGTGACAAAACGGCCCCTGCCCCAATCTCAGAAGCATCCACCTCGACCTGAAAGGGAAGTGAGACATCAGGCTGGCACAAAACAGGCGCCGAAGTAAACCGGCGCTTCAACTCCTGGAACGCCTCCACGGCTGCAGGAGCCCAGTTAGCAACATCAGAACCTTTCTTGGTCATATCCGTCAAAGGTTTAACAACGCTAGAAAAATTAGCGATAAAACGACGGTAGAAGTTAGCAAAACCCAAGAACTTCTGAAGACTCTTAACTGACGTGGGTTGAGTCCACTCATGAATAGCTCGGACCTTGACTGGGTCCATCTCCACAGCAGAAGGGGAAAAAATAAACCCCAAAAAGGGAACTTTCTGTACTCCAAAGAGACACTTTGAGCCTTTAACAAACAAGGCATTCTCACGCAAAACCTGAAACACCATCCTGACCTGCTCCACATGTGAGTCCCAATCTTCAGAGAAAACCAGAATATCGTCCAGATAAACAATCATAAATTTATCCAGATACTTCCGGAAAATATCATGCATAAAGGACTGAAATACTGAGGGAGCATTAGAAAGCCCAAAAGGCATCACCAAGTACTCAAAATGACCTTCGGGTGTATTAAATGCAGTCTTCCATTCATCACCTTGCTTAATGCGCACAAGGTTGTACGCACCACGAAGATCTATCTTGGTGAACCACTTGGCACCCTTAATCCGGGCAAACAAGTCCGACAAGAGAGGCAAAGGATACTGAAATTTTACAGTGATTTTATTCAGAAGCCGATAGTCAATACAAGGTCTCAAAGATCCGTCCTTCTTGGCCACAAAAAAGAATCCCGCACCAAGAGGGGAAGAGGATGGACGGATATGCCCCTTCTCCAGAGACTCTTTGATATATGAACGCATAGCGGCATGCTCAGGTACTGACAGATTAAATAATCTTCCCTTAGGAAATTTACTACCTGGAATCAAATCTATGGCGCAGTCACAGTCCCTATGAGGAGGCAGAGCACTGGATCTGGACTCACTGAATACATCCTGATAATCAGACAAATACTCAGGAACTTCCGAAGGAGTAGAGGAAGCAATAGACACCGGCGGAGAATCAGCATGAATTCCCTGACAGCCCCAACTTGACACAGACATTGCCTTCCAATCCAAGACTGGATTGTGGGTCTGTAACCATGGCAGACCCAAAACGACCAAATCATGCATTTTATGCAGAACAAGAAAACAAATCACCTCCCGATGTTCAGGAGTCATGCACATGGTCACCTGTGTCCAAAACTGCGGTTTAGTTTCCGCCAATGGCGTAGCATCAATACCTCTAAGAGGAATAGGATTTACTAACGGTTCAAGAACAAAACCACAGCGCTTGGCAAATGACAGATCCATAAGACTCAGGGCAGCACCTGAATCCACAAACGCCATAACAGGGTAAGAAGACAAAGAGCAAATTAAAGTCACAGACAAAATAAATTTAGGTTGCAAATTACCAATGGCGACAGGACTAACAACCCTTGTTAGGCGTTTAGAGCATGCTGATATAACATGTGTAGAATCACCACAGTAAAAACACAACCCATTCTGACGTCTATGATTTTTCCGTTCATTTCTAGTCTGAATTCTATCACATTGCATTAAATCAGGTGTTTGTTCAGACAACACCACCAGAGGATTAGCGGTTTTGCGCTCCCGCAAACGCCGGTCAATTTGAATAGCAAGCGCCATAGAATCATTCAGACTTGTAGGAATGGGGAAACCCACCATCACATTCTTAATGGCTTCAGAAAGGCCATTTCTGAAATTTGCGGCCAGAGCACACTCATTCCACTGAGTAAGCACGGACCATTTCCGAAATTTTTGGCAATACACTTCAGCTTCATCCTGACCCTGAGAAATAGCCAGCAAGGCTTTTTCTGCCTGAATTTCAAGATTGGGTTCCTCGTAAAGCAATCCGAGCGCCAGAAAAAACGCATCAATATTCGCCAATGCCGGATCTCCTGGCGCTAGCGAGAAAGCCCAATCCTGAGGGTTGCTGTTGTGAAATTGGATTCTGGGCTCCCCCGGTGGCCACTTGTGGAATTGTACTTGTGTGCATCATCCCCTCTGTTCACCTGCTCCTATCAGGATGTGGGAGTCGCTATATAACCTTGCTCCTCTGTCAGTTTCATGCCGGTCAACAATGTAATCAGAAGCCTTTCTGTGCATGTTCCTGCTACTAGACAACTCCCAGCTAAGTTGGACTTTTGTCCTTGTGTGTTTTTGCATTTTGTTCCTGTTCACAGCTGCTGTTTCGTTACTGTGTCTGGAAAGCTCTTGTGAGCGGAAATTGCCACTCTGGTGTTATGAGTTAATGCTAGAGTCTTAAAGTAATTTCTGGATGGTGTTTTGATAGAGTTTTCTGCTGACCATGAAAGTGCCCTTTCTGTCTTCTTGCTATCTAGTAAGCGGACCTCGATTTTTGCTAAACCTATTTTCATACTACGTTTGTCATTTCATCTAAAATCACCGCCAATATATGTGGGGGCCTCTGTCTGCCTTTTGGGAAAATTTCTCTAGAGGTGAGCCAGGACTGTCTTTTCCTCTGCTAGGATTAGGTAGTTCTCCGGCTGGCGCTGGGCATCTAGGGATAAAAAAAACGTAGGCATGCTACCCGGCCACTTCTAGTTGTGCGGCAGGTTTAGTTCATGGTCAGTATAGTTTCCATCTTCCAAGAGCTAGTTCTCATATATGCTGGGCTATGTTCTCTCGCCATTGAGAATCATGACAGTTTGACCGGCCCAAAAAAAAAGGGTTAAATTACTGGCTGAGAAAGGAGAGAAAAAAGAAGTCTGCTACAATTTTTTTTTTTTTTTTTTTTTTTTTCCTCTAGTTCTGAGTGTGCTCTTAATTGAATCACTTGCTAGTCTGCCTATACTGCAGCCTTCCTCTCTTTCTCTCCTTCTAATCCTTGAATGGCTCTGTGTTCACCTGTTTCAAATGGATCTTCAGAGTGTAGCTACAGGTTTGAATAATCTCGCCACAAAGGTACAAAATTTGCAAGATTTTGTTGTTCATGCACCTATGTCTGAGCCTAGAATTCCTTTGCCTGAATTCTTCTCGGGGAATAGATCTCACTTTCAAAATTTTAAAAATAATTGCAAATTGTTTTTGTCCCTGAAGTCTCGCTCTGCCGGAGACCCTGCACAGCAGGTCAGGATTGTAATTTCCTTGCTCCGGGGCGACCCTCAGGACTGGGCTTTTGCATTGGCACCAGGGGATCCTGCGTTGCTCAATGTGGATGCGTTTTTTCTGGCCTTGGGGTTGCTTTATGAGGAACCTCATTTAGAGCTTCAGGCGGAAAAGGCCTTGATGTCCTTGTCTCAGGGGCAAGATGAAGCTGAAATATACTGCCAAAAATTCCGCAAATGGTCTGTGCTTACTCAGTGGAATGAGTGCGCCCTGGCGGCGATTTTCAGAGAAGGTCTCTCTGATGCCATTAAGGATGTTATGGTGGGGTTCCCTGTGCCTGCGAGTCTGAATGAGTCCATGACGATGGCTATTCAGATCGATAGGCGTCTGCGGGAGCGCAAACCTGTGCACCATTTGGCGGTGTCTACTGAGAAAACGCCAGAAAATATGCAATGTGATAGAATTCTGTCCAGAAGCGAGCGGCAGAATTTTAGACGAAAAAATGGGTTGTGCTTCTATTGTGGTGATTCAACTTATGTTATATCAGCATGCTCTAAGCGTACTAAGAAGCTTGACAAGTCTGTTTCTATTAGCACTTTACAGTCTAAGTTTATTCTATCTGTGACCCTGATTTGTTCTTTGTCATCTATTACCGCGGACGCCTATGTCGACTCTGGCGCTGCTTTGAGTCTTATGGATTGGTCCTTTGCCAAACGCTGTGGGTATGATTTGGAGCCATTGGAGGCTCCGATACCTCTGAAAGGGATTGACTCCACCCCATTGGCTAGTAATAAACCACAATACTGGACACAAGTGACTATGCGTGTTAATCCGGATCACCAGGAGGTTATTCGCTTTCTGGTGCTGTATAATCTACATGATGTTTTGGTGCTGGGATTGCCATGGCTGCAATCTCATAACCCAGTCCTCGACTGGAGAGCTATGTCTGTGTTAAGCTGGGGATGTAAAGGAACTCATGGGGACGTACCTTTGGTTTCCATTTCATCATCTATTCCCTCTGAGATTCCTGAATTCTTGTCTGACTTTCGTGACGTTTTTGAAGAACCCAAGGTTGGTTCACTACCTCCGCACCGGGAGTGCGATTGTGCCATAGACTTGATCCCGGGTAGTAAATACCCTAAGGGTCGTTTATTTAATCTGTCTGTGCCTGAACACGCGGCTATGCGAGAATATATAAAGGAGTCCTTGGAAAAGGGACATATTCGTCCTTCGTCATCTCCCTTAGGAGCCGGTTTTTTCTTTGTGTCTAAGAAAGACGGCTCTTTGAGGCCGTGTATTGATTATCGACTTTTGAATAAAATCACGGTTAAATATCAATATCCGTTACCACTGCTTACTGATTTGTTTGCTCGTATAAAGGGGGCCAAGTGGTTCTCTAAGATTGATCTCCGTGGGGCGTATAATTTGGTGCGAATCAAGCAGGGGGATGAGTGGAAAACCGCATTTAATACGCCCGAGGGCCATTTTGAGTATTTGGTGATGCCTTTTGGTCTTTCAAATGCCCCTTCAGTCTTCCAGTCCTTTATGCATGACATTTTCCACGATTATTTGGATAAATTTATGATTGTGTATCTGGATGATATTCTGATTTTTTCGGATGACTGGGACTCTCATGTCCAGCAGGTCAGGAGGGTTTTTCAGGTTTTGCGGTCTAATTCCTTGTGTGTGAAGGGTTCTAAGTGTGTTTTTGGGGTTCAAAAGATTTCCTTCTTGGGATACATTTTTTCCCCCTCTTCCATCGAGATGGATCCTGTCAAGGTTCAGGCTATTGGTGATTGGACGCAACCCTCTTCTCTTAAGAGTCTTCAGAAATTTTTGGGCTTTGCTAACTTTTATCGTCGATTTATTGCTGGTTTTTCTGATGTTGTAAAACCATTGACTGATTTGACTAAGAAGGGTGCTGATGTTGCTGATTGGTCCCCTGATGCTGTGGAGGCCTTTCGGGAGCTCAAGCGCCGCTTTTCTTCCGCCCCAGTGTTGCGTCAGCCTGATGTTGCTCTTCCTTTTCAGGTTGAGGTCGACGCTTCTGAAATCGGAGCTGGGGCGGTGTTGTCGCAGAGAAGTTCCGACTGCTCCGTGATGAGACCTTGTGCTTTTTTTTCCCGTAAATTTTCGCCCGCCGAGCGGAATTATGATATTGGGAATCGGGAGCTTTTGGCCATGAAGTGGGCTTTTGAGGAGTGGCGTCACTGGCTTGAGGGGGCCAGACATCAGGTGGTGGTATTGACTGACCACAAAAATTTAATTTACCTTGAGTCTGCCAGGCGCCTGAATCCTAGACAGGCGCGCTGGTCGTTGTTTTTCTCTCGGTTTAATTTTGTGGTGTCTTACCTACCGGGTTCTAAGAATGTTAAGGCGGATGCCCTTTCTAGGAGTTTTGAGCCTGACTCCCCTGGTAATTCTGAGCCCACAGGTATCCTTAAAGATGGAGTGATATTGTCTGCCGTTTCTCCAGACCTGCGGCGGGCCTTGCAGGAGTTTCAGGCGGATAGACCTGATCGTTGCCCACCTGGTAGACTGTTTGTTCCTGATGATTGGACCAGTAGAATCATCTCTGAGGTTCATTCTTCTGCGTTGGCAGGTCATCCTGGAATCTTTGGTACCAGGGATTTGGTGGCAAGGTCCTTCTGGTGGCCTTCCCTGTCACGAGATGTGCGAGGCTTTGTGCAGTCTTGTGACGTTTGTGCTCGGGCCAAGCCTTGTTGTTCTCGGGCTAGTGGATTGTTGTTACCCTTGCCTATCCCGAAGAGGCCTTGGACGCACATCTCGATGGATTTTATTTCGGATCTGCCTGTTTCTCATAAGATGTCTGTCATCTGGGTGGTGTGTGACCGTTTCTCTAAGATGGTCCATCTGGTTCCCTTGCCTAAGTTGCCTTCTTCTTCCGAGTTGGCTCCTCTGTTTTTTCAAAATGTTGTTCGTTTGCATGGTATTCCGGAGAATATCGTTTCTGACAGAGGGACCCAATTCGTGTCTAGATTTTGGCGGGCATTCTGTGCTAGGATGGGCATAGATTTGTCTTTTTCGTCTGCTTTCCATCCTCAGACTAATGGCCAGACCGAGCGGACTAATCAGACCTTGGAGACATATTTGAGGTGTTTTGTGTCTGCGGATCAGGATGATTGGGTTGCTTTTTTGCCTTTGGCGGAGTTCGCCCTCAATAATCGGGCCAGCTCTGCCACCTTGGTGTCCCCGTTTTTCTGTAATTCGGGGTTTCATCCTCGATTTTCCTCCGGTCAAGTGGAATCTTCGGATTGTCCTGGAGCGGATGCTGTGGTGGAGAGGTTGCATCAGATTTGGGGGCAGGTGGTGGACAATTTGAAGTTGTCCCAGGAGAAGACTCAGCTTTTTGCCAACCGCCGTCGTCGTGTTGGTCCTCGGCTTTGTGTTGGGGACTTGGTGTGGTTGTCTTCTCGTTTTGTCCCTATGAGGGTTTCTTCTCCTAAGTTTAAGCCTCGGTTCATCGGCCCGTACAAGATATTGGAGATTCTTAACCCTGTGTCCTTCCGTTTGGACCTCCCTGCATCCTTTTCGATTCATAATGTTTTTCATCGGTCATTGTTGCGCAGGTATGAGGTACCGGCTGTGCCTTCCGTTGAGCCTCCTGCTCCGGTGTTGGTTGAGGGTGAGTTGGAGTACGTTGTGGAAAAGATCTTGGACTCTCGTGTTTCCAGACGGAAACTCCAGTATCTGGTCAAATGGAAGGGATACGGTCAGGAGGATAATTCTTGGGTCACTGCCTCTGATGTTCATGCCTCCGATCTTGTCCGTGCCTTTCATAGGGCTCATCCTGATCGCCCTGGTGGTTCTGGTGAGGGTTCGGTGCCCCCTCCTTGAGGGGGGGGTACTGTTGTGAAATTGGATTCTGGGCTCCCCCGGTGGCCACTTGTGGAATTGTACTTGTGTGCATCATCCCCTCTGTTCACCTGCTCCTATCAGGATGTGGGAGTCGCTATATAACCTTGCTCCTCTGTCAGTTTCATGCCGGTCAACAATGTAATCAGAAGCCTTTCTGTGCATGTTCCTGCTACTAGACAACTCCCAGCTAAGTTGGACTTTTGTCCTTGTGTGTTTTTGCATTTTGTTCCTGTTCACAGCTGCTGTTTCGTTACTGTGTCTGGAAAGCTCTTGTGAGCGGAAATTGCCACTCTGGTGTTATGAGTTAATGCTAGAGTCTTAAAGTAATTTCTGGATGGTGTTTTGATAGAGTTTTCTGCTGACCATGAAAGTGCCCTGTCTGTCTTCTTGCTATCTAGTAAGCGGACCTCGATTTTTGCTAAACCTATTTTCATACTACGTTTGTCATTTCATCTAAAATCACCGCCAATATATGTGGGGGCCTCTGTCTGCCTTTTGGGAAAATTTCTCTAGAGGTGAGCCAGGACTGTCTTTTCCTCTACTAGGATTAGGTAGTTCTCCGGCTGGCGCTGGGCATCTAGGGATAAAAAAAACGTAGGCATGCTACCCGGCCACTTCTAGTTGTGCGGCAGGTTTAGTTCATGGTCAGTATAGTTTCCATCTTCCAAGAGCTAGTTCTCATATATGCTGGGCTATGTTCTCTCGCCATTGAGAATCATGACAGGTTGCCCCGCAAAAAAGAAATAACAATTTTTACTTGCTGAGCTGAATCTCCAGATGAACGGGGTCTCAGGGAAAGAAACAATTTACAATTATTCTTGAAATTCCTAAACCTAAATCGGTCTCCAGAAAACAATTCCGGAATAGGTATTTTAGGTTCAGACATAGGACTACTGGTAACAAAATCTTGTATACCCTGCACACGAGCTGCCAGCTGGTCTACACTTGTAATCAAGGTCTGGACATTCATGTCTGCAGCAAGCACAAGCCACTCAAAGGTAAAGGGGAGGAAGAGAAGGAAAGAAAAAAAAAACTCAGAATTTCCCTTCTTATTATCCCACTTCTGCAATGCTTTAAACATTCAATGTTGGCCTGGCATACTGTTATGACCCCAATGGCAGAGGGTCTCAGGAATAATGCTAAGTCTGTAAATACAGAAAACCAGCTCATAGGGCAGTGGTAACTGGGCTGACCATATAACTAATCCTAGCACCACAAATACCAGCAGCCGGGGAACGTTCCTACGTTGATCCTAGACGTCTCGCGCCAGCCGGAGAGCTAACTACCCCTAGAAGGGAAAAGAAAGACCTTTCTTGCCTCCAGAGGAAATACCCCAAAAGTTGGATAGAAGCCCCCCACAAATAATAACGGTGAGGTAAGAGGAAAAGACAAACATAAGAATGAGCTAGGTATTTAGCAAAGAGAGGCCCACTAGCTAATAGCAGAATATAGAAAGATAACTTATATGGTCAGCAAAAAATCCTATCAAATATATCCACACTGGAAATTCAAGAACCCCCGAACCGTCTAACGGCCCGGGGGGAGAACACCAGCCCCCTAGAGCTTCCAGCAAGGTCAGGAATCACATTTAGTACAAGCTGGACAAAAATGATAGCAAACAAATAACCCAAAAAACAAAGAAGCAAGACTTAGCTTAATTTTGCACGAACCAGGACCAGCAAACAGGAGCAAACAGAATGTGTCTGATAACACCGATGCCAGGCACTGGACTAAGGTTCCAGGAGGTTTATATAGCAACACCCCTGAAGTAACGACCCAGCTGGGTGCAAACTGAGGGAAGGAAATCCCAGAGTCATATCAATAGTAACCACAAGAGGGAGCCAAAAAAGTCTAATTCACAACAGTACCCCCCCCTTAAGGAGGGGTCACCGAACCCTCACCAAGACCACCAGGGCGATCAGGATGAGCAGCGTGAAAGGCACGAACTAAATCGGCCGCATGCACATCAGAGGCAACCACCCAGGAATTATCCTCCTGACCATAACCCTTCCACTTGACCAAATACTGAAGCCTCCGCCTGGAGAGACGAGAATCCAAGATCTTCTCCACCACGTACTCCAACTCGCCCTCAACCAACACCGGAGCAGGAGGCTCAGCAGAAGGAACCACAGGCACAACGTAGCGTCGTAACAAAGACCTATGGAACACGTTGTGAATGGCAAACGAAACCGGAAGATCCAAGCGAAAGGACACTGGATTAAGGATTTCCAATATCTTGTAAGGACCGATGAAGCGAGGCTTAAATTTAGGAGAGGAGACCTTCATAGGAACAAATCGAGAAGACAGCCACACCAAATCCCCAACAAGAAGTCGGGGACCCACACCGCGGCGGCGGTTGGCAAAACGCTGAGCCTTCTCCTGTGACAATTTTAAGTTGTCCACCACATGATTCCAGATCTGCTGCAACCTATCCACCACAGAATCTACCCCAGGACAGTCAGAAGGCTCCACATGTCCCGAGGAAAAACGAGGATGGAAACCAGAGTTGCAGAAAAATGGCGAAACCAAAGTAGCGGAACTAGCCCGATTATTTAGGGCAAACTCAGCCAACGGCAAGAAGGTCACCCAATCATCCTGATCTGCCGAAACAAAACACCTCAAGTAAGCCTCCAGAGTCTGATTAGTTCGCTCAGTTTGTCCATTAGTCTGAGGATGAAAGGCAGACAAGAACGACAAATCAATGCCCATCCTAGCACAAAAGGATCGCCAGAACCTGGAAACAAACTGGGATCCTCTGTCAGACACAATATTCTCAGGAATGCCGTGTAAACGAACCACATTCTGAAGGAACACAGGAACCAGATCGGAAGAGGAAGGCAGCTTAGGCAAAGGCACCAAATGGACCATTTTTGAAAAGCGATCACATACCACCCAGATGACAGACATACCCCGAGACACCGGGAGATCAGAAATGAAATCCATGGAAATATGTGTCCAAAGCCTCTTCGGGACAGGCAAGGGCAAGAGCAACCCGCTGGCATGGGAACAGCAAGGCTTAGCTCGAGCACAAGTCCCACAGGACTGCACAAATGACCGTACATCCCGTGACAAGGAAGGCCACCAAAATGACCTAGCCACCAGATCTCTGGTGCCAAAAATTCCCGGATGACCTGCCAACACCGAGGAATGAACCTCGGAAATGACTCTGCTGGTCCACTTATCAGGAACAAACAGTCTGTCAGGTGGACAAGAGTCAGGTCTACCAGCTTGAAATCTCTGCAACACACGTCGCAAATCAGGAGAAATGGCTGACAAAATAACTCCTTCTTTAAGAATACCAACAGGTTCTGTGACTCCAGGAGAGTCAGGCACAAAGCTCCTTGAAAGAGCATCAGCTTTCACATTCTTTGAACCTGGTAAATACGAGACCACAAAGTCAAAACGGGAGAAAAACAATGACCAGCGGGCCTGTCTAGGATTCAAGCGTTTAGCAGACTCGAGATACATCAAATTTTTGTGATCAGTCAAGACCACCACACGATGCTTAGCACCCTCGATCCAATGACGCCACTCCTCAAATGCCCACTTCATGGCCAGTAATTCCCGATTGCCAACATCATAATTCCGCTCAGCAGGCGAAAACTTCCTAGAGAAGAAAGCACAAGGTCTCATTACCGAGCAACCAGGGCCTCTCTGTGACAAAACGGCCCCTGCCCCAATCTCAGAAGCATCCACCTCGACCTAAAAGGGAAGTGAGACATCAGGCTGGCACAAAACAGGCGCCGAAGTAAACCGGCGCTTCAACTCCTGGAACGCCTCCACGGCTGCAGGAGCCCAGTTAGCAACATCAGAACCTTTCTTGGTCATATCCGTCAAAGGTTTAACAACGCTAGAAAAATTAGCGATAAAACGACGGTAGAAGTTAGCAAAACCCAAGAACTTCTGAAGACTCTTAACTGACGTGGGTTGAGTCCACTCATGAATAACTCGGACCTTGACTGGGTCCATCTCCACAGCAGAAGGGGAAAAAATAAACCCCAAAAAGGGAACTTTCTGTACTCCAAAGAGACACTTTGAGCCTTTAACAAACAAGGCATTCTCACGCAAAACCTGAAACACCATCCTGACCTGCTCCACATGTGAGTCCCAATCTTCAGAGAAAACCAGAATATCGTCCAGATAAACAATCATAAATTTATCCAGATACTTCCGGAAAATATCATGCATAAAGGACTGAAATACTGAGGGAGCATTAGAAAGCCCAAAAGGCATCACCAAGTACTCAAAATGACCTTCGGGCGTATTAAATGCAGTCTTCCATTCATCACCTTGCTTAATGCGCACAAGGTTGTACGCACCACGAAGATCTATCTTGGTGAACCACTTGGCACCCTTAATCCGGGCAAACAAGTCCGACAAGAGAGGCAAAGGATACTGAAATTTTACAGTGATTTTATTCAGAAGCCGATAGTTAATACAAGGTCTCAAAGATCCGTCCTTCTTGGCCACAAAAAAGAATCCCGCACCAAGAGGGGAAGAGGATGGACGGATATGCCCCTTCTCCAGAGACTCTTTGATATATGAACGCATAGCGGCATGCTTAGGTACTGACAGATTAAATAATCTTCCCTTAGGAAATTTACTACCTGGAATCAAATCTATGGCGCAGTCACAGTCCCTATGAGGAGGCAGAGCACTGGATCTGGACTCACTGAATACATCCTGATAATCAGACAAATACTCAGGAACTTCCGAAGGAGTAGAGGAAGCAATAGACACCGGCGGGGAATCAGCATGAATTCCCTGACAGCCCCAACTTGACACAGACATTGCCTTCCAATCCAAGACTGGATTGTGGGTCTGTAACCATGGCAGACCCAAAACGACCAAATCATGCATTTTATGCAGAACAAGAAAACAAATCACCTCCCGATGTTCAGGAGTCATGCACATGGTCACCTGTGTCCAAAACTGCGGTTTAGTTTCCGCCAATGGCGTAGCATCAATACCTCTAAGAGGAATAGGATTTACTAACGGTTCAAGAACAAAACCACAGCGCTTGGCAAATGACAGATCCATAAGACTCAGGGCAGCACCTGAATCCACAAACGCCATAACAGGGTAAGAAGACAAAGAGCAAATTAAAGTCACAGACAAAATAAATTTAGGTTGCAAATTACCAATGGCGACAGGACTAACAACCCTTGTTAGGCGTTTAGAGCATGCTGATATAACATGTGTAGAATCACCACAGTAAAAACACAACCCATTCTGACGTCTATGATTTTTCCGTTCATTTCTAGTCTGAATTCTATCACATTGCATTAAATCAGGTGTTTGTTCAGACAACACCACCAGAGGATTAGCGGTTTTGCGCTCCCGCAAACGCCGGTCAATTTGAATAGCAAGCGCCATAGAATCATTCAGACTTGTAGGAATGGGGAAACCCACCATCACATTCTTAATGGCTTCAGAAAGGCCATTTCTGAAATTTGCGGCCAGAGCACACTCATTCCACTGAGTAAGCACGGACCATTTCCGAAATTTTTGGCAATACACTTCAGCTTCATCCTGACCCTGAGAAATAGCCAGCAAGGCTTTTTCTGCCTGAATTTCAAGATTGGGTTCCTTGTAAAGCAATCCGAGCGCCAGAAAAAACGCATCAATATTCGCCAATGCCGGATCTCCTGGCGCTAGCGAGAAAGCCCAATCCTGAGGGTCGCCCCGCAAAAAAGAAATAACAATTTTTACTTGCTGAGCTGAATCTCCAGATGAACGGGGTCTCAGGGAAAGAAACAATTTACAATTATTCTTGAAATTCCTAAACCTAAATCGGTCTCCAGAAAACAATTCCGGAATAGGTATTTTAGGTTCAGACATAGGACTACTGGTAACAAAATCTTGTATACCCTGCACACGAGCTGCCAGCTGGTCTACACTTGTAATCAAGGTCTGGACATTCATGTCTGCAGCAAGCACAAGCCACTCAAAGGTAAAGGGGAGGAAGAGAAGGAAAGAAAAAAAAACTCAGAATTTCCCTTCTTATTATCCCACTTCTGCAATGCTTTAAACATTCAATGTTGGCCTGGCATACTGTTATGACCCCAATGGCAGAGGGTCTCAGGAATAATGCTAAGTCTGTAAATACAGAAAACCAGCTCATAGGGCAGTGGTAACTGGGCTGACCATATAACTAATCCTAGCACCACAAATACCAGCAGCCGGGGAACGTTCCTACGTTGATCCTAGACGTCTCGCGCCAGCCGGAGAGCTAACTACCCCTAGAAGGGAAAAGAAAGACCTTTCTTGCCTCCAGAGGAAATACCCCAAAAGTTGGATAGAAGCCCCCCACAAATAATAACGGTGAGGTAAGAGGAAAAGACAAACATAAGAATGAGCTAGGTATTTAGCAAAGAGAGGCCCACTAGCTAATAGCAGAATATAGAAAGATAACTTATATGGTCAGCAAAAAATCCTATCAAAAATATCCACACTGGAAATTCAAGAACCCCCGAACCGTCTAACGGCCCGGGGGGAGAACACCAGCCCCCTAGAGCTTCCAGCAAGGTCAGGAATCACATTTAGTACAAGCTGGACAAAAATGATAGCAAACAAATAACCCAAAAAACAAAGAAGCAAGACTTAGCTTAATTTTGCACGAACCAGGACCAGCAAACAGGAGCAAACAGAATGTGTCTGATAACACCGATGCCAGGCACTGGACTAAGGTTCCAGGAGGTTTATATAGCAACACCCCTGAAGTAACGACCCAGCTGGGTGCAAACTGAGGGAAGGAAATCCCAGAGTCATATCAATAGTAACCACAAGAGGGAGCCAAAAAAGTCTAATTCACAACAGGTGTCCGGCGGTGCTGGTGGAGTCTGGCGCTGCTGCCCGGTGCTCTGCGGGTGTCTCCGGTGCCCGGCAGTGCTGCAGGGGTGTTTGGCAGTCCTGCTGCGGCTGTCCATCGCTGCTGCCCGGTGCTCTGCTGGTGTCTCCGGTGCTGCGGGTACCCGGCTGGAGCTGCCCAATGCTTCTGCAGTGGTCTCCGGTGCTAGTCCTATGATTTCCTGTGCGGTGGACTCCGGTAAAATGGCCGCCGGGGGAGCGGCGCATGCGCAGATGGAGATCTCCGCACCGAGATCTCGGGAGATGAGATTTCAATGCTGGGAACCCTGTGGAGGGGTAGTGGTCCTGTTGGATTTAAAAACACCTGTGGCTAAAAGGCAGAGTGCTCAGTCAGAAGGCTAATAAATACAAACTTCAAAACACTGACCGTCACATCCAAACATAGACTAAGTGTGAACAGGTGCTCAACCTAGAATAAAGTCTTCATCTGTATGTGAACATAAATCCTCTGTTAGACTAAAATCTATATCTCTTTATTCAAAGTGAGGAAAGGCCTTATCGTGGCTTCCAGGTACACATGAATTTGCTAATTTAATGCAATTCAATTTTCATATTTCATATTTACATGCTATGGCGCTACAGTGTGCTGCCTTTTTGTTTGAGAGTATATGAGTTGGTGACTCTAGGTTCAGCTATCTGTTCACATTTAGTCTATGTTTGGATGTGACTGGTTTTTGAAGTTTGAGTTCATTAGCCTTCTGACTGAGCACTCCACCATTAAGCCACAGGTGTTTTTAATCCCAGCAGGACCACTACCCCTCCACAGAGATATAGATGTTATTATAACAGAGGATTTATGTTCCCATACAGATGAACACTTTATTCTAAGAGAGGAAAGAAAATGCTAGTTACTGGAAACAAGAAATGCCTTATCGTGGCTTCCAGGTACACATGAATTGTTCAATTTATGCGCTAAACTTTCTCAATTTTTCATATTTCTAATGCAGTAATGCAATTAATTTTTCATATTTTATACTTACATGCTATGGTGCTACAGTGTGCTGCCTTTTTGTTTGAGAGTATATGAGTTGGTGACTCTAGGTTCAGCCCCTGTTCACACTTTGTCTATGTTTGGATGTGACGGTCAGTTTTTTTAAGTTAGTACCTATCCATTACTTATCCTATAGTTACATGGTAAATAAAGACACAGCCAGAATAAAAGTATTTTATTAGAAATAAAACAAAACACACTTTTTCTTTTTTATTTAAAAATAACAAACACGGTTATACTCACCTATCCGTCGTTCTGTTCCACGCCATAATAAATGCACCTTTTCTGGGCGGCTGCGGGCTCCCATTTTTAGACTGGATGGGCAATTTTAAAAAGGCATGCTGTTCAATACCCATCAGGCAAGGGTTTTTCTTCCCAGAGAGAAGACAGCAACCTTTCAGCAGGGAGTTCGTTCTCTGCAGGGTTCTCAGCCTCCATCTTTTCGCTCAGCCATGGCAGTCCTGGGAAGGATGGTGGCAGCGTCAGAGGTGAGTCCTTTTGCGCAATTCCATTCCAGACTGATTCATCAGGCCACCCTATCGCAGTGGAACAGATCTGTTCTCTTTCTGGATCAGCCAATTCGGCTTTACTCCTGAGTCAAGATGTTGCTCAGTTGGAGGCTGTCATCCCCTCTCATATTGCAGGGTCGGTCTTTCCTCTCCGTTCACTGGCAGGTGGTGATGACAGATGCCAGCTTCAGGGAGGTTGATTGGCAAAGGAATCATCCATCCCAATCAACATCCTCGAGATAAGCGCCATTATTCTGTCCTTCCACCACTGGGAGAGACTTCTCAGGGGCCTGCCAATTCAAATTCAGACAGACAATGCCACGGCAGTGGCATATGTCAATCACCAAGGAGGAACTCTGAGTCCTTTGGCTATGGCCGAGGTATCCAAAATTCTCATATGGGCAGAAGTGATGGTTTCACCCATATCTGCAGTGCATATCCTCGGCCTGGACAACTGGGCTGCTGACTTTTTCAGCCTTGAGGGTCTTGCGGTGGGAGAGTGGTCTCTACATCAGGAAATCTTCCATCAGATTTGCGTTTGATGGGGCACTCCAGATGTAGACCCCATGGCGTCCCGGCTGAACTGGAAGGAAGGTTCCACAGTTCGTATCCAGGTCCCGCGATCCTCCTGCTGTGGGCGCTGATGCTCTGACGATACCCTGGTCACAGTTTGCCCTTCCCTAGCTGCTCCCTCCCTTTCCCCTCCTTCTCAGGCTGTTGAAAAAGATCAAGGCGGAAGGTGTACCTGTCATTCTCATAGCACCGGATTGGCTAAGGAGGTCTTGGTTCGCAAAGATCATCAATCTTCTAGCGGACGCTCCCTAGAGGCTCCAAGACAGACAGGATCTTCTGTCCCAAGGGCCAATCTTCCACCAGAATTCTCAGTTGCTTGAATTAACGGCTGTTGAGACCGCAGTTCTAAGAATGTCCAGGTTTTCAGATCGGGTGATTCAGACCATGATTCAAGCTAGGAAGCCATCGTTATCTCAGGTGTATTATTGGACCTGGAAAGCCTATTTCTGGTACCCAAGTGTGAGGGACTGATACTCAGTAGCAGTGAGATTAGGCTGCTAAAGTGTGCACAGTGCCAAACAAGGTCTAGAAGTTCACGTCTATAAAGAAATGGTTGCGAAAATAGAGAGAAGGGGTGCTCACTATATAATAGTATAGGTGCTCAGGAGAAAAAATAGCATAGGTAACACAGAACTTTGTTACTTAATCATTCATTTTTAATATACCCATAACTTCTCTGGGATATTAATGTTTTTTCATTTCTACTACAGGCAGGCACGGATCCGCGATAGCTAAGTATGCGCTGTGGGCTTCCAGTCACTCAGCTTTCTCCGGTTTCATTCGGCATCTTTCCGAGCACCTGCACCTGCACACTGGACACACTCACCTCCCGGCCACCCGAAAGTCCTTCTTTCTTTCTTACCGCCGTATTTTGGCATGTATAAAAGTGCGCACTGACGGTCCTTTGTATACCGCAGCACGGACATTAAGCCCCGGACTTTCACTTGACTGAAGGTAACATGCATACCGGTAACATGCATACCCATATCTGCAGTGCATATCCTCGGCCTGGACAACTGGGCTGCTGACTTTTTCAGCCTTGAGGGTCTTGCGGTGGGAGAGTGGTCTCTACATCAGGAAATCTTCCATCAGATTTGCGTTTGATGGGGCACTCCAGATGTAGACCCCATGGCGTCCCGGCTGAACTGGAAGGAAGGTTCCACAGTTCGTATCCAGGTCCCGCGATCCTCCTGCTGTGGGCGCTGATGCTCTGACGATACCCTGGTCACAGTTTGCCCTTCCCTAGCTGCTCCCTCCCTTTCCCCTCCTTCTCAGGCTGTTGAAAAAGATCAAGGCGGAAGGTGTACCTGTCATTCTCATAGCACCGGATTGGCTAAGGAGGTCTTGGTTCGCAAAGATCATCAATCTTCTAGCGGACGCTCCCTAGAGGCTCCAAGACAGACAGGATCTTCTGTCCCAAGGGCCAATCTTCCACCAGAATTCTCAGTTGCTTGAATTAACGGCTGTTGAGACCGCAGTTCTAAGAATGTCCAGGTTTTCAGATCGGGTGATTCAGACCATGATTCAAGCTAGGAAGCCATCGTTATCTCAGGTGTATTATTGGACCTGGAAAGCCTATTTCTGGTACCCAAGTGTGAGGGACTGATACTCAGTAGCAGTGAGATTAGGCTGCTAAAGTGTGCACAGTGCCAAACAAGGTCTAGAAGTTCACGTCTATAAAGAAATGGTTGCGAAAATAGAGAGAAGGGGTGCTCACTATATAATAGTATAGGTGCTCAGGAGAAAAAATAGCATAGGTAACACAGAACTTTGTTACTTAATCATTCATTTTTAATATACCCATAACTTCTCTGGGATATTAATGTTTTTTCATTTCTACTACAGGCAGGCACGGATCCGCGATAGCTAAGTATGCGCTGTGGGCTTCCAGTCACTCAGCTTTCTCCGGTTTCATTCGGCATCTTTCCGAGCACCTGCACCTGCACACTGGACACACTCACCTCCCGGCCACCCGAAAGTCCTTCTTTCTTTCTTACCGCCGTATTTTGGCATGTATAAAAGTGCGCACTGACGGTCCTTTGTATACCGCAGCACGGACATTAAGCCCCGGACTTTCACTTGACTGAAGGTAACATGCATACCGGTTTATTTCTATGATTCTTCCTGGTGGATGTTCTTTTGCTTGCCAGTTCATATGGCCTTCTGTTGGTACCTGCAGCTAATTGGTAATGTGGGGAGTACGGTTTTACGTCTAGTTATAAAACCGCTTTTCTTTTCTCACAAGATACTCAATATTCTTTGGTCCACACTCTATTCTTCTGCATATGTCCCACACTTCTTGGTCTATAATTGACTAAACTAGATTTGATTCAATAGATTCGCTGTTCACTTCACTTTGAGGAGTCTCCCCGCTATACGTATACATGTTTATTTGATACATTTGGTACTTATGGAACATAGCGTTTATTTTATTTTAAGACTTTTTGAGATCCTGAGAACAATCAGGTTTAAATACTGTTATAGTTTTCTTGTTTTCTCTATGCTATGTATACCTAGATGTTAATTGGTTTATTGTTATATTTTACAGAAACAGGTATATCTTGATAAAGGCTCATATCAAGCCGAAACGTTGAAACAATACCTGGTACACTTATCCTGTATTGCCTGTATGCGGATTATAATATATTTTTGAAATAAGAATAAGAAGAGAACAAAGAAACGATTTAAATGAGATTTAAATAAACTTTATTCAGTTGAAAAAAAAATTTTTGTGTGTGCCGGAGTTCTTCTGTGTTACCTATAAAGAAATGGTTGACGGACAGCAGGACTGTTACATGCACGGAAGGAGTTTACTGTACCATAGTGACCATTCGAGCAAGACAGAGCAAATAAGGAGCAGTTGAATTCATTGTCAGGGGGTTGCGTAAAGTATCCTAATTGCAAGCCCACTGTAGTTGTGTGTACTATCTGTCTACCTCTGTTGATACTACGTCAATACCTCTTGCAAGATTTTTATCCAATTAAACCTGCAGTCTCATGTAAAGGCCCCGTCTCACACAGCGACGCTGCAGCGATACAGACAACGATGCTGATCGCTGCAGCGTCGCTGTGTGGTCGCTGGGGAGCTGTCACACAGACAGCTCTCTCCAGCGACCAACGATCAGGGGAACGACTTCGGCATCGTTGAAACTGTCTTCAACGATGCCGAAGTCCCCCTGCAGCACCCGGGTAACCAGGGTAAACATCGGGTTACTAAGCGCAGGGCCGCGCTTAGTAACCCGATGTTTACCCTGGTTACCAGCGTAAATGTAAAAAAAAACAAACAGTACATACTCACCATCTGTTGCCCGTCAGGTCCCTTGGCGTCTGCTTCCTGCTCTGACTGAGCCGCCGTACAGTGAGAGCTGAGAGCAGAGCGCAGCGGTGACGTCACTGCTGTGCTCTCACTTTACGGCGGCTCAGTCAGAGCAGGAAGCAGACGCCAAGGGACCTGACGGGCAACAGATGGTGAGTATGTAGTGTTTGTTTTTTTTTACATTTACGCTGGTAACCAGGGTAAACATCGGGTTACTAAGCGCGGCCCTGCGCTTAGTAACCCGATGTTTACCCTGGTTACCAGTGAAGACATCGCTGGATCGGTGTCACACACACCGATTCAGCGATGTCAGCGGGGCCTCAACGACCAAAAAAAGGTCCAGGCCATTCCGACACGACCAGCGATCTCGCAGCAGGGGCCTGATCGCTGGTACCTGTCACACATAGCGAGATCGCTATGGAGGTCGCTGTTGCGTCACAAAACTTGTGACTCAGCAGCGATCTCGCTAGCGATCTCGCTATGTGAGACGGGGCCTTAAGACTCTGTAACTACCAAGTTTGCTACCTCTTTGTGTGTAATGCTGGTATTGTACTGACTCCTCTGTACACCTGCATCCCTTCCACCAACCACTAAAAGTTATTGTATCCTACATTTTTTGAATGAGTACATCACCAACCAACCAATCAATCAATCAATCAATCAATCAGTGTCTCCTCATTTCAGGGTTTCCAGCTGTTCTGTTATTTCCTGAGCTGAAGAAGTTTGGAAAACAGCAGTCGAACTTCAGAGATTATATTTTTTTTCATGATTTTGAAATCTGGGTAATTCTAAACAAAAAGTTAAAGGAAGGGGAAAAATGGGGTGTGATAGATCCTATAGTTCCCCTTGGCTTCTTTCATCTCTTCATCTGCTGGCATAACTAGAATACTTGAGATGACTCTGTGCTTCAGGGCTGATCATATTTGACACGCATGATTTAGTGCGCCATGACGCTCTGAGGATAGTTATATGGGACTGGAGTTAAATATTCTCTAGTAGATAATAGATTGAATTTGAGCCTGTGATGAGAGCCCTCGCCATGAACGATGTATGTTCTACATATATTTCCATTGGTCTGTAATGTGCTTTTATATACTGTATATATATAGCATTGGAAACAAAGCTGAAGTATGCGTATGATCATGCCTGCCAAAAAAAGAATATCAACAGCAGCTGCCATTATGAATATTGTACCAACTGTGTGCACTTCTGTGACTGATACAAATATATAGAGAGTCTATTATCACATCTTCTTATAAGACCTTTATACAGAATATTATTTAATACGTTGCATCCTTTATTTTTCATTCTCTATATGAATGGTTATGTGAACACATAACAATTCTTTATGCAAACTTCTCTATGGTTCTTTAAAAGTGGGGGAGTGGGATACGTGATTGCTGTAAGAGAAACAGTAAAATAAACCAGGTATATGTCCTGTTAATGAGACCAGTATTTCACTCTATATGGAGCACTGGCTTCTTCTTTCACATTCATCTTTCATACCTCCTTATTACTAATACTGATACAGAAGGTAACATTTATTATACTGCTTGGCTAAAACTTTTAGTTAAAACAGTAAAGGTACCGTCACATTAAGCGACGCTGCAGCGATAGCGACAACGATGCCGATCGCTGCAGCGTCGCTGTTTGATCGCTGGAGAGCTGTCACACAGACCGCTCTCCAGCGACCAACGATGCCGAGGCCCCCGGGTAACCAGGGTAAACATCGGGTTGCTAAGCGCAGGGCCGCGCTTAGTAACCCGATGTTTACCCTGGTTACCAGCGTAAAAGTAAAAAAAACAAACAGTACATACTCACCTGCGCGTCTCCCAGCGTCTGCTTCCTGACACTGACTGAGCTCCGGCCCTAACAGCACAGCGGTGACGTCACCGCTGTGCTTTCACTTTCACTTTAGGGCCGGATCTCAGTCAGAGCAGGAAGCAGACGCTGGGGGACGCGCAGGTGAGCATGTACTGTTTGTTTTTTTTACTTTTACGCTGGTAACTAGGGTAAACATCGGGTTACTAAGCGCGGCCCTGCGCTTAGTAACCCGATGTTTACCCTGGTTACCAGTGTGAAACATCGCTGGTATCGTTGCTTTTGGTGTCAAACACAACGATACACGGCGATCGGACGACCAAATAAAGTTCTGGACTTTATTCAGCGACCAGCGACATCACAGCAGGATCCTGATCGCTGCTGCGTGTCAAACTAAACGATATCGCTAGCGAGGACGCTGCAACGTCACGGATCGCTAGCGATATCGTTTAGTGTGACGGTACCTTAACATAAATGGGGTACAAACTTTTTATAAACCTCTCTTATCTTTTGTGAAGAAAACACTAAGCTAAAGGTACCGCGACGCTGCAGCGATCGGCATCGTTGTCGCTATCGCTGCAGCGTCGCTTAATGTGACGGTACCTTAAGGGCCCCTTCACACTGTGCAATCAAAGTCTGAACGAGCGTTCGATTTGTGACGTTTATCCGTCCTCGTTCCGAGGTTGCAAAGTGTGACATGGCGTTACGATCTGCGACGCAGCCCAGCATCGTACGATGTGAAAGAAAGAGCAGAACTTTCTTTCGTCGTAAATGTCTCGCTGTGGCGGTCGAAATCGTAGTATGTGACGGCGGTCATACGAGCTCGTAATGCGACTACGTGGGTTGGGCTTCCGCATACCTGTCTCCTGATTGGGCGTGACGTTTTAGCACGCCCATGCTGGTAATAGGTCACGCTCGGAGTCGTAGGACTATGGCGGTGTGAAGGGTAGCGTACGATTGCGACGCGTGACGTTCACATCGCAACTACGTCAGAAAAAGCGTTAACATCGTAGAGTGTGACCGCTGGCTACGAGCTCGTACTGCGATGTCGAATATGACGCAAATGCGTCGTAATCGTAGCAGAATCGACCAGTGTGAAGGGGCCCTAACACTGCCATGTCCCAGGCATGTGAAGGAACTCCCTGTTAAAATTCTTTTCTCCATTGTGTACGCCAAGCTCACAATAACCCCAATCCACCTTGTATGCTCAGTGCATGGTAAAAAGGTCAGAAAAGACCTAGAGGAAAATGATGAGAAAAAACAGACTTTCTATTGTAATTATTCATTCTTCTGTCCATCAGACCCCCATCTGAATATTTTCTGCAAGCACTGAGCACATAATGAGTTGAGGTTACTACGTAGCTAAAGGTCTCACCTCCAAATGTGACCACACAGATCATTCTTGCTTATTAAGGACATTAACAAGATCACCCTCTATTACACAGAAACATGAGTGACAAAAAATCACATAAAGGCCAGATGGTTGTAGATTCTCTCATTCGAGCGAATCAAGCCGATTATGATAATGGAACTCTGATCAAACTCTACTCAGAGTTTATCTTTTGGACAATTTTGGAGAACAAAATGTCTCCATTTACTCCATTGTATCAGTGCCTGGAAATCATGGAAATTCCACGCACCCATAGACTTGAATGAGTAAGTCTCATCTAATTTGAAAGTAAAATTGCAGCATGCTGCCATTTTTTTCAATGACAGATTCTGCCAGTGAATAAAATCGTTCATGGCTGGGCTCAGTTTCCCCTGTCTCTCACTAGCTGTATACTAGACGTGAGTGGCACAGGGTTATGTCAATCATCTTCTTAAATACCTTAGAGGTGGCTCATGGGTCAACTGGTCCAATCATTCAGAGAGAGTGTGTTTCATTAGATCTCATTCTGCTGACATCAGCAATGACACGCACACTGAAGTTACATCTGGTATATCAGGGGAACGAATATTTCACTTCCACTTCCTATTACGTATCTCTAGGGCTATATAGGGCACATCAGGGCCAGGGCCAGATCTCCCTCCCTATTTATACCAGAAAGTTTTCCGCTGAATTGACAATTCATTTTTGGACTTTGTCCCTGACAAGGGCTCCGTCCACAACAAAAAATACGTGAGACCATAACATTTTTCTATTTTTTCATTGTGAATAATATTGGATATATAATTTAATGTCAATCATTTGTATCCTATGTGGCATGGGATTATAAAACCCCCCTTCAGTGTGCAGCTGTAGCAGAACACCTAGACCCCCTTCAGTGTGCAGCTAGCAGCAGTAGGGGAGGCCTAGCCTCAAAGGCTGTGGGTGACAGGTCTCACACCTTGAGCAGCTCAGAGCAGGACAAAGGCTGTGTCACGGTGTGACCTGACCCAACGGGTGGTCGGTCAACAGACGGCAAAATTCACAAACAACGGGGATGGTATAGGGGAGAGGAAGGCCAGATAGGGAATGAGGGAATGGTCACCACCTGAGCTCAAACCTGAGCCTGTCCCTGCACTCCCCTAACGCCCTATGTGGGTCCTTCCCCCCCCCGCTGCCGTCAGGGTACCTCATCCCTGACTGTCACCTAACTCTGCCCTGGCTAGTGCACTGGCTGGTGATGGGCACTAGCCGCACCACTGCAGATATTAACACACGGGGATAATGACAAACATGAAAGGGACGAGGAAATAAACACAGCTTTCTCTGCTACAAAGCACCACACAGAAGAATAAAGGCACCAGGATAATGAACCCAGCAGAAGCACCACTGCACCCAGAGAGCTCCTCACTCAGGCTTGGTCACTGAAATTGCTCTATCACCAACAGTCAGCTGATGCATCAGGTAACCTTTTAAAGGATGGTGGGAGTGGTCACCACCTGCATCAGCTGACCCAGCAGTAGCGCAGTAACATCAGATTGCCAGCGGGGGGAAGAAACTAGCATTAACCCCTGATGGTCCAAAAGGAAAAAAGTTTTAAACTGAGTGAAACCAGAGCTGCCACAAATCCAAAAATGGATCGTGACAGGCTGGCTTACAATATAGAGTTATGCTGAAGCTGCCAAAGAACATTCTAGAAGCATGATTCCATAAGTAGTTATGGAGATACTAGACCTCCTAGCCGTACATCGTTTATATTTCTGATGTCCCCTGAACATGACGAACACTGAACTGGGTCTCAACCCATTCTGGCACCCAGGGGTATGGAGATACATAGAACATCTACTAGAAGCCATGTAGCGAAGGCTTGTTTGGTCTCCATGGCTGTAAGCCATAATCATCAACATTAACAGAAATAAACACTTGAAATAGATCACTGTGTTTGCAATGACTCTATATAATGTATGAGTTTCAATTTTTGTATTGAAGAACTGAAGTAAATTAACTTTTTGATGATATTCTAATTTTGTGAGAAGCACTTGTATGTTGTATATATTTTATCTTTGTGGAAAATACGGAGTACTACCTTAGTAATATATGAAGAGTGACATATTATGCAGTTGTACATGTTTTTATTATAATGCTCATATGTAATTCCACAGGGTATCACACTCTTCAAATACAATGGCTCTAAACAAAACACAGAACATGACAAAACTGCATTTTAAAAAGTCACAGCTGCTTATAATCCTAATACTGACTTCACATGGATCCACTGAGACAAAATCCAGCTGTGCAGTAAGTAAATACATTAGTAGGATGGCTGAGCTCTCAGTAAATGCACTCTGTGGATGGACTGCTTTCACTACCTTTTACTGTATATTCCAATTTTGTAGCAAGGTACCAAATGGCTGCAAATAAGGATAAGACCATTTTTATCACAACCCACATCAAGTATGCAAAGTATGTTTTTGTTTTAATGTGAAAAAGCACAGCCAGACATGCAAAAGTGATGTCAATGAGCAAACTTCACAATGGACTTCATATTTATATCAATGAGTACTAAAATGTTTCAGATGCAGCTACAGAGCAACTACTTATAGTATGATTAATGTCTCTTCATCCTTTCTTATGCTTACATATTGCAAGACCACTTGGTAAATCTTCCGTGGAGAACATTAATCAAAACCTGTTAGCAAGCACCAAACATCCATCAGACAACTTAGTCCAGCCATCTGTTTGTTATATGTCACCAAATCAGTGAAGTCTTGCTACAATGAACACCGAACAAACACCCCCTAAATGACTGGACATCAGATCACTTTCCCCAGTGCCCCCTTACAGCCTTTGGACACCTGCTAGCCTAACTACCTAACCTTTCACCTTCATTACCCATCCACTTTAAGACAAACTTGTCAGTCGATTCATACTGCTAAACCGCAGAATTCCATATGATGTGGTATATTCTGGAGAAGTCTTGGAGGCGACTGATTGAGGAACGCATGAGTGTGAAGGAGAGGAGGTCTTGGGAGAACTGGAGATTACACGTGGGAAGATATCAGGAGCTTAGTTTGGAGATATATGGAGGAGACAAATTATGTATGACTTTCTAAGTCAATGTTAGTACTTTGAAGTGGATATGTTGGTGCGTCGCGGCACCATCCACACAGTCTCCTCGGCACCTCGCTCCTGCGCAGGAATACTTATCTGCCCTGTTGAGAGCAGAGCAAAGTACTGCAGTGCACATGTGCCGGAAAAGGTAAAAGATACAGAGTCAGAATTATGCAAAAGAACATCTAAAGAACATCTAAACAAGCCTGATGCATTCTGGAAGCAAGTCCTGTGGACCGATGAGGTTAAATAGTACTCTTTGGCCAAGATGATAAAAGGTATGTATGGAGAAAAAAGAGCACATAATTTCAGGAAAAGTACATTTTGACAACCATTAAGCATGAAGGTGGATCAATCATGTTTTGAGGTTGTGTTGAAGTAAACGACACGGGTACATTTCACTGGTAGAGGGAAGAATGGATTCAATGAAATTTCAACAAATTCTTAACACCATCTGTAAGCAAAACTGGAGTTGAAAAGAGAGTATGGCTTCTACAAATGGATAATGATTAGTGATGAGCGAGTATACTCATTGCTCGGGTGATCACCGGGTATTTGTTAGTGTTCGGAGATTTAGTTTTCATCACCTCAGCTGAATGATTTACAGCTATTAGCCAGGGTGAATACATGTGGGGGTTGCCTGGTTGCTAGGGAATCCCCACATGTATTCAAGCTGGCTAGTAGCTGTAAATCATTCAGCTGAGGTGATGAAAACGAAATCTTCGAGCAGTCATAAGTACTCAGAGACCACCCGAGCGTGCTCGGGAAAACCCGAGCAACGAGTATATTCACTCATCACTAATAATGATACTAAAAACAGATCAAAATCCACAATAGACAACCTCAAAATGCGCAAGCTGAAGGTTTTACAATGGCCCTCACAGTCCTCTGATCTGAACATCATTGAAAATCTGTGGCTAGAACTCAAAATAGCAGTGCACGCAAGACAACCCAGGAATCTCACAGAACTGGAAGAATTTTCCAAGGAAGAATGGATGAAAATCCGTTAACCCCTTCCCGACATTTGACGTACTATCCCGTCGAGGTGGGGTGGGCCCGTATGACCGCCGACGGGATAGTACGTCATCATCGATCAGCGGCGCTCACGGGGGGAGCGCGGCCGATCGCGGCCGGGTGTCAGCTGCATATCGCAGCTGACATCCGGCACTATGTGCCAGGAGCGGTCACGGACCGCCCCCGGCACATTAACCCCCGGCACACCGCGATCAAACATGATCGCAGTGTACCGGCGGTATAGGGAAGCATCGCGCAGGGAGGGGGCTCCCTGCGGGCTTCCCTGAGACCCCCGGAGCAACGCGATGTGATCGCGTTGCTCTGAGGGTCTCCTACCTCCCTCCTCGCCGCAGGTCCCGGATCCAAGATGGCCGCGGCATCCGGGTCCTGCAGGGAGGGAGGTGGCTTACCGAGTGTCTGCTCAGAGCAGACACTTGGAAAGCCTGCAGCCCTGCACAGCAGATCGTCGATCTGGCAGAGTGCTGTGCACACTGCCAGATCAATGATCTGTGATGTCCCCCCCTGGGACAAAGTAAAAAAGTAAAAAAAAAAATTTTCCACATGTGTAAAAAAAAATAAAAAAAAAATTCCTAAATAAATAATAATAAAAAAAATATATTATTCCCATAAATACATTTCTTTATCTAAATAAAAAAAACAAAACAATAAAAGTACACATATTTAGTATCGCCGCGTCCGTAACGACCCAACCTATAAAACTGCCCCACTAGTTAACCCCTTCAGTAAACACCGTAAGAAAAAAAAAAAAAAAAACGAGGCAAAAAACAACGCTTTATTACCATACCGCCGAACAAAAAGTGGAATAACACACGATCAAAAAGACTGATATAAATATCCATGGTACCGCTGAAAACGTCATCTTGTCCCGCAAAAAAAAAGCCGCCATACAGCATCATCAGCAAAAAAATAAAAAAGTTATAGTCCTCAGAATAAAGCGATGCCAAAATAATTATTTTTTCTATATTTTAGTTTTTATCGTATAAAAGCGCCAAAACATAAAAAAATGATATAAATGAGATATCGCTGTAATCGTACTGACCCGACGAATAAAACTGCTTTATCAATTTTACCAAACGCGGAACGGTATAAACGCCTCTCCCAAAAGAAATTCATGAATAGCAGGTTTTTGGTCATTCTGCCTCACAAAAATCGGAATAAAAAGCGATCAAAAATGGTCACGTGTCCGAAAATGTTACCAATAAAAACGTCAACTCGTCCCGCAAAAAACAAGACCTCACATGACTCTGTGGAGCAAAATGTGGAAAAATTATAGGTCTCAAAATGTGGAGACGCAAAAACTTTTTTGCTATAAAAAGCGTCGCTGGTTTCACACTTGCGTTTTTGTCTGCAGCGTTTTTTCCCTATATTTGACATTGAAAACGCATGCGGTTTTTTTGTACGCGTTTGGTCGCGTTTTCAAACGCATGCGGTTTTTTTCTGCATGCGTTCATTTTCAGAAATACAACCTGCAGTATTTTCTTGCGTTTTTAAGCACATGCGTTTGTTTGCGTTAAAAACGCATGCATTTTTATCGAAAAAAAACAGAAAACACACTGAAAAGCCACCCACCACCATCAAGGTGATAAAGGGATCCAAACCCTAACCCTAACTCTACCCCTAACCTCACCCCTAACCGTTTAATGAACATTTTCTGACAGTCATAGTGCCACGTATTTCAGTGCCACGTATTTCAGTGCCACGTATTTCAGTGCCACGTATTTCAGTGCCACGTATTTCAGTGCCACGTATTTCTGTGCCACGTATCACGTATTTCAGTGCCACGTGTTTCAGTGCCACGTATTTCAGTGCCACGTATCACGTATTTCAGTGCCACATATTTTAGTACCACGTATTTCAGTGCCACGTATTTCAGTGCCACGTATTTCAGTGCCACGTATTTCAGTGCCACGTATTTCAGTGCCACGTATTTCAGTGCCACGTGTTTCAGTGCCACGTGTTTCAGTGCCACGTATTTAAGTGCCACGTATCACATATTTCAGTGCCACGTATTTCAGTGCCACGTATTTCAGTGCCACGTATTTCAGTGCCACGTATTTCAGTGCCACGTATTTCAGTGCCACGTATCACATATTTCAGTGCCACGTATTTAAGTGCCACGTATTTCAGTGCCACATATTTCAGTGCCACGTATTTCAGTGCCACGTATTTCAGTGCCACGTGTTTCAGTGCCACGTATTTCAGTGCCACGTATTTCAGTGCCACATATTTCAGTGCCACGTATTTCAGTGCCACGTATTTCAGGGCCACGTGTTTCAGTGCCACGTGTTTCAGTGCCACGTATTTCAGTGCCACGTATTTCAGTGCCACGTATTTCAGGGCCACGTATTTCAGTGCCACGTATTTCAGGGCCACGTATTTCAGTGCCACGTATTTCAGTGCCACGTATTTTAGTGACACGTATTTTAGTGACACGTATTTCAGTCACGTTTAGGGTTAGGGTGAGGGGTAGGGTTAGGGTTAGGGCTAGGGTTGGAGGTAAAGTTAGGGTTAGGGTTTGGATTACATTTACGTTTGGATTAGGGTTGGGATTAGAATTATGGGTGTGTCAGGGCTAGGGGTGTGGTTAGGGTTACCGTTGGGATTAGGGTTAGGGGTGTGTTTGGGTTAGGGTTTCAGTTATAATTGGGGGTTTCCACTGTCCAGGCACATCAGGGGCTCTCCAAGCGCGACATGGCGTCCAATCTCAATTCCAGCCAATTCTGCGTTGAAAAAGTAAAACAGTGCTCCTTCCCTTCCGAGCTCTCCCGTGCGCCCAAAAAGGGGTTTACCCCAACATATGTGTTATCAGCGTACTCGGGACAAATTGAACAACAACTTCTGGGGTCCAAGTTCTCTTGTTATCCTTAGGAAAATAAAAATTTGGGGGGCTAAAAATCATTTTTGTGGGAAAAAAAAGATGTTTTATTTTCACGGCTCTGCGTTATAAACTGTAGTGAAACACTTGGGGGTTCAAAGTTCTCACAACACATCTAGATAAGTTCCTTGGGAGGTCTAGTTTCCAATATGGGGTCACTTGTGGGGGGTTTGTACTGTTTGGGTACATCAGGGGCTCTGCAAATGCAACGTGACGCCTGCAGACCAATCCATTTAAGGCTGCATTCCAAATGGCGCTCCTTCCCTTCCGAGCTCTGTCATGCACCCAAACAGTGGTTCCCCCCCACATATGGGGTATCAGCGTACTCAGGACAAATTGGACAACAACTTTTGGGGTCTAATTTATCCTGTTACCCTTGTAAAAATACAAAACTGGGGGCTAAAAAATCATTTTTGTGAAAAAAAAAAAAGAATTTTTATTTTCACGGCTTTGCGCTATAAACTTTAGTGAAACACTTGGGGGTTCAAAGTTCTCAAAACACATCTAGATAAGTTCCTTGGGAGGTCTAGTTTCCAATATGGGGTCACTTGTGGGGGGTTTGTACTGTTTGGGTACATCAGGGGCTCTGCAAATGCAACGTGACGGCTGCTGACCAATCCATTTAAGTCTGCATTCCAAATGGCGCTCCTTCCCTTCCGAGCTCTGTCATGCGCCCAAACAGTGGTTCCCCCCCACATATGGGGTATCAGCGTACTCAGGACAAATTGGAAAACAAATTTTGGGGTCCAATTTATTCTGTTACCCTTGTAAAAATACAAAGCTGGGTGCTAAAAAATCATTTTTGAGAAAAAAAATAAAAATTATTTTCACGGCTCTGCGTTATAATCTGTAGTGAAACACTTGGGGGTTCAAAGCTCTCAAAACACATCTAGATAAGATCCTTAGGGGGTCTACTTTCCAAAATGGTGTCACTTGTAGGGAGTTTCAATGTTTAGGCACATCAGGGGCTCTCCAAACGCAACATGGCGTCCCATCTCAATTCCAGTCAATTTTGCATTGAAAAGTCAAATGGCGCTCCTTCCCTTCCAAGCTCTGCCATGCGCCCAAACAATGGTTTACACCCACATATGGGGTATCATCGTACTCAGGACAAATTGGCCAACATTTTTTGGGGTCCAATTTCTTCTCTTACCCTTGGGAAAATAAAAAATTGGGGGCGAAAAGATCATTTTTGTGAAAAAATATGATTTTTTATTTTTACGGCTCTGCATTATAAACTTCTGTGAAGCACTTGGTGGGTCAAAGTGCTCACCACACATCTAGATAAGTTCCTTAGGGGGTCTACTTTCCAAAATGGTGTCACTTGTAGGGAGTTTCAATGTTTAGGCACATCAGGGGTTCTCCAAACGCAACATGGCGTCCCATCTCAATTCCAGTCAATTTTGCATTGAAAAGTCAAATGGCGCTCCTTCCCTTCCAAGCTCTGCCATGCGCCCAAACAATGGTTTACACCCACATATGGGGTATCATCGTACTCAGGACAAATTGGCCAACATTTTTTGGGGTCCAATTTCTTCTCTTACCCTTGGGAAAATAAAAAATTGGGGGCGAAAAGATCATTTTTGTGAAAAAATATGATTTTTTATTTTTACGGCTCTGCATTATAAACTTCTGTGAAGCACTTGGTGGGTCAAAGTGCTCACCACACATCTAGATAAGTTCCTTAGGGGGTCTACTTTCCAAAATGGTGTCACTTGTAGGGAGTTTCAATGTTTAGGCACATCAGGGGTTCTCCAAACGCAACATGGCGTCCCATCTCAATTCCAGTCAATTTTGCATTGAAAAGTCAAATGGCGCTCCTTCCCTTCCAAGCTCTGCCATGCGCCCAAACAATGGTTTACACCCACATATGGGGTATCATCGTACTCAGGACAAATTGGCCAACATTTTTTGGGGTCCAATTTCTTCTCTTACCCTTGGGAAAATAAAAAATTGGGGGCGAAAAGATCATTTTTGTGAAAAAATATGATTTTTTATTTTTACGGCTCTGCATTATAAACTTCTGTGAAGCACTTGGTGGGTCAAAGTGCTCACCACACATCTAGATAAGTTCCTTAGGGGGTCTACTTTCCAAAATGGTGTCACTTGTAGGGAGTTTCAATGTTTAGGCACATCAGGGGCTCTCCAAACGCAACATGGCGTCCCATCTCAATTCCAGTCAATTTTGCATTGAAAAGTCAAATGGCGCTCCTTCCCTTCCAAGCTCTGCCATGCGCCCAAACAATGGTTTACACCCACATATGGGGTATCATCGTACTCAGGACAAATTGCACAACATTTTTTGGGGTCCAATTTCTTCTCTTACCCTTGGGAAAATAAAAAATTGGGGGCGAAAAGATCATTTTTGTGAAACAATATGATTTTTTATTTTTACGGCTCTGCATTATAAACTTCTGTGAAGCACTTGGTGGGTCAAAGTGCTCACCACACATCAAGATAAGTTCCTTAGGGGGTCTACTTTCCAAAATGGTGTCACTTGTAGGGGGTTTCAGTGTTTAGGCACATCAGGGGCTCTCCAAACGCAACATGGCGTCCCATCTCAATTCCAGTCAATTTTGCATTGAAAAGTCAAATGGCGCTCCTTTCCTTCCGAGCTCTGCCATACGCCCAAACAGTGGTTTACCCCCACATATGGGGTATCAGCGTACTCAGGACAAATTGTACAACAACTTTGGGGGTCCATTTTCTCCTGTTACCCTTGGTAAAATAAAACAAATTGGAGCTGAAATAAATTTTGTGTGAAAAAAAGTTAAATGTTCATTTTTATTTAAACATTCCAAAAATTCCTGTGAAACACCTGAAGGGTTAATAAACTTCTTGAATGTGGTTTTGAGCACCTTGAGGGGTGCAGTTTTTAGAATGGTGTCACACTTGGGTATTTTCTATCATATAGACCCCTCAAAATGACTTCAAATGAGATGTGGTCCCTAAAAAAAAATGGTGTTGTAAAAATGAGAAATTGCTGGTCAACTTTTAACCCTTATAACTCCGTCACAAAAAAAAATTTTGGTTCCAAAATTGTACTGATGTAAAGTAGACATGTGGGAAATGTTACTTATTAAGTATTTTGCGTGACATATGTCTGTGATTTAAGGGCATAAAAATTCAAAGTTGGAAAATTGCAAAATTTTCAAAATTTTCGCCAAATTTCCATTTTTTTCACAAATAAACGCAAGTTATATCGAATAAATTTTACCACTAACATGAAGTACAATATGTCACGAGAAAACAATGTCAGAATCGCCAAGATCCGTCAAAGCGTTCCAGAGTTATAGCCTCATAAAGGGACAGTGGTCAGAATTGTAAAAATTGGCCCGGTCATTAACGTGCAAACCACCCTTGGGGGTGAAGGGGTTAAACAAGAATTGAAAGACTCTTGGCTGGCTACTAGTGATGAGCGAACGTGCTCGAATAACGTGTTATCTGACCATGCTCAGGTGTTATCCAAGTATCTTTGGCATGCTCAAATAATATGTTTGAGTCCCTGCAGCTGCATGTTTTGTGGTTCTTAGCCACAAAACGTGGGGATTGCCTGACAAATCATGCAAATCATGCAGCCGCGGGAACTTGAACAAGAAATTTCGTTCATCACTACAGGCTACAAAAGGTTTTTATAGCTGTGATAATTGCAAAAGGGAGTGCTACTGGGTACTAACTGCGCAGGGGGCCCATACATTTGCATTTGCCCATTTTCCTTTTGGTAATTTTTAAAATTTAAAAGATTAATATTTTTTTGCCTAAAATACAAAGGAAACGTGTCATCTTTAACTTTAGGCCTTATAGAGATCATTTCATCTTCAACTTGCTTAACTGTTCACAACAGCAGGGGTGCCCAAACCTTTACACGCCACTGTAGAATTTTACAGTGCAAGCAAAGTGAGTGAGATTTCTGAAATATTTTCGTTGCAGATTTTCAGCAGATTCAAATCTGCAGCATGTAAAATTCTTGCAGTGTTTTTGTAGTGTATTTCACCCATACTAATGCGTAAGGAACAATATGCAACAAAAACGTGCGTATTTTATTCAGCATTTTTCCTGCAAACACAAACAGAATTTCTGCTGTAAATCCTGAATTATTTTTTCGTACATCCTGAATTATTTTTTGATAAATCAATAGAACGCATGAAAATAAGTAATTTTGCAATTTACTTTAATGAAAAAATCTGCTTCTTTCTCCTACTGAACTTATCTTTCATTCTCAATATTTTTCATGGGTAAAATCTATCTTCAGTGAATGCAGATTTTCCCATTACTGAGATAGGAGATGACCGTTGCTGCTCAGGAAGTTCTGTCATTTCAGGAGAACTTGCTATAGAACACGTTAGCGCTATATACGGTAAATAAAATTATTAATATTGATTTGCAGCAGAATGTCTGTGTCTGCTTCTAGCTCCTCCTTCCTCCTCCATAGATGTTTAAAAGCACCAACTGTCATCTCCTATCTCAGTAATGGTAAAATCTGTCTTAACTGAACACACATTTTTCAGATTTTGCCCATGAATTGAGTGGGAAAGATCAATCCAGGAGGATAAAGAAGTAGATTTATTTTTAAAAGATAAACTGCTCATTTTCATGTGTACTATTGATTTATGAAATAAAAATTACAACAACGGTTACTCTGTAAAATATGGTTAAAGTGGACAAGACTTACTTTACACAGTTTTTTCTTTAGTGGTGTTTTTTTCTGGCTTCTAAAAATATTACATGATTTGTCAAATGTTTTTAATGGATTTTATATGGGGTTCTTTTAATTTAGACACTTTTTTTAGTGCATTTTTTTATTATAAAAAAATGCATAAAAACCTAGAGGATGTTGCATTTGAGAAAAAATTTCCAGGGCCAAAAACAAAAAACATAAAGTGTAAAAGAAATGTCACAAATAATGCCACTGTGTGTAGAGTTTTTCGATATTTTTTTTGCTGATAGCCAACATTGGGTAATATTCTAATTATTGTATCTACATTTGCATCAATAAATGAATGCTTTAATTTTTCGCTTTTTTTGCTAAGCCGATGTATATCTGTTATATGATTATATGATATATGATGTTAATATCTGAAACATATGGTTCCTAGTCAATCAAGTGGAAAAAGCGTGTATCCATCTCCTACATGCCCCAATGCCGTGACCACCAACCCCTACAATTCATCATACTGTTAGACCTGAACTCACACCTAAAGCCAAGTATCAGGCCGATCCAAGTACAAAGCTATCAGTTCATAATAGACATCGGAGTCATGCGAGAGCTATGTTTGGAAGAAGCGAACGTGGAACATCAAAGACCACCACACATAACTAAAAGGAATACTTTGCAGGAGGGGCCTTCTGCTCTGGTTAAGTGAAAACTAATCACAGGATTAGGATGCACTCCATGACTTCACAGCACAGCTGGCAATCATCTAGTATGACAGCAGCCATTATAAATGTGGCTAGTAGTAAGATGAAGCTACATTACCCACCAGAAAAATCCATCAGTGGTAAATGGCCATTTGCTCCATGATAATTGAATGCTATATATGTTACGGTAGGTGCGTGGAACACTTCTCCTACATTAAGGGGAGACGGATTAATAATAAGGCGGTAGCTTATATAAACAAAGGCACCATTAGCTCCATTCTTTGAAGATCACAAGAAAATAGTAAGATCTATATTCTTTACTGTTTTCAAGGAAAATTATCATTAAAAGCAAACTCACTAAAAATTAAAAAAAATAATCTGAGCTTAACCTTAGAGGACCAGTAACGAGGTCCTAAAAAATGGCCAAGTTTTGTTCTTCTTTTATTCTCGCTGCTCACCTTTTTTAATATGACTTACACTTCCATAGATATGAGCCTTTTAATTTAGTGCTTATTTTTACAGTCTTTACTAAAGGGATGTGGCTCACTCAATGCTCTGGGGGCGCGTCTTTAGGCTACTTTACATTATTACCCCATGAGCATCGCCCCCAGAAGAAGAACTTATCGAAACGCATGTCGGGGTTGAAGGCAGGTCTTGTGTGGTCCCATCGGGGTAATTATGTCTGGATAAGCACTTTATTATACCTATATGGTTGGTAATGTTTACATGCACTTAAGAACTTTGCCTTGGTTTTTCTACAGGATATTTTGTCCTGGATATTGCCTGTGATTCTAACAGTAGTGGCATGAGGGACATTACCTAAGGCTTAATTGCTATTTGTTATACAATGTACGTCACTCGCCATGTGGGAACCACACTTGATCTATTTTAGATTGGAGGCATCATTACAATAATTTTTTGTGAAAAATAATAAATGTTGTATCTGTGATATAAATAAAATACGGTATATATTTTTAAACAATACATTCTGTTGCCTGTCCATTATGGTGGGAGGTTTTGGTTTTAGTTATTGTTGAATGTGTTTTGATTCTATTCTCACGGACTAAAATGTATACAGCTATCTAATGAACAGTGCAGAGCAAAAGTTTGGACACACCTTCTCATGTAAAGATTTTTCTGTATTTTCATGACTATGAAAACTGTACATTCACACTGAAGGCATCAAAACTATGAATTAACACATGTGGAATTATATACTTAACAAAAAAGTGTGAAACAACTGAAATTATGTCTTATATTCTAGGTTCTTCAAAGTAGCCACCTTTTGCTTTGATGACTGCTTTGCACGCTCTTGGCATTCTCTTGATGAGCTTCAAGAGGTAGTCACCGGGAATGGTTTTCACTTCACAGGTGTGCCCTGTCAGGTTTAATAAGTGGGATTTCTTGCCTTATAAATGGGGTTGGGACCATCAGTTGTGTTGTGCAGAAGTCTGGTGGATACACAGCTGATAGTCCTACTGAATAGACTGTTAGAGTTTGTATTATGGCAAGAAAAAAGCAACTAAGGAAAGAAAAATGAGTGGCCATCATTACTTTAAGGCCATGTGCACACGCTGCGGATTCCATTGTGGAATTTTCCGCAGCGGATTTGCAGAATCTGCAGTGAAAAAAACGCTGCGGTTTTTACTGCGGATTTATCGCAGTTTCTAGTCTGGTTTTCTCTGCGGGTTTTCCCCTGCAGATTTCTATTGGAGCAGGTGCAAACCCGCAGTGGAATCCGCACAAAGAATTGACATGCTGAGGAAAATAAACCGCTGCGTTTCCACGCGTTTTTTTCCGCAGCATGTGCACTGCGGATTTGGTTTCCCATAGGTTTACATTGTCCTGTAAACTCATGGGAAACCGCTGCGGATCCGCAGCTGTGGAAATGCTGCGGATCCGCAGCAAAATCCGCAGCGTGTGCACATACCCTAAGAAGGTAAATGAGAAGATGTGTCCAAACTTTTGGTCTGTACTGTATATGGGAGCCTTAAGAGGAGAGAGAGAAAGAGAGCCGAGAGAGCTGTCAGAACTGAGCAGAACTGGTTTGTGACATTTTTGAGAAAGCACTGAGCTAGATAAAGGAAGACCTGTAAGCGCTAGATATGCAAAGACGTGTGCAGCAGCAAAAAGGTAGAAAATGTTTAATAAAGAAGCAAATGAGCAATAAAAAAAAATCTGTACGTACTGTAGTCTTTAAGTTCAAATATCTGTTAAGCAATTTGCCCTCTGTATCCAGAACTTGGTTTGTGATCTGCACTGTGCACTGTTATTAGTCAATGAGGGCTTGTACACTCTCTTCTCCTTTACAAGTTTTTACAGCATTGTTCCCAGCAGAACGGCCTCTTTAATCATCTCATAGTCAGGACTAATACCAAGGTGTCAACGATTAGCTGATGTTCCAGGTGGTCACGTTCACATAAAATACTGCATAGATGTGTGCCGGTTTCTGTGTTGTTCGGTGTGCTTCTGTACGGTGCTCCATGACACTGGTACTGTCGAAGGTGTTGCTTAATAAGGAGCACCGCTCTCTTCAACCCAAACAAATTCTTTAAAACCCCCACCCACCCCTAATAAAGACAAGACCAATATTTCTTTGGAATAATGTAGGCCACAGCAGCCTTTTTATTAAACATATAACAATAAATACAATGAATGTAAATACATTAACCTTTTAGCTAGAAGGAGTCCTTGGAGCCCACAAGAATCTGGTGATTAACGACCCATCACGTGAACATAACATAAACACCAAATTTTACTCCCAGCCGTTCAAACCCTGGCTCGGGAGCACCAAAACCCCCAAGAGGGTTCACTGTTCACGGAAATATTCCAGGAGATCCGACCACCCCTGACAAAATACCCGCCTGGTCCTCCTCGCTCGACCCACATGAAGCCGCCCACAACAACTACTCCCACCCACGCCAAATCGCCCGATACACCTCCCAAGTCTTAGGAGCCAACGATGCCTTAATCAATGCCGCAGCATCCTGGATACCACCCGCCAAAGTTCTGCTGGGCACTCCAACCCGACCACCTCCGCATCTGGAGCCAAGGACCGAAAACGATCGAACTGTAAACTAGGAAGAGAGTCAGCAATGGAATTGTGTACACCTGGGACATGCGACGCTGTGACGTGTGCATTCAAGTTCAGACACAATAACACCAATTGCCTCAAAACCCGTACCACTGGAGGCGACGATGCGGACAAGCTGTTCATCGCACAAACTACCCCCATATTATCACAGTGGAAACTAACCCGCCGGTTCCGAAAGACCCCTTGCCACAAGTGCACCGCCACTAAAATGGGAAACATCTCCAGCAGCGCTATGTTCCTAACCAATCCAGAATAAAACCAAAGAGCCGGCCATTGTGAAGTACACCATTGTCCCTGAAAATACGCTCCAAAACCTGACCCACCTGCCGCATCAGTAAACAACTCCAGAGACTCATTATCGATCACTCTCTCCATAAACAAGGACCTACCATTGTACTTTTAAAAAAAAAAACGCTCCACACGGCCAAATCCTCTTTGTGCTCCGCTGACAACCGCACAAAATGATGGGGAGACCTGACCCCTGCCATAGCACCGGCCAACCTCCTGGAAAAAAAACTCGGCCCATCGGCATGACCCGACATGCAAAATTCAGCTTCCCAAGCAGCGATTGCAAATCCCGGAGCGACAATTTATGCAGACGACAAGTCCACACATCTTCTTGGAGACCTACCAACTTCTCCTCCGGCAATCTAAACTCCCACTGAATAGTATCAATGACGATACCCAAAAAACATAAACATGTATTTGGGCCCTCCATCTTACCGGGAGCCAACGGAAAACCCAAACGATGCGCCACCCATTCAATTGCTCTCAAAATCCTAGCGCAACTGTCCGACCCAGCCGGGCCGACACACAAAAAATCGTCTAGATAATGCAAAACAGAATCGCAACCCGAAACATCCCGCACCACCCATTCCAAAAAGGAACCAAAAGCTTCAAACAAAGCTCAGGATAATGAACAGCCCATAGGCAAACATCTATCTACAAAAAACTGATCTTCCCAAAAACAACCTAGAAGTCTAACGCTACTCGGATGAACCGCAACAAACGAAAAGCCAATTTAATATCCGTTTTAGCTAGTAGGGTGTTGTGAATTTACCTTTTGGCTCCCTCTAGTGGCTACTAGTGATTTTACTCTGGGTATGTCTATCATCCCTTGTATGCTCACCTGGGTCGTTAGGTCAGGGGTGTTGCTATATAAGCTCCCTGGACCTTCAGTTCAATGCCTGGCAACGTTGATATCAGAGCTAATCTGTAGTGCTCTTGTCTACTGATCCTGGTTCCTGCGTGATTAAGCTAAGTCCGCTTTCTTGCTTTTTGCTATTTGTTTTTGTTTGCATTTTTGTCCAGCTTGTTCATTATCTGTATCCTTTCCTTGCTGGAAGCTCTAGGGAGGCTGGAGTTCTCCCCCCGGGCCGTTATACGGTTTGTTGTGAATTTGGATTCTGGGCTCCCCCGGTGGCTACTGGTGGAATTGAACTGGTGTCTTCATCTTCTCTGTTCACCTGTTCCCATCAAGATGTGGGAGTCGCTATATAACCTTGCTGCTCTGTTAGTTGCTTGCCGGTCAACAATGTTATCAGAAGCCTCTCTGTGCTTGTTCCTGCTCCTAGACAACTACTAGATAAGTTGGACTCTTGTCCATGTTTGTTTTTGCATTTTGTTCCAGTTCACAGCTGTAGTTTCGTTACTGTGTCTGGAAAGCTCTTGTGAACGGGAATTGCCACTCTGGTGTTATGAGTTAATGCCAGAGTTTTAAAGTAATTTCTGGATGGTGTTTTTTGATAGGGTTTTCAGCTGACCATGAAAGTGTCCTTTCTGTCTTCTGCTATGTAGTAAGTGGACCTCAAATTTGCTAAACCTATTTTCATACTACGTTTGTTATTTCATCTCAACTCACCGCCAATACATGTGGGGGGCCTCTGTCTCCTTTCGGGGTATTTCTCTAGAGGTGAGCTAGGACTAATATTTTCCTCTGCTAGCTTTATTTAGTCCTCCGGCTGGGCTGGGCATCTAGAATCAACGTAGGCATGCTACCCGGCCACTGCTAGTTGTGCGTTAGGTTTAGTTCATGGTCAGCTCAGTTCCCATCTTCCAAGAGCTAGTTCCTATATATGCTTATGCTATGTTCTCTTGCCATTGAGATCCTGACAGTTTGACCGGCCCGCAAAGTGTTAATTGTTTGGGCTGAAGCAGGAGAAAAAGAAGTGTTGAAGGGAAATTTTTTTTTTTTTTTTCCCCTCAGAGTTTTGCTGCCTAGCCCTTAATTGCTGTCTAGCTGCTTCTTACCTCCTCTTAACCCTTGAATGGCTCTGTGTCCACCTGTTTGTAATGGATCTTCAGAGTGTAACTGCAGGTTTGAATAATCTCGCCACGAAGGTACAAAATTTGCAAGATTTTGTTTGTCATGCACCTGTATCTGAGCCGAGAATTCCTTTGCCGGAATTTTTCTCGGGGAATAGATCCGGGTTTCAGAATTTTCGAAATAATTGCAAATTATTTTTGTCTCTGAAATCTCGCTCTGCCGGAGACCCTGCACAGCAGGTCAGGATTGTGATTTCCTTGCTCCGGGGCGACCCTCAAGACTGGGCTTTTTCATTGACACCAGGAGATCCTGCGTTGCTCAATGTGGATGCGTTTTTTCTGGCCTTGGGGTTGCTTTATGACGAACCTCATTTGGAGCTTCAGGCAGAAAAAACTTTGATGTCCCTATCTCAGGGGCAAGATGAAGCGGAAATTTACTGCCAAAGATTCCGTAAATGGTCTGTGCTTACTCAGTGGAATGAGTGCGCCCTGGCGGCGACTTTCAGAGAGGGTCTCTCTGATGCCATTAAGGATGTTATGGTGGGGTTCCCTGTGCCTGCGGGTCTGAATGAGTCCATGACAATGGCTATTCAGATCGATAGGCGTTTGCGGGAGCGCAAACCAGTGCACCATCTGGCGGTGTCCACTGAGAAGTCGCCAGAGAGTATGCAGTGTGATAGAATTCTGTCCCGAAGCGAGCGGCAGAATTTTAGACGGAAAAATGGGTTGTGTTTCTATTGTGGTGATTCTACTCATGTTATATCAGCATGCTCTAAGCGCACTAAAAAGCTTGGTAAATCTGTTTCCATTTGCACCTTACCGTCTAAATTTATTCTATCTGTGACCCTGATTTGCTCTTTGTCATCTATTACCACGGACGCCTATGTCGACTCTGGCGCCGCTTTGAGTCTTATGGATTGGTCCTTTGCCAAACGCTGTGGGTATGATTTAGAGCCTTTGGAGACTCCTATTCCTCTGAAGGGGATTGACTCCACCCCATTGGCTAATAATAAACCACAATACTGGACACAAGTAACTATGCGTATTAATCCGGATCACCAGGAGATTATTCGCTTTCTGGTGCTGTATAATCTACATGATGATTTGGTGCTAGGATTGCCTTGGCTGCAATCTCATAACCCAGTCCTTGACTGGAAAGCTATGTCTGTGTTAAGCTGGGGATGTAAGGGGACGCATGGGGACGTACCTGTGGTTTCCATTTCATCATCCATTCCCTCTGAAATTCCTGAGTTCCTGTCTGACTATCGTGACGTCTTTGAAGAATCCAAGCTTGGTTCGTTACCTCCGCACCGAGAGTGCGATTGTGCCATAGATTTAATCCCGGGTAGTAAATACCCAAAGGGTCGTTTATTTAATCTGTCTGTGCCTGAACATGCTGCTATGCGAGAATATATAAAGGAGTCCTTGGAAAAGGGACATATTCGTCCATCGTCATCTCCCTTAGGAGCCGGTTTTTTCTTTGTGTCAAAAAAAAACGGCTCTTTGAGACCATGTATTGATTATCGGCTTTTGAATAAAATCACTGTTAAATATCAATACCCATTGCCGTTGCTGACTGATTTGTTTGCTCGCATAAAGGGGGCCAAGTGGTTCTCTAAGATTGACCTTCGTGGGGCGTATAATTTGGTGCGAATCAGGCAGGGGGATGAGTGGAAAACCGCATTTAATACGCCCGAGGGCCACTTTGAGTATTTAGTGATGCCTTTTGGTCTTTCTAATGCTCCGTCAGTTTTCCAGTCCTTTATGCATGATATTTTTCGCGATTATTTGGATAAATTTATGATTGTGTATCTGGATGATATTCTGATTTTTTCGGATGACTGGGACTCTCATGTCCAGCAAGTCAGGAGGGTTTTTCAGGTTTTGCGGTCTAATTCTTTGTGTGTGAAGGGTTCTAAGTGTGTTTTTGGGGTACAGAGGATTTCCTTTTTGGGATATATTTTTTCCCCCTCTTCCATTGAAATGGATCCTGTCAAGGTTCAAGCTATTTGTGATTGGACGCAGCCCTCTTCTCTTAAGAGTCTTCAGAAATTTTTGGGCTTTGCTAACTTTTATCGTCGATTTATTGCTGGTTTTTCGGATATTGCTAAGCCATTGACCGATTTGACTAAGAAGGGTGCTGATGTTGCTGATTGGTCCCCTGATGCTGTGGAGGCCTTTCGGGAGCTTAAGCGCCGTTTTTCCTCTGCCCCTGTGTTGCGTCAGCCTGATGTTGCTCTACCTTTTCAGGTTGAGGTCGACGCTTCTGAGATCGGAGCTGGGGCAGTGTTGTCGCAGAAAAGTTCTGACTGCTCCGTGATGAGGCCTTGTGCCTTCTTTTCCCGTAAATTTTCGCCCGCTGAGCGGAATTATGATGTTGGGAATCGGGAGCTTTTGGCCATGAAGTGGGCTTTTGAGGAGTGGCGCCATTGGCTTGAGGGGGCCAGACATCAGGTGGTGGTATTGACTGACCACAAAAATTTGATTTATCTTGAGACCGCCAGGCGCCTGAATCCTAGACAGGCGCGCTGGTCATTATTTTTCTCTCGGTTTAATTTTGTGGTGTCATACCTACCGGGTTCTAAGAATGTTAAGGCGGATGCCCTTTCTAGGAGTTTTGAGCCTGACTCGCCTGGTAACTCTGAGCCCACAGGTATCCTTAAGGATGGAGTGGTATTGTCAGCCGTTTCTCCAGACCTGCGGCGGGCCTTGCAGGAGTTTCAGGCGGAGAGACCTGATCGTTGCCCACCTGATAAACTGTTTGTTCCTGATGATTGGACCAGTAGAGTCATCTCTGAGGTTCATTCTTCTGCGTTGGCAGGTCATCCTGGCATTTTTGGTACCAGGGATTTGGTGGCAAGGTCCTTCTGGTGGCCTTCCCTGTCACGAGATGTGCGAGGCTTTGTGCAGTCTTGTGACGTTTGTGCTCGGGCCAAGCCTTGTTGTTCTCGGGCTAGTGGATTATTGTTGCCCTTGCCTATTCCTAAGAGGCCTTGGACGCACATCTCGATGGATTTTATTTCAGATCTGCCTGTTTCTCAGAAGATGTCTGTCATCTGGGTGGTGTGTGACCGTTTTTTTTATTAGATGGTCCATTTGGTTCCTCTGCCCAAGTTACCTTCTTCTTCCGAGTTGGTTCCTCTGTTTTTTCAAAATGTTGTTCGTTTGCATGGTATTCCTGAGAATATCGTTTCTGACAGAGGGACCCAATTCGTGTCTAGATTTTGGCGGGCATTCTGTGCTAGGATGGGCATAGATTTATCTTTTTCGTCCGCTTTCCATCCTCAGACGAATGGCCAGACCGAGCGGATTAATCAGACCCTGGAGACATATCTGAGGTGTTTTGTGTCTGCTGACCAGGATGATTGGGTTGCTTTTTTGCCATTGGCGGAGTTCGCTCTCAATAATCGGGCCAGCTCTGCCACTTTGGTGTCCCCGTTTTTCTGTAATTCGGGGTTTCATCCTCGATTTTCCTCTGGTCAGGTGGAATCTTCGGATTGTCCTGGAGTGGATGCTGTGGTGGAGAGATTGCATCAGATCTGGGGGCAGGTGGTGGACAATTTGAGGTTGTCCCAGGAGAAGACTCAGCTTTTTGCCAACCGCCACCGTCGTGTTGGTCCTCGGCTTTCTGTTGGGGATTTGGTGTGGTTGTCTTCTCGTTTTGTCCCTATGAGGGTCTCTTCTCCTAAGTTTAAGCCTCGGTTTATCGGCCCGTATAAGATTTTGGAGATTCTTAACCCTGTTTCCTTCCGTTTGGACCTCCCTGCATCCTTTTCTATTCATAACGTTTTTCATCGGTCATTATTGCGCAGGTATGAGGTACCGGTTGTGCCTTCCGTTGAGCCTCCTGCTCCGGTGTTGGTTGAGGGTGAGTTGGAGTACGTTGTGGAGAAAATCTTGGACTCTCGTGTTTCCAGACGGAGACTCCAGTATCTGGTCAAGTGGAAGGGATACGGCCAGGAGGATAATTCTTGGGTGAATGCATCTGATGTTCATGCCTCCGATCTGGTTCGTGCCTTTCATAGGGCCCATCCTGATCGCCCTGGTGGTTCTGGTGAGGGTTCGGTGCCCCCTCCTTGAGGGGGGGGTACTGTTGTGAATTTGGATTCTGGGCTCCCCCGGTGGCTACTGGTGGAATTGAACTGGTGTCTTCATCTTCTCTGTTCACCTGTTCCCATCAAGATGTGGGAGTCGCTATATAACCTTGCTGCTCTGTTAGTTGCTTGCCGGTCAACAATGTTATCAGAAGCCTCTCTGTGCTTGTTCCTGCTCCTAGACAACTACTAGATAAGTTGGACTCTTGTCCATGTTTGTTTTTGCATTTTGTTCCAGTTCACAGCTGTAGTTTCGTTACTGTGTCTGGAAAGCTCTTGTGAACGGGAATTGCCACTCTGGTGTTATGAGTTAATGCCAGAGTTTTAAAGTAATTTCTGGATGGTGTTTTTTGATAGGGTTTTCAGCTGACCATGAAAGTGTCCTTTCTGTCTTCTGCTATGTAGTAAGTGGACCTCAAATTTGCTAAACCTATTTTCATACTACGTTTGTTATTTCATCTCAACTCACCGCCAATACATGTGGGGGGCCTCTGTCTCCTTTCGGGGTATTTCTCTAGAGGTGAGCTAGGACTAATATTTTCCTCTGCTAGCTTTATTTAGTCCTCCGGCTGGGCTGGGCATCTAGAATCAACGTAGGCATGCTACCCGGCCACTGCTAGTTGTGCGTTAGGTTTAGTTCATGGTCAGCTCAGTTCCCATCTTCCAAGAGCTAGTTCCTATATATGCTTATGCTATGTTCTCTTGCCATTGAGATCATGACAACGGTTCGGGGGTTCTTGAATCTCCAGTGTGGAATTTTGTTAGGGTTTTTGTTGACCATATAAGTTATCTTACTACATTCTGCTATTAGTAAGCGGGCCTCTCTTTGCTAAACCTAGTTCATCTCTGTGTTTGTCATTTCCTCTTACCTCACCGTTATTATTTGTGGGAGGCTTGTATCCTACTTTTGGGGTCTATTCTCTGGAGGCAAGAGAGGTCTTTGTTTTCCTCTTCTAGGGGTAGTTAGTCCTCCGGCTGGCGCGAGACATCTAGCGACCAACGTAGGCATGTTCCCCGGCTACTTCTAGTGTTGGCGTTAGGAGTAGATATATGGTCAACCCAGTTACCACTGCCCTATGAGCTGGATTTTTGTACTTCGCAGACTTGCTGATATCTCTGAGACCCTCGCCATTGGGGTCATAACAGTTTGCCAGGCCGTATTAAATGTTAAATGCATTGCAGAAGCGGGATTATAAGAAAGAAAGTTCTGAGTTTTTTTTTCTCTCGCTCATTTTTTTTTTCTTTTCCCCTTTAACTCTGAGTGGCTTGTGTTTGCTGCAGACATGAATGTCCAGACCTTGATTACAAGTGTGGACCAGCTTGCTGCTCGTGTGCAGGGAATACAAGATTATGTTATCAGAAATCCTATGTCAGAACCTAAGATACCGATTCCTGAACCATTTTCCGGAGACCGATTTAAATTTAGAAATTTCAGGAATAATTGTAAATTGTTTTTGTCCCTGAGACCCTGTTCATCTGGAGACTCCGCTCAGCAAGTAAAAATTGTTATTTATTTTTTACGGGGCGACCCTCAGGATTGGGCCTTCTCGCTGGCGCCAGGAGATCCGGCATTGACTGACATTGATGCGTTTTTTCTGGCGCTCGGTTTGCTTTATGAGGAACCCAATCTTGAGATTCAGGCAGAAAAGGCCTTGCTGGCGATGTCTCAGGGCCAGGACGAGGCCGAAGTGTATTGCCAAAAATTTCGGAAATGGTCCGTGCTGACCCAGTGGAACGAGTGTGCATTGGCTGCAAATTTTAGAAATGGCCTTTCTGAAGCCATTAAGAATGTGATGGTGGGTTTTCCCATTCCCACAGGTCTGAATGATTCTATGACCCTGGCTATTCAAATCGACCGGCGGTTGCGGGAGCGCAAAACCGCAAATCCTCTCATGGTGTTGTCTGAACAGGCACCTGAATTAATGCAATGTGATAGAATCCTGACTAGAAATGAGCGGAAAATTCATAGACGCCAGAATGGCTTGTGTTACTACTGTGGTGATTCTACACATGTTATCTCAGCATGCTCTAAACGTCTTACTAAGGTTGTTAGTCCGGTCGCCATTGGTAATTTGCAACCTAAATTTATTCTATCTGTAACTTTGATTTGCTCACTGTCATCGTATCCTGTCATGGCGTTTGTGGACTCAGGTGCTGCCCTGAGCCTTATGGATCTGTCATTTGCCAAGCGCTGCGGATTTGTGCTTGAGCCATTGGAAAATCCTATCCCTCTTAGGGGTATTGACTCTACGCCATTGGCAAAAAATAAACCGCAGTTTTGGACACAGGTTACCATGTGCATGACTCCCGAACATCGGGAGGTAATACGTTTTCTTGTTCTACATAAAATGCATGATTTGGTTGTTTTGGGTTTGCCATGGTTACAGACCCATAATCCAGTCTTGGACTGGAAGGCTATGTCAGTGTCAAGCTGGGGCTGCCATGGAATTCACGGAGATTCCCTGCCCTTGTCTATTGCATCTTCTACGCCTTCGGAAGTTCCGGCGTATTTGTCTGATTATCAGGATGTCTTCAGCGAGTCTAAGTCCAGTGCACTGCCTCCTCATAGGGAATGTGACTGTGCAATAGATTTGATTCCTGGCAGTAAGTTTCCTAAGGGGAGACTGTTTAATCTGTCGGTACCTGAACATACCGCGATGCGTTCATATATCAAGGAGTCTCTTGAGAAGGGGCATATCCGTCCTTCTTCTTCCCCTCTTGGTGCGGGATTCTTTTTTGTGGCCAAAAAGGACGGATCTTTGAGGCCTTGTATTGACTATCGGCTTTTAAATAAGATCACTGTCAAATTTCAGTATCCTTTGCCGCTGTTGTCAGATTTGTTTGCCCGGATTAAAGGTGCCAAGTGGTTCACCAAGATAGACCTTCGTGGTGCGTACAACCTTGTGCGCATTAGGCAGGGCGATGAATGGAAAACCGCATTCAATACGCCCGAAGGTCATTTTGAGTACTTGGTGATGCCATTTGGGCTCTCTAATGCACCTTCAGTTTTTCAGTCCTTCATGCATGACATTTTCCGGAAGTATCTGGATAAATTTTTGATTGTTTATCTGGATGATATTCTGTTTTTTTCTGATGATTGGGACTCGCATGTGGAGCAGGTCAGGATGGTTTTTGAGATTCTGCGTGAAAATTCTTTGTTTGTAAAAGGCTCAAAGTGTCTCTTTGGTGTACAGAAGGTTCCCTTTTTGGGGTTCATTTTTTCCCCTTCTGCTGTGGAGATGGATCCAGTCAAGGTCCGAGCTATTCATGATTGGACTCAACCCTCGTCAGTTAAGAGTCTTCAGAAGTTCTTGGGTTTTGCTAACTTCTACCGTCGTTTTATCGCAAATTTCTCTAGCGTTGTTAAACCGCTGACGGATATGACCAAGAAAGGCTCTGATGTAGCTAACTGGGCTCCTGCTGCCATGGAGGCTTTCCAGGAGTTGAAACGCCGGTTTACTTCGGCGCCTGTTTTGTGCCAGCCTGACGTCTCACTTCCCTTTCAGGTTGAGGTGGATGCTTCGGAGATTGGGGCAGGGGCCGTTTTGTCGCAGAGAGGCCCTGGTTGCTCTACTATGAGACCTTGTGCCTTTTTCTCTAGGAAGTTTTCGCCGACAGAGCGAAATTATGATGTGGGCAATCGGGAGTTGTTGGCCATGAAGTGGGCATTTGAGGAGTGGCGTCATTGGCTCGAGGGTGCTAAGCATCGTGTGGTGGTCTTGACTGATCACAAAAATTTGATGTATCTCGAGTCTGCTAAACGCCTGAATCCTAGACAGGCCCGCTGGTCATTGTTTTTCTCCCGTTTTGACTTTGTGGTCTCGTATTTACCAGGTTCTAAGAATGTGAAGGCCGATGCTCTGTCTAGGAGCTTTGTGCCTGATGCTCCTGGAGTCGCTGAACCTGAGGGTATTCTTAAGGAAGGAGTTATCTTGTCAGCTATTTCTCCAGATCTGCGACGTGTGTTGCAGAGATTTCAGGCTGGTAGGCCTGACTCTTGTCCACCTGACAGATTGTTTGTGCCTGCTAAATGGACCAGCAGAGTCATTTCCGAGGTTCATTCCTCAGTGTTGGCAGGGCACCCGGGAATTTTTGGCACCAGAGATCTGGTGGCCAGGTCCTTTTGGTGGCCTTCCTTGTCAAGGGATGTGCGGTCATTTGTTCAGTCCTGTGGTACTTGTGCTCGAGCTAAGCCTTGCTGTTCTCGTGCCAGCGGGTTGCTCTTGCCCTTGCCTGTCCCGAAGAGACCTTGGACACACATCTCTATGGATTTCATTTCGGATCTTCCGGTGTCTAAGGGCATGTCTGTCATCTGGGTGATATGTGATCGTTTCTCCAAGATGGTCCATCTGGTTCCTTTGCCTAAGCTGCCTTCCTCTTCTGATCTGGTTCCTGTGTTCTTCCAGAACGTGGTTCGTTTGCACGGCATTCCTGAGAATATTGTGTCGGACAGAGGATCCCAGTTTGTTTCCAGGTTCTGGCGATCCTTTTGTGGTAGGATGGGCATTGATTTGTCGTTTTCCTCCGCTTTTCATCCACAGACTAACGGACAAACGGAACGAACTAATAAGACTCTGGAGGCGTATTTGAGGTGTTTTGTCTCTTCTGATCAGGATGATTGGGTGACCTTCTTGCCGTTGGCTGAATTTGCCCTTAATAATCGGGCTAGTTCTGCCACCTTGGTTTCGCCATTTTTCTGCAACTCCGGTTTCCATCCTCGTTTTTCCTCGGGACATGTGGAGCCTTCTGACTGTCCTGGAGTGGATTCTGTGGTGGATAGGTTGCAGCGGATCTGGAATCATGTGGTGGACAACTTGAAGTTGTCACAGGAGAAGGCTCAGCGTTTTGCCAACCGCCGCCGCGGTGTGGGTCCCCGACTTCGTGTTGGGGATTTGGTATGGCTGTCTTCTCGATTTGTTCCTATGAAGGTCTCCTCTCCCAAATTTAAGCCTCGATTCATTGGTCCTTACAGGATATTGGAGATCCTTAATCCTGTGTCCTTTCGCCTGGATCTTCCGGTGTCGTTTGCCATTCACAACGTATTTCATAGGTCCTTGTTGCGGCGGTACGTTGTGCCTGTGGTTCCTTCTGCTGAGCCTCCTGCTCCGGTGTTGGTTGAGGGCGAGTTGGAGTATGTGGTGGAGAAGATCTTAGATTCTCGTCTCTCCAGGCGGAGGCTTCAGTACCTGGTCAAGTGGAAGGGCTATGGTCAGGAGGATAATTCCTGGGTGGTCGCCTCTGATGTGCATGCGGCCGATTTAGTTCGTGCCTTTCACGCCGCTCATCCTGATCGCCCTGGTGGTCTTGGTGAGGGTTCGGTGACCCCTCACTAAGGGGGGGTACTGTTGTGAATTTACCTTTTGGCTCCCTCTAGTGGCTACTAGTGATTTTACTCTGGGTATGTCTATCATCCCTTGTATGCTCACCTGGGTCGTTAGGTCAGGGGTGTTGCTATATAAGCTCCCTGGACCTTCAGTTCAATGCCTGGCAACGTTGATATCAGAGCTAATCTGTAGTGCTCTTGTCTACTGATCCTGGTTCCTGCGTGATTAAGCTAAGTCCGCTTTCTTGCTTTTTGCTATTTGTTTTTGTTTGCATTTTTGTCCAGCTTGTTCATTATCTGTATCCTTTCCTTGCTGGAAGCTCTAGGGAGGCTGGAGTTCTCCCCCCGGGCCGTTATACGGTTCGGGGGTTCTTGAATCTCCAGTGTGGAATTTTGTTAGGGTTTTTGTTGACCATATAAGTTATCTTACTACATTCTGCTATTAGTAAGCGGGCCTCTCTTTGCTAAACCTAGTTCATCTCTGTGTTTGTCATTTCCTCTTACCTCACTGTTATTATTTGTGGGAGGCTTGTATCCTACTTTTGGGGTCTATTCTCTGGAGGCAAGAGAGGTCTTTGTTTTCCTCTTCTAGGGGTAGTTAGTCCTCCGGCTGGCGCGAGACATCTAGCGACCAACGTAGGCATGTTCCCCGGCTACTTCTAGTGTTGGCGTTAGGAGTAGATATATGGTCAACCCAGTTACCACTGCCCTATGAGCTGGATTTTTGTACTTCGCAGACTTGCTGATATCTCTGAGACCCTCGCCATTGGGGTCATAACAGTAGGGCTCCTTTACCACATTTTTGCACCAAGTCACAGCCTCATCAAAAGATGTGTACACAACCGAGCAAAGGTCAGGGTCAATACCATCATTCACAGACAAACCCCTAGGGTATGACAAGTGCTGGATCAGATGAAATTTACCCACCTCTTTTTTAGGCACAACCCCCAGCGGGGAAACGACTAAATCATCCAAAGGCGACTTAACAAAGGGGCCCACCATGTGACCCAACGCCACCTCCTTTCGCAATTTTTCAGAGACCACATCAGCGTGCAACAATGCTGACCGTAAATTCTTTCTGACACAAGGAAACTCAAAAGGAGGAGCGGGGATAACAAAACCTTCCTTAAATCCTGCCAACAACAAAGACGCTTTCTCCCTATCCGGATATCTATCTAGATAAGGGACCATCCTTTCCCACCTCACCAGTGTCTCCCCCTTGGGAACTACCTGTACCTGACTTCGACTTGCCCTTTTTAAAACATTTGGCGGCCCCATGAGAGGACCCGCTGCAGTGGGAGCACAAATGTTTAAACTTGCAGTTGACCCCAAATTTACACTGTCCCTCATTAAATTGCCAGCACACCCCCAACTTCTGACCGCTTGCCTGTCCTGCATTATTGGAGCCCAACCACGCTCCCAAATGTCTCTGTGCACCCATGCCATAACCTGACCAACAAATCCTGCACATTAACTAAAAGCTCACGGACCCCCACCGCTTCGCCGCCACCTGCCTCCCTCACCGTCCCCGGTACACTAAATGTCCCTAGACCACCACTAACTGCAGGTGACAGCACATCTGGGTAACATAAACTCGACACAGACATATACTCACTGGGCTGCAAGGGATCTGTGGTCCCTCCAGCTGGAGTGCTGGCATCCAGACATCCGCGTACCGCGATATCCGCCACCGATCCGTCAGTCGCTTGGTGCTGGCACTGGCCCTTGGGCTGAAAGTCCTGCAACGCCACAGAACCAGGAAACAGGGGATCTTGACTCCAAATCCCAGGGGATGGTGGAGCCTGCGCGGATGAGCCTGCAGCACCCCGACCCCCTCCGGTCTCAGCGCCGGCCGAAAAAGAAGTCCCTCTAGCTGGAGCAGGGGGATTGCCTGTCAGTGACGCAGAGGCCAGCCTGGCGCGAACAGTCCTGTGGCCGCCCGACCCTCCGGTCACCACTGCTACACCAGCCCCTGCTGCAGACGCTGAGGAAGGCCGCGCGGTAGGAACATCACTGCTGCAGCCTCCCGTTCTCCCAGGCCCCTGTGTTATGACCCCAGTGGACAGGGTCTCAGAGGAACGTGTAAGTCTGCAAGATACAAAAATCCAGCTCATAGGGCTGTGGTAACTGGGTTGACCAAATAGCTACTCCTAACGCCAACACTAGAAGTAGCCGGGGATCATGCCTACGGTGATCGCTAGATGACTCGCGCCAGCCGGAGAATCTAACTACCCCTAGGAGAAGAAAACAAAGACCTCTCTTGCCTCCAGAGAAAGGGACCCCAAAGCAAGATACAAGCCCCCCACAAATAATAACGGTGAGGTAAGAGGAAATGACAAACACAGAAATGAACCAGGTTCAGCAAAGAGAGGCCAGCTTACTAATAGCAGAATATAGCAAGATAACTTATCTGGTCAACAAAAACCCTATAAAAATCCACGCTGGAGATTCAAGAACCCCCGAACCGTCTAACGGTCCGGGGGGAGAACACCAGCCCCCTAGAGCTTCCAGCAAAGGTCAGGATACAGAAAGGAACAAGCTGGACAAAAAATACCAAACAAAACAAAAGCAAAAAGCAAGGAAGCAGACTTAGCTTGAAAAACAGGAACCAGGATCAGAGGACAAGAGCACAACAGATTAGCTCTGATTTCAACGATGCCAGGCATTGAACTGAAGGTCCAGGGAGCTTATATAGCAACGCCCCTGAACTAACGGCCCAGGTGAGGATATAGGAAAAGACAGACGCACCAGAGTCAAATCACTAATGACCACTAGAGGGAGCAAAAAGCAAAATCACAACAGTACCCCCCCCTTAGTGAGGGGTCACCGAACCCTCACCACGACCACCAGGGCGATCAGGATGAGCGGCGTGAAAGGCACGAACTAAATCGGCCGCATGAACATCAGAGGCGACCACCCAGGAATTATCTTCCTGACCATAGCCCTTCCACTTGACCAGGTACTGAAGCCTCCGCCTGGAGAGACAAGAATCCAAGATCTTCTCCACCACGTACTCCAACTCGCCCTCAACCAACACCGGAGCAGGAGGCTCAGCAGAAGGAACCACAGGCACAACGTACCGCCGCAACAAGGACCTATGAAACACGTTGTGGATAGCAAACGACACAGGAAGATCCAGGCGAAAGGATACAGGATTAAGAATTTCCAATATCTTGTAAGGACCAATAAAACGAGGTTTAAATTTGGGAGAGGAAACCTTCATAGGAACAAAGCGGGAAGAAAGTCACACCAAATCCCCAACACGTAGTCGGGGACCCACACCGCGGCGGCGGTTGGCAAAGCGCTGAGCCCTCTCCTGTGACAACTTCAAGTTGTCCACCACAAGATTCCAGATCCGCTGCAACCTATCCACCACAGAATCCACCCCAGGGCAGTCAGAAGGTTCCACATGACCCGAAGAAAAATGAGGGTGGAAACCAGAGTTGCAGAAAAACGGCGAAACCAAGGTGGCGGAACTAGCCCGATTATTAAGGGCAAACTCAGCTAACGGCAAGAAGGTCACCCAATCGTCCTGATCAGCAGAGACAAAACACCTCAAATAAGCCTCCAAAGTCTGATTAGTTCGCTCCGTCTGTCCATTAGTCTGAGGATGGAAAGCAGACGAAAACGACAAGTCAATGCCCATCCTACTACAAAAGGATCGCCAGAATCTGGAAACGAACTGGGATCCTCTGTCTGACACAATATTCTCAGGGATGCCGTGCAAACGAACCACGTTCTGGAAAAACACAGGAACCAGATCGGAAGAGGAAGGCACTTTAGACAAAGGAACCAAATGGACCATCTTGGAGAAGCGATCACATATCACCCAGATAACAGACATGCCCTGAGACACCGGAAGATCAGAAATGAAATCCATGGAGATATGTGTCCAAGGTCTCTTAGGGACAGGCAAGGGCAAGAGCAACCCGCTGGCACGAGAACAGCAAGGCTTAGCTCGAGCACAAGTCCCACAGGACTGTACAAATGACCGCACATCCCTAGACAAGGAAGGCCACCAAAAGGATCTGGCCACCAGATCTCTGGTGCCAAAAATTCCTGGGTGACCTGCCAACACCGAGGAATGAACCTCGGAAATGACTCTGCTGGTCCACTTATCAGGCACAAACAGTCTGTCAGGTGGACAAGAATCAGGCCTATCAGCCTGAAATCTCTGCAACACACGTCGCAGATCTGGAGAAATAGCTGACAAGATAATACCATCCTTAAGAATACCAACAGGTTCAGCGACTCCAGGAGCATCAGGCACAAAGCTCCTGGAAAGAGCATCGGCCTTCACATTCTTTGAACCTGGTAAATACGAGACAACAAAGTCAAAACGGGAGAAAAACAATGACCAGCGGGCCTGTCTAGGATTCAGGCGTTTAGCAGACTCGAGATACATCAGATTTTTGTGATCAGTCAAGACCACCACACGATGCTTAGCACCCTCGAGCCAATGACGCCACTCCTCAAATGCCCATTTCATGGCCAACAACTCCCGATTGCCCACATCATAATTTCGCTCCGCAGGCAAAAACTTCCTAGAGAAAAAGGCGCAAGGTCTCATAACAGAGCAACCAGGGCCTCTCTGCGACAAAACGGCCCCTGCTCCAATCTCTGAAGCATCCACCTCAACTTGAAAGGGAAGCGAGACATCAGGCTGGCACAAAACAGGCGCCGAAGTAAACCGACGTTTCAACTCCTGGAAAGCCTCCACGGCAGCAGGAGCCCAATTAACCACATCGGAGCCCTTCTTGGTCATATCCGTCAAAGGTTTCACAATGCTAGAAAAGTTAGCGATAAAACGACGGTAGAAGTTAGCGAAACCCAAGAACTTCTGAAGACTCTTAACTGACGAGGGCTGAGTCCAATCAAGAATAGCTCGGACCTTGACTGGGTCCATCTCCACAGCAGAAGGGGAAAAAATGAACCCCAAAAAGGGAACCTTCTGTACACCAAAAAGACACTTTGAGCCCTTGACAAACAAAGAATTTTCACGCAAAATTTTAAAGACCATCCTGACCTGCTCCACATGCGAGTCCCAATTATCAGAAAAAACCAGAATATCATCCAGATAAACGATCAGAAATTTATCCAGATAGTTCCGGAAAATGTCATGCATAAAGGACTGAAAAACTGAAGGGGCATTAGAGAGCCCAAAAGGCATCACCAAGTACTCAAAATGACCTTCGGGCGTATTGAATGCGGTTTTCCATTCATCCCCTTGCTTAATGCGCACAAGGTTGTAGGCACCACGAAGGTCTATCTTGGTAAACCACTTGGCACCTTTAATCCGGGCAAACAAGTCAGACAACAGCGGCAAAGGATACTGAAATTTGACAGTGATCTTATTTAAAAGCCGATAGTCAATACAAGGCCTCAAAGATCCGTCCTTTTTAGCCACAAAAAAGAATCCTGCACCAAGAGGGGAAGAAGACGGACGGATGTGTCCTTTCTCCAGAGACTCCTTGATATATGAACGCATAGCGGTATGTTCAGGTATCGACAGATTAAACAGTCTTCCCTTAGGAAATTTACTGCCTGGAATCAAATCTATTGCACAGTCACATTCCCTATGAGGAGGCAATGCACTGGACCTGGACTCGCTAAAGACATCCTGATAATCAGACAAGTACTCCGGAACTTCCGAAGGCGTAGAAGAAGCAATAGACACAGGCAGGGAATCCTCATGAATACCACGACAGCCCCAACTAGACACTGACATAGCCTTCCAGTCAAGGACTGGATTATGGGTCTGTAACCATGGCAGCCCCAAAACAACCAAATCATGCATTTTATGTAGAACGAGAAAACGTATCACCTCGCGGTGTTCAGGAGTCATGCACATGGTAACCTGTGTCCAATACTGCGGCTTATTTTCTGCCAATGGCGTAGCATCAATACCCCTAAGAGGGATAGGATTTTCTAATGGTTCAAGAATAAAACCACAGCGCTTAGCAAATGAGAGATCCATAAGACTCAGGGCAGCACCTGAATCTACAAACGCCATGACAGGATAAGATGACAGTGAGCAAATCAAAGTTACAGACAGAATAAACTTAGGATGCAAATTACCAACGGTGACAGGACTAACAACCTTAGATATACGTTTAGAGCATGCTGAGATAACATGTGTAGAATCACCACAGTAGTAGCACAAGCCATTCCGGCGTCTATGAATTTTCCTCTCATTTCTAGTCAGGATTCTATCACATTGCATCAAATCAGGTGTCCGTTCAGACAACACCATGAGGGAATTTGCGGTTTTTCTATCACATTGCATCACATCAGGTGTCTGTTCAGACAACAACATGAGGGAATTTGCGGTTTTGCGCTCCCGCAACCGCCGATCAATTTGAATAGCCAGGGACATGGTATCATTCAGACCTGTGGGAATGGGAAAACCCACCATAACATTCTTAATGGCCTCAGAAAGGCCATTTATAAAATTAGCGGCCAGTGCACACTCGTTCCAATGTGTCAGCACGGACCATTTCCGAAATTTTTGGCAATACACCTCAGCCTCGTCCTGGCCCTGAGACATAGCCAGCAAGGCTTTCTCTGCCTGAATCTCAAGATTGGGTTCCTCATAAAGTAAACCGAGCGCCAGAAAAAACGCATCAATATCAGCCAATGCCGGATCTCCTGGCGCCAACGAAAAAGCCCAATCCTGAGGGTCACCCCGTAAGAATGAAATAACAATTTTTACTTGTTGAGCAGAGTCTCCAGACGAACAAGGTTTCAGGGACAAAAATAATTTACAATTATTCCTGAAATTCCTAAACTTAAATCGGTCTCCTGAAAACAGTTCAGGAATCGGAATCTTGGGTTCAGACCTAGGATTTCTGGTAACATAATCTTGTATACCCTGCACACGAGCGGCAAGCTGGTCCACACTTGTAATCAAGGTCTGGACATTCATGTCTGCAGCAAGCTTAAGCCACTCTGAGGTAAAGGGGAAAAGAAAAAAAAAAATGAGAGAGGAAAAAAAAAAACTCAAAATTTTCTTTCTTATAATCCCACTTCTGCAATGCATTAAACATTTAGTACTGGCCTGGCATACTGTTATGACCCCAGTGGACAGGGTCTCAGAGGAACGTGTAAGTCTGCAAGATACAAAAATCCAGCTCATAGGGCTGTGGTAACTGGGTTGACCAAATAGCTACTCCTAACGCCAACACTAGAAGTAGCCGGGGATCATGCCTACGGTGATCGCTAGATGACTCGCGCCAGCCGGAGAATCTAACTACCCCTAGGAGAAGAAAACAAAGACCTCTCTTGCCTCCAGAGAAAGGGACCCCAAAGCAAGATACAAGCCCCCCACAAATAATAACGGTGAGGTAAGAGGAAATGACAAACACAGAAATGAACCAGGTTCAGCAAAGAGAGGCCAGCTTACTAATAGCAGAATATAGCAAGATAACTTATCTGGTCAACAAAAACCCTATAAAAATCCACGCTGGAGATTCAAGAACCCCCGAACCGTCTAACGGTCCGGGGGGAGAACACCAGCCCCCTAGAGCTTCCAGCAAAGGTCAGGATACAGAAAGGAACAAGCTGGACAAAAAATACCAAACAAAACAAAAGCAAAAAGCAAGGAAGCAGACTTAGCTTGAAAAACAGGAACCAGGATCAGAGGACAAGAGCACAACAGATTAGCTCTGATTTCAACGATGCCAGGCATTGAACTGAAGGTCCAGGGAGCTTATATAGCAACGCCCCTGAACTAACGGCCCAGGTGAGGATATAGGAAAAGACAGACGCTCCAGAGTCAAATCACTAATGACCACTAGAGGGAGCAAAAAGCAAAATCACAACACCCCTGATGCTGCCCGGCGTGCCTTGGCTCCACCACCACCGCACCACGAGGTGAGGGCCTAGTGACCGCCGCTGAGCCTCACCTGGCAGTCGGATTCCTCCCAGGCTGGGGCCTGCTCGCCGCTGCTCTTACCGGCGCCCAGCCTGGAGGGTCCCGTGAGGGGCTCCTGCACCTGCGGGAGGCTCGGGGAGCAGAATCCGGCGACAGCCTCTCGGGGGGCTGCGACTGCCGAGATCGGCGCTCCAAAGGGGGGTCCGCCGGCACAGACCCACCGCTGCCATCCACAGTGTGCGCCACCTGCGCCTCAAGCCAGCCGGGAGGGCGCGAAGCTGCAGCAGCCCTCAGGCTCTCCAGGACGGCATCTACGCTGGCCATAACAGGTAACCAACAACTTGTGACAGTGAGCGGGAACTGAACAGGCCCCACCCCAATCACCCCTTTATGCCCACTCTCAGCCCCACCCCCTGACCATTAGCCTAGTCCCCCCCACCGCTCCAAACCATTGTCATGTGGGCCTTCGCTGACGCCGTGGGGGGGGAGGGGACGGCTTGCTCCGGCCTTTCCTTTCTATGCTGTTTTTGAAATATTCTCCACTACTAGTAAAGCTTTTAGGGGAGAGGGATTTTACAATATGGTGTCCAATAATTCATGATATTATTTACTAAACTAAATCTGAGGCGTACAAAGGTACAGTAAGGCTCCTTTGACATCTATTGTTGCCATTATGACTTTTTTGCAATTTTTTAACATGGTCATGTACAGGAGGAGTATGGAACCCCATCAATCCTGATGACTACGGGGTGCCCATTATTATATCCAAAAGTGGATGAACTTAATTGTTTGCATGGTGTCTTTATTCTGGGACCACAATATGGATTTTCTGCCCTTAGGATGAGCATGAACAGTATTTCTAGAAGTGACCGTGTCTGATTTGGCAACTCAGTCCCAACCACGTAAATAGGACTGAGCTGCACAGAGCTAGAAAATCAGGCAAAAGTCTGGACACTTTCAGTGGTGTATGGGGACAGACCCCCACCAATATGATATTGATGGCCAATCCTTTGTTGTTCTTATTGAACATTGTACATGACATATAAATGCTGTACACTTCCACAGATAAGAACTACAGGTAGACTGGCACTGGTGATATAATCCATGACATGTTAAGCGTGATATATCCAGTAACACAATTCCTTTAACGTGTTGGAATTCTTCCCTTTGTTCTTCTCCCTGTCATTAATATTCTATAAAATATACACTTAGCGGAACTTCTGTTTAAAGTAAAGAGCCCTGCGGTGGAGAGCATGATATACTACGCTTTGTTATGGTGACAGCGAATATTTTATTTGTTGATAGAAGTAAGGGGGAAGAGAGAGTGAATTTATGACTATATCCCCACACTGACCTTCCTTTCATCTTCTTCTTGTTAAAAAAGTACAGTATACGAGGAGTGACGGTGCAGTCTGCATTCTTTTTTATATAATTCTGCGTACACTAAACAAAAAAGCAATTTATAAACCTGGTTACCATACAAATATTCACACTGTGCCAACCACAACAATTCCTCTATGGCATCCATTGTAGGAAAAATGAGGTTTTACTTGGTGGCCATTGACATGCGGTCATCTATGTAATACATAAAGGATCTACTCCTCCAGTGTGGCTGTCTGTAGAGAAGGGTCTCAACAAGGAACACCCTCCCTGATCTCCATTCACTGTAGGCCTTCAAGCACTGTCAGTCCATATCTGTGTATGCCAAAAACTGAATTATGTATTTGAGGATAACTTAGAAGTAGAGACGTGAGCTTCAGGATAAATAAGTCATATTCAGACAATAAAATTGATTTGGAACCAATCAATTTGACACAAATCAATATACCAATGTATCAATCAAACAAAGCTTCCAATAGCCAAGAAGACCCAACCCCTTCTCTCGAGCAAGAAAAATTCTATAGTATAACTCAGCAAGGTTACCCAATAAAAAAGAATCGGGGAGTCCTGCTGTGTGGCCATACTTTTACCTATATTATGGATACAATAATATGCAGGTGTTATTCAATTTGGATCTCTCAACACTTACCACACTTGGGGTTGATTCACTATTAAAGAGATCAACCCTCCTAAGCCATCTACAGTGCCTTGTGAAAGTATTCGGCCCCCTGGAACTTTTCAACCTTTTCCCACATATCATGATTCAAACATAAAGATACCAAATGTAAATTTTTGGTGAAGAATAAACAACAAGTGGAACACAATTGTGAAGTTGAACAAAATTTATTGGTTATTTTAATTGTTTGCCCTTTGTCATTTAGAATAATCTCTGGAGGCAGATTCTCAGCAAGATCAGTCTCTGGCCCATAGAGCTCCAATAACTCATTGATATATAAGAAAAAATAAATTTCCCTGGAATAAAACATTACTCACAGGTAACATTTTATTCAGCTTCCTATGACCTACATGTCCATATAGACATCATAGGAGGGATGATCCTGCTGACAGATTCCCTTTAAATTAATCTAACAGCTATTATAGATACCAAATTATAACTTTGCTGTGTTATCCCAATGACTGTTTTGTGTTTAATATGTTTTGAAAATGTGAATACTTTTATTTATACCTAGTCTGTGACTCTTTTCTTTAACAGATGAATCTTATAGCTTCTGTTACCGTAATCTAATATGGAAGGACAGTGAAAAATGCAGACAATGTACCCGGTCCCGGTGTTGATAGTGTGCCCTTTGCAAATTGTTAATACCCTATAATATGATGGAAATGTACTCTTTTCTCCTGTGTTGTTAAGAGTAAAGGCTTTACTTTGTTATAATGACAGTTTATTTCCCACAACAAAAAGATCTTTATAGCTTTAAGCGGTTCCTCTAAATTAAAGAGAAGAGACAGGTGAGGAAGTGAAATCCATATATTATATCCACAGAGAGAAGACACAAATTATAGGTGTGTCATAATCATAGCCAAGAACTTATACTGAAGCTCACTCAGACTTCCATTCTATTTTATGCTCAGTATTGTTCCAATCCTTCTTGTTCCAAATAATTATTCATAGAGCATTCTCCATGAACTCTTGAGCAAAAAGTAAGATGTTTGACAACTTCAGATCTAGCACAGTGGACAGGACATCAGATTTCAGAATAAAGACTGCATTCATTATTAAAAAAGATATTTTATACCAGACAAGGCTGGTGTACTTACTTTAAGGAGAGAACCCAACAAACAGGAAAAGCGGAGATCAGCCCAGCACCCTAGAGTGATGATAGTTTCTCATTGCTTGTCTCTGCTTTTGCTGCTCTCCGGGTTATCTCCTTACAATGCGCACTGACTGAGCTCTCTTGCCAGCTCTCAGAGCCAGCGAGAGAGCGCTCTGTAACTGTGCATTAAAAAGAATATTGCACAGTGGCAAGATCCTACTGAGCATACATTGGAATTGATAACCAACTGATGCTCAGTACAGCAGGCACCAGCACAGCCATGAAAATGGAGGTCACCAATGACTCTTCATTTCAGAGAGGGAAAAGAGCCTGCATCAGTGACCGCAGTCTCTGCCCCTCCGATGACATCTCATTTGAGTATCCCAGCATACACTGGGGTTCTCAAACAAAGTTTCATCAAACAAGAAGTTGGGGGAAAAGAATAACGCAGTTAGCTAAAGTAGAGAAGGAATGGTAGAATATTTTGAATGAAAGTATACTAGAAAGACAATTAGATTATTACAATAGACAGACATTTAGGATTAAATCAGTGTTTGTTTCAGACCACCCCCTTTAATATGTAAATGAGCTGTTAAAAACTATGGGCCAGACATACTGTAGATCTCGCTGAGAATCTACCTCCAGAGATTATATTTAATTAAAGAAGGAGTTACCAGTGTGAGACTTGTAGATCAGGAGAACCGACCTTCAGTTATTACATGTCTCACACTGGTAACTCCCCCTTTCATTAAAAATAATCTCTGGAGGCAGATCCAAAGGGAGATCTATGTCTGACCCATAGATCTTAACAGCTCATTTATATATTTAGAAAAACGTGGATTACTCTGGAATAAAACATGAGATTGCAGATATCAAGGTATCATTATATTTAGCTTTCTATGACCTGCATGATCATATAGGCAGCTTAGGAGGGTTGAGCCCACTGACAGATCCTTTTAAGGGGCTAAATAAGCAGGACCAATTTTGTATTCATTAGAAATAAACAATGAAAGTTCCTTTTGAATGACAGCAAGCAGAAATCTTGAAGACTTTCAGTAATAAGTTCAAAGTATAATGGAGAACTGTAAAACATTTCAGCATACCATGAATAACCTTTATTAGCTGAAAATAGAATACTCCTTTGTTATCCTAATCTTATGGTCCAAGCTTCTAGTCTTTTTTTAGCCTGAGATCTTCTTGAGCTCACAAATCTGGGACACACATGCCCCAGCAATTTTGCTCTAGACTTTATATGAATTTAGCTCTTCCACTTTTACCCTTAAGTTGTGCAACTGCTTAACCACTCAGCTTAAAGATGTATTCCCATGACAAAAAGTGATGGCATATCGCTAGTGTTTGGAATGCCCCAGACGCAGGGAAATGGGGTACTCGGTACCGGGTCCCTCTGTCGTGGTTCTGGGGATGTCACGGTGGCCCGACCCGGTCCGTGGCCCTGCTAAGGGGCGTCCAACTAAAGGTGTAGGTGGCAGTGGTTTAGGTCGCGGTAAATAGCGAGGACACAAGGTTGCAGTCTCTTTACCTTTTACTGTAGACTTCAGCATCCACAATCCAGAGCACTGCTAACAGGGCTTGCTGAGACCGGCCGGTCCGAAGGCACATCCAGAGTTCCCTCTGCAGGTGGAAATCAGTAGCCTTCCTACTTGCGCCTGTGTGTTGTAGTACCTCCCTGCTGAGCACCACGGGATAGTCCTCACAACTCTTGTATCTGTTTCTGATGTTCTCTCTCTCCGTCCCCCAGTTTGGATAGGACGCACCCATATGACGGGGTAGGCCTGGAGCTATTTTATAGGGATCCTAGAGACGCCCCTCTCCCACAATTTGCCTCCGTTGTCTTCATAGGTGTAAAGGGTGGACAGCCAACTTGGAATTAGCTGCCCCTGCTGCTATCTGGAGCAATGCGTGTAGTCAGTACTCCCTCGGTGTTCCGGCCACCTGCTACGCGCCTCAGAAGGATGTTGCCATGATCTTAGGGCACGACTCCTCCCGGTATTATCTCCTCTGTTGCTGTGATTCCGTTACTCACTTCTCCACAATATACTTCGCTTCTTGTCCTTTCTTAAGATACCGCCGCAATGAAGTGCAGGCACGGCTCCGTAATGATCTGTCTCGTGCTAGGCCTCTGTCAGGATCCCACACCTGACAGGTCCTCCCTGGAATTCTCCCAGACTGCTTTCTCCCTCACTTCCTATCCAACCCCCAGTTTTACCCATGTGTGAGGAGTGGCCTAGTAGATAGGACATTTTGCTCCCCCTGGTGGCCGGAGTGTGAAGTGTAATGTGTGACTGTGATACCTGGCAAGGTGAACTCCTTTAGTACAATCAGACGTACCATCACTCCCCCTGGTGGAAGAGCGACGTTACTGCAACGACCAGACTCTGGGGCGCTGCATATACATACCATCAATTTATGACGGGTAGGAGTCTGACATCTAGACCCCCACTGACTTGGATCCACTGATCCCCTCGTTGACAAAGCTAACGCAAAACGCACGTTGGGGTACTGGGCTGTGTAATCCGTGAAATTGGCTTATTGACTATGGCGTGTGCTGGTTTGACAATTGAGGTTTTCCTGGTTGGTTTATTCATTTGCCATTTATATTATTTATATCCAGTTTTGCTTAGTATATGACTGGTGGGAGTCTGACATCTAAACCCCCACCGATCCAGAAAATAAAGCATTGCTTTTAATGGCTACAATGGAATAAAGGTGCAAAAGCGCAGTGGACCCTTCAGCTTAATTTGGTCCCAATTTTATCATGATGTCTACAGAATTTGATGTCATCTTGTTCATTAGTGTTTGTATTGAAGCAGCACATCTTATTTTTTGTTTGTAAAGTAAGCTGCGGAGACACCATCACGTGTTTCTCAACGCAAGCAATGAATAGCCAGGCCTTTCTCCGGGAAGGAACAACCACGGGAAGGGCAGCATCCAATAAAGGAGAATATCCAATAAAGGAAGACCACCTATGCCAAGCATGGTATCCATCCACAAACAGCTGTTTCGGGGTTTTTGCCCCTCATCAGTGTGGAGTAGGAAACTGGCTATTAGGAGCAGTGCCTGGTGAAAGGCTATGAAGGAACAGATGAATGACCTCGGGGAGACCAAAACATCCAACACTGCGGAGACACCATCACGTGTTTCTCAACGCAGTGATCCAGAACACTGCCCCCATCCCTTATGGGAAATATGCAAATGCATGTAAAGTAAGCTGCGGAGACACCATCACGTGTTTCTCAACGCAAGCAATGAATAGCCAGGCCTTTCTCCGGGAAGGAACAACCACGGGAAGAGCAGCATCCAATAAAGGAGAATATCCAATAAAGGAAGACCACCTATGCCAAGCATGGTATCCATCCACAAACAGCTGTTTCGGGGTTTTTGCCCCTCATCAGTGTGGAGTAGGAAACTGGCTATTAGGAGCAGTGCCTGGTGAAAGGCTATGAAGGAACAGATGAATGACCTCGGGGAGACCAAAACATCCAACACTGCGGAGACACCATCACGTGTTTCTCAACGCAGTGATCCAGAACACTGCCCCCATCCCTTATGGGAAATATGCAAATGCATGTAAAGTAAGCTGCGGAGACACCATCACGTGTTTCTCAACGCAAGCAATGAATAGCCAGGCCTTTCTCCGGGAAGGAACAACCACGGGAAGGGCAGCATCCAATAAAGGAGAATATCCAATAAAGGAAGACCACCTATGCCAAGCATGGTATCCATCCACAAACAGCTGTTTCGGGGTTTTTGCCCCTCATCAGTGTGGAGTAGGAAACTGGCTATTAGGAGCAGTGCCTGGTGAAAGGCTATGAAGGAACAGATGAATGACCTCGGGGAGACCAAAACATCCAACACTGCGGAGACACCATCACGTGTTTCTCAACGCAGTGATCCAGAACACTGCCCCCATCCCTTATGGGAAATATGCAAATGCATGTAAAGTAAGCTGCGGAGACACCATCACGTGTTTCTCAACGCAAGCAATGAATAGCCAGGCCTTTCTCCGGGAAGGAACAACCACGGGAAGGGCAGCATCCAATAAAGGAGAATATCCAATAAAGGAAGACCACCTATGCCAAGCATGGTATCCATCCACAAACAGCTGTTTCGGGGTTTTTGCCCCTCATCAGTGTGGAGTAGGAAACTGGCTATTAGGAGCAGTGCCTGGTGAAAGGCTATGAAGGAACAGATGAATGACCTCGGGGAGACCAAAACATCCAACACTGCGGAGACACCATCACGTGTTTCTCAACGCAGTGATCCAGAACACTGCCCCCATCCCTTATGGGAAATATGCAAATGCATGTAAAGTAAGCTGCGGAGACACCATCACGTGTTTCTCAACGCAAGCAATGAATAGCCAGGCCTTTCTCCGGGAAGGAACAACCACGGGAAGGGCAGCATCCAATAAAGGAGAATATCCAATAAAGGAAGACCACCTATGCCAAGCATGGTATCCATCCACAAACAGCTGTTTCGGGGTTTTTGCCCCTCATAGCCAGTTTCCTACTCCACACTGATGAGGGGCAAAAACCCCGAAACAGCTGTTTGTGGATGGATACCATGCTTGGCATAGGTGGTCTTCCTTTATTGGATATTCTCCTTTATTGGATGCTGCCCTTCCCGTGGTTGTTCCTTCCCGGAGAAAGGCCTGGCTATTCATTGCTTGCGTTGAGAAACACGTGATGGTGTCTCCGCAGCTTACTTTACATGCATTTGCATATTTCCCATAAGGGATGGGGGCAGTGTTCTGGATCACTGCGTTGAGAAACACGTGATGGTGTCTCCGCAGTGTTGGATGTTTTGGTCTCCCCGAGGTCATTCATCTGTTCCTTCATAGCCTTTCACCAGGCACTGCTCCTAATAGCCAGTTTCCTACTCCACACTGATGAGGGGCAAAAACCCCGAAACAGCTGTTTGTGGGTAGGAGTGCCTCTCGGCCTTCTGGCTGCGATCTTGTGTCGCGGTCAGAGGGTGCGAGTGTTTCCTAGCAGCGTGCTGCTAATTTATTGCTGCGGTATTCGTACCGGCAGAGAAGTTTGAAGATGTTCATTAAGAATACAATTCGTGTGGTCGTGGAAGATGGTGCCAAAAACAACGTGGTGTACGTGGTTCGTGACCTGCTGGAGGGAAAGGCTGGAGCTCATCGGACTGATATTTTCAGCGTGAACGAATTTCATAACCAAGGTACTTATGATGTTACCTTTGTGAGTGAGCCTTGCTGTTTAACAGTCTTTGAGTGGCTCAGAAGTCATGATGGTGACCCATGCCTGGAGGGAGTGCGGGTGGAGCCTCTGTTTGGGCTCATGGAAAAAGTTGTGACGGTTACTGTTTATAATCCTTATACTGAAGTAAGTCTGTTGGAGCAGTTCCTGGCTCGGTACTGCGAATATGTTAAGGGTGGAGACAAACAGAGAAATTGCTTGGGCATTTTTAACTGTAAACTTGTGTTTCGTGTGAAACTGAAGAGAGACCCAAGTTGTTTGGGAGGTTTCACCCACCCCCCGGCGAATTTCTCAGTGGCGGGTCATAGGGGCTTTCTGACATATGCAGGGCAGCCTCTATACTGCAGGAAGTGTTTCCAGTTTGGGCACTTGCAGAATATGTGCGATAAAAGTTTGGTTTGCCGTAACTGCAAAAGAGAAGGCCATGTGGCGGCTGAGTGTCCGATGCCACGTGAATGTGACCGTTGTGGTAATACAGGGCACCTGTATAAGGATTGTCCATATGGTGTGCCGAGGAGGCCAACTAGAGAGGAGGAGAGGCGGGAAGAGGAAGAAAAGAAACGTAAGGAGGAGCGGAGGCAGGAGGAGGAAAAAAAGAGAGAGGAGGAGGTTAAGAAGCGAGAGGAGGAGAGGAAGCGGGAGGATGGCGAGGCGTCTGTGCAGCAAAGCTCTGAGGTAATTCCGCCCTCTATGATTGAGAGAAGGCGGGATAAACGGCAGGAGGACAAGGAGGCTGAGAGGAAGAGGGAGAAGCAGGAGGACAAGGAATTCTGGAGAGCTGCAAAGCAGGAAGAGCGTGCTATGATTAATAAAAATAAAAAAAAAAAGGAGTCCCCAGTTACCAAAGCAGTCGAGTTGGGTGATTTGATGGATTTTGATACTTCTGGGGCGGAGGAGATGGCTGAGTCTGTGATTCATGGGTCTGACCCAGGAAACATTGGTGCTTTTTCCTCAGAAGAGGAGCCTGGAGGTCGAAAGTGTCCCAGGGAGGGTGGTGGGGAAATTAGTGACTTTGAGGATGGTGAAGGAGTGCCCCGGAGGAAGGCTGGGCAGAAGAAGACGCGTCTGGAGGAGTGTATGGAGGTTAGCGGCTCTGAAAGCTGCACGGCGCAGATGGTGGAGGAGGACAGTAGCGGTGCTGGTTAGCTATGTGCTATTATTTCAGTAGCTAAGTGTTTTTGTATATAGTAGCATTTGCCTTTAAAAAATGTTTTGTTTTTTTTTTTTTTTGTGTGTTTTTTATGTAAGTTGCGTAATGTTATGTTTGTAGGTTGATTTTCTTAGTATTTTTGTTTCTGTGTATGTTATGGGTTTTGTTATTATATCACAAAATGTGAGGGTTTTTAAAAACAGGTTGCGGCGGGCGGCCATCTTGGATTTTTTTGCAACTCAAAATGCAGGAATTTTTTGTTTGCAGGAGTGTGGTATTGTGGATGGTGTGAAGGGGAGTGAATGGCCTCATGGTGCGTCTGTGTGGTCAGGGAGTGCCTGTAATAAAAATGATGGTGTGGGTTTTTTGGTGAAGGGAAATGATGTGAGTTTGTGTGACTATATGGTGATTGAGGTTGGAAGGTGTGTGTTGGCAAATTTTGAGTTTAGAAATGTTCGTTTTTGCGTTATTAATGTATATGCGCCTGTGGATAAACAGGAGCGTAGAGTTTTATTTGAAAAAATTAAGTTTTTTATTCCAGGAAGAGTGCCTGTTGTGATAGTTGGTGATATGAACTGTGATGTGGGAAGTGTGAATGTCGATGCATCAGGGAAAGTGTTAATGGATATGGTGAGTGATTTTGGTTTAAAAGATATGCAGCGGGCATGCAAGATAACTCCGTTGTTAAATACGTTTTTTTCTGACAGTGGGAGGGTGGAGTCTAGATTGGACTATTGTTTTGTTTCAAAAAATCTGATTCCTGTTAGTTATGCACAGGAGAGGGTGTTTTTTTCGGATCATGTGTGTATGAAGTGTGAATTGGATTTGCATGTTAATGAGGTGGCTGGGAAAGGTGTGTGGAAGTTGAATGTGAGTTTGCTGGAAGGAGGGGGGGTGAGAGAGGAGTATGAAAGACATTATGCAGAGTGGTGTGGGTGCAGGAGTGATTTCAGAAATGTGTGTGAATGGTGGGATTGGGTTAAATGGAAAACCAAGAGTTTTTTTAAAAAACTCGGGTACAAGTGTGCGGCTGCAAAGAGAGAAAGGTTTGTTTTTTTAAATGCAAGATTGAGTTTGTTGTATAAGTTGAGGGCGGGAGGGATGGATGTGAGTGAAGATTTAGTGAAAGTGAAAAAAGAAGTGAATGATTTTTTGTTAGAAAGAGGGAGGAGTATTGTGTATAGGGCCAAATTAGAGAATTTGGAGAAGAATGAGAAGTGTTCGCGGTTTTTCTTTAAGAAAGTTTTTGGGAAGAGACAGAGTATGAGTGTTTTGAATGGGATGGATGGAAATGAAGTTAGTGGCGCGGACTTGTGTGAGGAAGTGGCAAAGTTTTATGATGATTTGTATGCTGTGAAATGGAGGGATGAAGGTTTGGAGGGTGAGGTGTTGAGTGTTTTGGAAAATAGTTTGAATAGGATAGAAAGGGAAAGTTTGATGGGTGAGGTGACGGGTGAAGAAGTATGGAAGGTGGTGTGCAGTATGGCGCTGAATAAAACACCGGGGGAGGATGGTCTACCGGTGGAATTTTATCGTGTGATGTGGGATGTGATTGGGAAGGATTTTGTGGATGTATGTAAGTATATGTGGGCGAATGCAGAGGTGGCAAATGGTATGCGTGCAGGGGTGGTTGTGTTATTGCCAAAAAAAGGTGATTTGAAAAATCTAAAAAATTGGAGGCCGATCACATTGCTGAATTGTGATTATAAGATTTATGCGAAACTTTTGGCTAACAGGATGCGTGGTGTGGTTGGGAGTGTGGTGGGTGAGGAGCAATGTTGTGCGGTACCTGGAAGACGAATACATGGGAGTTTGTGTATGTTGAGAGATTGTTTGTGGGACTGCATGAATCGTAAGAAAGGGGTGTATGTGTTGAGTTTGGATTTTGAGAAGGCGTATGATAGATTGGCGCATGGTTTTTTGTTTAGTGTGTTGGTGAAGATGGGTTTTCCTTCTGAGTTTGTTGAGAGAGTGAGAAGTTTGTATAAGAATATTTACAGTTGTGTGTTGTTGAATGGAAATGTGGGGAGGAGAGTAAATGTATTTTCAGGTGTTCGGCAGGGGTGTCCTTTGTCCCCTATCGTTTTTATTTGCGCAATTGAGCCTTTGTTATGTTTGTTAAGAAAAGATAAGGTGATTCGGGGTGTGCAAGTACCCGGGGGTGGGGGGAGAGAATGGAAGATGAGTGGCTATATGGATGATGTGTGTGTGCTGTGTGATTCAGAGTGTTCGGTACGGCGTGTGAAGTTGTTGGTTTCTATTTTTTGTGGAGCATCTGCTTTTAAAGTGAATTGGGAGAAGAGTGAGTGTAAGAATTTTGGGGGAAGGAGTCTGAGCGATGATGTTGGAGTGAATGTGGTGAGTGGATCGATAAAGGTTTTGGGTGTGAAATTTTCAGAGAAATTGGATGGAGAGGAAAGCTGGGTGGATGTGAGAGAGAGAGTGGAGCGTAAGTTAAATTTTTGGAGTTTGAGGGATCTTACGTTTTTTGGTAAAATTTTAGTTATTAAGAGTGTTGTGTTACCTATTTTTTTGTATGTTGCGATGGTGTTTCCACCAAGCCACATGTGTATTAGAAGATTAAATAGGGTTTTGTTTGTCTTTTTTTGGGGTTCATGTATGGAGCGTGCAAGGAGAGAGATTGTTATGAAGAGTTTGGATAAGGGGGGACTGGGTTTCCCAAATTTGAATGTTTTTTTCGGCGTGAATATTATGGTGTTTGTACTAGGTGTGATTAGGATGGATGGGAAGTATGCATGTATGTGCAGGTTTTTGTTTGGAAATTTCTTGTTTCGTTTGAAATGGCGTGAAAGAGATCTTAGGAGCCCAGTGGCTTTTGAGGTTCCTGTGTGGTATGTGTGGGTTTACAAATTTTTAGTGAAGTATGAACTTTGTGATGTGGATGTGAGATTGTTAGAAAAGAAGAAAGCTGTATATAAGATGATTGAGTGTAGAGAGATGGAATGTGACATTATTGTAGGACGAGCCCATAGGCTGTTCTTGCCAGATTTTAAAATGGTAAGAGGGGATGATGTGCAGAAAGTATGGAAGAAGGTACGTGTGAATGGTATGACAAATAGGCAGAGTGAGATTGTATGGCAGTCATTGCATGGGGTGTTGCCAGTGAGGGAGTTTCTGAAAAATCGGGGTTTAGTGAGGAGTGAGAGGTGTCCGAGGAGTGGATGTGGTGGGAGTGAGAGTGTGGTGCATTTGTTTTGGAATTGTCAGTATGCTAGAAGTGTGATTGCAGGTCTGGGTCGTTTGTGTAAGGAGCTGTGTGAGGTAAATCTGTTGTCTTTTGAGCTCTTTATGTTTGGATTGGGTATGTGTGGGGAGAAGGAGAGAGTATTGTGGTTGATGATGGCATGTATAAAAGAGGTTTTGTGGGATGTGAGGAATGTGTATGTGTTTAAAAGGAAGGATATTGAGGTTAAAAACTGTATAAAAATTATTTTGGGAAAATTGTATTTTTGCTTTGTGTGTGATCAGAGGAGGAGAGGGGAGGTGGATGCAGAGGGAATTTGGAAGACTAAAAAGTGGAAACATTTTGTTAATGTATCTTGAAGTGGTTTTTGGTTGTTAATTAAAACATTTTTTGTGTGTTTTCCAATGATGATGGGAATGGCGGTGGCACTAAGTGTGTGGCACGCTGTTTTGGGAGATGAGTTCCTTATAGTTTTGGTTACCTGACTGTGGAACTTCCCATCTGAGGGGAAAAAAAAAAAAAAAAAAAAAAAAAGCTGTTTGTGGATGGATACCATGCTTGGCATAGGTGGTCTTCCTTTATTGGATATTCTCCTTTATTGGATGCTGCCCTTCCCGTGGTTGTTCCTTCCCGGAGAAAGGCCTGGCTATTCATTGCTTGCGTTGAGAAACACGTGATGGTGTCTCCGCAGCTTACTTTACATGCATTTGCATATTTCCCATAAGGGATGGGGGCAGTGTTCTGGATCACTGCGTTGAGAAACACGTGATGGTGTCTCCGCAGTGTTGGATGTTCTTATTTTTTGTTGTGATCTGAGCATGAAACGAAGTGGAAAGAGGGGTTATGTAATCACATTGTAAGAACAGCTGCTGGAGGAATTGCCTTTTTATTAGTTACAGGGGGTGTAATGTCTGAAAAAGCACGCTTGGGTAATCTTCCCTTTCTATTGTAAAAATCCACAGTAAAGAAAGCTCTTTGCAAGAAATGTATTTCAGGCATGCATCAACAAAGACTACTGCAAAACCCTCCCAGGAAGAAATGGAGATGTCCTGCATCCATAAAACTGACAGGTATAGTAAATGTTACCTAACGTAAATAGTAGCAATGGTAGCTAGAGTGTATCCTCTATGATGATTTTGCAATATTTAGGCAATTATGTATCAGAATTTAAATTACAGCGGGTGAAATAAGTATTGAACTTATCACTAATTTTCTAAGCAGATATATTTCTAAAGGTGCTATTGACATGAAATTCTCGCCAGATGTCGGTAACAATACATCCAATCCACGCAGACAAAGAAATCAAACCATAGATGCCCATAAATTAAGTTATGTGTAATAATGAGAAATGACAGAGGTAAAAGTATTGAATACACTAAGAAAGAGATGTGCTAAAAGTGATAAAAAGTCATGACACCAGCTGAAATCTGTCAGTAATTAGAAAGCAATGAAAAATAATATCAGCTGATTCAACTGATAGCCTATAAAAAGCTGTCTCATTACCATGGAGCCACACAAGAAACATCTCATGATGAGTAAAAAAAGTGAGCTGTCTCAAGACCTTCGTAACCTTATTGTTGCAAAATGTACTGATGGCATTGTATAACTTTTGCAGCCCTAATCACGTACTATTATTTTACCATATTTTAATGGTGACCATTTTCCAGCTCGTTTTTTCTTATATGGTCATTGCTAAGCAAGCTATTTTCTTCACAGAGATATTTGAACAGGTTTTTCAGATTAAATAATCACTTTAGAATATTGATCATACCACTTGGTTTTTCATTATTTATTCATCTAAGTGATCTGTTACTTATGTCTCTATACAATAATTTGTTGAAGTCACTTTTCACTGTCTTTATCTGAGTCTGTGCTCATTTTTTATTCTTATCAGTTTACAATTTTCGACTATTGATCAGAGGCAACCTATGATCGCGTCTTATTTATGATAACATGTTTAACCCCTTAATGACCACCAATACGTCTTTTAACTGACCTGAGATATAAGAGAATAGCATCCCCATACAGGTGACAATGCAGCAGCTGTCGGCTGTACACTATAGCTGACAACTTGCTGCATCAGCCACGATCAGTGTTTGCACCGTCCATATCTGTTTAACTCCTTAAGGTTCCTTCACACTCAGCAACTTTACAACGAGAACGACAACGATCCGTGATGTTGCAGCTTCCTGGATAGCGATCTCGTTGAGTTTGACACGCAGCATCGATCTGGATCCTGCTGTGATATCGCTGGTCGGAGCTAGAAGTCCAGAACTTTATTTGGTCGTCAGGTCGGCGTGTATCGTCATGTTTGACAGCAAAAGCAACGATGCCAGCAATGTTTTACATGGAGCTAACGACCTGTGAGAACGATAAGTGAGTCGCCGTTACATCACAGGATCGCTCCTGCATCGTTGTGGAGCTGCTGTGTTTGACGTCTCTACAGTGACCTAAACAGCGACGCTGCAGCGATCGGCTCATTGTCTATATCGCTGCAGCATCGCTGAGTGTGACGGTACCTTTAGACGCTGCTATCAATAGTGATTGCATCATTATAAATGGTTTATAGAGTGTGGGGGCTTATCACAGTTGGTGCCCTCAGATCATGATTTTGTGGTCCTGATGTTTGCGATGGCAATTCACAACCAAATAGAGGCCTTAGAGCAGTGTTTCTCAACTCCAGTCCTCAAGACCCACCAACAGATCATGTTTTCAGGATTTCCTTAGTATTGCAGGTGATGGAATTAATGCTTGAGCAGGTGATGCAATTATGACCTGTGCAATACTAAGGAAATCCTGAAACCTTGACCTGTTGATGGGTCTTGAGAACTGGAGTTGAGAAACAGTGCCTTAGAGTCAGACGGCTGTAGTAACCTGTTCAGAAGTTAGAGGCATTTAGGTGGTAAACATACACTTTTTCATTTCTGTCATGCCACTTTGCGTTAATTCCTGAAAAGCACCTGAAGGGTTAATAAACTACCTGACTGCAGTTTTCAATATGTCAGGGGGTGCTGTTTTTAAAATGGTATCACTTTTGGGGGTTTCCCAGTATATGAGACCCCTAAAGGAACTTCAAACATGAATAGGTCCCTAAAAATATATATTTGTAAATTTCCTTGAAAAAATGAAAAATTACCGCTACATTTTTAAACCTCCTAAAATGCTAAGAAAATAAAAAAAACATTTCACAAATGGTGCTGATGTAAAGCCGACATGTGGGAAATATTATTTATTAATGTTTTGCTGTGGTATGACTATCTGGATTAAAAGGATAATCATTCAAAGTTTCAAAATCTCTAATTTGTTTAAATTTTTGTCAAATTTCTGATATTTTTTATAAATAAACACAAAACATATCGACCTAAATTTACCATTATCATAAAGTATAATGCTATGTGCAAAAGGAAAAAAAAAAAGAGCATGAACCGCACATCCCAAAATCATACGTTGATCTAAAGCCGCTAGGCAAAAATTTAAATACTGAACATGAGGTTTTCAGTTTAACATTCTGATCAGACTGTATGAAGCCCACTGCCCCTTCACGGCAAACCTCGTAGTGGGTCCTAACGCCCTAACGGAGCGGAGCCGTGCGGCGACCACCGCCGCAGCGGCCATGCACCAGCAGGGCGGACGGCCTGTTGCCCCACAGCACCCATGCTGCGAGACTGAGCCCCCATGACTCCAGACCGCGCCGCCCCACCAGCACAAAGCCACAGAAACAATGGCCGCCACACAGCACCAGCACCAAAATGAAAAGGAGTATTTAAACTCACCTTCCTCCAGCTCTTCAGTGAGAGCCAAAATGGGCTAGACCCCTTACTTTGCAGTCTCCTGCTAATTAAAATCAC